>NC_142103.1:4788571-5435000 GCF_054644295.1 Miniopterus natalensis | reverse complement strand
ATTTAAATGACAGTTGAGTCGGAAATAAAATTCTAGCTTCAGAATCCCTTTTTTTTCTTCTCTTCTTTAAACTATTACTTCATTGTTTTACTGCATATACTATTTTTCATTAAGTGTGATGTCAATATGATTCATATTCCTTTGCGAATAATTTGTTTTCCCCTTCTAGATGTTCTTTCATTTTCTCTTTTTTTAAACTATACTTTTATTGTTGACACTATTACATATATCCCCATTTCCCCCCTTTGCCCACCTCCACCCAACCCCCTTCCCTCTGGCCATCACTCCACTGTTGTCTGTCTATGGGTTATGCATATATGTTCTTTGTCTAATCCTTTCACCTTCTTTCATCCTTTCCACTCTACCCTTTCCCCTCTGACAGCTGTCAGTCTTTTCCATATATCCATGCCTCTATTTCTATTTTGTTCATCAATAGAACTATTTTGTTCACAATAGTTTATATTGTGCATTAGATTTCACATAAAAGTGAGATCATATGGTATTTGTCTTTCTCTGACTGGTTAATTTCACTTAGCACAATAATCTCTATGTCCATCCATGCTGTTGCAAAAGGTAAGAGATCCTTCTTTTTTTATGGTCACATAGTATTCCACTGTGGAAATGTAACACGGCTTTTTTATCCACTCATTTACTGATGGCACATGGTCTGTTTCCAGATATTGGCTATTATAAATAATGCTGATGTGAACACAGGGGTGCATATATTCTTTTTGATCAGTGTTTTGGGTTTCTGAGAAATATTTCCAGAAGTGGTATGACTCAGTCAAAAGGCAGTTCAATTTTTAATTTTTTGAGGAAGCTCCATACTGTTTTCCACAGTGGCTGCATCGATCGATCTGCATTTCGACCAACAGTGCACTAGGATTCCCTTTTCTCCACATACTTGCCAGGGCTTGTTTGTTGACTTATTGATGGTAACTTATTCTGGCAAGTATGAGGTGATATCTCACTGAGGTTTTAATTTTCATCTCTCTGATGATTAGTGATGATGAGCATTTTTTCATGTATCTCTTGGCCATCTGTATGTCCTCTTTGGAGAAGTGTCTATTCAGGTCCTTTGCCCACTATTCAATTGGATTGTTTTTCTTCCTAGTGTTGAGTTGCGTAAGTTCTACATGTATTTGGGAAATTAACCCCTTATTAGATGTATCATTGGTAAATATGTTCTTCCATATAGTGGGTTCCCTTCTCATTTTGTTGATAGTTTCATTTCCTGTTCAGAAGCTTTTTAGTTTGATGTAGTGTCATTTGTTTATTTTTTTCCTTTGTTTCCCATGCCTAAGGAGACATATTAGCAAAAATATTGCCACAAAAGATGTCTGAGATTTTACTGCCTATGCTTTCTTCTTGGATTTTTATGGCTTCATGACTAACATTTGAGTTTTTTATCCATTAAGTTGGTGGTCTAGTTTCAATTTTTTTTTTTTTTTTTTTTGCATGTGCCTATCCAATTTTTCTAACACCATTTATTAAAGAGACTATCTTTACTCCATTTTATGCTCTTGCCTTCTTTGTAAAATATAAATTGACCATAAAGACATGGGTTGATTTCTGGGCTCTGTGTTCTGTTACACTGCTCTATATGCCTGTTCTTATGTCACTACTAGGTTGTTTTGATTACAATGACTTTGTAGTATAGTTTGATAGGAGGTACTGTGATACCCTCAACTTTATTATCCTTTTTCAAGATTGCTGAGGCTATTCAAGGTCTTTTTTTGGTTCCATATAAATTTTGGGGATATTTATTCTAGATCTGTGAAATATGCCATTGGTATTTTTTAAAAAGTATATCCTTATTGATTTCAGAGAGAGGAGGGGAGAGGGAGAGGGAGAGGGAGAGGGAGAGGGAGAGGGAGAGGGAGAGGGAGAGGGAGAGGGAGAGGGAGAGGGAGAGGGAGAGGGAGAGGGAGAGGGAGAGGGAGAGGGAGAGATAGAAACATCAATGATGAGAGAGTCATTGATTGGCTGCCTCCTGTACGTCCCCGACTGGGGATCCAGCCCACAACCCGGGCATGTGCCCTGACCGAGAATCAAATCTTGATCTCCTGGATCATGGGGCGATGCTCAACTGCTAAGCCACACAGTCTGGGCTATTTCATTTGGTATTTTAATAGGAATTACATTGAATCTCTAGATTGCTTTGGGTAGTATGGACATTTTAATGATGTTAATTCTCCCAATGCATGAACATAGTATGTGTTTCCACTTATTCCTATCTTCCTCAATTTCTCTCTTCAATGTCCTATCATTTTCTGAGTACAGGTCTTTTACCTTATTTGTTAAATTTATTCCTAGGTACATTTTTTTTTTTTTTTGGTGCATTAGTAAATAAGATTCTATTTTTCGTTTTTCTTTCTGATAGTTCATTATTGGTGTATAAAAACGTCACTAATTTCTGAATATTAATTTTGTATCCTGCTATTTTGATGAATTTATTTATGAGATCTAGTAACATTTTGGTAGAGTCTTTTAGGTTTTCTATGTACAATGCCATATCATCCACCTGTTAATTGGCATAAAAGATGTACAGGATGATGCTTCAACCAACTGAACCACACTGGCCAGGGCTCAACCACAGTTATTATTTTGTCAGTAATAACTTTATAATACTTTTTATGCCAATTAACATTCTCTGGTGTAGATTTAGATAACACTGTTTGAAGCACTTGCTCTAGCCCACTTTGTAGTGTAGACCCCTGATTTAGGGTCCTTCAAATGCTGAAAGCTCACTAAGCAGTTCTGAAGCATGTATTCTGATCAGGAAACTTTATATGATAGCTAAATGCCCCTAGGTATGGATTTAGTGTTACCTTACATAGTCATATGTATTAATCTATTTATACTAAAATATTTTAAATCACCAGAGCAAGTTTACTATTTAACACTGTGCTTGACAACATATTGGATATCACAATGACTTTGTTTATTCAAACTGGCTGAGAACAACTCCCAGTTCTTCATAATTCTTTGTCTATAGAAGGGTTCTACAAACTAGAGCCCAATTGGATTAAATCCAGCACAGCACATGTTTTTCTAAAGGTTTACTGAATTATATTCATGTTCTTTCATTTACATATCACCTTTAGCTGCTTTTGTCTAAAATGACAGAGTTACAAAGTCTAAAATATTTACTATGTGGATCTTTATAGAAAAGTTAATTAACTTCTGGTCTACAGTCATGTTTAAGAAAATGTTCTTGATTTTAAAAATTATTGTAAGAGCACTGAAAGCCACCAGGTTTCTTCATTGAAGATTGGAAGGAATAATAGTAAAACCGTAAGTGTAGACTTCATTCATACCTAGTTTTCATTATTAATATTAATTTAAAAGTTCTTAAGTGATAAAACAGATTAGATCTAGAAAAGCCTTAGGGATACCACATGCCTTTGCTTTTAGAACTGGAAATTAATAGTTCTTAGAAAGCTTGCTGTAGATAAGCATGTTCATTTTACCCAAAGATATCAACAATGTTTGCAATAGGAAGTTAGGTCTGTTTAATCCTCTGAAAGTTAATTCACTGTGACTATACTGCTTCTTTACACTGTACACTGCTTGTGTATATATTTAAAATATTTTAATATATTTTAATAAATAAATGAATATATTTAAAATATACACATAAAGCTTCTCTTAAAGGTAAAATTGTATATGAAAGCTTTTGTCTTTGCAAAATTTGCTTTTGGACATAATATGTGATTCTAATAAATTAAAACTTTACACACACACAAAAAAAGAAATTAATATTCAAAAGGATCTTACAGAAAAGCAGTAGT
The DNA here is from genome assembly GCF_054644295.1 of Miniopterus natalensis. NCBI lineage: Eukaryota > Metazoa > Chordata > Mammalia > Chiroptera > Miniopteridae > Miniopterus > Miniopterus natalensis. Next base: position 5,431,206 of record NC_142103.1, on the reverse strand, counting down.
GACATCCAGCTTGTTGACTTTTACTCAGTACATTTCTCTTACTACTACACAGTGAATCTTCAAGTGTAGTACTTATCCCAACGATACATGAAACCATAAAAACAGAAACATGGTGCATCAACCAACCCAACTCCACCATCTCCTAGCTTTGTGACCTTAGACAAGTTTTTTAACCTCTCTGTGTCTTATCTTAGTTCATTATATGTAAAATGGATTGCTGTAAGTATCAGTTAATCCAGGTAAAGTGCTTAAAACAGTGCCTGACAGGGAGTAAACACTCATTAAATATTAGCAAGTGGTAGTAGTAATCTCAGTGTATTATTATATTATTATTATCATTATCATTAGTCCCAATGACACATGAACATTTGGAAGGAAATAAAACTTATAAATTTAAAACAAATATAAACACCTTCTTGACCAGAATGCAAGATTTGCATGAATTTAGATGATAAAATATGAGGTCTTAAAGCATGTGGCTGGAAATGTTGGAGAAACTCTATGTTCTACCTTGCAGTGTCTCATTCCTATCTGACCACAAGTCCTCTGACTCAAGTGTCTGTGTGACTCCTGCCTCATTGGAGGGGCTTCATGGCTCTAGTAAATCTCCATTTCTCTTTGGAACTACTTAAGGAGAAGCTCTTTGTATCGGTTAAAGTAAGCTGACTGGAAAACTCTGCCTGCTGTTATCTAAAAAGTTTTCCTAATAAAAGAACTCACCTAGAATTTTGCATTTTAACTTAAGAGTTATGCAGAAGCATCCAATTCTTCTCCTCGTGCTGTTTTCTTAATTATATACTCCAAGGGAAACACAGAGTGAATAGCAAAGGCCCTTTAGTCCCATTATGCCAACACAGTGTAGGGAGTGAGTTGCTTTGTTACTGCTTGTTCCAAAATTTCTTATTAATCTGATTAATATGGATAGAGCTGTCAACTTTCATTTTCAGTAAACAATAGAACAAACTTAACCTTGTACTTATGAGACTAACAGCTCAAGAGGTAGATCAGGTGAAATTGGTATCTCATTAAAATTGAGTATATGGTGATTTTAAAATTTGAAGCTCAAAATATATTGCATTAACAAGACTAAGTTTGCCATTTAACTAAGTTACAAATTGATCAGTTTTTAGAAATGTCTAGACATAACCTTTAAAGACTGGAACAAATTGTCCCCAAAATATTTCTTGGCATTCTAGAAAGGATGTGAGGGCAGGAATGATACTATCGAAGAAATCTTTTAAAGGAAACAGTTGGATAAAACATCCAGATAAATTCATTGTGAGAGGGTAGGTATAAAAGCAAATAAAGTGAATTGTTTGGGGTTCTGGAGAAGGGCCTGTCATTTCCTGGGGACCCATTAGTGCCAGGAAAAATCTTAGAAGCTGAGAATGCAGTGCTAAATAGGGAAAATCTTTGTCCTGATAGAGCTCGTAGTCTAATGGAGGAGAAGATGGGCAAGTAAGCAATTCTGCAGTCCAATCTGGTAAGTAATAAGATAAGAGCATTCTAAGCATTCTATGGGGGCATACAAAGGAGAATATCTAACAAGACTGGAAGGCTAGGGAATGGCAAGGACAGGCTTCGTGGAGACATCTTGAACTAAGTTTTAAAGGAGAAATAGGGAAAGTATAGTAGAAATTTGCATTAGGAGTAAGAAAACCTGTGGTAAAAAATGAATAAAACTAAGACAATTAAAGATAGAATTACCATATGATCCAATAATTCCACTTCTGGGTATATATACAAAAGAATTGAAAGCAAGGACTCAAAGAGATATTGTACACCCATGTTCATAGCAGCATTATTCACAATCACCAGGAAGGTGGAAACAATCCAAGTATCCACCTACAGATGAATGGACAAACAAAATGTAGTATATACATATAGCGGAATAGTATTCAGCTTTAAAAAGCAAGGAAAATCTGATGCATGCTATAACATGGATGAATATTGAAGACATAATGCTAAGTGAAATAAGCCAAATGCAAAAAGACAAATGTATGATTCCACTTATGTGAGGTACCTAGAGCGGTCAAATTTATAGAGACAAAAAGTAGAATAGTGGTCACCAGGGGCTGAGGCGAGGGAAAATGGGGTGTTATTTTTTAATGGGTACAGAGTTTCAGTTTGGGAAGGAAAAAAATTCTGGAGATAGATGGTGGTGATGGTTGCAGAACAGTGTGAATGTACTTAACGCCATTAAACTGCACACTTAAAAAAGTAAAATTTTTATTATTTTTCCACAATAAAAAAGTAAAAGAAGAGATCAAGACCCCAGTGCCTTTCCCTTTTGTGATTAAATGTTATTAGGACATTTTGGATGTTTGAGATGAGGTGGTCTCTACTGAGATTAATGGTCAGGAACAAAGGAACAGTCCTTCAAGGAATAATTCATCTCGGGGGAACAGGGAACATGGAATCGGGAACCCAAGCTCAACAGATGAACCTACATTCCCCTCTGAGGTGAGAGGCTTCTTCTAGCACAATATGTTGGGAGGCTGAAAAGTGCTCTTGGCCTTCCTTCTATGCATTGTAGGTTTGGCTATTTGAGAGTGTGTGAATATAAGACAGAAAGCCCAGACCATGGGTTAGCTGATTATAACTCTAAGGAAGAGACTTTATAGTTCTCCTTTTCTGATCCAAACCATGGAAAGTTACTGCAAGAATAGCGGCAAAGTCATCACAGTGATGAATAGGAAAAAATATTGGTATGCAGAATGGTTTGCTTTTAACAATGTATCCATGACAGCAGATTTGCTTGTTCTATATGGCACTTAGAAGAAGTAGGTTGACCTGTCAGAAAACATACTCGTGGTAGCAGTGATAATATTTTGGTGGTAATAGCAATGACAAATCTCTTTGGAATTCCTGAATATTACATTTAAAACCCTTGGCATGATAGCATGGTCTAGTAGGCCTCCCTATAGCAAGCAAGTTCTAGTGGCAGTGATAGCACTCTCTAGTGTCAAGGGGACATACCGGATTTGCACATTAAGGGGCCAAATGAGAGCCACCAGAAATGAGGAGTGGATTATGTCAGTAGGAATAGCCCTGTGGTGGAGAGAAAGGGGTTCTCATGGTGACAAATGGGTGCTTAGAGTAATTATTTTTAAAGGTAAAAGTATTTGATTCTAGACTGGTGAAGTAGCACATAGCTGTTACTATAAGAGATAGAAGTAACAAAGAAATTTTAAGCAGAAGAAGCAACATTTGTAAAGCCATTTGGTCCTCCCAACACCCTCACAACATCTGTATTATTACCCCTCATGTGCTAATGAGGGAACTGAGATTCATCAAGGTTAAGTAACTTCTCCTGAGGTCAAGCATCTGGTGAATTGGTGGAACAAGAATTCCAACTCAAATGTCGAGCTCCAAGGCTTTTGATCTCATCATCACAGTGCACATGTCTTCCAAATATAATATCTGGTTGATAGATCTAATAACCAAATATGTCAACATTTCAATTTTCAGATAGTAATCTTGACATTGTGTAGCCATAAAAAAGGCCAGGTTTGCCAAGAATCTGACGGACTTACCCAGGCTGCTAACAAGGCTCCCAAGTCCATCCTAATCAAGTGACACAGCAAAATGAGGAAAGTCTGAGGACCCTTACTTTTTACATATTTGTAAGATGCCTGGTAAATTGTAAGCAGCCATTAATGATCTCCATTTTTTGTATATGTGACCTGTTTCAAAAAAGAAATTCCAGAACTCATTGCCTGGAATGTAGGTGTTATTCAATAAATCTTACAATTGAAGTAGATGAAAACAAATCCCTGCCTATCAGCACTATTTCTATACACACCAGTATTTTGAATTTCTTTTGCATTTTTAAAATTTTCATATTTAATGTAAACAATCATCTTTAGTTCATACTTCTATCATTCTGCAGAAACTTCCAAAACTATGTGTGTGTTGAGGTGGGAAAGAGCTAAGCAAAGTGAAGAAGGGAGGCAGCAGTCAGATAAAATTAACTTTGCCTATGCAGTTGAGGAGAGAAGTTTCTGTATGCAGTTCATGTAATGTTACTAGGTACATTTTATTCAGGACAACAACTGTTTCTGCGGCTGTCAGGATTTGGCTTTTCCCCTGGGTGTTCATCATGGCAATAATATTTTCCTTCTTAAAAATAGAGGACTAAGGTGGCAGCAATGTAATTTATGACTTGAGCCCAATACCACGTTTGATAGGAAACTGTTTCTACTCAGCACTACACAGACACATTGGGAGAAATGCAGTGGTTCCCAGGGGCTCTTGCATTAATAGGTTCTAACCACCAAGACTTTTTCATTCAAATCTTGCTTTCTATATATGAGCACTGGTTGGGTGGGGAAGATTTTTTTTACAGAAACCTCTGATTGGCTACTGCAGAGTCTGTTTTGAAGATTTAGGTATCAAATAGGTTAAAGCCTTGTTCAACTGAAATGGCCAAATGGAAGTGCTGGCTAGTCCTTGGTTAGTTTTAGATCAGTCACTGTTTTCTTTATAGTAGCCTCTTCTTTCTGGTGTATGGGAATGATGTAGATCTGTTCCCAGCATCGCCTTCTAAGAAAGATCCTACAGTACAAAAGATCAATGAAACCAAGAGCTGATTCTTTGAAAAGATAAATAAGTTTGATAAACCTTTAGCTAGACTCACCAAGAAACAAAGAGAGAGGATCCAAATAAATAAAATCAGAAATGAAAGAAGTGATATAACTGACCCAACAGAAATACAAAAGATCATAAGAAAATACTATGAGCAACTACAAGCCAAGAAACTGGACAACCTGGATGAAATAGGCAAATTCCTAGAAACATACAGTCTTCCAAAGCTGAATCAGGAGGAATCAGAAAACCTGAATAGCCCCAAAAAAACTAATGAAATTGAAGCAGTAATCAAAAAACTCCCAGCAAAGAGAAGTTTGGAACCAGATAGATTTACAGGTAAGTTTTACCAAACATTCAAAGAATTAACACCTATTCTCCTCAAACTATTCCAGAAAATTCAAGAGGAGGGAAAACGTCCAAATTCTTTTTATGAGGCCAGCATCATCCTAATCCCAAAACCAGATAAAGACACTACAAAGAAAGAAAATTACAGGCCAATATCCCTGATGAATATAAACGCTAAAATCCTCAACAAAACACTAGCAAACTGGATCCAGCAATACAATAAAAAGACCATACACCATAACAAAGTGGGACTTATTCTGGGAAATGCAAGGCTGGTATAATATTCACAAATCAATAAATGTGATGCATCACATAAACAAAATGAAGGACAAAAATCATATGATTATATCAATAGATGCAGAAAAAGCATGCAACAAAATCCAGCACAAATTTTTGATAAAAAATCTCACCAAAGTGAGGATAGAGGGAACATACCTTAACATAACAAAAGCCATATACGACAAACCTACAGCCAACATCATACTCAGTGGTCAAAAACTAAAACCATTTCTCTTAAAACAGAAACAAGACAGAGTTGTCCACTTTCACCACTCTTATTCAACTAAGTACTGAAAGTCCTTGCCACAGACATCAGACAGAAAGAAAACATAAAATGTATCCAAATTGGAAAGGAGGAAGTAAAACTGTCATTATTTGCAAATGACATGATATTGTACCTAGAAAACTGTAAATACTCAATCAAAGCACTACTAGATTTGATAAATGAATTTGGCAAGGTAGCTGGATACAAAATTAACATCTGGAAATCAATGGCATTTTTATACACCAACAATGAACTCTCAGAAAGAGAAACTAAAAAAAAAAAAAATGCCATTTACCATCGCAACTAAAAAACTAAGATACCTAGGAATAAACTTAACCAAGGATGTAAAACACCTGTATTCAGAAAACTACAAGACACTGAAAAAAGAAATAGAGGAAGATATAAACAAGTGGAAGAGTATACCATGTTCATGGATTGGAGGAATTAATATTATTAAAATGTTCATACTACCCAAAGCAATCTATAGATTCAATGCAATTCCTGCTAAAATACCAACAGCATATTTCACAGACCTAGAACAAATATTCCAAAAATTTATATGGAGCCAAAAAAGACCCCAAATAGCTGCAGCCATCTTGAGAAAGAAGAACAGAGTGGGAGGGATCACTATACCGGATATCAAACTGTACTACAAAGCCATTGTAATCAAAACAGCCTGGTATTGGTACAACACCAGACATATAGATCAATGGAACAGAACAGAGACCCCAGAAACAGACCCACACCATTATGGTCCATTAACATTTGACAAAAGGAAGTAAGAGCATACAATGGAGTAAAGACAGTCTTTTCAATAATTGGTGTTAGGAAAATTGAACAGCTACATGCAAAAAAATGAAACTAGATCACCAACTTGCTCCATACACAAGAATAAATTCAAAGTGGATAAAAGACCTAATTGTAACTCTTGAAACCATAACAATCCTGGAAGAAAACATAGGCAGTAAAGTCACAGACATCTCACATAGTGGAATTTTCACTGTTACATCTCCTAGGACAAGAGAAACAAAAGAAAAATAAACAAGTGGGACTACATCAAACTAAAAAAACTTTTGCACAGCAAAAGAAATCATCCTCAAAATACAAAGGAACCCCAAGGTATGGGAGGAGATATTTGCCAAGGATACATCGGATAAGGGACTAATTTCCAAAGTGTACAAAGAACTCATACAACTCAACAAGAGGAAGACAAACAATCCAATTAAAATGTAGGCAAAGGACCTGAATAGACACTTCTCCAAAGAGAACATACAGATGGCCAGAAGACATGAAAAAATGCTCAAGGTCACTAATCATCACAGAGATGTAAATTAAAACTACAATGAGGTACCACTTCACACTTGTAAGAATGGCTACCATCAACAAATCAACAAATGATATGTGTTGGCGAGGATGTGGTGAAAGGGGAACTCTGGTACACTGCTGGTGAGAATGCAGACTGGTGCAGCCACTATGGAAAACAGTATGGAGGTTCCTTAAAATATTAAAAATGGAACTGCCTTTGACCCAGTGATCTCACTTCTAGGAATGTATTCTAAGAATCCTGAAACACTAATTAGAAGAAATATATGAACTCCTATGTTCATAACAGTGCTATTTACAGTAGCTAAGATCTGAAAACAGCCCAAGTGCCCATCAGTAGATGAGTGGATAAAAAAATCTGTGGGACATTTACACCATGGAATACTATGCAGCTGTAAAGAAGAATCTCATACCCTTTGGAACAGTATGGATGGGCTTGGAAAATATTATGCTAAGCGAAATACACCAGGCAGAGAAAGACACACATCACATGATCTCACTTATATGTGGAATCTAAAGAACTGATGAACACAATGGGTTCAATGACATGGAGGCATGGATCAGACTGATGAATCTCAGAGAGCAGGTGGGGGTGGGTAAGTGGGGAGAGATTAACCTAAGAATGTATATGCATATATGCATAACCCAAGGACACAGACAATATTGTGGTGAAGGCCTGGGCAGGGGAGTGGGTGTGAGGTGGAAGGGCTCAATGGGGAAAAAAGAGGACATCTGTAATATTTTGAGCAATAGAAAAAAAGAATAATCCTATATAGATAATAAACTGGCTTAATTAATAAAAACTTTTTATTATGGAAAATCCAAGCATATACTGAAGTAGAGAAAATAGTGCAACAAACCCCCATGTATTCATTCTTTCCCTCTACTGGGTTATTTCAAAGCACATTCTAGTCAGCAAACCATTTTGGCCATAATTACTTCAGCATGCATCTCTAAAAGGTAAGGTTTCTTTTGTAAAACATAATCACAAGACTGTCATCTTGCCTAAAAATGTAATTATATTTATTTCATATCACCAACTACCCAGGGAGTGTTCATATCTGGATAAATTTGATCAAGGATTTCCTTTTCAGTTCTCTTCCAGGTCCCTTTATGGATTTGCTCTAACCCTTATGAGTTCAGCTCCAGTAATATGTAAATAATATGGTGGAGAATTTTATTCACCAGAATTCTCCATGAGGATTCTTTGTAAGAAAAAAAGAGTGGGAGGTAAATTATGCCTCTAAAGAGGCTTTGTGCCTTTATCTCCACTGTGATCAAGAGTAACCAGGGGACATGGAGCTTTCAGGTTCTCTGGACATTTGATGGTACATTGGGGCCAGTAGGTGGAAGCGTAGCACCAGTGTTCATTCTCTATTACTGATTAGGGTTGCCAGATATAGCAAATAAAAATACAGGACACCCAATTAAATTTGAATTCCAGGTAAATAGAAAATAATATTAGTATACATTTGTCCCCAAAAGTGCATGGGACATATGTATATCAGTAAACAGTCATTGTTTATTTGAAATTCCAATTTGACTCTGTCATATATTTTATCTTGCAACCTAAGACAGGTGGCAAAATGAATTTGGCAAAAGGGAAGAAATAACTAGAAGAGCTCACGAGGCCATGGCTTCTTGAAGAGTTGAGAGTGCTTATAGGAACTGAAGGTCATAGCAGAAATGGAGAGGACAGTAGTTTTTAAAGGTGCTTTGGGGGTTCTGAATTGTAGCCTTTTTAATGCTTTTTGATATATTTGAGTAAAATTCTAAATTACTTTTTGAAATGAATTTGGTTGCTTAGTGTGTTTCTTTGAATGTGACACTACTCTGAAACTGAATCACAATTTTGATTTTAAATAAGTGTTAATTTTAAAAAAATTCTATCACAATGCTTGGAGTGTTTTATCATAAATGCAAATCAATTTCACATAATCTTGCATAGGTATGTATTCTTATATTTTAATAAGGAAACGTGAAAAACAATACTTCTTAATGAGAATTAAACCCAGAAGAACTTGTACGAATTCAGCCAAAGAAGTGTTGGAAGTAGATTACTTACAATTATAAATCAACAACTTTTTGCTTGTTTTTTTTAATCTTCACCTGAGGATACTTATTCCATTGCTTTTCAGAGAGTGTGGAAGGGGGAAAGAGAGGGAGTGGGGAGAGAGAGAGAGAGAGAGAGACGTGAGAGACACAAGGTCCATAAGTTTAGTACCTATGTTTTCTTTTATGAAATTTATTGTTTCAGATCTTCTGTTTAGGTCTTTGATCCATTTTGAATTAATATTTGTACATGAGGACAAACTGTAATCTAGTTTTATTCTTTTACATGTGGCTTTCCAATTTTCCCAGCACCATTTATTGAAGATGCTTTCTTTTCTTTACTGTGTGTTTTTGCCTCCTTTGTCAAAAATTATTTGCTCATAGACATGTGGTTTTATTTCTGTGTTCTCAGTTTTGTTCCATTGTTCTCCGCCTGTGTTTTTCTGCCAATATCATGCTGTTTTGATTATTGTAACTCTGTAATATAATTTGAAGTCAGGTAGTATAATACCTCTAGCTTCATTCTTTTTTCTCACATGAAGAACAATTTTAAATGTGATTTTTTTTCATGCCACACTGAGTTGGGCTCCCTCAGTGTGGTTTCTGGCATGGCCTTCTTCTCCTTTTTGGAATCATAGTAGAAGAAACAAGATAGTTTTTTGATATTTACTTGGACACCCAAGGCTCTCAGTCTTTTCAGTTCACTCCACATTTCTAGTCCTTGCCAAAAACTTAGAATATGTGCATGGTCTGTTTGTTCAGTAGCAAAAAGGAAAACTTTAATCCAATTTCCATTTCTCCTATTCTTAACCTTGAATGGAAAATTAGTATGAAAACACCAGGCATGTCATCAATATAACTCTCTGGCAGGACTTATTACAAGGTGGGATCCAGAAGAGCCATTTGGCCAAGGTCTCAAATTCTCAAATGGCCTCAAATTTAGGCTCTTGATATAGTTTCAAAGAGACTGTATATACATGTTTTATGTAAGTTATAAATATTAAAAGCACCCCAATTCTTATAAATATATTTTTGTACATCTTAACTTTTAATATACGTGGAACTTCAATAAATGAAAACAGTAAAAATGAAATATCTCAGGGTTCCATTTCTGATTGGCTCTTCTCATTGGAAATGAAGAAAGATCATAAGTCTCTCTTTCCATAGTACTCTATAGTTTGCAAAACTCTTAGGTGTAACTCTTCGTTTGTATAGCAGTCCACAGTTCACAAAGCCTTTTCATATTTGGTTCTATATCTCATTGGGTTCCTATAATAGTTCAGTGGAGTAAGCATAGCATAGATGCACAGATTAAGAAGTTACCATCTGCTTGTGGTTATAGTGGGTAGCAGAATCCAGACAAGAACCAAATTGTTTGCTTTCTAGTTGATTTCTCATTGTATGTACTATTCTGTCTTAAGTTTCAATATAAGAAAAATAACATATTTAGTGTACACAGCCTGACTCTCAGCTCCATTTGACAATTAGAGGCTTAGGTGTTGGTTAATCTCAGTTTAATCTTTCCCTTATTTAAAAAACCCTCTTCCCCATTAGAATACCATTTCCAAAACATTCATAAAAATAAAATACATCACAAGCAAAGCATTTGCTAGCTATTTACTCTTTGAAATATATATTTTTAGACCCTTACTTCCTTATGAAATATTATGCCAACTGCTGAATGTCATTTGAAATTAAACGTTCATTATTTCTCTGGCCCTGCTATATTCAGAATGATTTGAGGCAAGAATGATGCAGGAATTGAATAAACTTATCTAGGGCATGCACCTGTTTTTCATATTTTAATGTCACTTATCATGACTTTAGGAAGAGTAAAGACTTCACCAATGTAATGGATGTTTTTCCAGAGCAAATTTTTAGTTTGGGTAAGAGAGTTTTAAGAAAATAGAATAATATGCCCCAGCCGGGTGTCTTGGTTGGTTGGAGCATTGTCCTGCACACAAAAAGATTGCAGGTTTGATTCTTGGTCAGGGCACATACCTAGGTTATGGATTCAATCCCCAGTTGCGGTGCATATGGGAGGCATCTGATCCATATTTCTCTCTCACATCGATGTTTCTCTCTCTCTCTTTCTCTCTCTCCCTCTCTGACTTCCTCTCTCTCTAAAACCAATAAAAAATGTATCTTCAGGTGAGGATTAAAAAAAATAAAGAAAATAGAATAATAAGTTAACATAATATTCTCTTGAAGAAATGATGGAATTTTTCCAAAGAGCTGACTCTGCCTTTAAATTTTTTTCATATTTGCATTTCACTCTGAATTCCCATTGAAGTGTCAAAAGCTGGTGCATGACAATTCTAGCTCATGGCATTGAGTCTCTGGTTCACAGCGTTTCAGAACATCAACTGTCACTACCAGGGAAGAGACAATTTTTTAGATGTTAGTACACAAATCTAAGATTAGAGCTGATTATCCACTGATAATCTGGATAGACAGTACAAACTCCACTTGTTTTTAGGTCCCAATCAGTGAGAATAAGGAAAGGGTAGTGAAGAGCTGCCATAGAATTAATGAAAACTAATGGTAGCTAATTAGAGTAGGTGAAATATAACAAACGACATTGTGGAGTATGGGTTGATGATATTAAGCATGGGATTAATCAATAACTGGATTCCAAATTTGAACTTTAATATCATGAAGGGGGAGAATGAACACTACTAAATCTGTATTTTAGCTGTATAGTCAATGTTTGTCTTGACTGGTTTTCATAGTAGGTAAAAATAGGCCTCTGTTTCTTAGGAGAGGTATACTCTTTAAATGCATTCCTAGATTAAAATTTGGCCTCTATTAAAAAATCCACTTAGTCATCAAGATGTTACCAATAAAGGAAACAAAGCATAATATCCTTTTGCTCAATATTGAAAGGGTGATTGTGATGCCTAATACATCATGCATAGAGGAGGAAATTGGATTCTATTCCTAGTCCATTGTTAATGACTTAAATTCACAAAAATACTTAGTCTTCATTATACCTATTTTTGTGTTAATTGTGGAAACAATGAGGTAAATCTTTCTGTAAGAACCAATTATCCTGCGTGACACCATTTAATTCTGTAATTCATTGATTCTCCTGAAGTTGAGAATTTGAAATCAAGTTTGGCAGTGAGCAGTTAACTTAATTATAATGGTCTTAGCTTAATGGCTATAGTGAATAGTGTCAAAATTTTCAAGAAGAAAATAGGCACAATTGTAAACAGATGTTCATTTGACTTTAAGGACAACTGATAATTTTGGTTTATATTTCAAATATTTATCGAGAACCTATTATGTGCCAGGCACCACTCTGTCTCTATATATACAAGTGTCATAGTAGGAAGAGAAATAAAAAGCTCCTGCTTGAATTCAGTTAAACAAACCATGTGAAAGAAGAACAAGAAGGTTGAATCTTGTCAAAAAGCATGGTGATTTGCAAACCACAAGTTGTATTCAGTCAACTGTTAGTTATTTTTGAAATAACTGAATGCAACCAATTGACTTAAAATCAGAAACACTCTGACTGAAGGTGAACTGGTTGGTATAGAAATGGCCTGCTTCCCTTCTGGTCCGTCAGATTGCTCTTTTACATTCCAAGAAACAAGAATAAGCCTTTTTGAGTAGATTACATGGTATAAAATCAGTGTTTTAAAGTTTCTGATGATTTCTAGAAAATATATATAATACATAAATATCCTATATCAATGAAAAGTTTGTTTGGAGTAGAAATGCTTCATTAAATTTGATTTTACTTATTGTGAAAGTATGATTTCCCTGTTGAAATAGAGTTAATGTGTGGAAATAAGTGCATTTCTCCAGCTAACCTAAGAAACACTGATTTAGGGCCTACTTTTGAGCTTAGCATTCTGTTAGGTGCTAGATACTAGAGAGATTAATTTTCCTTATTGGTCCTTTACAATGACCAGTTAAGTGAAGTATCTGAGTTTGTATTTATTATTATGTTTTTCAAATATATAATGGAGAGAAAAATCACCATTCTGTTTAATAGAGAAAAAAAATGTTTCAAGTAGTTGTTTTCTTTTTTTAAAATATATCTTTATTGATTTCAAAGAGAGGATGGGAGAAGGAGAGAGAGAGTTGAAGCATCAATGATGAGAAAGTCATCATTGATCAGCTTCGAGCCCGCAACCCAGGCATGTGCCCTGGCTGGGAATCGAACGCCGATCTCCTGGATCCTAGGTTGACATTCAACCGCTGAGCCACACCTGGCTGGGCAGTTGTTTTCTTTTAACAAGTCCTAATTTCTTTCTGAGAAAGAAAAATTAAAAGTTCACAGATAATTATTTTAATAGATATCTGTCATATATCTTACCAAAAAAGAGCTTGTTGAACTGGACTTTGGAATTGAGGATCAAAGAGGGCCTAGGATTCATTCATCCATGCATGAAAAGAATAAAGAACTTTAGGTTGTGGAAAGGCATTTAAAGCTCATTTGCCTACCTTCTTTTCACAGTTCAAAAAATTGAGATCCAAGGAAAGAAAAAGACTTGTATGAGATGCTTCAGGAAGTTAGTTTATAGAACAGTTGGACTAGAACCTGAGTTTCTGACCCCTAGTCCAGTACACTTACCCAACACACAGCACCCACACTGGTAAAATCCAGATAAATCTGACCAGTGTGCTGAGAGTTCTTCTGGCTTGTTGAAGAAATGAGACAATGCATCTGTGATTTATCATGTCTATATAGTATTTATTCTTTAAGAATTCCCCAAATAGTAGTCATTTTTACATTTAATATGACTGGTATAGTGTGTGTAGTCATTGGAATGGGAAAATGTCAGAGAAGAGTGAAAGGAAACAATCTCAGTCTTTGAAAGAGAAACTTCTTCTTTTACTTTGTATGACAGCACTGGGGATTTGTCCAGGGGAAATATAAACACTTGAGAAATCTGTTCTCAGTCTCTTCTGCCTGCCATGATTGTTCACAAGGAAAATCCAATCATAAATTTCTTGACATTACTCTGGATTAGTGAAGAACCAGAAGTCTTGTTGCTCTTCTAGGTGCCAGGACAATGAGTCCTTCAACTTCCCAATTGAAGTTTTTTCAGCAAAGAAAGGGAAATAAATAACTCTGATGAGCATCAACTAAGTGCTCTTTCTCCGGGTAACTGGGTAATTGGCTTCCTGGAAGGTGAATCAGTGCTCATTTAGCAATATGAGGCCAAGTGAGTCCTGGCCAAGGGAAAATTAAATGTAATACATTTAGTGCTAAATAAAAGGCAGGATCCACAAGCTGAGTGCCCACATGAATCAGAGACATGAATCATAAAGCCCTGCTCTGTTTGTGGCAAATTGGCCCTGAAGACAAATAAAAAACAAATCACTAATTTGCATGCTCTGCTTTTGATAGACTTTCATTTGAAGGCAATTACTATTATAATAACAATAATCAAACCTTATCATTTTACTTTTATAATGCTTTCTCTTTTTTGTTGTTGTTTATTTATGTATTTATTTTTTGTTAATCCTCAACTGAGGATACTTTTTCCATTGATTTTTATTTTTATTTTTTATTATTATTTTATTTTTGTTTAAAATATTACAGATGTCCGTTTTTCTCCCCAATGACCCGTTCCACCCCGTCCCATTCCGCTCCCCAGTCCCTCTCCCCACCATTGTCCCTGTCCTTGGGTTATGCATATATGCATATAAATTCTTTGGTTACTCTCTCCCTCTCCACCCACCCTCCTCCATCCCTCTGACATTCATCAGTCTCATCTATGCTTCCATGTCATTGAATCTATTCTGTTCATCAGTTTATTAAGTTCTTTAGATTCCACGTATAAGCGAGATCATCTGATGTTTGTCTTTCTCTGCCTGGCATATTTCACTTAGCATAATATTCTCCAGGTCCATCCATACTGTCCCAAAGGGTACGAGATTCTTCTTCTTTACAGCTGCGTAGTATTCCATGGTGTAAATGTCCCACAGCTTTTTTATCCACTCATCTACTGATGGGCACTTGAGCTGTTTCCAGATCTTGGCTATTGTAAACTGTGCTGCTATGAACATCGGGCTACATATATTCTTTCTGATTAATGTTTCAGGATTCTTAGGATACATTCCTAGGAGTGGAATCACTGGGTCAAAAGGCAGCTCCATTTCTAAGTTTTTGAGGAACCTCCATACTGTTTTCCATAGTGGTTGCACCAGGCTGCATTCCCACCAGCAGTGTACTAGGGTTCCCCTTTCTCCACACCCTCGCCAGCACATGTCGTTTGTTGATTTGTTGATGGCAGTCATTCTGACAGGTGTGAAGTGATACCTCATTGTGGTTTTAATTTGCATCTCTCTGATGATTAGCGACGTTGAGCATTTTCTCATGTGTCTCTTGGCCATCTGTATGTCCTCTTTGGAGAAGTGTCTATTCATGTCCTTTGCCCATTTCTTAATTGGGTTGTTTGTCTTCCTCTCGCTGAGTACTATGAGCTCTTTGTACACTTTGGAAATTAGACCCTTATCAGATGTATCCTTGGCAAATATGTTCTTCCATACCGTGGGATTTCTTTGTATTTTGAGGATGATTTCTTCTGCTGTGCAGAAGCTCTTTAGTTTTATATAGTCCCATTTGTTTATTTTTTCCTTTGTCTTGCCCTAGGAGATGAATCGGTGAAAATTCCACTATGTGAGATGTCTGTGACTTTACTGCCTATGTTTTCTTCTAGGATTTTTATGGTTTCATGACTTACATTTAAGTCGTTTATCCATTTTGAATTTTTTCTTGTGTATGGAGTAAGTTGGTGATCTAGTTTCATTTTTTTGCATGTACCTGTCCAATTTTCTAGTGTACTCATAATTTTAATTTCTCTAAGTTTAGAGGGAAAACTTAGGACTTTTCAAAATAGATACAAATTGATAGTTCAAAGAAAATCAGAAGAGATACTAAAGCTCCAATTCTATAGTGCCCAGCCTAGAGTAATTATGGTTAACCAGTATGAGTGACATTTATCTGAATCCAGAATTTTTTATGGGTCATTTGGGATGATGCTATATGGAAAAAGTAATGCGAAGCCTTATGGATTTTGGTATAAAGCTTAAAAGTAACTTGTGTGTTTGTCAGGGGTATATCAATTCAACACTTAAGAGTAACTGACTACCTCCTATTCAGTTATCACATGTGTTAAATTCTGAGGATTCATATTTAAATGAGACATTGCTCATGGTTTTGAGAGAGGAAGGATATTCTCAGCACAAAGAACAACAGAAAAGAGCCCCAGGGTTATGAAGCAGCATGCTTTACCTAATGAAATATAAGAATTCACTATGGGCAGATCATAGAGTAAAAGGGGGTAGCAAGAGTGAAAGAATAACAAAAGATGAGATTAGGGACAGATCATGGAGAGAATTATGGGTTATGTTGAGGCACACAGACCTGAGGCAAATGAGTATCACTAAGGAGAGATATGAAATGTGATGGAGAGTAATATGAGCTGATTTTTCTTTTGTAGAAAGACCACTACTCTGACCTATGGATGAGGAAATGGAGGGAACCCAAGTTTGGAAATTATGGTCATAATCCAGTGGAGAGATGATGAGGACATGGGTTATGTAGTAGCAATGAGGATGAACAGGAAAAAATGGATTTGATGTGCTTGGTAAGTAAAATCGGAAAATATTAATGATTAAATATGGGGAGGTGAGGGAAGAGAAGTGTCAAGGTATGAAAGTAATCCAGTAAGTACTACCATGTCCAAATATCAATTCTGTATCTTATCCCCATATCTACTCTTACTTCAGTCTACCCTGTTTCAGTAAATGACAACTTCCAGTTACTCAATTTCAAAGTATCAAATAACTACTTATCTGTCTCCTTTTATTTGCCACAATCCATCTGACAGTAAATTTTATTAGTTCTATCTTCAAGGCACATACAGAATATGATCATTTATCAACAATTCCACTGCTCTTATCCTAATTCAAGTCTTCATCTCTTACCTGGACTATTACAAAAACATCCTGACTACTTTCCTTGTCCCTACTCTTACTGCAGAGCATATTCTCCAGGGTGATTAGTGATTGATCCAGAGTGACTTATTTAAATGTAAGCCAATATAATCAAGCCATTATTTCTAATTTCCAGTTAAAAAAATACAGGGGATGAAGAAATTAGTTAAATGATACAAGGAAATGATCAGAAAAAGCTTTTCAGGATGACTGGCTCAGGCTCTTCAATAAGTTAATGCCATAGAAAAAAAGGATGGGGGTTGGAGAGCTGTTTTACATTAAAAAGAATATAAGAGCTTAACAATCAAGTGCAATGCATGGTTTGTAATTTAATGCTAAACAAAACCACTATAAAATAAATTTGGGGGAAATATGATTATCAACTGCAGATTAGAATTCTTAATTTTGGTAGATATGATAATGCATATAATAATTATGCTGGGAAATGTTTTGATTTTTAAAAGGATGTATAATAAAATATTTGGGGATAAAATGTCATGTTATCTATACTTTAAATTACTTCAATGAATAAAGTATACACAAAACAAATATGGCATGATGTTAACATGTGTTAAATATCCATAATTGGTATATGGACAATATGAACTAGAGTTCATCTTTTTTATTGCAGCTATCAGTGGATGAACAGGAATGAAATAAATATTTGTTGAATTAATTATAAATAAGGAGCGGGGTTTGGCGGAAAAACTCAATTGAGTTAGGGCATGTTGACTTTGATAATCTGTAACGTAGTTATGTGGAAATATCTTGTTCTTTATTTGGCTTGGAGAGGTTGTGTCTTCAGATTTTGCAATGGGAAGATAAATTATTTCTCATTTGGTAGTTTCTATTATTTTGTTAAAGAAAAAGGTAATGCCATCAAGTGAAAACAGCACATGGATGAAATTTAAAATGATGGAAGTTGATAGTCTCTCATTTTATGTACCCTCCTAAGCGATGAAAAGCAAAGGTAAGAGAGTCAAGGTTGAAGCTTTTGGGAATAGTGATATTTAAGGGGCAGATAAAAAAAGAGGAGGCCATAAAAAAATACCAAAAGGAGATTAACAGAGATAAGGCAAAACAACCAGGAGAATCTGGTGTCATGTCAACTAAGGTAAATAAGAGTTTTAAAAAGAGATAGAGACCAAATGACCTAGCATTGGCCAGGCAAAATAAATATAAATGCTATCAATATACAGAATGTTATAATGGCAAATGGAGAAAGGTTGAGTGGAGTGCTGGAGGCTTAATTTCAGAAAGGAATGAGGTACAGAAATAAATATTCAAAGTAGGCTACTCTTTAAAGGTTTGCTAAGAAGGAAAGAAGGGAGACAGTAACTCAGGCAGTGGGGCTGGATACAGCACCAATTGAGTGACTTTTCTTTGGGATTAGAAGGCATTTAAACACATTTATATGCCAAGGGTGAGGAGATAATAGATTAAAAATTGAAAATCAAGTACTGAGAGAAAACATATGAAGGAGCAAGTTTAAGGAAGAAACAACAAATGGCACAAGTGAACAGACTGACTTTCAGCAGAAAGAGAGACGCCCATGCTCATACAATTGGGAAGAAGAATGGATGGATGAAGAGAAGAAATCTGTAGGTAGAATACTGGGAATGAAGGATTTCACCCCAGTGGACTCTTTGAGAGAGAGTTGGAAGTTGGGTAGAAAATTTGAGTAGAAAGGCAAAGATTTGGAATTCTTATTTTGAGAAATAGGGATGAACTAATAATAAGTAATGGGATGGATATGCACTATGAAGGACTCAATTGCGGTGAGAAATCAAGGATTTATAGAGGCATTCATATACATAATTTTATGAGATTTTCTTACCAGCTCTCTGGTTCTAAAAATAAGAAAGGTAGATTGTGTGCTAAGAATTTGCAGGGCAGGTGCAGCAGCAGGGGCCAGTATTGCATTGTGGTTAAGAGTGAAGGTTTTAGTCACAGACATGGCTTTGAGTCCTGGCTTTGTTACTTACAAAGTGTGTGAGCTTGAACAACCTCAAAAACTTAAGTTCTTCATCTATAAAATGGGAGCAGATTGGTAAATTAGATGGAGGAATCTATGCAAATTGCCTGACAACAAGTTTTCAATAAATATTAGCTAGATACAAAAGAAAACTAAAACAAGGATGAGAGGGAGTTGAGAGGACTGATGAAACAGAAATGTATGTTATTGACCATGGGCTCCAGGCATTGGAAAGAAAGTGAGACTGTGGGGCTGCTGGAATGGAAGCAAAGGAGGGAGTCAAGGAAACAGTCTTTTAGGAAGAGTGAAGAGCAGTAGAAAAGGTAGTGAGAGAGCTATATAAAAGATAACTCTGATACTGGTATTAACATTAGAGATTTAAGAAAGAAAACAATTCTTGGTAATTACAAAGTCCAGGTTGTGATCTTACATACTCAGTATTGATGACATAGGATTTTCTGAAAATTTAGGGAGTTGGAAATTGGGAATTGGGTAAGCAATAAGAGATGCTACCTCATTTGTGGAAGGTCTGATCTTTCACCTTTGAGCCCTATTTTTCTGAAATGGTGATGATCATTTGAGGAAGGAATGATCCAGTCCATGTTGCCTAAATTCTCATTAGACTTGTTGATAAATCACACATTGACTCTATTCACTTAGAATTATAAATAAAAGTTACAAGGAATCAGAAATGTCCCTGTTGGCCAAATAAGCCCAATCTCCTTCCAGAAGGGAGATCAGAAGATCTAAAGGTGGCTTGATGGGGGTTTTGTCCTGGTTGGGGGAGAATGCAGAAACATCATAAGCTTTGGTGACAAAGGAGTGGTCCCTCCACTCCAAGTGCTCTCAAACCAGGTGTGAAGTGGCCAAGGCACTATCTCCCTGGCATAGCTGGAGAGACTGACAAGGGCCCACTCTAATTATCCTTTTTCTGGACTTTGACATGATTGCCCTACAATTGGCACTTGTTATTACATCATCCTTCTTGTTTTAATAGATTTGTAGCACATTTTATAACTTCCAAGTTGATAACTTATTTTATACTAATTGCATTTGAGGTTGGCTGCTTCCGAGGAAGACACTTTAATCTTATTAATAATATGCCATCCTGCTGGATGGGTAACTTCGGGTAAGGTTTCCAATAGCCAGCTGCTTCCACTCACAGGCAAATTTCAAGAAGAAAATATTCCTTTTCAGGTCTTTTCTTATTTCACCATTTTTACTCTTGCATGTCCACTTTAGTTTCACATCATCTTAGCTATTTTAAACCTCCTGGAGACTGTTCATACACTAATCAAATGTATATAACTAGAGCATATACTGCTAATGTATATAACTAGTTTTTATACTGCTAATGATGTTCCATAAAAGTCATTGTTTGGATATTTCTTTCACATGCCAAACATAAAACATCCAAGGTTTAAAATGTGAAATAAAGAAGTGTAAATGTTCAGATAAATCTTTACTAGACAACTTTCATTGGAAAAGCTTTTATGTGGATAATATATCAATTAACACCAAATCATTAGAGATGGCCTCATTCAATTTCTTGTAATTAATTAAATAAATCCATAAAAGTTAAACTCCTTCCCGAAGGTCATACAACCAGTTCAGTTTCAGTTCAGAACAAACAGAAGAAAACTTACAGCTGCAAAAGTTACATGTGGGGGAATCAGTGACTCTCATCCTCCCCTTCAAATCAGTGCTATCTAAATTTATATGGAAAATCAATCCTTGATCAATATTTTATAGTGAACATCCAGTTATTAGAAAAAAAATCATGCCATCAGTTTTGTTAAATATGGTAAATAGTAACACCCTCAAACTCACTTTTAAAAGGAGTATAAAAGAAGGTGAAGGGGATAGATAGATGCACTACTATGCATCACATATCTTTTTGCTGCTTTGAAAACACATGTGTACATATCTCGTTGTGTCCAAAGCAGAAATAAAGAGTATCTGCACAGGCTACAAGGACTTTTGTAGAGATTCAATATTTAAGATGAAAGAATAAAGTAACCATATTGCTCTTTTGTTAACATGGATTTTGATTGAATCTGACAGACTGTGCCTGATAAATGTCCCAATTGCTGATTTCACTAAAATGCCTGAATCAAGACACCATTTAATTTTCTCTAACTGTAAGGGAGAAAAGATTGCCCTTTTAATATGCTTATCTTCATCCTGTATACTCTAGTTTATATTTATTCCAGAAGAAACCAACTCTGCAACCTTCTTAGTGCCAGCAGAGGGAGCTAAAAGACAAATTGAGAAGCTGCAGAAACACACAGGAGAAAGGGCTTTTGGAGGGGTGGGAGGGTGTTCAAGAATGTATATCACTGGAAAGAAAGACAGCAGCAAAAATAATTGCTGAAAAAGTGCAGAGAAGACATAAATGAAGCCAAGTTTGGGAATCTATTAAAAGGGTTATTTTTCAAAGCCCACTTTTACCCCTCCCACTTCCTTCCATCTGCTGATTAAAATAAATTCAACGAGGTAATATTAGCATCCATTTTCAGACAAATGGAAGTAGTAGCTAAGCAATTTTAGAAACTTTCTGCTTGATTCCTTTAACCATTGCTCCAAAAAATATCTTAAAATATTTGCTCTTAGAAGATCAAATTATTTAATTTTAAATTAATTTGAAGTTGGTTTTACTACACAGTGATTCTTCATCCATCTTTTAATGCTCATGTACCTTTATTTTAAGAGGTTTTTCTTTTCCTGAGCACACATTTGCTCATAAACTTGATCTACATAAACTTTATAGCTATATGTATGTGGAGTCCTTGAACCACTGTTGTGTGAACAACTTGATGTCTCACCTCCATTCATGTTTTAATTTATCTAACATATATTTATTGAGAACCTATGCAATGTCATATACAGTGCTAGGACCTAGGGACCCACCAGGGAATATGATGGAGAAACTTATAATTTAGTGGAGGTAACAGGCAATAACCAATCAAATAAATAATTTTAGAGACATGCTATGAAGAAGAGGAAAGAGTGACTGCCGTGGGAAAGAGGGTATGCCTCTCTGAGGGAGTGATATTAGCACAGAAACCTAAATAAGGAGACAGCCATGCAAAGATCTAGCCGAGTTTGGCAACCTTGCTTAAAGGGCTTGTGGGTCATATGATATCTGTCTCAACTACTCAACTCTGCCATTATAGCACAAAAGTAGCCATAGTCAGTGGTAAACAAATGGGTATGGCTGTGTTACAATAAATCTTTATGTACAAAAACAGATCCACAAAATGGGAAGAGTCTTCTAGCCAAAGTGAATAGCATAATCAAAAGTCCTAAATCATTGATGAGTTTGGTGCAATGTGGCTGGTATATAATGAGCAATGCAAGAGTGATCCCTGCTTAAGTGAAAGAGGTAAACAGTGGTCAGATCACATAGGGCCTTGTAGGCCATGGTAAGGAGTTTGAGTTTTATTCTAAATATGGGGTGATGCTATCGGAGAATTCCCGACTGCTGTGTGCTAAGTGGATTGTAGGGAGGAGGGGTAGAAGTGGAAGACTAGTTAGCTAGTCCAAGTGAGAGATAATGGCAACTTTGATTAGGGTAATAACAATGGAGATGGATAGCAATGTATGGATTCAGATTGTGTTTTGGAGATAGAATCAATAGAAATTGTTGATTAATAAGACAGGAAAAGAGGGAAATCTAGGGTTTTAAGCTTGAGGCACTGATAGGTGGTAATGTTATTAGCTGAGTTGATAGGAATTAAGAGAGAAACAGGATTGGCAGCAAGAAAGGATTGGTGCAAAATCAAAAGTTTTGTTCTGCTTCCTAAAAGACATGCAAAGAAGCAATTGTATGTAAAAGACTACAACCTGGAGCACAGGCCAAGCTTAAAGATGTAATTTGAGAGTCATTAATTAATGGGCAATAGCAAAGCCATATAATTGGATGAGCTCACTTAGGGCGAACGTGCCAGATAAAGAGAAGGAGGACTAGTGCCAAGCCCTGAGGCCCTCAATATTTAGAGGTTGAACAGAGGAGAAAAAGCAGCTTTTAAAAGAGACTAAAAAGGAGTGGTCAATGGAATATGAGGAAATCCAGGAGAGTTGGTACTCTCTGGAAGTTAAATGGAAAAGTGTTCCAAGTTGAGAGAGTAGGCAACAGCCATCAGTCAGATTTAGTTACTGGTCAAGCAAGTAATTAGAAGGGAAGCTGAAACCAGAGTACATGACCGATTGTGCCTCTCAAGTGGGAAAAATATATAGGGTGTCAAGTACCAAATTATCACCATACTTTAAAAAAATATATCAATTTTAACACTTTGGAGGCTGTGTTGTACACTCAACCTATAATGCTCTATTTTAAGCTTCCCAATTGTTTCTGCATTTGTTCCCCAATGACAAGGTAGTGTTCTTAATTAGAAAATGAACAGCGCTGTTTATCTCCATAAGACTCCTGGAAAAGGTCAAGAGCTATGGTTGTCTCGGAGAATTCCAGTCTCAGTATCTTTACTGTTGCCATGAGGCTCCACAAATTGACCTTTGCTTTTGTCTCCATATTAGAGTCACTGTGTCTGAGAAAAGCAAGCTGTCTAGGGCACAAAGGAAATAATAAACTGGAGCAAATAGACAGATGTTTGAAAAGTTATGTTCCTGGGAGGAAGAAATCTAACAATTTTAAAAGTCTTTTGGACTTTTCTCATTTGGGAATTATGTCTCATAATGTATGTTTTTGGCTTATACTTTTTAGCTTAGCACACAGAGTTCTTCATGAGCTGGCACCCACAACCTCTCCAGCCCCATCTCTCACCATGTCTTCATATGCACCCTCTACCCCAGAGGTCATCTTGAACTCCTTGCAGTTCCCTAAATATACTATTCTTTCTCTGTTACACTCTTGAGCTTTTTGAGCATAAGCTATTTTGTTTTGCTGTAATACCCATCTCTACCATCTCCCCCCACCCACTACGGCTACCACCTTAATTTAGCTAAACTCTACTCACTTTTCAAAGCTTGGCTCATATAAACTATCCTCCAGAAAGCTTCTTTTGACTGTCTCTAGGGCAGATGCCTTTTCTTTGAATTCATAGCACTTATGTTATATTGAAATTGTCAGTTTTCTCATTTGTTTCTAAACAGTGATATCCTTAAAGGCAGAGACCATATTTTGTCTCTCTCCATCTCACACCCTAAAATACCCTTGGAGCAGAATAAGTACTCAATAAGTTTATCTTGAATGGATATATGAAGTCCATTGGTTTGACTTGGCACCTTACTTGAATTCTATAACATTTTCTAGCCTGCAATGTACCGTGTTCCTTACTAGATATAATTTGTTTGGGGTAAGTTTTCTGTTGTTAATATCTTAGTTTGTCCTTATGGCCAGCTTTTCTTCTTTGTACTGTTTTTTTGTTGTTGTTGTTTGGTTTGTTTTTAACCTGTATTATTGAGGTAATATTCACATACCATAAAGTTTACATTTAAAGTGTATGATTAAGTGGGTTTTAGTACATTACTAATTTGTATATTCACTAGTATATTTCTTAATTTAAGACTATTTTCATCATCTCAAAAATAAACCCAGTACCTATAACAATCATTTTCAATCCCCCTCTAACCTCATCCTTAGGCAATTGCTTTCTGTGTCTATGGATTTCCCTATTCTGAATGTTTCATAGACATGAAATCATATAACATGCCTACTTTCTTTCAATTAGCATAATATTTTCAATGTTGTAGCATATATAAAAACATCTCTTTTTATGACCAAATAATATTTCATTGTATGGATATAGCACATTTTGTTTATCCATTCATCAGATGATAAACATTTTTGTTGTTTCCACTTGGTAGCTATTAAGAATAAGATTATTATGAACACTCATGTACAAGTTCTTATGTGAACATGTGCTTATAGTTCTCTTAGGTATAATAGGAGTGGAATTGCTGACCCATATGGTAACTCTGTTGATCTTTTTGAGGATGTGCCAAATTGTTTCACACAGCCACTGTACCATTTAACATTCCTACCAGCGATGTTTGAGGATTCCAATTTTTCCACATTCTCACCAAAATTGTTATTTTCCATTTAAAAAACTATTTATGTAACCATCTTATTGGGTGTAAAATAGAATCACCTTGTGATTTTGATTTGCATTTACCTGATAACTAATGCATTAGCACCTCTTCACGTGCTTATTGGCCAATTTTATTTCTTCTTTTTAAAAATATCTATTTTGAACTTTTGCATACATTTAATAGAGTTGTCTTTTTATACTTAAGTCATAAGAGTTCTTTATATATTTTGGCTACCAGATTTTTGTCACATATATTGCAAGTATTTTCTCCCATTCTGGGGATTGACTTTTTCATTTGTTGATAGTGTTTCTTGAAGCACGTTTTAAAAATTTTTACAAAGTTCAATTTATCTGTTTTTGCTTTTGTCCCTTGTCCTTTTGGTGTTGTATCTAAGAAACTATTGCCAAATTTAAGGTCAGATGATTAACCCATATGTTTTATTGTAAGAGTTTTATAGTTTTAGCCTTTACATTTAGGTCTTTGACCCATTTTGAGCTAATTTTGTACTATAAGGTAGGGGTCCAGATTCATTCTTTCGCATGTGGATATCCAGTTGTCACAGCATCAGTTGAAAAGAATATTCTTTCTACCATTCAATGGTCTTGGTACCTTAGTCAATATTCAATAAGTGAATGTGGTTTTTTTCTGGATTCTAAATTCTATTCCATTGATTTATACATCTATCCTCAAGCTAGTACCAGACAATTTTTATTATTGTAGCTTTGCAGTAATTTTTTTTTAATATATCTTTATTGATTTCAGAGAGAGGAAGGGAGAGGGAGAGAGAGAGACAAAAACATCAATGATGAGAGAACCATTGATTGGTTGCAGCCCACAACCCGGGCATGTGCCCTGACCGGGAATCGAACCCTGATTGCCTGGATCTTAGGTCGACGCTTAACCACTGAGCCACTCCCGGCTGGGCTTTGCAGTAATTTTGAAATCAGGAAATGTGAGTCCATTAACTTTATTCTTCTTTTTCAAAATTGTTATGGTTATTCTGGATCCCTTGAGTTTCTATAGGAATTTAGAATCAGCTTCTCTATTTCTGAAAAAAAAAAAAAAAAAAAAGGACAGTTGGAATTTTGACAGTTATTGCATTGATTCTATATGTCAATTTGGGGAGTACTGAAATGTTAACAATACTAAGTCTTCTGATCCAAGAACATTGGCTAGCTTTCCATTTATTTAGGTCTTTTTTCCAGTAGTTCCCCCTTATCTGCAGCTTCACTTTCCATGGTTTCAGTTACCTGTGCTCAACCATGGTCTGAAAATATTACATGGAAAATTCCAGAAATAAACAATTCTTAAGTTTTAAATTGCATGCCATTCTAAGTATCATGATGAAATCTCGTGTCACCCCACTCCATCCATTCTGGGATATGAATCATCCCTTTGTCCTGTGTATCCACACTGTGTATGCCACCTGCTCGTTTAGACACTGAGTAGCCATCTCAGTTATCAGATCAACTGTCATGGTATTGTAGTGCTTGTGTTCAAGTAACCCTTGTTTTACTTAATGATGGCTCAAAGCACAGAGTAGCGATGCTGACAATTCATATATGCCAAACAGAAACGATTAACTACTTTTTTTAAGTGAAAAGATAAAAGTTCTCCACTTAATAAGGAAATAAAAAAATTGTATGCTGAGGTTACTGAGATCTATAGTAAGAATGAATCTTCTATGAGTGAAATTGTAAAGGGGGAAAAAGAAATTTGTATTTGTTTGCTGAGAGACCACATTCTCATAACTTCTATTACAATATATTGTCATAATTGTTCTATTTTATTTTAGTTATTGTTATTAATCTTACTGTGCTTATTTTATAAATTAAATTTTATCATAAGTATGGATGTATAGGAAAAAAGCTTAGTATATATAGTGTTTGGTACTATTCACAGTTTCAGGCATCCACTGGAGGTCTTGTATCATATCATCCACACATAAGGGGAGACTACTGTAATTTCTTTCAACAATATTTTTTAGTTTTCAAAATATAAGTTTTATAATTTTTGTAAAATTTACTCCTAAATATTTTATTCTATGTGAAATTAGACAGCAGTTTAGACCTAATATGGTAAGCTGTAGCAGGTTATTATAGGCTCAATGTGGAATATAATAAAGAATGGCATTTCTGGCAGCTTTGGAGGCATGCTGCCTGAATCTCCCTAAGAAAAAACTTGCAATTCAGCTATTAAGAATGCATTTATCTGACAGCCTCCACCTATTAACACCTTCAGGTTCTGCCTCAGCCATGCTCTTCATGGGAATCCTCTAGCCAATAACTGAGCATAGTAGGGGTACTGGGACCTAGCCATATCTCTCTCTCCATCATAAGACTCCTTTAATGCAAAAATTTGCTTGGGAGCTCTCCATCAGGTTGGATAAGGCTTTGAAAGATCTGAACCTTAGTCTGACTCTCTCCTTCTAATCTTACTTTCTGTCCCCTTTCCTTTCACAGGCATCAGATCAGCATTATAGTCTGAAATCTTTCTCTACCCACTTCTGCTCACTCCTTTTACCTTTCACAGGCATTACTGCCAATAAACTTTTGCACTCCTAACTCTCTTTTGGTATCTGCTTCCCAGAAAGAGCCCAACTGGTGCATAGCTTAAGCTATATTCCCATGTTGGGTGACTAAAAGGGAGTAATAAAAGCATATTCAGAGGAAAACAAACTATTTTTAAATCTGTTATCTTTAGGGTATGATATTGTCACAGTCCGATGACAGTTATATATAATAAAAATCAATTTAGTTATGCCATAGTTTAAGGATGACATACTTATATTGTTGCCAAATATCAAACATAGACCAGATTCCAATATAAAAAATGGTACAAGTTGCTCTAGGAAATGTACACTCTGTAAGCACATAGTCTTTCTTTCAACTGATATTAGCCAGTGTGGCTTAGGTACACAAATGCAACATCTATGTGGCAAATATCTGCATGAAAACTGGGAAAAAAGATATCCTTCCAGCCCGGCCGGGTGTGGCTCAGCGGTTGAGTGTCAACCTAGGATCCAGGTGATCGGGGTTCGATTCCAGGTCAGGGCACATGCCTGGGTTGCGGGCTCGATCAATGACTCTCTCATCATTGGTGTTTCTATCTCTCTCTCTCCCTCTCCTTCCCTCTCTCTGAAATCAATAAAGATATATTTAAAAAAAAAAGAAGATATCTTTCCAGATATTTGGTGTAAGGCAGCCAAACACAAAGTTTAAATAAAGACTTGAGATGATCATCTTATTAATTTGGGCCCTACATGCTATCATCTGAAACATTCAATTGAGTTATTGGTCTTCATGAGGTAGAACGAAACTAAAGATCATCAAGGAGGACATCTACTCTATCACTATTCGGAAGCAGAAATTGAGGCCCAAAGAGAACAAATGACTTGTCCAAGGTCACACAACAAGCTAATAGTAGAGCTAGGATTGGAACCAAAATCCTCCTTATTTGACAGAGCTCCCTCCTTCTCATTTTTGTGTTTACCATATTTGAAGTGTTACTGATTCTAGCATTTTCCCGTCAGCAGGGTACTAGATCCCCTAAAGGACATAAATCCACAGTTTTCACTCTTCCCACTGAGTTCACATGCAATGCAATAGAAAATCTTCTCTTTCCATCATCAGGAATGATCTCTGATATGTGATGGAGTGGAAATCCACTAGAAGTTACACAATTTTGATTATCCAACTCTAAAGCAAGAGAAGGCCTTAAGCAACACCATCTGATTATGCAATTTTACTATTGTGGAGAACTAATCAAACTCATCCTAGAGGCTTATCTGCTGTGTGACACATCCATTCCTTGATATCAAAACTTCTTAATAAATTCAAACACGAGAAGTACTGGTGACTTATTTTCCTAGTAATTTCTGATTTTATTATTATTATTTTTTTCTTAATTTTATTTTTGTTTAAATTATTACAGATGTCCCTTTTTCTTCCCAATGACCCATTCCACCCCATCCTATCCCCCTCCCCAGTCCCTCTCCCCACCATTGTCCGTGTCCTTGGGTTGTGCATATATGCATATAAATTCTTTGGTTACTCTCTCCCCACCCACCCACCCACCCTCCTCCATCCCTCTGACATTCATCAGTCTCATCTATGCAACCCTAAACTCCAGAAGTTGGTAATGTGTTGATTACTCACCTTCAGTTTTCCAAAGTGTTTCATAGTCAGGCTCACTGGTCTTAAGATTTCAATTTTCTGGCAAGATAAGTCAGCTCCTTGAAGAACAGGAAATTTATGAAGTTACTCTTATAGGACAAAAGAAAGATGGCAGGTGCAATAGTATCTGGTGCAATTGAATCTGCTTCTTCCAAAGCACCAGGCTTGGTGATAGTTGAACCTTTTGGTGGTTCAGTAGCTGGAGCTTTCCCTTAGTCATTAGTTAACACATTTCCCAACAAGATATCAGGGAATACCAGGCTCTCTGAAGTCAAAGCTGCTAACCAATCCTAGCTGCAGAAAACCCCATGACAAATGAAAGGGTTTAGCTTGACTCTTCTGTGTCCACTTCCTGTAATTCCCTTTTGATGGCTGGCTCTGAGTATGTCTTATGGTTTGAAATTGGCACTGCTTTGAACAGGTGAAATCTGAACACCTTGGCAGGATGAGAAAGACAGAGTATGGTAATGGCTACAGCTGATCCGGGCTATAAGAGTCTGTAAAGACTTTAGAGATTCTATTTCTATACTCACTATGAGTAAACACCCTTCCTGAGAAAGTGTAGGTTGGTATATACTCCTATTTCAAACTTTCCTATAGCAGAATCAGGTTTAAATGTATTTCAAAAATAGTTCACAAGGGAAAACTGTCTATATGTTTGTGGTGGCAAGATATTATAAAAGAAACATTCATTTATTTATTAATCACCTGTTGTGTATCAAATATTGGACTAGACAATGAGATTATAGTACTAATTTAGACAGGAAATGTCTCTGACCCAGAGAATTTACAACCTAGTGAGAAATAGAAACAGATAAACAGGCAATTATAATACACAAGACAGTTATGGGTCACATGGGAGTGCCTAGAAAGGGAATCTAACCTGGATTGAGGGATAATGAAAGACTTCTTAGAGGAAGTGATATCTAAGCTAAGACCTAAGGAAGGTGGAAGTGAGGGACAACAGAGTGTATGCTCAGTAGGGGAAATGGCATGTGTGAAGCAGATTGAAAGAAAACATGGGGGAAAGCTTGCTAGAGGAAGGGACTGAAAGAAATGATGTAAAAGTGGAACATGATATGTGAAGCAAGGACTAATAAGGCTCTGAAGACTGGCTAATACTCTGAAGAAGACAGAACTTCAGTATCATAATGTGTATAGGTCTACTTCATGGGCACTCTATCCATGAGTCATCACCATATGTGGAACTCTACACTAGGCTCTCTGGGAACTAGAACTTTTAATATTTTTAAAAATATGTTTTTATTGATTTTAGAGAGAGGAAGGGAGAGGGAGAGATAGAAACATCAATGATGACAGGGAGTTATCAATCAGCTGCCTCCTGCACTCCCCCTATTTGGGAACAAGCCCTCAACCTGGGCATGTGCCCTGACTAGGAATCGAACTGTGACTTCCAGGTTCATGGGTTGGCACTCAACCACTGAGCAACACCAGCTGGGCACGATGAACACTCATAAGAAGAAAATGTCACAGGACTTGAGTGCTCAACAAAGACAGAAGACCTTGAGATGAAAATACAGGACTGAATTGTAAGAGAGAGATCTGAGTTGAATTTGCAAATATGGTCTCAGATAGATTACCTCCCCCAAAAGAGTGACTATGGTGACAGAAAAGCACAGACTTATGATTGAATATTAAAATATATTTATGGTTTCACTAGAGAGTAAAAAACAAACACCATCACATGAGAACAAGAAGGAAATCAAAGGGGAATTAACCTAGAGTATCCTGGAGCCTAAAGGTAGGAGGACTTTCAAGGAATGTATGAATGGATGTGTCAACTAAAACCAAAGGAGGAAGTTACTGTGACCTCCAACAATGCAGTTTTACTTTTCCTTCTCGTGAATCTCTCAAATGTACTATGTAACAAAACAAATATTGATAGTTTTCTTGAAATATATACAAACTGAGATGCAGAAACATGATGTGTTGACAGGTATTGAAGACAAATCTTTGATGTAGTCAAATCTTAAAGATGTGTCAACATTTCCACAGTCAGAAGATTTTTGGGCGCATCACCAGATAATTTCTTTGCAAAAGTATTTTTGGTGTTTCAAAAATAAAATTATTGATTTATCTCACAAGAGGAAAGAAGAATCTTCTGCTCTAACAATCTCTTCTTCCCCCTCAAACAAGGGCCACTTCTCTTTAGGAGAGAAATTCTTGTTTGCTTACATAAGGTAAGGATTCTTAAAATGCTTCATTTAAGGCTAAATACTTAACTTCTAGTTACATGCTCCTGCAAGGATTAGAACCCAGAAATGTGAAATTCTAAATTAGGTTCTTTTTCCTCTGGTGGGCCTTTTAATATAAACCAAATTAAGAAGAAATTCACCTTTAAAAATGGCAGCTCTCTTGCCTTCATTTTTTCCCAAATGTTTAACATACCACTTGCATTTTTTTAGGGGACCATGAAGTTTTAGTGAATAATTTCTAACTTATCAACCAGGCTGCTTGGGCCAATGATCTTTGACACTGCATACTAAAACACAGAAAGACAGGTCAAGAATATTGCAATCCAAGTTTGCTTCTTTAGCTTGATAAGCTATAATTTCTGGCTTGAGAAGCAATACCTTATGTAAAGACATTTATAACATATGGTATGCTAAAGGTTACCCATAATTTTAATGGCTATGCCCCTACACACATGCTTATTTGAACCCAGCCAACACTTACAAGGTTAAAGGGAATGTACACTATTTCAACTAAATAAACTAATAAAATTTTTGTTTTCAGATACTTACTTTAAATTCATGATGTGATAAACAAATTTTCAGTGCAAAAAAAAGTTAAAAATGCAGAATAAATGAGAAGAAAGGAAGGCTAGAAGAATAAAAGGAAACCTAGAGCAGGTTGAAGCATTTTCTTAGTCTGACCTTCTACTTAGGTGGCCACTGGAAAAGATCAAGTCCCTTTATCTAAATGAAAGTGGATCTGATTTAAATGGTGATATTGGATTTTTCAGATCACTACAGAATGGCAATCATGCTATTCAAATGATTCATTTCTTTTGTTGACTCCAGTTTGTCTTCTAACCTTTATATAACTGAATAGCAAAAGAAAGCTCTTTAAATAATGAAAGGAACTTCAAACACACACAGGGGCTATTTGTTTTTCTCTGTCTTTCAGCTATAAACGTCACATTAACCCTAGCTAGCCAACTCTCAAAAATGCTGTACCAGTTACAAGGAAGATTTGTGTATGTGTATATGGTGGGGGAGGGGAATGAAAGTCTAGGTCTCTTTTCCAGGTTCCTCTTTCTACTGGAATGATGCAGA
Source organism: Miniopterus natalensis (assembly GCF_054644295.1). Taxonomy (NCBI): domain Eukaryota; kingdom Metazoa; phylum Chordata; class Mammalia; order Chiroptera; family Miniopteridae; genus Miniopterus; species Miniopterus natalensis. The sequence goes on along the minus strand of NC_142103.1, from coordinate 5,398,893 downwards.
GGAGACACTGTCTACAGAGGGGGCACACAAGGGTTCAGTTCTAGCCAAGGGCACATACCTCAGTTGCAGACTCTACCCTGACCCCAGTAGGGGCTTGAGCAGGAAGCAGCCAATTGATGTGTCTCTCTCACATCAATGTTTCTCTCCCTCTCCGTCTCTGTCTCCCTCTCTCCCTTCCACTCTCTGAAAAGCAATGGAAGAAAATGTCCTCAGGTTAGGACTAAAAAAAAAAAATTAAAAAGCTGACCACCAAGTGCACTGGCTCTGGGGCCTCCTGGGAGGTGCAAAGTCAGCCATTGCATATGCCCTGCCTGGGGCCACCCAGCATGAGCTACAGAGCAATCTGCAGATGGCTGCTACTCGTGTTGGACTTAGAGGTGCCCAGGAGAGGCCAAGCTATGAACCACTGCAGGCTTCCACTAGTGCCAGGCCTAGCGCCACTTATCGAGAGGTATGGGGCATGCTGAGGCCAGCTGCTGCTTGTTTGAGAGATTTTAGGAAAGTCCTAAGCATGAGGCAAGAGAGGCCACTTGCATAGAAAAGCCACTGGAAATGGCTTGAATGAGCCTGCAAGTAGGGAGGGGCAGGGTCACAGGAAATCACCAGGGTAGGCAAAAGTGTGAGCCAGGTTGATGGAAAATCAGATATGGCACCTGCCTATGGGCTCTGTGGCAGGAGGGCTCAGCAAAGGAACAGTGGCTTCTGCCAGCTCCTCTGTCTGGAAGAAAGCTGCCCCTCCAGTTCTTGCCCTGATATCAGACAAGTTAGTTCCTCCCAGAATGTCCCAGGTTCCTTTCAAGCTGCCCCCTCAGTGCTGGAGCTGAGAGGGAATGAGTCAAAGTAAGTCTGTGCACAGGCCCTTTAAGAGAAAATGCTGGGACTCCCACAGTTTCTGTGTCACTCAGGCCCAATCCCCGCTGGTTTTTACAGCTAGAAGTTGTGGGGACTTCCCTTCCCAGCACTGGAACCCTGGGCTAGGGGACCTGGTGTGGGGCTGGGACCCCTCGTTCCTCACGGGGGATCTCCACAGCCAACATATCCCTTCCTATTTCAAATCACCACACGTGAGTGTAGGACCGGCTGGTTCCACGATTCTGCCCCTCCCACCATTCTCAATGTGCTTCTTCTTTAATTTCCTAGTTGTAGAACTTACATTCAGCTAGATTTACCTATGCTGTCATCTTGACTGGAATCCACCCTCATATTTTAACTGAAGTGACTAATCAATTCAGTTAAGATGGTAGACCTACCTGACTGGCATGGCTCAGTGGTTAAGCATCAACCTATGATCCAGGAGATTAAGGTTCGATTCCTGGTCAGGGCACATGCCTAGGTTGGGGGCTCGGTCCCCAGTGGGGGGTGTGCAGGAAGCAGCCGATCAGTGACTCTTTCATCACTGATGTTTCTCTCTCTCTCTCCCTCTTCCTTCCTCTCTCTGAAATCAATAAAGATATATTAAAAAAAAAAAAAAAAAAAAAAAAAAAAGATGGTAGAGCCATTTAACTGTGTAGATACTAGCCAAAGAAAAGTGAATAAAATTGGACTGGGGAATTTAAAAATAACAACTAAAGACTTATGTGACTCATAAATCTGAAACTTCTTTCCTCAGTTGAGTGAGTGATTAAATAAAGGGCTGATGTACAGAGAAAATGATGTATTAGTGCAGGTGCTGAAACAAGTGTTATTGATTAATAAATAAACTATTATTCTTGCACTTACAAGTGATACAGGATGACCAATAAGTGGAAGGAATGTTTTGTGTCCAAGTTTGATCATTTTTATTTATTTTTATTTTTTGAGGTTTTCTTGACACTATTTAACCTCTTTTTTACATTATTTTTTATTAATTTCTTTCAATTACAGTTTACATTCAATATTATTTTGTATTAGTTTCAGGTGTACAGCATAGTGGTTAGACAATCATACACTTTACAAAGTGTTCCCCCAGATACATCCAGTACCCAACTGGCACCACATATAGTTATTACAATGTTATTGACTATATTTCCTATGTTGTACTTTACATCCCCATGACTATTTTGTAACTACCAATCTGTACTTGATCATTTTTAAAACAAAGGCTTTTGACAAGTTCAATAAGTTGCAACCTTCTCATAACCAAAGACTCTTAAAAAAATATCTATTCCCACCCTCTATAATACCATAGACTACCAATATACAACCTGCTTTTTATTAAATAATAATTTATTTTCTTATATTGAAGTGATTAAATATACAGGGATCTGTCAATAAGAGCTTCTGATGAATGTGAGGTAACATGTTAAACCACACTAAGCTCATAGAACTCCGGCTTAAAGCAAAGACTCCTGATGTTCTTGTTTCGCCTATGCAGCTTTATTTTGAGAAGCTAGGGCTTTCAGTGGGAAGTAGATCCAGATATCCCACTATTGGCTTAGAAAACCTATAGGAAACCCAGGACTTCAGATTGAAAAAACACTAGGCAATTTTACCTTAAAAGTCCCTCTCAGGATTAATGGTCTATGTTTTATGAAATTTCTAAATTATGTCTCATTTTAGAAATTCATTTTTACCCACTTTTGTTCAATTATGAAAAGTACATATGATTCTGAGGCTTCATAAATCTAAGAAGTATTTTCTTTGTCAATTGATTAAGTAGAACTGTTTAGCATAATTTTTATAATTGTCTAATTAGAGGTGAGGATCATAACTTAGTTATGACAACCTACAAGACAGCTGGTATCAACAAAGTCACAATGACCTCCACCTCTTACTATAACTCATCATGGTAAATCCAGGGACCCTAGAAATCTGGGATCCATTATTCAAGCAACATAACCAATACCTTCCAATGTGTGAATGCTGCCCACAAAGCCAATTCTTTGCATATATCATTAAATGTATCATCTGAATTCTATCTCAAGTTCCATTTGAGTCCAAGAGTTTCTATGTAAATTTAAAAAAAAAAGTCATCTATCATACATCAGGATCAACATACATTTTGTACAGACAAGGAAAACATTGGCCCCAGCTTCATGGAAAAGTGATGGGATACATTATCTGTGCTTTTTGGCAGGACTGGTGCAATTTACTGGCATGCCTGAGGAGTTTCTAACCGTTATGCAACATATCTCCATTTATAGACAGGATGGCTTTATCATGCAGTAGCAGGGAAGCCTGGCTGAGAGGAAAGCCAAAGCTTCCCTTTGAGTTGCCTAGCTCCACACTACATGCAAATCTCAGCAAGAGTATGGAAATTACAATCTTATTTGAATATAAATCACATTCCACTTTGGTGTAGGGAAAGTGGGAACACTTCACATGTTGAATAATGATGACATATTAATTATTGTCTCTTGAAAAAAATGACTGAAGGTATGGAGGGACTGCAGAAGAGCTTCTTGGGCTACTTTAAATACACTTATACATTGATAAAAATATACGATATCAAAATAGGGTTCATTTGGGGTTTCTGCCAATTTTTGTTTGACTGCATTCATCAAATGCTTATGGGCAAGGATATTCAGTTTAGAAATGAAACCAAAGCTGTGTTCAAAGACAAATGCAGTCAGATCACATATGCAAGGCTCTGCCATTTTGGAAGTCGCTCTACATCAATGCCTTGATTAATGGTTTTGCTACTATGCAGAGGTGGTACAGAATGCTTTATATAACTTCATAAGTAGCACCAATTTTAAGTTGCTTCCTGTATAGGTGCATAGGCTCTCTGGAAGACCATCACTGTCATTTAGACTGTATGAATTTAGCAATCTATGGATTTAAGATGACTTACAGCTAACAGAGCTGTGGTTCTCTGTGCTTCAAAAACACCCAGGCTCCTTCTTATTTATGTAATGCTTAGAAGGCGACCTTCTTTATTTTGTTCTCAGGACTCAATCAGATATCATCTCCGAGGAAATGGGGACCAGGCACCTTTTTTATTCTATCACAGTTTCAACAGAGGGAGGGAGAACAACTGCAGTGTACTGGAAGGCACTCTGGAGTAAGAGTTGAGAAAGCTGCTTTGGCAGTGGTACTAACTTGCTCTCTGACTGAGAGAAATCACTTCACTCTCTAGGATGTGGTTCTCCTATTTACAAAGTGACAGATTCAGGGGCATAGGAAGAGAAGGAGGTCCCCTTTAATGAAAGTTATCCATGTATTGGACACTATGCAAGTGCTTTAATGTATTATCTCATTTGGTCCTTACAACTACCCTAGGAGGTAGACACTGGTATTCTTCCCATTTTACAGAGAGGGAAGCTGAGGCTCAGAGAAACTATTGATGTTTCAAATAATGCTCAGAAGAATCCCAGGAGACCATGAAATTGCCTCTGGAACCCTGAACTTATTGACAGTGTAGATATCTTGACCTTCAATTTCAAGCAAATCTAGTTTGCTCCTATATGTTGCATATATTGAGTTTCCATGTAAATGTTTCTGCCACTAGAGAGACAGTTGAAAATATTTAGTAATCTCAAAGATCCTGTCTGTCTCCAACATTCCATACAATATCCAGTCACTATAAGAAAATACTAAAAGTTAGGCGTATGCTGTGCCTTTTTATTAAAGAACATCAATTTCTCATATAAATTGAGAGTTTGAAATATTACAAGTTGTTCTTGGTCTTATTATAGAAATAGACATTCCTGAGTTTCCCATGATTCAGGGTGTTTTTACTTCCACACAGAAAGCCAGATTGATCTGGATAAGGCCATGGTGAAGCAAACATGTGAAGAGGGTAGGTAAGTTTATGCCTTAGACTCAGTTATACTGGGCAAACCAAAGCAAAAGTTTAGGGTGAAGTCAGGACTGTTTTTAATTCTCTAAGTCACTTGAGGCGGAGGTAAGCTATTAGGCTTGCCCCACTTAGATAAGGCCTGGACAATCTCCAGTTCCCCAGCTAATTAGGCAGCCCCTACTGCCCTGTGGAAATTTCCAATACTGCATACTGTTATAAATATGACTAAAGTACCCCATATTGGCTGTGAAATCACTTGAAATTACAGTTTGGTTTCATTTTAGCACTCTATACCATCCATTTCTGTCCAAGTTTATGCCTCTAGGCAATATAAAAAGAAAACCTCATAAAAGAATGAGATTTAATGTTATCCAATCAGCTCTAAAATGCTTTCCTGATTAATAAGGATTTTTTTAAAAAAAGAATTAGGCAAAGAAAACCACCCAACATTACAAGTCAGGGTTTACACCAAAGCTGGAACATGACCTGGAGTCCCAGTCAGAAGATTCTGCTATCAGGAATACCATTGTCTTTATGACTCCAAAACCTATCATGGCCCAGGGTTCCTCTGCCTTCTCTCCCTCAGGGACCTGTACCCTGGGTATAGAAGTGAGGAATAAAAGTCTCCTTTTTGGGCCTCAACAGTCATCCCTTGGTGTTGGTGTTTTGTCATCTCCAGAGTAGTATGACAGCCATGTGTTTTTTTAATTTCTCCAACAAACATTTATTAATGAGAATAATTTGGGGAGTGATATGTTCACTCTATCTTGATTGTGGTTATGGTTTCACAGCTGTTATATATACAAAAGACATCAGATTGTATAAATGAAATATGAGCAGTTTATTATATGTCAATTATACCAAATATAACTCTGTTAAAATGTTTATTGGATACTACTCCAGTGTCAGGCACTATACTTGATACTGAGAGTACAGAGATAAACAGGACCTCACAGGTTGAGTACTGCTGGGTTGAACCATGTAAAATTGCTGTATGTATATCTAAAAAATGAACAAATATTGGTAATGGTTCAACTTAACAAGTTAACAATTATATCTGCCTGTACAGTCACCGTGAGATAGGCAGTGTGGGTATTAATACCATTTTATAGATGAGAAAACTGGGGCTCACACAGGTATAGTGACTTGCCAGAGGATATTTCCCCTGGAATTTCCACACCTTAGCCACCTCTTATCTGGGTTGTCTTGTGCTGGACATGTGGACCATAGATCGGAAACATAGAAGAGTAAACTCTGGATATGAGATTATTGTGGTTTCTATATTCCAAATGGCCCTCAGAGGTGCTATTCCTGAAGCAATTCTAAAAAGTCACTGGGCTCCAAGAATATGCCCTTTTTCCATGTTGGCATAGGGCTCTTTGTGAACTAGTAGTCTTTTGTACTTGGGATTTCTCTGCGGTATAAGGCACTTGCCTCCATTTGTTGCACCCTTGACTATCTCTTGGGGCTTTGGTTTGTACTCATCACCTGCTTTTTTTCCAAATGAACTTCTTTGCCCTATGACTTTCATTTCTCATTGGCTTGGATATAGATTTTCCTGTCCAATGGTGAATCTTACCCTCTAATTAGAAAGTGTCTTCAAGATCAGGGACTAGAGGGCTCTCAGGATATCACAATATAATAATTTTTTGTTAATTATGTTTTGAGTTTATAAAATTATTGTTTCTATCAGAGGATGTTTCTTTATATTCTCTTATTTTTTACCTACTTTCCATAAAATGGGGGCACTGAGAGCCCCTAATTCATGAAGCTGTTATAAGCATTAAATGAGATAATACATACAGACAACTTAGAACAGTGCCTGGTGCATAGTTAGCAGTCAATAATGTTAGCTATTATTATTATTATACATACAGCATTATATTAAATAGTCCTTGGGGTAGGGGTTAGAGCAGGATAAGATTAGGGATAAAAGTGAGATGGATAATGCAAAGGAACTTCCTGCAAGGAGTTTGCAACCTAGCATGCAATTTTAGTATAAGGAATAATATGATTACTATAATTAAAAAGGCAAAATACACTAGAGGAAAGGTGAAATTCCAAGGTTAGGATGAGGGATTGGGAAAAACCTTCATGGGTAATGCAGCATTTGGAGTGGTCCCTAAAGGACAAGTCAGCTTTTGCCATGACAGATGGCCAGGAATAGAGTGAGTATGAAGGACAAAGGGAACCACATAGGCAGAGACAGAGATGGGAAAGTGTTCCCAGGCATTTGGAGGAAGAGGAGTTGGTGTGGTGTACCTAGGGGGGCCATAGGTCTCACAGGAAGTGAAACTATAATCACAGGTTAAGACCATACTTCCAGTAGATTTTAGTGTGGAGGCACCACAAGTAACTGTCAAGATTACTTTGTGCATACTGAGCTCAATGTTAAGTGCAACTGGGTGTCTGTCACAATTGGTGATGATATTGATTCAGAAGCTAACTGCAGTGGGTAGCCCTAAAATTTGCTTGTTCTTAAACCACCTGATAGGACCCAATGAGAATACAGCATCACTTGTGTTACTGCTGCTAAGGATGCACAACCTGAATGTAATAATAAGGGAACATCAGATAAAATCAAATGGAAGGGCATTCTATAAAGTAAGTAGCCTGAAATATTCAAAAGTGTTAAGATCTTAAAAGTCAAAGAGAAGCCAAGGGACTGTATAGACAGATATAATTAAACACATTGTTCTGAACTAGGTACCTTTACTATAACAGAAGTTATTGGGACAACTGATGAAGCTTGAATGGGACCTAAAGATTAGGTTATAGCTTTGTGTCAATATTAATTTCCTGATTTTGATGGTCACATTATGGTTATATAGGAGAATGCCCTTGTTTGTAGGAAATATTCACTGAAGTATTTGAGGGCAATGGCCATTAAAATAGCAACTAGCTCTCAAATGATTCAGGGGAGAAAAAAGCTCCTTGTACTGTATTTACTGTATTTTAACCTTTTCTCTAAGTTTGAGATTGTTTAAAAAATATGTATATAATTACTAAAATAGGTTTGGCAGGGGAAAATAAGATTAAAATAAAGTCAGCAAGTTATCTTTTTAAAAATACTGTTGACTGGTTACCATGGTGTCCTGAAGAGTCCTCTTAGATTGCCAGCCATCTGTGTGTAGGATGTGGTCCAGGAAGTCAGCATGACAGAGGCTGCTGTGGCTTTTGAGGGACCACACAGAGAAAAGCTGTATCTTGGAATGGTCTTCTGCTTCAGATCCTTTAGTCATATATCTAACACTTTGGTCCCCTCGCCTTGCTGTAAGAAGTAGAGAGCAGAGAGAAATAAAATTGTGGCCCAATAACAATATGCTAATTTCTCTGCTTATAAAAATTAGCAGGTGTATTTAAACCTTACCTCATACATTTAGATAAGTCTTATAAGGACCTAGAAAAGAATTTATCATGTCTCTCCTCTTTACCTCAGCATAATCAGAGACAATCTTGCGGTCAATAGTTGAAATGCACAAGGACCACCTACTTAAAGTGAGGTTTCAGCAGGGTAATTTCTCCTTCAGTTTGTTTAAGGATTGTCTATGTGTTCAAAACCTGTCACAGGGGGGAAAAAGTTTAGAACATTGTTAATTCCCACCCCACACCCTAGTCACTGCGACAGTATCTGCTACCAGCACCACCACTATCACAACCACAATCTGCCACCACAACTGTGACAGCATCTTTTCAAAAAGCCCAAGAGATGTGCTACCTTGCCCAGTGGCTGAGCCACCTCCCAAAATCCAGCCTGTGTAATTCCAAAGGCCAGTGATTAAATCCCTCAGCCAGTTGCCTGTTAAGCACTTTAAATAATTCATGTGCATATTTTATGCCACACCATGCTAAGTGCTTTACATTTATTAGTTAATTTAACTGACATAAAATCTTATTAGGTGAGTGCTTCTTTTATTCCTAACTTTATAGATTAACATGCTGAGATTTGGAAAGTTACCTGTTCAAGGTCACACATCTCTTATGTTGCAGAGCTAGGATTTGATCCCAGATCAATTTCACCCCAAAGCCAATCTCTTGGCCACTTTGCTATACTGTCTCTCAGGCCATTTGGTCTTATCAACTAAATTATATGCAAATCCCAACACCTCAGTCTAGCTCATACTTTAGAGAATGAGACTTTGAGCAGGTTACTTCAAGTCTCTGGTCCTCAGTGTCTTCACCTGTAAAATGTGAATAACATTACCCACCTCATAGGTGGTAGCAAGGATTAAATTTGTTATGTGTGTAAAATGCATTTAGAACACTCCTGGCACATGACAAATGCTGAGTACATAATGACTAGTAGTATTACATAAATCAGAATGTGCCATGGGGAATACAGTATCTCTTGAAACAGTATCCAGGTGATTCTAGCTTATCAGACTATCTTTACCCCAGTAGGAAGAGATGACTTTTTTCTCTCAACAACAGCATAATAAACTTGGGAGTTCTGCTCTACTCACTCTGTCTCCTATGAAAATAGGAGAACTTTATTGTTCTCTGTAAATTATTTAATTCATAAGTATTATGGAGAAACTACTACCTGTTTCAGCACTGTACTAAAGAGTGAGACCATTACAGAAGGATGAAATAAGAGTCCCGCCTCCAAGAAGCCAACAGTCCAGTGGAAGAGACTAGCATGGGAGAAATAACAATGAGGAATTCTGGGCTGTACATAATTAAGTGCTCAGTGGTATGGTATTTATTTGAAGAGACATAACCGTTTAACAGACAGAAAGGAGGGAATTGGAATCAATATTCATATCTAAGCTGTATGATGAGAATATCTACTCCTAAAGTATGCAGCAGAGTTGTCTGTTGTGTGTTCACTAAAGCCAGAGTCAGGCCAGCCCAGTGGGCATGTGGGCAAATGTCACCTAGTCAGTCCCCTTTCCCTCTCAGCAATCCCTTATCCCTTCTCAAGTCTGTTTTTTACCAAGCCATTTTCAGTGTTTACTCTCTTACCCCATGTTATTTTTCTTCTGAGCAATTATTACTATCTGACTTGATCATATATATTTCCTCCTTTTTGTATATTGCCCATCTCTCCCACTGGATTATCAGCTCCTTGATAGCAGGGGCTTTGTTGTCTTCACTCCTGCATCCCAAGGCCCCAGAACAGTGCCTGGCTCAATAAATATTCTTTGGACAAAGGAATGAACCCTTGTCAGACCTGCTCTCTTCAGCTTTCTCCTTTGTTCTAATGCCAAGGCTATCCCCAGTGCTGATGACAGAGTTAGCTGCTGCAGATAATTATAACAGCTACTATTTATTGAGCCATGCTATGGGCTAGGCTGTATAATATAGTCCACACAACCATCCATGAAGTCTAGAATGTTATTCTTCCCAGCTTACCAATGCAGCAAACGAGAGCTAAAGAGAGTATTTAATATGTCCAGGTTCACATACTTAAAAGATAACCAACTTCCAATAAGGGTTGACTACATATATTTTGCTCTATGGCTTTAGTCTTATGACAACCTCTAGTGGTGTTGGCATAGGCCCAGAATTTGACTCAGAGAAGAAGAACCCTGAAAAGGTAGGAGTGGAAGCTGAGAGAGTTGGTGGGTAGGTGTTATGGATTGAATTGTGCCTTGCCTTCCCCAAATGCATATGTTCAAGTCCTAACACTAATACTTCAAAATGTGACTCTAGGTGGAAATAGGGTCATTTCAGATGTAATTGTGATGAAGTCATGCTGGAGTAAGGTGTAACCTACCTCAAATATGACTGCTCTCCTTATAAAAAGAGGCAATTTGGAGACAGACACACACACAGGGAGAATGCCATGTGAAGATGAAGGCAGAGATTGGAGTAATTGCCAGATAACCACTAAAAGCTAAAAGGGAAGCATGAAACAAGTCCTTTCTTCACAGCCCACAGAAGGTACCAACCTCACAGCCCACAGAAGGAAGCATCCCACAAAGCCAGATCCCTCACACGTCATATACTGGTGGTCCTGCTTGATGGAACAAGTTAGAAACAGGACACTTATGGGGAAAACATCCATAATCTCTGCAGTGTCTGCTGTAGGATATTGATTCCATTGTCCTTTAACCCTCTGGCGCTGGGTTGCTATTACATTACTGGTAATGAAGAGAGAATCCTGCCAGGAATAAAATGGTTGGAAGTCACTATAATAGATCTTTTCACAGTAAAAATAATGAGAGCTCATGACTGATTTCATAAAGAATGGCAAGAAAAATATTCATGCCCATCCCAGGCCAAATACCCATCCTCACAAACCTACTCAGGGATTTTCAGCAATGTATATACTCCTCCCAAGTCCAGGCAATTTCTCTTCTGAACAGAGCTTCTCTGTCATGACAAGAGCTTTCCTCATATGTGGAGTTAGTGTTTGATTTTTCTAACACAGGAGTCAGCAAACTTTTTCTGTAAAAGATCAGATGGTAAATAATTTAGGCTTCAAGGGCCATCTCTTTTGCAACTACTCATTCATGCTATTGTGTGAAAGTGGCCATAGACCATATATATATGAATGGCTGTGGCTGTGTGCCAATAAAACTTTATTTAAAAAAGAGGCAGTAACCAGGTTTGACCCATAGGCCATAGCTTTCTGGTCCCTGGTGTGCAGCATAAAAAGACTAAAACTTTGCATCCCATGGATACAATATTCCTCTTTTTGAAGCTTTGGTGTCCTGATTTTTCCTGGGAAATGACATCTCAGGACCCATATTCTTTTGCATTCCCATGATGAAACAGAGGGGAGAAATGAATAAATAAATCTCATTTCTTTCAGGGCTCCATATTGCCAACACTGAACTGAACTGATGCCAACCTGTGTCTCTTTAATTGCTTCCCCTAGAATATATCAACTCATAAATTTTGTGATAAAGAAACTGCCTTACGGAGTGTCTCCTTCAGTGATGAAATGGCATTGATAGAAGAAGACTAGACTGTGTGTCTGGAGCCTTGGCATTTTGTCCCTGTCTCTGCCCCTGATAAGCCCAGTGACCTCTCACACATCATTTCATCTCTCCGATGTGACAACTCATTCCCTATCTACTTTATGGGACTGTCATGAGAGGAAAGTAAAAAGACCAAGAGACGTGAAAGTATTTTGTAAGAAGTTAAATTGTCACAAATCTATTTCTCCAAGGTAGCCAAGAATATACGAGAGGGATGCTTTTCTGCATAGATGAAAATGTTATAATGAAAAAAGAACACTAAGCCCTCATGATGTAGAGGAACAGGAAAGAAGAGGACGAAGGGCTGCACATGAAGCTAGGACAGTTTTAAGCCTTCCCATTAGACTGGCTGGTTGTTGTGTCATGTAAATTGTGTCATCTGAATTGATTCCTTTCACTTTGGGTTGTTTCCCACCCAGCAAGCTTATTGGAAAGACCAGGTGCTCATTATTAAATTCCTTTGTTTATTTCCCCCCAAATCTATTAAATCAGCACCAAACAATGAGAATTCTGTGACACTAAGGCAAGTGACTTATTTATCTATTGTTATCTATTGCACCTGGTTTTGATAGTCCTCGTTTCTATGTGTTAAAAACACAGATTTTATTGCAAAAAATTAGCTTATAGGGGAACGTGAAGGGGAGTGAAGGGGAGCAATTCTCTGACTGACCATTCTAAATGTCAATGCTTTTTAAAAATGCATCAAAACATATAGAATCAGAATGTTTACTAAGAGGCCAGACTTTCATCAATCCTTATAGGAAACTCTTATTTGAGATTAAGCCTGGGGTGGGAGATTTGCTGCAGGGAAAACAGCAGTGGGGTGGGGAAGCCTCGTTTGGGTCAAGGCTCTGCCACTACCTTGCTGTGTGATTTTTGCTAAGTTAGTCACCGTTGGCCTGTGTCTTCTCATTTATAGAAAAAAGATATTTAATTTGATGTACTCTAAGACTCCTTTTCCCATCTACTTTTTACAAATTAATAATGCGGTCACCATGATGCTCATCATTTATTTGTTCAGGAAATGTTTATTGATATGCTTGTATGAGCTAGTCACTGGGAGTACAATGATAGACAAAAACAGATTCAGATCCTTCACCTTTTGTATCCCATGGAGTAGAGATAATCTCTCTGTTCCCTCCCTTGAAGCAGAGAAACAGAAGGGCATTGATACTATCATTGTACAATTGCTATTTTAGCTCATCCTTTACAATAGCACAAATTTTACCTAAGTCTTAAGATAATGTTGACCTGACTTAGAAACAGATTTTGGGGTGGTGAACACACAATACAATATATAGATGATGTATGATACAACTGTACAACTGAATCCTATATAATTTTATTAACCTATGTTACCCCAATAAATTCAATAGAAGAAAAAAGTAGAAACAGATTTTGTTCTGGTAGTGAACATAGAGTTTGGGTGTGCACTGGGAAGATGTTTGTGACTTAAATGTGATTAGAGACTGTAGTTTCTGGTTTAGGGCAAGAGTTGTCTATCTTTTCGACCTTGTCTGTACAGGTACTGTGGTTAATCCTGTAACCTCAGCCTTGAGTATAACTGGCTGTACCTGTTGGCTGGGCTACTAAGGAGAGAATTGGTAGCATTTTTACTGGAAAGAGGAGAGAGAAGATTGAGCAGGCTCTCCAGAGAAAGGGGCACAGACCAGAGCCCCAGAAAGGAGAGAATCTTAAAAAAATGGGTAGGATAACACAGAAGTGTCCAAAAGGGCTGGAGTGACTAGAAGGAACAGGTAATGGATGGAAAGAAGGGAAGGTTGGGCACAGTTTTCTGGGATCATAAAAGACAAGCAGAGCCAGTTATGAAAGTTGAATATTTATTTGTCCATTGGTATTTACTTACTGAGTGCCTAATATGCACCAGGTACTTTGCTGGATTATGGAGATACAGATGTGAATTAGACTTGATCCATTCTCTCAGTGAGCTTATGGTCTATTGAAGGAGGTAAATGAATAAACTGCCAATTAGAATACATGTCCGAACTCAATGAGAACAGTGCCATAGTCTGCTTCAGTCACTGCTTTCTGTAGTTTAGAACTTAACCTGATATAAGACGTTGTAAAGTGGTGATGGTAGCTCAGAGAAAGAGCAAAGTGGAGGAATCAAAGAAATATTAAGAAAGAAGACTAGACTACATATGGTGATGGATTGGAGGTAAGGACAAAGGGAAAAAACAAGAATTAACTTTAGCCTTCTGACTTGGGCAACTAAGTGGATGGTGATGCCATTCACTGAGGGGAACCCAGGAGTTTGAGCTAAATACAGAGACTGCTGAATAAGGATTGGAAGCCTGATAAAGCATGGCTTATTTTGAAGCTCCAGAGGTGGCCAAAGGAGCTGACTACAGTGCCTATCTTTATGTTTCTAGCTTCACTTCTTCCCCAGTATGTCTGTTTATGTGTCATATCCTGATAAAAAGAGAATTTGAGTCATTTTGAAGAGTGAGTAGAAACTGAGAATGGTCTGCAGTCTGACATGGTGAGAGTTAAACCAGATATGTGTGTGCAGTAAGCAGTGTCTAGTCCCTCTGTCTTCAGGAATTCCAATGCTTGAGAAATGCCCTGAGGTTTCAAAAGGGATAAAAGAGAAAATGTGCTTGGTAAATATTTCACCTAATATCAGTTCTGTATCTCTGCTCACAGATGTGGGTATAGGGTTTGTCTTTCATCTATAAAGCCCTACCTCATCGGTGACTCCTTCAAATTTTGAGGTTGTCACTCTCTTAGAGGCTCCTTTTTAGCACCATTATGGAAATTAAGTTCAGGCAGAATGGAGCCACATCCCCAAACATTATATCGGGTAGCAAGATGAAAAATGAGCACGTTACCAGAGCAAAAAAGTACTTCTGTCTGGAATTTCCTTCGATGGTTTCCTTTGGGATGTAAGTTCGGGAATTTGTTAGTTGAAACTGTTGGCCATAACACAATACTTGGTATGTATTCATGATGGGGCTGGGGAGCTTTTGTCTAGAAGACTTAGTAACAGAATTTAAATGGGGAATTTTGTTAAAGGCAACCTTCATAAGGGAGTAAAGTGTGGAAGGGGCATTGGGCTGGAAGTCAGAAGACTTCTATTATAGTTTTATCTTTGTGGTTAACAAGCTATGTGACCCATAGCAAGTCCCATCCTTTTAATAGATCTCCATTTTCCCAGCTATAAAATAAAGAAGTTGAACTTAATGAACTCTGTTCCTTTCAGCTCTGCTGTTGTAGGAAAATGAACTGAGAATAAAACCACTATGACATAACTACAACTACTATGAACAACTATGAAATAAACTGAGAGTAAATAACTACTCTGGTCAAAAGCTTTGCTGCAAAGCTCTTTGAAAAGGCAGTAACTGGTAGATGAAAGATAATTAAAACAGCTTATTATTTTCATTAATCATGTTCTTATCCTAGAAATTAATCTGATGCCTTTCTCCCAAAGGAGCTAGCCAAAGGAGCCAAATGCAGTTCTGAGAAGTAAACACCTCTATATTCTTTTGAGAGAACACTAATTGGCCTCAGTTTAGCCCCAGAGCGCTGTTTTGGGAACCTCTGCTAACAAAGAATGTGGCTGCGGACTTGAATAAAGGTAATCGCAGGTTCCCATATTGAGAATTAGGTGAAAGAAATTGAGCACCCCGCCACACACATGCACACTCTCCCTGAGTGCTCTTTCCTCTCCCTCTGAATAAAATGGAATGCCTCCATAATGCACTGGGGAACTGGGACTGCTTCTCAAACAGCAAGCACAGCCTTTCCAATTTCATAAACAAAGAAGCTGAGGTAGCTAAAACCTCTGCAGTTGGCCGGGGATTGTAGGAACTAATCATTTTGGCTAGAATTGTGATGGGAGTCCACATCACTTCTGGACATTGAATCTCTCTGTCACTGCCAACCCAGAGCTGACAGGATGAAAACAACCAAGTCATATTCTCTTAAAGACAAAGGGTGGAAGATGTGAAGCCAGTTTTGACTTCACATCTCCCAATGTGAGATGGAAGACTTTAAAGTGTTCGATGAGTGGCCCCAAATGTTGGGCTTAAGCCCCTAAAGTGACCCCTTGTTGGTCTCCTTTGGAAATGGACCCATTTCCTGACAGTATTATTCATAGCCTGTGCAAGAGAAAGAACCTGAATGTTCACACCCTGTCTGTGCATGCCACCTGTGCCTTTTGAGCCACAAAGCAATTCTTTTTGACAGATTTAGAAGTCATCTGAGCAGCCCCCAAGAGATCTTGCTGACTTTCCCCCCACAATTGTGTAGTTCAGCAATTTTCAACAGGTGTACCACAGCACACTGGTATGATGTAAGAATTTTTAAAACATGACTATATAGTCAGGGGCACTGACTTCTTTTCTCTTAGACTGTCAAGTAAAAAATAACAGCCAATATAACAACAGCCTCCATCCAGTGTGAATGAATCAAAATTATACTTTTTTTTTTTGGTCAGATCAGCAAAAAATATAATGTATTTTTTGGTGTGCCACAGAATTTTAGCAATTAGTTTATGTGTACCATGAGGTGAAAGGGTTGAAAATCGCTGATGTAGTTGAAGAAACAGACATGTTGAGCCTCAGCAGTTGGGTCAGGGATATGCTTCTTGGTCACAGTAAATTAATGGCAAAATTAAAACTCAAATCAGATGTTCTTGGATGAATAATCAACTGGAGGCAGCACTGTCTCCACCACCACTAAGGGACATTTGGAAATGTGTGCAGACCTTTTGGATAGTGAGATGACACAGGGTAGAGGTGCTACTGGCATTAATACTGAGGGATCTGCAGTGCATTAGACAATCCCACATTTCAAAATGCCAACATGCCCCATTGAGAACCACTGTAGGCTACACCAGGCTGTGTCCACTTAGAAAAATACAGAATAGAGTCATGGTTTAACCTGTCTCCTTCTCCTCAGGAAAAAGCACAAGGGGTATGAGATTTGAGACCTTGGTTCTAGTTCTAGCTCTGGCATTATATCACTGTGTGAACCTCAGACACGTATTCCTCTCTAGACCTCAGTTACTTCATCTATAAAATAGTGATAAAATAGTGGTTTTGCTGAAATGGTCATTAAGAACTCTTCCAATTCAACATTCTGGGCCATCTTCTTTAAGAGTATGATCCAAGGACCATCTAGGCAGCAGTTTGTTAAGAACCTAGATTCCTGCACCCCACCACAGACCTGCTAAATCAGAATTTATGAAGGTGGGGGTACTGGGATCTGCATTATTCCTGCCCCAAAAATGATTCTGAAGTTTAATAAGTTTGACAACCAGGGGTCTAGTGCTCTATATGGTGGAGCTGAATTTGGTCAGCTAGCACTCACAGAGTGTAAAATGACCATTTCTACCTCCCATTCAGTTACAGCAGCATTTGTGTTATGGCAGGCCTGTCCTCACTGAAGCCCCAAAACTGAGCTCAAGGCTTTTTGCAGGTTCCCTGCCGGAGACTGAAGCATATGAGAAGGGGGAGGGAGTCAGCTCAGGTGTTGGTGTTGGTGGAGAAAAAGAGTTTCAGAGACTTTTGAAGACTGTAGGGTTTACTTCTTTGACAACTGAGAGAAGACAGCCTGTGCCTGTTACAACTACCTGCCCAGCACCTGCTTTCTCAAGCAGCTGCCGTGACAGAGCTACAAGCTCAGACTCCATGTTCTAATTGATGTTAACTACAGGACTTCTTTACTTGATCTAAGCACTGCATCTGCAGCCAGTCTCCTCACACAACTCCAGCAGCTATCTCTCCATCCCAGAACAGTGGATAGAGCCTGCAGCAAACACACTGCATACAACACACCCGTAGTTATTGATGGCTGCTTTCTGTTGTCTCATGGAGTGCTTTGCTCTCTCATTCAACAACCCAAAGTTGAAGGCCTCCATCAGAGTTTAAAGCCAAAAAGCTAATACACAGAGTTCACTTTTGGTTAGTTTGGTGGAGAAAAGGGTGACTCTTTGAACTTGGGGAAAAGTGTCAAACAGATTGCTTTTATGCAAAAGATGCAGGAATTGTGTTCCAGGGAAGCTTTGAAGATTTATTACCTGGTATTCTAGATGACCTTCAGGCCAATAGACCACTGGTAATCACCCTACTAAATAATGCAAAAAATGTTGGCCACACTTTCCTCAGGGATTTCAAGTCCTCTCAAGAGAATGAAGGAAGAGAAGAGGTTAATTGCCAAACATAAGCTAGCATCCCAATTTAGGATGGACCCCTCTTCTATAGAGAGCAATGTTTCTGAGTTGATTTGGCCCAAAGCTGTAAAATATAAGATGTAGGGGATTATAAATAAAAATTTAAATGTGAGATTTCCAACATGATATTTCTTAGAAATGAACAGTGTGTTTCCCCATTTACTGCCCCCTTTCCCCAATGAAAAATTACCATTAAAGTAGGGTTTGTAGTTTCTGAACTCAGGACACTGGTTTATGTTCAGAGAAAATGCCACAGAATGCATATGTCCATCATTCGAAGGTTGGATGTGAAGATTTAATTACAAATAATTAATTTATTTGGAGTCAAAACTAAGTCAAAACAAATGCCAAGGGACAATGCACTGTCTGTGAGGTAGGGCCCATTTTACACCTGTTGGACAGCTTCTTAGTTATTAATCTGCCCTGACAGGAAGGAAGCATTTTTGTATCTGATACAGTTGATAAATGTGGCAAACACCACTCCTACACTGTAAAATCAATATGGAATATTTTTCAGAACAAACCCAGATCAAGCCAGCATACCAAACATAAATGGCTAACAACCAGCATGGAGACTAATTATTTAGATGAGTTACAGGGGACAAATAAGAATTACAAAAGGGATAGAAGGAGATAAGGCTGATAAAAGGAAAATGGGCTCAGCCTGGTTCATGGAAACTTTTCTCTAATAAAAAGGATCATTGAAATGTGAGATACTTATGACAGAGAGCAGTAAAATGCAGGGAAGAAATGAGCAGACATTCTGTGAGAGGTCTTTACAGCTAGTGTGCAATTTGGGGCTAAAAGTATGAATTGTGAATCAGAATCATACACAGCTATAGTGCAGAAGCCCTAACATAACAGCAGAATCTTCCAGGTTGGAAACATCCAACTGCATATTCTGCCTGGATACATTTATTTATTCAACAAGCATGTATAAAGAATTCTGGAGAGTCACTGGTGAACAGAACAGGGTCCTTGCCCTCAAGGAGTTCACAGTACAGTAAGATAGAGATATACATGCAATAAGTACAGTGACTGAAAGAGGTGCAGGGGTATTGTGGGAGCACAGAGCAGGGCAACCAAGTCCAAAATGGCAGGAAGAGAATACAGGCAAACTTTTCTAGGGGGAGATCATGGAGTTAGACTGATCTGGGTTCATATCCAGTTCTATTACTTAGTAGTTGTTTGTGACTTTGAGCAAGTCACTAATTTCTATGAGCTCCATCTGTAAAAATGTTTTTAAGAATCTCATCTGTTTGGAGAAATGTGTATTTAGGTCCTTAGCCCATTTTTAAATTGGATTCTTTGTCTTCCTTTTGTTAAGTTGTATGAGTTCCTTATCTATTTTGGATATTAACCCCTTACCAGATATGTCATTGGCAAATATGTTCTCCCATACAGTGGGCTCCCTTTTCGTTTTGTTGATGGTTTCTTTTGCTGTGCAGAAGCTTTTTACTTTGATGCAGTCCCATTTGTTTATTTTTTCCTTTGTTTCTCTTACCCTAGATTCTCGGTAAATATATTTCTACTTACGTTTTCTTCTAGGATTTTTATGGTTTTATGTCTTACATTTAAGTTTTTTATCCATTTTGAGGGTTTTTTTTTTTTGTGTGTATGGTGTAAGTTGGTGGTCTAGTTTCATTTTTTTGCATGTATCTGTCCAATTTTCCCAACACCATTTATTGAATAAACTGTCTTTACTCCATTCTATGTTCTTGCCTCCTTTGTCAAATATTAATTGACCATAATGGCACGGGTCAATTTCTGGGTTCTCTGTTCTGTTCCACTGATCTGTATGTCTGTTCTTGTGCCAGTACCAGGCTGTTTTGATTACAGTGGCTTTGTAGTATAACTTGCTATCTGGTATTGTGATCCCGCCAACTTTGTTCTTCCTTCTCAAGATTGCTGTGGCTATTTGGAGTCTTTTTGGTTCCATATAAATTTTTGAAGTGTTTGTTCTAGATCTGTGAAATATTCTGTTGGTATTTAATAGGGATTGCATTGAATTTATAGATTGCTTTGGATAGTATGGACATTTTAATGATGTTGATTCTTCCAATCCATGAACACGGTATATTCTTCCACTTGTTTACATCTTCCTCTATCTCTTTTTGCAATGTCCTGTAGTTTTCCGAGTACAGTCCTTTTACCTTCTTGGTTAAGTTTATTCCTAAGTATCTTAATTTTTTTGTTGCAATGGTAAATGGGATTGTATATGAAAAAATGATCTAAGTCACTAATTATCAGAGAGATGCAAATTAAAGCCACAATGAGGTAGCACCTCACACCTGCCAGAATGGCTCCATCAACAAATCAACAAATGACTTGTGCTGGTGAGGGTGTAGAGAAAGGGGAACCTAATACACTGCTGGTGGGAATGCAGACTGGTGCAGCCACTGTGGAAAACAGTATGGAGGTTCCTCAAAAAATTAAAAAAGAAACTGCCTTTTGACCCAGTGATTCCACTCCTAGGAATATATCCTAGGAATCCTGAAATACTAATCAGAAAGAATATATGCACTTCTATGTTCATAGCAGCATTATTTACCATAGCTAAGATCTGGAAACAGCCCAAGTGCCCATCAGTAGATGAGTGGATAAAAAAGCTGTGGGACATTTACACCATGAAATACTATGCAGCTGTAAAGAAGAAGGATCTCTTACTCTTTGGGACAGTATGGATGGAACTGGAGAGTACTATGCTAAAGGAAATAAGCCAGTCAGAGAAAGACAAGTAATACACGATCTCACTCATATGTGGAATGTAATAAACAAAATAAATTGATGAACAAAATAGATCCAGAGACATAGAAGCATGGAACAGACTGAGGGATCTCAGAGGGAAGGTGCGGGTGGGAGAGTGGGTAGGGAGAGATTAATCAAAGAACTTATATGCTCATATGCATAACCCATGGACACAGACATTGGAATGGGGAAGGCCTGGGGGTGGGGTGGATGCAGGGTGGAGGGGATCAATGGGGTGGAAAGGCGGGGCATGTGTAACACTTTCAACACTAAAGATAAATTAAAAATAAATAAACTTTAAAAAAAAAGAAAATATCATCTGTAAAACGGGAACAAATTCACAACCTATGTTTTAGGGTCACGGCGATTAAATGACCAATCCATGGATAGGGATAGCACAGTTTCTGCCTTCCAGGTGTTTGGCAAAGGAAAGAGCATGCATTTATGTATTTCCTTCTGTTAAGCTAAAGCAGTGGGTTCTATAGGCAGTAAGGAAGTAGGTATTCTTCTAATGCAAAAGTTCTAGGGTTTCTGTCATCGTTTTCCATAAGGATATGAAAAGGAAATGATTTTTCTGGAAGTCCTTCACTGAACTTGCTCTACCAACTGATATTGCTATCTACTGCTCTTTGTTTTACTAAAGCTGTCTTCTACACCTAAACCTTAGAGAAAGCTGGTAATTAAACACATGCACATGTGCACACACACATATACACAAGCTACAAACACACACACACACATATCCTATGGGTTCTGTTTCCCTGGAGAAACTTTACTAATATAGTCACATATTTTAATTTCATTTACATCTTTAAAAAGATTCATGGGAGTTAAATTTTACTTTGCACATTTAAAGACAAAACAGTGAAGCACAGAGAGACTCAGTAACATGCCTAAGACTACAGAGTTAACCCGTGCATTTCCTCTTCCCCAGGTTGATTCAAGATCCTATTTAAGCTCCCCATTTGCACAGAACAGAATGTTACCAGTGGCTTACAAATGTTACCAGTAATTCCAGTGTAACTAGTGGTTCTAGGCTGTAGCTGTGTCCAGTCACCTAAGCTCTAACACCCTTTGAAGGACATGGCATAGCACACACAGACATACAAATCAGGCTCTCAAATGTAAATAGAGCCATTAGTTTGGAAGTGTACTTCAATGTTCACAAAAGCTACTTCCTTATCCAATATTAATTTCTCCAATCTGAAAGTCTGTTCTGTATATAGCAAAGACAGACCTCCAGCAAATGCAATTTTTCTCCAATGACAAAAAATCCAAGTTTGGAAAACGCTTTCTCATTTTTTGTCAAGGTACTGAATGTCCTGGGTAATGTTTGGTCCTTTACAAAACGACTAAAGGAAAAGGGTGTCACAGAACATTGGACAGCAAAGTGGAGTTGTAAGGTCTGGGAAAGAAAATCAAATGGTAGACAAGGATAGATTTAGTTGAGGTGTTGGCTGGCCTCAGATTTCCTGGCAATAGGTTTTTTCATCCAACATTGATTAAGAACCAATGCTATGCCAGACATAGGAAAACCAAAGACAAATATGACACTGTCTCTGCCTTCAAAAAGCTCATAATCTAGTTATATCTCACAAGATGACAGAATTCTTTCATCTGTGGAACAAATACTTACCAACTGCCAATTATGACCCAGGCCCATGGGCTAAGTGCTGGGTATAGAGTGGTGAGTAAATCCTTGTATTATAGACCCCCAGCCCTAATGAGGCTCACAGTCTGCTAGGCTATTACACATGCCCTCAAAATAGCCAGAATAGGGAGAGAACACTGTAGCACGCCCCCACCACAATCTCCTTGAGTTGGTGGTGTATTTTGCAACAATGTACTATCTCTCTGTAGATTCTGAATTCACTCCCTCTCTCAGGAACATAACCCTGTGACTGGGGAGAGATTACTGTATTTTAAATTTTACAAAGCCTAATGCTTTCGGGAAAAAAATAAGACAGACAAAAACTATATTCAGACATGCAGTCTCCTCAGCCAGGAAGGAAGGCAGCCAGAGGGAGCAGTGATGACCATCCATCTTCCCTAGCCCAACCCAAGAAAAAACAATCTTCTCTGACTATTAAAGGCCTGGGGACAATTTAGAGACAGAGTCTGCACTTGCTTTTTCTCTCCTACCATATTCAATGAAATGCAGTTCTGAAGTTCAGAGAGACTCCAACTAAGTAGGTAACACGGACACATTTTTCAAAGGACCTGCCACAACATTTTATCCTCCACAGCATCTAATACCTGTCAAACATTTTAGATTAAAATGAGTATGAAAAACACAGCCTCACTCAGCACTTCCTTTGCTCTGCAGACCAGGGACTGGAATGAAAATTAGCCCTGGGATTTAAAGTCCATACTGGGGTGCCCCTCTCTTTGTATTAGGTATCTACTATGTTTAGAAACAGTATATTAGAAATAGCATTGGCTTTGGATTTGGGCATGCCACAGACCTGCTCTTAAACTTGGGAAGTCACTTCATCTCTATGAATCTCAATATTCCCCCTCTCCATAGGATTATGATGAGTCTCAAATGAGATCATATATATAAGGGATTTGACACATGGTAGACACTCAACTAATAGTTGTCCACCTCCTTCATGTCCCCCATTTTGTCCTAAGGACAGACTGAGACCACTCTCTTCCTCAGAGCTTATACCTCTTCTAGCCTGGGTTTGTTTTCTACTTTTTTATTCACCTTCATGTAACCAGGAAATTCCAGAATGCCTCCTGACTTCCCTTCAAGATTTTATGGCTTCACTCTGGTCTCCATTTTGCTGCAATTAGGAGGTAAGGCAGCCATGCAGTATTTGTACAACCCAATCAAATGAGCATATTCTGTCATCATTGAGAATCTGTATAATTTAACTAATGCAAATCCTCCAATAATGAGAAAGTTTCACGTTCCATGTGAAAACAAATCTCCAGTAATTAGCATCTTGTCAGCACTGTGTTCCAGCAGGTTGACTGAATGGCCTGGGCCAGAGATTGGCAGCACTCCAAAGCCTTGGTCTGTTGGGAGTCCAGGCTGAAAGGAAAAATAGGTAGGAAAAAGGGAGAACTCTTAGCACTTTTCATTTCATTCCATAGAAGTGGTCTAACACTCAGGACATACAGAAAGTCCCAAAACATTTTCCTGTCATCTCTTCCCTCATTTTGACCTTCTTTGGTTCATTTATTAACCTGGCATGTCTAAAGCAAATTCAAAGTATGACTTGAGAAAGTCTCCTCCCTTCTCTTTGCCTCAGTCTTCTCTGTTAATTGACTAATCTAAAGAGGAAATTCTGGAATCCACTGGATTTGTATTTTTTTTATTGTCTTCATCTCCCAACCCCCACTACTACAGCCAACACCAAAAAACTCTCTAGGTAATTAAAAGGAGTTTTACACCTAATTCCAATGTAAGGATTGAGGAGGGAGAGAGGGCTGGATACTGTACCTGTGTGTCTTCCTTAATCAAAGCATGGCTTTAACAAAATTGGTTTGTAAATTTTATTGCAATTTGGTAACCATATATTGTAAAGTTTTTGCGTGGTGGAGGTTGGGTACCCATACAACCAACCAGTTATCTAATACTAGCTGGGTGTTCTAAAATTCAACTCAATTCTGACATTGTCTACCCACAGATAGTGTTGGATTCCACAGGGGAAGGGACATAGAGCTTCCATGAACTCTCAAGGCACAACATTCTCTCAGCACCTCCACATGTTCACTACCCCGAAAGCTGTCCAAGCCCATGCCTTTTGGGGTTTTATGGAGGCTTCATTCACTAGTCATGGTTGATTAAATCATTGGCCATTGGTGATTAACTCAATCTCCAGTCCTTCTCCCCTCCCTGGAAATCAGAGGGAGGGGCTGAAAGTTCCAAACCTCTATTCATGGTTAGTTCCTCTGGAGACCAGCCTTCATCCATTAGGT
Source organism: Miniopterus natalensis (assembly GCF_054644295.1). Classification (NCBI taxonomy): domain Eukaryota; kingdom Metazoa; phylum Chordata; class Mammalia; order Chiroptera; family Miniopteridae; genus Miniopterus; species Miniopterus natalensis. The sequence continues at coordinate 5,374,367 of NC_142103.1, read as the reverse complement.
ACTTTCTGAAAATCACCTTATTAACATAAACCCGGTCTTGGTACAAAGGGGTTTGTTATAAAGGACAAGACACCCATTTCACCTTTATGTCTCTGAAACAATTTCAGTAACTGAGGACAAGAGACCAAATATAGCAAAAGATGCTTCAATTGCACTTATTGCTCAAGAAATTCCAATGGTTTTGGAAGCTGTGAGCCAGGAACCATGGACAAAGACTAAATACACATGAGAAATATATTTTGGTCACCTGAATGACAAAGTATATATCTCTTAAAAATCACAATATCACAGTAACTTAAACAACAGCAACAAAGGGATTTATTGGCAGGATATTGGAAAGCTTGCAGAAGCAATGGGAGGTTAAAGACAAGGCTAGGAATGAGAAAGGAGCCAGGGCAGAAACAATTTGAGCTATAGTACTGCTGCTTGCTTGGATGAACCCCAGTCATGTATATTTTGTCCTTGCATCGCTCTGTTTAAGACTGAAAAGTGCAAGGATTTAGAGCCTAATTATCTCCATTTATGTCACCTGCTGGCCTCTTGGATTTGGGACAAGTGTAGGGTAGAAGGAGCCTCTATGAACTGTTTTGACTTACATAGCGGGAAGTCACCTGATCACCTCTATAACTTTAAATAGCCGTGATTAAACTATTACATTGACTGATCCATTTAACAACAAACAAGTCTCTTGCCCTCCTTACTTTGTAGCCTGAGAAGATGGAGTTACACTCTCCCTTTATATCACCTCACCACCTTCCTCCAGCTTTCATCAGCTTGTTCCTTTACGTTTCCTAATGTGAAAGTTGATAAGATGCATGCTCTGTTCTGTAACCATGCTAAGTTTTCCATGTGTTTTCTATAGATTGATTTTTCATTTCATTTGTAATTTTAAAAATAAAGTTTAAAATGTATTTATTTATTTATTTATTTATTTATTTATTTATTTATTTATTATTTATTTATTTATTTATTTATATTTTGTTTACACACCAGTCTAGTTGATCTTTAGTTATTTTGGTTGTCTAAAGCTCATTCTCTAGCAGATTTCTCAGGAAGGGGTCATGGGAATAATAGCCCCTAATTTCTTACATGTCAATAACAATTTGTTTTTTTTAAAAAATATATATCTTTATTGATTTCAGAGAGAAGGAGAGGGAGAGAGGGATGGAAACATCAATGATGAGAGAGTCATTGATCGTCTGCCTCCTGCATGTCCCCGACTGGGGATCGAGCCTGCAACCCAGGCATGTGTCCTGACCCGGAATCAAACCTTGATCGCCTGTATCCTAGGTCGACACTCAACCGCTGAGCCATGCCCAGCCGGGCCGATAACAATTTGTGATTCATTATACTTGAAAGTCAGTTTTGCTTGAAATGGAGTCCTTGGCTCCCACTTATCTTTCCTAAATGTCTTAAATATATTATTACATTTTTTAAACATAAAGTCTGATGATAATCTAATTTTCTTTCCTTTATAAATAAAATACTTTTTTTCCCTAGATGTCTAAAGGATTTTTCTTTTTCTTTAAAGTCCGGTGATTTTACTAGAATTTGCCTTGGTATTATTGGTTTGGGGTTAATATTCTAAGATATACAGTATGTACTTTGAATACATAGTTTTAAAATTTTGTTTTTCTATTCAAGTTTTTTTCAATTGTAGATTTCAGTATTTGGTTCCTCTGGTCTTCTTCTTCAGGGACTCTTATTATCTATATGTTTACTATCTTTTGCCTATAATTAAAATTTATTATTTTTTCTCTCAAACCCATTTTATGTCCATTTCTTTCTAAGATATTCATAGATAGAGAGCAGGAAGACAGCTCTGGTGAGGGAAGGGGTGTTGGGGACAGGGGGATTGAGTCAAAAAGAAAAAATGAGAACTCATGGACATGAACAACAGTGTGGTGATTGAGGGGGAGGGGTGGGTGGAGGTTGAAGAGGACATAAAAGGAATAAATAGTGATGGAAAAAATAAAATAAAATGTTTGATCCTCTATTTTAAAAGGCATTGTTATTTTTTTTACTTCTTTATTCCTTCTAGTCTTTGTTTTCCAAATGGTTCTTTATTCTTTATAATTCTTTCCTGTGTACTGTCATCTCCTTTCTGAGTGTTTTAAATTTTGATATATGTTAATCTTTCAGGTACTATATTATTTTCTTAATATCATGTAGCTTGTTTGATATCATAAGTTTGATTTTTGTCTGGTTTGTGAGCAGGTCCTTCTGGCATGCTTTCAACATCTGTGGGATATTATGCCTCTTATTCTCTTTTTTCTTATAATAACTTTATATGAGATCTTGCCTTGATAAACTTTGATTATTTTTAAGGGAAATTAATTTTATGTTGTTTGGTGTACTGTTCACAGATATGGTGGCCAGCTTTCTCAGATCCCTTGGCCTTCTCCTCTCCCCTACTTTGTTCTGTAACTTTGCTTTGCTTTATCTCTGGTCCCTTTCATGCTTAATTTTGATTCCATTACCATTAACTTCTCCTCAGTATGAGGCCCAAAGGAAAACATGGCCAATCAATTTTGAGGGTCCATTGGGAATAGACTGCTTCAGCTCCTTTAGTAGTTCTTTCCTCTTTTCAGTTACATGATTTCATCTACGGAGGCTGCTGTTTACTAGTTTTGCTTTATTTTCTTTTTTTGTGGGGATTTTTTTGGTCTCTTGAGAATGCCCTAATTACCCACTCTAACTCACATTTTAAACTGCTCGTGTTTCAGGCCTACAGTGATATCCTAGGAATTTTCTTCAATACTCTTCTAGGGTGGACCCAATATCTTCTTTTATGACTTGGTCTTATTTTGTTAGATTATATATGCAAGAAATGCCTTAAGAAAGGGAGTTAAGAAGAAGAACTTTCTGAGTCTTTAATGTCTAAAAAGCTCTTTTCTACTATGAGGTTTGACTAATAGTGTTAGTGAGATCAAATTTTAGTTTTTCTTATAACTTTGTATATATTTCTTCATTGTATACTAGTTTCTGATGTTATATACAGGAAGTGTGATGGCAATCTGATTTTTACTCCTTTATAGACAACCAATTTTTTTTATCTCTGGAAGTCTATAGGATTTTCTCTTCATCCTTGCTGTTCTCAAATTTTTCAGTAATGTGTGTATGTGTGAGAGAGAAAGCAAATCATTTTCATTATATTTTTTAGTACTAGACAGGCTCTTTTCATCTAAAAACTTGTGTCCTTCCACTCTGGGAAATTATAATGTATTATTTTTTAAATTTTTTATAAAATATGCTTTTATTGATTTTAGAGAGAGAGCAAGGGAGAGGGAAACATTGACAATGATAGAAACATTGATTGTCTGTCTCCTGTATGATGCTTTTCTTTAACATGTCTCCTCAGAAAACAGACAAAAATAAGGTGTGGAAGAGAATGGCAACTCACTAAGTGACACAAACTTCTTGACAGATCAATATAAGCATTTCTGGGGGAACCTATTCTCCCTTGTTCCTGTCTCTTGCCTGTGATTTCAAGTCTTTCTGTCTGCCAGGTTGAAAGACAGAAGAAAGGGTAAGGAGTTGCTTAAGGTAAAACACAGAAAGGAGTTGATTGTGTCCATGAATCACATGTCCATATATTGCTAGGTACAGTAAAGCATAAAGTTCACTGCCACATTTTCCAAGGCTGCTATTAGAAATATATTAAAAATAAGGATATTTCCTCTATCCCAGTTTTGATCTTCTATCTTAGATCTGCAATTTCCTCCCATGGTTATATCTCATTGCAAACTCTCTCATTTAATATTTGCTCATTCTTTGAATTAGTCTTGAGAAAAATAGAAAAACATCACCAAAATACAAGGGAAGAGGGTGCTTAAAATAAGAGTAGGGGATCAACAGGAACAAACTACTTAGAGGTTGAGGAGGATGGAACTCAGAAAAATACTATCAAATGTGTTTACAAATCATTGAGAGATCTTGGTAATTGTTTTTTCTAGAAATTGCTTAGATCAGGAATGCATAATGCAGGAGACTGAGGAATAAATGACACATGGAGAAGCTGAGCAGGGGTGCCTAAGTGAAGAGGAAGGAAATAGAAGGAGGGGTCAAGAAGAAGGGTACCTCAAAAATGGGGATAATTGGAGCATGTCAGCAGAAGATAAAAAGCTAGTAGAGAGAGGGGTAGGGTGTGTGTGGAAGAATAACTGAAAGATTGAGCAGGAGGAAAACAGTCTTCTTCTTCTTTCAAATTTAATCGTTGCTCCACATTTCTTTTTTTCAATCTTCTTTTTTTGTACCTACACACACACACTCTTATTTTAGCCATCCTCACAGTTTTTAATTCCCATATCTCTAATATCTTCAGCTACACCTCATACCTTGCTCATGAAGTTCATTTCAACAATTTGATTACTTGTTGGGTACGTCTTGCCAGCCCTCAAGCTCAGTCTCAAAGTGCATTCCACCGTGCCTCCAAGCCTGTCTTTTCCCTAGACTTCTTTTTCGTTTGTGAAATATTTATTTTCCTGGTGCCACTGAGAGAAATTCTGGCATCATTTTTGTCTCATTCCTTTTCTTCATTTTCCATATTCAGTCATACACCAGACCCTGCTAAGTCACAATGATTCTTGAAAATATCCCATTCTTTTATCTTTAGTCCCACTGTCCCTGCCTTAGTACAGCCTCTCATAATATTTCATATGGATACTGGTACTCTGCCTCTAATCTCATCCTCCTTAATTTTACCCCCATACAACCCTTAGTACCTTCATATCTAAATACCTCTCTCATCATGTTACTGCCTTATTTAAATCTAACCAACGAAGCAACCAACCCACCCACCTGCCTACTTACCTACTATAAACATCTTCTGTGGTTCCCTAAACATTCAGTACAAGTAGAAGCCAATTACTTATCCTACCAATCAAAGTATTCTACAATCTTGTCCTGGCTTTCCTTTAAAACTTTGTATTGTGTTTCTCTTCAAAGGAACCCCTTGATCCCAACCAAATGGTTCATTTGCCATCCATCTACTGATGCTCTTTATCTGACCTGAAATATAATTCTTTCACTTTTTCTTACCATTTACTAATTTTCTTTCCATCTCTTAAGACCCAATTTTATTCTAATTTCCTCCATCCACCCCTCTTTTCAGGAATGATGCTGGGCATACAACATGGAAATCAATAGCCTTTTCATTTATATCCACCAAAGTGATCTGTCTCATCTTATAAATTCCCATAATGCCAACACTGAAAGTTCCCTCAAATATTCTCTAATCCAACTCTTTCACTGTTCACAAAAGTGGGGCCCAGTGAGGAAAAGTGTCCTGCAACGGTGACACAGTGAATATCTCAAGCCAAGGCTTTGACAACTGCCTCAGCTAATTGCTTTATTATGTATCCTCTGGCTCTTACACATTGCAATCTTCCAATATAGATATGCAATTAGTTCACACATCCTTGAGTTGTGCTGAGTTCCTGGAAGGCAGGTGATATTTCTCCTACTTTTCTGAATTCCCCACAACACATAATGCATTGCTTTGGACAGAACAGGCATTAAACAAATATGAATTAATTGAACAAGAAATGATACATCACAACCTGATATAAACCATCAATTTTCATTGTCTCATTAGCATATCCTATTCAGTAAAAATTAGTAGTAGCCTTGGGACCCTGAGTACTTACAATGACAAAGCATGGTATTCCAATATAGTCAGGGAAATGCGAGGCCTTAATGTATTTCATAAAGCCTTTGAAGGGAAGACCTGGAATTGCCTTTGCAAGTCATTTCACATAACAGTCCTCTCTCTTCTTCCTATTTTATTGATAAGAAAATTGAAATTCACAGAGGAACAAACAGGACTTGTAAAATGTACACACATTAAATAAATAGCATAGTTAGAACCAGGGGCTAAGTCTTCAATTTCTTTTTTTAAAAATCTTTTTTATTGATTTTTAGAAAGAGAGGAAGTGAGAGGGGGAGAGAGAGAAACATCAATGTGAGAGTGAAACATAGATCTGATGCCTCCTACACACCCCTTACCAGGGATCAAGACTACAACCTGGGCATGTGTCCTGACTGGGAATCAAACCGGCATCCCTCTGGTGCACAGGATGATGCCCAACCAACTTAGCCACACTGGATAGGGCAAGTGTCCAATTTCTTGAGCCAAAATTTTCCATAACCCAGGAGAGTGGGTTACACACTATGATGGTTAAACAGTTGAGCACATGGGGTTTGAAGTCTGAGTGACTTGGCTCTTCCACTTAAGCAAGTTTATTAACCTCAGTGAACCTCAGTTTCTTCATGTGTAATAAGCCAGCTTGTGGAGCACTGAGGTCAGACAAGGAGACAGTACTCTCTATAGACTGTGGTGCCTCCTGCATTAGATTAAAAAGATCCAACCATCTGCTTAGATCCAAAGCCACTCAAGTCCCTGAAGACACTAAGGGGAGGCCAGGGCCTAGCACACTCACAGATGTGCCTTAGATTTTGCCCATAGACCTGAGATCAAGCAGAGTGCTTCCATGAGTGACTAGCATAAAGACAAACATAAGAAGCATTTGGAAGATTAACTAATTACATTATGTTAGGTACCAGGGAGCAGGCAATGCAGTAATAAGACAGCACCCTCAGGGGCTGTCACTCATCCATGATAGGCCCATTATAAAACTGTCAACAATGGCAACTAAAAATCTCTGAATGGAGGAGGCTGTCTTGTCCTCAAAGCGTTCAGTTGGAGTTTCTTAGTGCTAGGAAAGCCAGAGGGACTCTGAGGTTTCACCAAAAGTTGCCAACCAAAGTAAAAACCAGGAAATATAGAGAGAAGTCTTCCAAGGATAAGTAGCACCAGCCTCTTGAGTGGCTGTGGCTACAGGGACAGAAATGTTAGGGGAATGTCGTGACCTCCAGGTAGAGTACAGACGGCAAATTTGGGATAATGGACACCAGGGACACTTAAGAAAAGTCGTGGGAGATCACATCTGATGGAAATTAGAGGAAGACACCCATGGCATAGAATCCAGATCTAATAAGCATCAAGAACTCAGGTATTCAAGTAAGTGGTAGAAAGAAACTGCCACTTATTAAGTATCTAAGATGCATAACAAATTACCACAAATTCAGTGGCTTAAAAACATTATTCATTTATTATCTCATAGTATTGAGTCTAGGAATGGCTTAACTATGTCTTTTGTGCAGTCTCAAAGGCTATTCAGTATGTCACCAGGGCTGTGGTCTCATCTGAGGCTTGGAATCCTCTTCCAAGCTTATATGTGGTTCTTGCATAAGTCACTTCCTTGTAGCTTGCTTCTTCAAGGCTAGCAGGAGAGAGACTTCTGACTCTGATCTTTACACTCTCCTTTAAAAGTCTCACCTGATTATATCAGATCTACATAGAATAATCTCCTTTTGATTAACTCAAATTCAAACTAATTACAGACCTTAATTACGTTGCAAAGTCCTTTCATCTTTACCATAAAACATAACCTAAGCACAGATGTGATATGATCATATTCATAGATCCTTCCCACACTCAAAGGAAGGGATTATGCACCAGGGAATGAAGATATTGGAGGCTATTTTAGAATTTTGCCTACCACAGCCTACCCTCTGCTCCCCAATGGCACATCTCTTCTACATGCAAAATATGTTCACAATGTTCCCAAGAGTCTCATCCCATTATTGCATCATCTGAAAGTCCAAAGTAACGCCATCTAAATCTGATAATCTCATCAACTCCCTCCCCCATCTCTTAAATCTCATCACCTAAATTATCTACATATGTCAGGTACAGCTAAGGCTTCCTCTCCATCTGTTAAGCTCTATACATGCATTATTACATTTAATTCTGAAAACAATCCTGTGAATACATTTTCATCATCCCCATGTTATAGATAAGGAAAATGAGGTATTGAGAAGTTTTATCTGCCTAGCATCATTTTGAGATTAAGTTTCACAGTTTAAATTTCAACTCAGGTATGCAGAAATTTGTTAGCTAATCTCATTGTCTCTAGAGAAGAATGTTCTGAAGCCCTCTTGGCAAGTTGGAGTTCTTAAATGATCATCCACGCCCCAAGCAGCCAAGTTTTCATGGGTTTGTGGAACTTTTAGTAGATTGTTTTCTGTTAAGTACAGAGGCCACTGAATTACTAGATGTTATCAGCAGGAGCCAGGTACCTATGTAGACAATTTTCTGGGCTGGACCAGTGTGGCAATTCTTTTTTTTTTTAAATAAAATTTTAATCCTCACCGGAGAATATGTTTATTGATTTTTTAGAGAGAGAGGAAGGGAAAAAGAGAGAGAGAAACATTGATGTGAGAAAGAAACATCAATTGGTTGCCCCCTGTACATGCCCTGACCAAGGTTGGAACCCACAACCTAGGTATGTGCCCTGACCAGGAATCAAACCCACAACCTTTTGGTGTATAGGATGATGCTCCAACCAATCGAGTGACCCAGCCAGGGCCAGCTGGCAATTATTAATTTATGTTTTAATTGTCCTTAATTAAGTCTAGATCAATGCTTCTCACACTTTAATGTGTATATGAATCATCTGTGAAAATATGAAATGTTAAAATGCAGATTCTGATTTAGTATATCTGCTATGATTCTGTATACTTAACAAGCTCCCAGATGATACCCATGCTGCTTATTCCCTGGACCACACTTTGAGTAGCAAAAACATAGAGAATATACATATGGAAGCAGAAGCAATGATGGCTCCTTTGTTCCTATTTTCTTAGTGTTTAAGTTATTCAGTTTCAGGTTTAACAAAACTTTGTTGGACACCTATTAAGGATATATAAGCTGGGCATTATGCTAAGAGTTTTCATTTATGTGTCTTGAGTGCTCTTTTGTATTTTCCATTTGAAAGTGCCATTACAGTCTGGCCTGGGTATTGTTAATCTTTCCCCTCACTCATTTGCTTATCAAGTTTATATTAAGTTGTTTTTTTTTTTTTACTTAATTAGGCATATAGCCCATTTTTATTGAAGAAATATACATATAAGTAAAAAGATCATTTCACTTACCTCACCATTCAGTTCACTCCTGTTATGTACACTACACCAAACATTGATTTGAAATTAAATCCAGACCCATGGATTTGTAATGGGTAGAGAATGAAACCATGGAGATGATTTATAAGTACAGATAATGAGCTTGGGCTTTGTAGTTTCTCAGAGTTCATCAAAATTGGGGTAGGTGGAATATAGGTTAGGGGAAGTTGATCAAAAGCCTGTTACATGAGGAATAAATTGCAGACTGAGCACAGGGCACAGTGTGTTGGGAATAAATGGAATTTACATCAGAATTAATTGATCAGTTATGTCATGAGTAGTAATTAGGCTTCACTGAAAACTCCATTTACCCTACTGACAGTAATGATCCTTTCTGGGGTCAGTCTAGGTAATGAGTAGTCTGAGGGATGCACCTGGTGCCCTGTGCCACAAGAAATGAACTGGCCCCATGGCAATTATTTAGCAAGACACTTGCCCTCAGATTGCTGTACAGCAAGACAAAGAAGTAGATTAAAGAGATCTCCAAAAGGCCAGTCGACTTTCAACATCACATATAAAGTATCTGAAATCCAATTATTGATGTTGCTGAAAGAGTTTGAATCAGATTCCAAACTTCTACAATCCCTTTTCTACAGCATCTAGCAATCCTCCAGGATGGTCACCCTCTTCAACTGTCTTCCCTGGTCAGATTTGGGGTGGGACAGTTGAACAATCCATACTTAAACTAGTAAACAAAATTTGTTTTCATTAGACCTTCAGAGGGTCGTAGGAGTGTTATCCCCAACAAGTTCTCCCCTGTTCCTTTTTTAGGCCATAACCAGCTTTTTGTACTTTATGGATATAAATATTTCTGGGTCATTTCTGTACCAGACAACGTAAAAGTTTTTATGATCATTTTTTTGCATTATTACTAGAAAGGGTCATTTTTTTAAATGAAAAGAATTTATGGATTTGGCAACATAAAAATTAACCTGTATAGCAAATTTATCATAAAAAATTAAAGTTCAAATGATAAAATAGAAAAAACTTGGGCAAAACACATGATAAAAGATATAGAATTAATGTATAATATATTTAATATATATATTTTGAGGTTTGCCAGTTTCTTTGTTCTTGTTGAATTACCGGTGTCTCACATTTCCCCCCCTTTGCCTCCCTCCACTCAGCCCCTGCACCACCCCAGGCCCTCACCACACTACTGTGTGTGTGTCCACGGGCTATACATATATGCATATAAGTTCTTTGGTTCATCTCTTCAAGCCCCCTCCCCTCTGAGATCTGTCAGTCTGTTCCATTGACCCATACCTCTGGACTTATTTTGTTCATCAGTTTATTTTGTTCATTAGATTAATGGTATCTTTTGATGGGCAAATTTTTTTAATTTCATGAAATCTACATTATCAACTTTTTTTAAAAAGTCCACATTTTATATTTAACACTAATGTACAGTACTATCCTTCCCCAACATAGGCAGTTATCTCACTCAACTAGCAGCCCAGCTAGCTTACTCCTGTGAAAGCATACTGACCCTTGCTACTCAGCATAACATGGGAACAGGATAAAAGTACATAATTTCAGGCTTCATCCCAGACTAACTTGATTTTAACAAGATCTCAATTGATTGATAAGCACATTCAAGTTTGCAGAGCACTAACCTATGCAAAAGCGGAACATTTCACAACTGAGTTTCTTCCCCACTGATGCCATGAAGAGTTTTAACTAAATACACAGTACTCAAGTTACTTTTTAAAGTCTAACATTTTAAACATTAGGGCAAAAGAATTTATGTCAATGTGTGGATTGGTGGATTTTCATGTTTATTTGTTTTTAGTCATCATATTTAGTTTAACTCCAGATACTGTACTTCAATCAGGGAGCCTAAGTAGAACAGCTCGATTAGTTTACATATTTTAGAAAACCTGTTTCCTTTTTTCTCCTAAGAAACCATCAAGTCAAGCAATGCCTTTTTCCCACCATCTGGTTAGAACCTATGCTAATTCATTTTGTTCCTGCTCTTAAAAACCTTCATTCAAAACTCATAATCTGGTTGGGCAATTGCTTTCTTTTCCGTTATGTTCTTGGTTATTCTCAGAAAGACTTACTGAAAAAATAACCTTTTTTGCCTATTAATTTGCCCAAGAGTCTTTAAGACACATCAGTGTAGGTGAGCAACCAATTTATGCAACATCACAGTCTGCATAGAAAAGGACTATAATTGCATTTTATTAAACTATACTAACATCTGCATTTGAAGACATTCAAATGCATACATATATAGTGCTATGTCAGGCAGATATTTTTACTAAAGTGTTTGTTGATCACTACAAGAGATCTGCACTTGCATTCATTTGTTCCATTCTGTTACCAAAATGAGGATTGATAGATACTTTAACCCACCAAATCTTGAATAGGGTTCCCATATTTTTTGTAGACAGTGAAATCAATGACTAAAGAATGTGCACAGTGGGTCAGGGAAACCTGGGCTGCAGGCCAAGTTCTTTTGCTTACTAGTTTTGTGAACTTGGGCAAATTACTTAGACTATCTGCATCTCAATTTTCCTCATACATGAAATGGTGATAAATAAAATGTGAGGATCAAATTCAATAATATTAGAAAATATTTTGATAGCTTGCTTGGCCCATAATGTATGTTCAACAACTGTGTGCTTGAATCATTATTTCACAGAGCACAACTAGCCTGGTCTGACACTTAGAATCCATACCTTTTTCCAGCCTAAAAGTAAAGGTTGCCTTTTCTGTAATATTGCATATCTACATGTATGTACATATGCATGTGTGCATGCATGTATATATTTGGAATTTGGGCTATCAAAGAGAGACTTGACCTTTTCCATTTAACTTATTTCACTTAGCACAAAACCTTCTGGCAATATTTCATCATTTTTTATGGTCAAATAGTATTCCATTGTGTGTGTGTGTGTGTGTGTGTGTGTGTGTGTGTATAAAACACACATTCTTTATCCATTCATCCAGGTTGCTTCCATATCTTGGATATTGTGAATAATGCTGCAATGAACATGGGGGCACAAACATTTTTTTATTAAATTAATTGGGATGATATTGGTTAATAAGATCATATAGGTTTCAAGTGTACATTTCTACGATACATGATCTGTATATTGCATTGTGCGCCTACCACCCAAATTCAAATCATCTTCTGTCATCATTTATTTGGCCTCCTTTACCCTTTACTAATCCCCCTTCCCTCTGGTAAGGACCATACTATTGTCTGTGTCTATGAGTTTCAGTTTTACATCCCACATATGAGTGAAATCATACGGTTCTTAGCATTTTTGACTGCCTTATTTCACTTAACATAATAGAAGGTGACCCAAAACAATGTATACACACTTTAACAGCTGATAACTCACTTAACTTTCACTCCTTTTCAGGTTTAACTGATTTGAAATAATGGGTGAAGCCAGACTAAGCTTTGGACATAGAAAATTTATCCTAAAGTGCCACTAGACTTTTTTATGGGGATATATAAAAGATAAAGTTTAGGATACAAAACCTGCAACAGTTGATAAACTGAGGGCACACAAATACCAAATGAAATGATTCTTGATGTTTGCAATTCCATTGCTTCATGTTATCAGCAATGCCTGGACCAGAATGGTCATCAGTTTGAAAACAGGCATTAACAAAAAAATTTATTCATTTCTGTGAATTTTTTTTAAATTTTGAAAATGAACTATGTGTTAATAAACACTGACTTTATAATCATTCAAAGTGCGTATACATTGTTTGGGACACCCTGTATTCTCAAGGTCCATCCATGTTGTCACAAATGGTAGTATTTCATCTTTTCTTGTGGCTGACTAGTTTTCCATAGTATATATGTACCACATTTTCTTTATCCAGTCCCCTATTGAAGGACACTTTGGTTGTCTCCATGTCTTGGCCACCATGAATAATGCTGCAATGAACATAAGGGTGCATATATCTTTGTGAAGACATGTTTTTGAGTTTTTTTGGGTAGATACACAGAAGAAGGATTGCTGGGTCATATGGTAACTCTGTTCTTAATATTTTCAGGAACTGCCATACTGTTTTCCACAGTGGCTATAACAGTTTAGAATCTTATCAACAGTGTATGAGGGTTTCTTTTCTCTACATGGTCTCCAACACTTGTCACATCTTGTCTTTTTGATAATGCCATTCTGACAGGTATGAGATGATATCTCATTGTAGTCTGATTTACATTTCCCTAATAATTAGTGGGGTTAAATATCATATGTGGAATATAAAACAAAAAAGAAGTGAACAAACAAAACAGAACAGAAATTATTCATAGACACAGAAAATAGGTTGGTAGTTACCAGAGGGGAAGGGAGGGATAGAGGGAGTGACATGGGTAAAGGGGGTCAGTTGTATGATAATGAGTGGAAACTAGACTTTTGATGGTGAGCACACAATAATGTACACAGATATCTAATTATAATGTTGTATACCTGAAACTTATATAATGTTATCAATCAATGTTACCTTAATACAAAAATTAAAGTGAGAGACATGAAAAACCGTGAATGACTGGTGAGGACTAGAATAGGCAAATAGATACTTGTTAATCATTGCGCATTCAGTTTTTGTTTTGTTTTAATTATCTGAGCAGAAACTGTGGGCTGAAGTGCTCATGTACAGGACAGTTGTTTCAAATGCCCCTGCTCATTAGGTCAGCTGAGAGATTAAGGATGGGTTCAGGATTTGCCATCTCTGCCTACTAAAAGAAAATGTCACATCATTTCTTTAATGTGCCATATCAGAAATTCTTGGAGATCTCTGGACATAGGCTAGAAAGATGATAATTAAGCATTGGGAGAATGTTCTCCTCACCAGGAAAATATATTTTCAAATCACAGTGGCTATTGGGTTAGATAATATTCTGCATGAAGAATTGATTGGTAAAAGCACAGAAAATTTTCATTTTCTGATACCAGCTCTCTGAGCTGGGCTTACTTGTAAGGTAACTTAAGTTCAGCTGATTCCTAGTATGGACTAAAAGGACCATGGGAGACTGTTACATATGAAAGAATGGGCAAGCACATAAATGCAGAAACACGAAAAAGCAACAGAATTTTTACTACTGTTTATTAGGACAGTGAAAACTCAGAGACTGAAGTTCTTTATGGTGTGCTTCTTGAGTTAAGAAGGCCACAAACTCTCCCTACCTGTATCCCCGCCTCTTCTCCGTCTTGTCTTCTCTTCTCTTGGCAGCCAGTTTAGGGTGTTTTGCATTAAGTACCTGCCTGTTGGGATTTTATGTGAGCTTAAATTAGTGAGCTTCTAGTACAAAGGTAACAGCTTGATAGGTAATCAGCTTAATAACTAAAGGGTACTCTTAAATATTACATTGCACATTTATTTTTACGTCCACCTTGCAAAAGTGCTTACTAAGGAGGTGTATGCCAGAAAGCACTATTGATTCGAGAGCCCTTTTCTGCATTGTGGTACGTACTGTCATTAGGCCAGCATCTGAGACGTGGAGGACTCTCTTCCTGCAGTAGGAACTATGTGAAAATGGCCAGGAAAATACTGTGCTACTGATATTACAGCATCCTTCCTACTTTTCCAGTACTGAGTGCAAATTCCCTTGGCCTTTGCCTGTGTTTGTCCCTGAGAATTCTGAGGCCATTAGGAAGTAAGGGGATGCTTATCACCCTGAATTCTCTCAGCATTCTTAAACTACTCTGCCTTCCTTATCCCACCTCTCTCCTACTCTGCACATCTGCCTCTTGCTCTCCCAGTGGTTACTATGGACTCAAGATGGAGGTATGCATGCTTCAGCACTTTTAGCTTCCTTTTCTTAAAGTAGCTTATACAGTGAAAAGCACTATAATGTAAGACAGACTTGGATTTTACTCTGGACTCTGTCACTCACTAGATGTGTGCCCTTGAGCTAATTACCTCATTTCTCTGAGCCTTATTTTTCTGATCTAAAAAAATTAAGATAATAAGAGCTCATTCATAGAGTTGACAGGAGAATTAAATAGAAGAATGTGTCTACTATTTAGCACAGTGTCTGGTACATAGTAGACACCTTGCAAATATTACCCTTTACCTGATATTTCTCTAAGCATGATGCACTCCCCATGCTCCTGCAGGATCCCTCAGAAGCCCCAAGTCCTCTCTGCTCCCCTGATTCATTCAATGACTTCTCTGGCCCTGCTCAGGGACTTCCAGCTGAGATCTCCCTTCTCAGTCATGACCCTTTTACTCCTCTTCTATCATTTTCTAAGAATTTACAGAAATTAAAAGTAGCCCCTGTTCTCACAATAAAGCCCAATGTCACCACCTGCCTTGAAGCTTGGGCTTGGTCATGGCCAGTCTTTGCAGACCATTGGCCTATAGCATCTGGACATTAATTTTTTCTTTTACCTGGAGCTGGCTTTAACAAAACTGATGCTACTGATGCTTTGGTATCTTGCCAACTGGTTTAAGCCTTGGTGGTTGTTTTTTTTTTGCACCAGCAGATCCTTGATTCTAATTGAGCTGGTAAGGGAGAGGGGAAGGGCACTGAAACATAGCTTCCACCAAATCTCTGACCAAATGCCACAAATGCTGGTCATGGCTAAGGCCAAGCTTCAAGGCAGGCGGCAACATTGGGCTTTATTATTATTATTTTTTAAATATGTCTTTATTGATTTCAGAAAGAAGAAGGGAGAGGGGGGAGAGAGGAGAGAGAGAGAGAGAGAGAGAGAGAGAGAGAGAGAGAGAGAGAGAGAGAAACATTAATGATGAGAGTCGTCATTGATCAGCTGCCTCCAACATGCCCCTGACCGGGGATCGAGCCCGCAACCTGGGCATGTGCCCTGACTGGGAATCAAACCGTGATCTCCTGTATCCTAGGTCTATGCTCAACTGGTGAGCCATGCCCGGCTGGGTGCGACATTGGGCTTTATTTTACTCACTCCACAGCTTTTTAAGCTTGAAGTTGGTTAAGGCATGGTTAGGGTCAATGTCAGCCTCATGGAGGGAAGATCAGAGCTCCTATTAGCAGTTGCCAGTTTTTTTTTATGCCTAAGCTAATGGGCCCTTCATGTTTAAAGTGCAGTCTGGACCCCTTCATTTCTGAACAACCTGAAAGCCTCCGAGCTTCATAGAGCTAGGAAGGGGCAAAATCAACCATGTTTCTTTACTGAATTCCCTGGCTGTGTCTACAGAAACCTAAAGAAAGTGCTAGAAAGGACAAATTCAGTCAAACTAGCTCTTTGGAAGTCAATCAGATTGCTTAGGTAGGGACTAACGGGACTTCCTTAAGGTGGCTCTGTCAAAGCAACAGGTCAAAATGTTATATACTCTTACAAAGCAGAGTCGTGCACTGGAAGACACATGGATGTGGAACTACCTACTAGATGATTCAATGCTATGATGAGTTGCCAAACCCGTTTGTCCCCTTTACTTAGTATAGTTAACAGAACCTCTTCCTGTAATTATCTGATTATTTTGCCTTTCTTATTATAATATGTGATGGGGATAATAATAGCACTCAGCTTAGAGCAGTTTTGTGGAGAGTAAATGAGAAAATACATGCAGTTAGCACTATTTCTGGCACATAGCAGCAAGGGTTTCAGTAAATGTTAGCTTCCTCCCTGTCCCCTACTCCTTTTCCCTTGAACACAAATAGCCCCACCAGACAGTCCTGTTCAGATTGCTGTAGCAAATATTTCATTTTAGGTTGTTTTCCTTCAGCACTTCTAGAGACTGCCTCCCACGCAGCTGGTGTGCGCATTCAGATGGCAAGTGACTGAGGGACAGTGTCAACAGGGTGATGGAAACCACGACAATAGAAGACGGTAGTCTGAAGGCAGAAATAACTACTGTGAGCCCAAGTGCCCATTGATCACTGTTCTAAGCAAGCTGAAAAGTTGCAGTTTGGGTGATTGGAGGTTTTGCTGAAACTGAATTTGTTAGAATATTTCAAGATTCTAATTTAGATACTTTGTCAATTAGAGAAATCACAGCAGGAAGCAGACCTGATAATTTACACACAGTACTGGAGGTCAAGGGCAAGTACCTGGATTGTATGTTTCAGATTTATTTGAGAGCTGATACATGCTCAGCAATGTACAAAGAAAAGAGGGGATATGGAAGTAGCCGCTGCTGTCACTGACGACACTTGTGGTCCACCTCCTGTCAATGAAATGTAGCCCTCTTTTTGGTCTGATCCTCCTGGCCTTAGCAGTGTGATTCTTCCCCACATTTTTCTTGCCTTTTGACCCTCTCTGTACCAAATCTGGTATTTCTGTCCTCTTCTACCCTTTCCCTTTTGTAAATGCATTTCTTTCAGGGTGTTGATTTCCCCCTACTACCACATTGTCCATTTTCCTGTGCCTAATGTGGCTTTCATTTTGATTTGCCAGATTACCCCAGTCATCTCATTCAATTTCAAGAGCTTGCAGGTAGAAAGGATATCATTGAGGAAATGAGACTGCCCAACAGTTAGAGTTGCATGAAAAGTTAGTGGGCTTTTAAGATAGGTTGTGAGATCCCCTTCACATAAGGTATACTAGAAGCAGCTCAATGGCCCATTCATGTAGATGCTGGAGGGTTTTTAATACCTGATAGAGAAGTATCAGGGGGAGCATTTTGTAAAGTATATGATTATCTAACAACTATGCTGTACACCTGAAACTAATACAAAAATAATATTGAATGTAAACTGTAATTGAAAAATTAAACAGATTTAAAACATAAAAAATCCATGTGAGCCCCGCCCCCCCAAAAGAATTCTGAGATCCCATAAACCTTAATAAGACCAATCCTCTCATTTTACAAATAAGAAATTAACTTAGATGTTTAAGTAGATGCAGTCAGTACATACACATGGATATGAGCCTAGGTTTCCTTACTTCTAGTCTAAGGCTTTTCTCACTCTAACATACTAGTACCCCAATCCCACCTTTGATCTCACTCCCTCTGAAAAGCTCTCTGTAATTAAATGCATTTCAGCATCAGTTGCATTCTATCTCTAGTATGACACCTTATCTTCCAAAAAATCCCACTACCCCCATGGCTCCCACACACACCAATAAGGGAAGGGGCATTAAAATTTTATTAAGAAACAAGTTTCTTTGTGCCATGCTGCTGGAGGTACCATTCCCAATGAAAATAAGCAAACTTGAAAGGAGGTATCTAAGGAGTTTGGCAAATACCCTCATTTTTGCAGGTGCTTTCCATGCCTCACTTCTCAATTACATATGGTTAGTTAGGCAAGAAGCCTTAACTGAGCTTCTGGGTTGGCCCTACCAAGTCCAATATTATACAAGATGAAGCAAAACAAAAGAAAGTGAGTCTTGCTTTCAGGGAGCTGAGATTCTTGTTAGGAGGACAGTACACATGTGAGAAAACAACTTCAGAACAATTACAGGTAACATGGCAGTAACTATACAATCCTATGCTTTAAAGAGAAACTGTAGATAAGAGGTTAGGGTACATTAAGGGAAAAGATTAGGGCTGTTTCTCCATCAATTTTTTTTTTCCACAATTGCTCTACCATTATCATCAACAAACCCTGATGTGTGCCTGCCCTGATGGATGGGGGAAAAAAGGAGGTGTTCATGTCAGCATGGAGATCAAGGCCATGCATTAGGCAGCAAGTGCTCAGGGCTAAGAATGTTCAGGTACATAGGTGTGCAAAGGAGGTGGTGAAAGCAGACATCTCAAGGACATAAAGAGAACAGAGTATTTTCCTACAGAATGCTGGTCACAAGCTGTTCCTTGAAGAACATCTAGAAAACAGAGAAGCAGAAGGTATGTAATGCATGGAGAAAGGAAGTTTAGTTTAGTCCAAGGGTGTAAGAGATAACATTGAAAAAAGTGGAGCCTAACTGTAAAAGGCCATGGATGACACATTAAGTCACGAGTTTGTACTTTATACTATAGCAACCGTGGTACAAGTGAGGATCTTTGAAAGGAAGAGGAGAGGGATAAACTTTACAAAAGGTTTTTAAGAAGTCTGCATTTGACTTCCAGATGTGGGTTGTTAGTGGTAGTGATAGTGGGAAAAATGATCATGTAGATGTGAATTTAGAGCCAAAGCCTGGAGATGTGAATTTCAGGAAGAAGAAATGGGTAAAACTAAGTTCTTGTTTTGGTGTGTGTATTTATTGAAAACAATACACTACTTTTAAAAGCAAAGATCAAAGGATGCTGTTTACTTAAAATCAATAAGCAAGTCTTCAGTGATTTGGAGAACTGGAATTCTTCCAGTTTCATGTTTTAAAGGGAATATAAGAACAAGGTGAATATCGATTTCTTCTTTTAATTATGCATGAGTAAAAGTATCTTATATTCTTGTGAATTTCTTTCCTTCTTTAAACTTAAAATACTATTTATTGCTATATTAACAATTCTACATTAAAGTGAATTTTTAAAAATAAGCTCTTGTCCCTGACAATACTACTCTTTTTATTTTCTATGTTCCCTTTCAGACTTGATCCCAGCATATAATTTATTTTATATGACTGTCATTAGTTACTTATATAACTGTCATTAAAACCTATATATTGACTGAACATGTTTTAATTGAAAACTCACAAAAATGTAAAATAGAGTTTAAAATAAATAATGCATTGACAAAATTTTGTTATGACTTCCCTATACTGTATCCCTCTAAACTACACCAAGTCATGTAAACTGTTAGAAGGTCCACTTGTATTTTACAAGCCTGAGGTTTGTCATCCCAAGGACATAAAATGTTGATATTTTTAAGATCAGTATACTTCTCATGAGAAGATAAAATGGGCTTTAAGATCTGGTCCTAATAGTGGCAATGCTTATTTAATTCTTCCAATAATAACAGCAGTTGCATTTATTGTATGCCTACCAAGTGCCAAGCACCATGCTAAGCAATTTACATACATTAATGATCTCATTGATTCCTTACAACATCCTAATGGGATAGGCATTATCCTCATTTTGCATGGAAGAAATGTAATGCTGGAAAGACTAGTGACTTAGCCAAGATCACAAAGTTTATAAGTAGCAGAGGAGGATTTCAAATTTAAGTAGGCCTCAACCCCATTTCTGAACTCCTAATTGACTCTCAGATATTATTTTCAATTTTAATAAGAAAGGAGCTATTTTTGTTCCTGTTATTTAGTGCCTTGCTCCCAGATCCCATGTAACTTTTTGTTTCAGTGGCAGCAGCCTTACTGAATCCTTAATAGAAGTCATCAGTAGGGTGTGACCAATCCTGTGGCTGACACTAACTTCGTGAATCCCAGGGGGAAGTGGGCACATAGAGAAAATGCCTTGGCTAAGCCTTTCGAGGATTCTACCTAGTAGGAGATTGCATCTTATTCCAAAGAACCATATTGACCACTGAGCTGCTGGGAATCACTTACTTGCATGATCCACGTTTTCTCATGTTTCCGTATTACAGTACCTATTGAGGTTAGAGGATAGGGGTGGTTATGTGACTAAGCACAGCTTCCATCCTGTTAGTCCTTTGACAAATATTCTTAGAGTACCTCATATGTCTGACATTATATTTGATCAACTCTTCTCACTCTCATTTGTGTTTGCGCAGATGTCTTCTTTCATTGGAGATTCAATTATTTTTTTCATCTTACTTTCCTCTACTGTATATTTGGGGAAACAGAAACTTCCTCAGCTATTTGTCTTAGACACTCTGAGCTAGCCTTGTCAGGCACTCTCTGGTCACTTTTCTGATGGAGTAGTGCCTAAGAAAAAGCCTTCTAAACTCTTACAATCTGTGCTGTGGGTGGGATCAGGGCCAGCTCCCTGGGCATGCAACCTATGTAATCATAAAGGGCCTGTGCTTATAAGGGCCCAGACTTGGTTGAATGCTCTGCTGGCACTGTCTTGAAATTCTTAATGATTTTTGAACAAGGAGTCCCACATTTTCATTTTGTACTTGTCCTCACAAGTTAGGTAGCTGGTTCTGGATGGGGCCATGGCCCACTGTGCCAAGGGGAACTATGTTCACACAAATGATTCTTTCAAGCCTCATGTAGAGCCCCAATATTGAATTGAAGGAGAGTGGGGAGATGAATGGGCAATTCACCTTACTCAGTAGAGATCTGCTTTTCAATAACCAGTGTTAAACATCTTTCAGTTATCTTATATATTTTGCAAATTGCTCTGCAGGCAGACATATTGCAGCTATAGGAGGGTAGAGAGTTAAAGACCTGGTTTACATTTAGCACTACTACTTACAAGATGATCTTAGTAAGTAACTTAATTTCTTGGACCCTCAGTTTTCTGTCTATAAAATGGAAATAACACTGTCTGTCTTACATACCTGAAAGGGCGTTTGTGAGACTCAAATGAGATAATGTGTTTGGATATCGCTGATTGCTATCCAAGCTTTTGAGATCAGTATAATTGTTTATTCTTTCCAAGGTTTATGTACAAAAGCTTAAAAATTTTCCTATTTAACAGAATAAGCAGTAATGATTATTTTTTTTAAAGCTGTAGGAATTAGGAAATGCACAAAGAAATAGATCAAAAGGAACATAAAACGTTGCAGGGAATACATGGCATTGCTTGTGTTGGAAGCTATCAAAGTGATTAACTAATCACCACGATATTTTCAAATTATTATTTTAAATAGCAATTAAAATCTCAGGAGCATCATTTCTCAGCTATAAATCTACTGTCTTTCAGCACATTAGCCTAACACTTCAAAAATAAAACTGATATTTGGGAGGAATTTGCACCTACCTGTCTAACTTCTAAATCCCTTGTACTCATCTTCTTCCTGTACTTCCATTTGTTGACAGCTGATATTAAATTCTTGTTATTGTTGTTTTTAAAGAAGAAAGAAAATACGTTTAAAATTATATTTCTCCTGTAGGTCAGAAGCCACTGTCAACCTCCCAGCCACCCACCCTTCCATTTCCAGCCAGCAATGGGCAATTACCCTGGTACACCATCTTTTTATAATCAATTTTTAATTGAATTTATTGATGTGACATTGGTAATTATATATGTTTCAGGTGTACAATTCTATGATGCATCATCTGTATATTGCAATGTTTGTTTTCCACCCAAAATTCAAATCTTCTTCCATCACCATTTATCCCCCCTTTACCCTTTTTTACCTCCCCCACTCCACTTCCCCTCTGGTAATCACCAGACTGTTGTCTGTGTCTATGAGTTTTTGTTTGTTGTCTACTCATTACTTTCAATTACTTTACTTTCAATTACTTTCATTACTTTAGTAATTACTAAAATTACTTTCAATTTTATATTTCACATATGAGTGAAATAAAAAAAGTCAAGAACCATATGTTATAAGTTTTATTGACTATTTTTTAACCAGAGGAGTCTATACCCACCAGAACTGCCAGTCTTTTGTCCTGTTAGCTGGACTGAGGTAAGGAGCCTAACCATTTTTGAAGGTTGAACTCTTAGATAAGCTTCCTCCTATCCTCCATGGCTGTTCTGACACTTTTCTGGACAGTTAGTTCATCCACTGATTTATACAGTGAGTTCATTTTGGGGCTCATTTGCTACATTTCCAGAGTAAAATGCATCATGTGCACTCCTGATTTACAAGCTGGGCTTTGTTTCTATTTCTTCCAAGTCTAGAATTTGCTTCCTGGTTAAAAACACCATATTTCCAAGTTAGTAGACAACTAGATGGGCCATATGCTGCTCCAAAAATTTAGGGATGAAATATCTCACAACCACTGCTAGGGCTACTTCATCCCCAGGCAGCTCATTTTTTAGGTGGCCAGCCTTACCTAATTCATGCATAAATGATTCCAGCATCTAAGCAGTCCATACAACTTGGCTATTAAGATAGTAAAAAACATTGATCAACCATTTGTGGTCCTGTTTTGCTTATCACATACACATGGCTACACAATGTAAAATTTAAAGTTAGAAAGCATTTTGCAATTACTTATACTTCATTTCATTTTGCTATATCACCAAGAGTGATTCATAAGTGAATCTTCGTATTCCTATGGCTTAGCCTCCAGTCTTATCACAAATCCTGCCTTAGTACTATTTTTTTTTTTAATTCCCTGGCTGGTGTTGCTCAGTTGGCTGGAGCATTGTCCCATACACTGAAAGGTTGTGGGTTCGATCTCTAGTCAGGGTGCTTATGGGAGGCAACAGATGGATGTTTCTCTCTCTCAAAGAAAAAAATCAATAGGAATGTGTCCTCGGTGTCCTTGGGTGAGAATTTTAAAAAAATAAGGCAATAAACCTCCTGGATTAGTGTCCTTTGGGGTGTTTCACTAGATTTGTTAAACTTCCTTTCTCCCTAATACTCCAAGCCTGATAGATCGGAGTACTTTGAAAGGTGCATATGTGCACAGCCTTGCGCAAAATATACCCCCATTCACAACATTAATGACAAAGGGTAAGCAAAATGGAATTATTCCATTTGCCTTCAAACCAGCAAAAAGACTCTGTTCCTGAACAACTGTGCTCAAATCCCCAAAATGAAGGCTGCTGATGACAGTAGGATCAAAATTGTGCATGGTACTCATGAAATAGGTGCCTACCCACACCATCCCTGGAAGCTGGCTGCCCAATTTCAAAGAAAAATCAGGATGTGTGTGAACAGCCACTTGGCCCCAATGCAAGCTGCTTCCTTCTCTCCTGGCTTCCGTTTCCTTATTTGTATAAGGAGAGAATAAGTGGATTTTGATAGGGAAGTGAGAGACAAAAGACTGGAGAGAATAGTGGCAAAAAAGCATGGCCAGTGTAGCTAGGTTACCTGGCCCTGTTCAAATTCTGGCTCAGTCATTTACAAGTTGAGTGGCCTTGGGCAAGCTACTTAAACACCCTGTGCTTCATTTTCCTCATCCACAGAAACCTGGAAATAATATTGCTTACGTCACAGCATTGTTATAAGAATGAAATGAACTCATACATGGAAAGAGTTTAGCACAGTACCTAGTACACAGTAAATGATCAATAAATTGTAACAATTATTATTACCCGTGGTCTGCAAGCTAATAGAGGTCCAGAACTTCTGATTAGGATAATGTCTAATCTTAAAGTCCCAGAAATCCCAAAATATTAGGTCCTTCATTGTCCCTTAACTATCTCACTATTGAATACTTCATCATTATCCTCTTTACCTAGCTGAGCTATTGATGAATGGAATGTTCCCCTCCCTGTCCCCCTCAAAAATACACATCACACATACCCTATAGTGCCCATCCCTTCACAATGCTTTACCCAAACCACAAAGGACATCCACAGACACATAGCACATGTACGCCCACAATATCATACTTCCACATATCATTCAAAATACACTCACATATACCTTCCACACAGACACAGTCTCTTTCTCTTGCTCGTTCCAGTAATTAAATGCAATAATGAGTTTCAACATGCAGTTTTAGAATAGTGGCCCAGCCCCCAAAGTCCACCTCCTCCACAGCACTATCTGCCTTGCCTCTCTTAATGGAATCAATATGCTCTGGCTGGTTGCCAAGCAAATGAGAATGCCTCACATTAACTGAGTGAGACCTTCATTACCTGAAGTTCAAAGTTCTTCTCTTCCCAACTCTCTGTGACTGCCAAATAACATAAAGAGTCCCTTCCTGCATCACAATCACTGTAATAGTTGCTGCTTCAGAGGACAATGCAAAATTACAGCATGAAACATGAGTTATCTGTAGTCCTTTGCCTGAGCCTCTTAGTTGCTTCTGTGGACTGTGTAAACTGAGTTGTTCTAACAAACACAGTATGTTATTCCATAGTTTGGGATCCAGATACTAATTATTGGGCCAGAAAAACATAGCATATCTGGACCTCTAACTTATTTGGATATCTTAAATTCTCTGCAACACTGGTTCAGGTCTCAGGCCAGTCAATGGGAACAGTGGGAAGCAGAAAAACCTACTATTTGATGGAAATTCAATTTAAGAAAATGAGTACCCCTTCTTCTAGCTGCCACTTTGCACAATGGCCATCCCTTCAGGGTCAATGATCCTCTATGGAGCACCTTCTAGTCTCCAATTTTCTTTCACTGTTTAAAAACTCTTCCTTCCAATGCCCTGTCAGCTGATGTACTAGAGCAATAATGCAGGTATCAATGTGCTGCAGACAAAGCACCAGACATCACTAGACAACAATCCTGCTGTGAGAACTTATGCAAGACACTTCTACACTTCTCTCTAGGTGGCAGTTTTCCCATTGTCAATGTAAAACATACAGCCCTGTTTTTAAACTTCTTTGGTGGAATTGCCTGAGATTATCATTCGAGGTGTACCCACTTTTTTCTAAAATCACAAGAAGTTATGTCCTAGATTTGAAAAGTACTACTGCTCTAGGTGCTGCCCCTGTACTTATAATCATTTCCTAAAAGCAACAGGATTCACTGATTGGGACATGGAGTAAGGGAGTGTGGCTTAAAAGCCTTTACCACTTATAACTGGAAAGCCACTCTGAAGGAATAAGATCTCAACTTCTACAACTGAAGACACCGGAAGACTGAACACACAACTAAGGAGCCCAGAGCAGCACAGTAGGGTGGGAAGGGACTCACCTGTGGCTAGAAACTAAGCTTCTGGTCCTGCTTTGCCACTCATCTGTTTAAGTATGCCATTCACCCGTCCTCCAAGGACTGTTGTTTTTCCATTTTTAAAGACAATTGGACTAGATGGTCTTGAAGGTCTCTCCTGGTTTTGATATCTGTTATTTTCTCCCTAAAACTTCTGCATAGAATATAACCTATTCTAGAGTCACGCAAACTGTCCCCAACCCTGGGCCAGTGTTTGGTTGCCAGGTGAAACAAGCAAGCAGATATGTACGACAATCCTTATTGCCCTCACCAGTCACCAAGTGTGCATCCGTTCTGCTGATGGTGTCAGCAGTCACCATTGTGTCTGGATGACAGCATATTCATATTATTGCTTGACTTGACTATATGACAGACAAAAAAGCAGTGGGCCCTTCATGGCTGCATTGTGTGCTCCCATTGTCAAGCAAACTGACTATCTGATCATGTGTGCTGACAAATGTGGAGGGGCTGTGTAAAATATAAAGGATAGTAGAAACAACAGCTGTTATTAAAATAGTAAAACATTTATCCAAACAGTTGTACTAATGTAACACTGTAGTTAGTTCTTTCCATTTTTGCGGAAATAAGTATTGATCCTAGTATCCACCCAACCACAGGAATGTTACCCTTCATGTTTTCTTTATAAGCCCCTCTCTACTTCAGTGAAGGGAAAAAAAATAGTCATATAGACTTTTCATTCCTGGGGCATTTAACTCAATTTCAGTTAAGGTTTTGACCTTCCATAATAGGAAAATGCTACCTTTTCTGGCTTGTAATCTGGTTATCTAACACCTTGCTAAAGTGATTAAAATTGATTAAAATGAGGAGTACATGCTTTTTTAAAAAAGAAAGAAAAAGGATCTGGGTGGAGGGGGGGCAAAGGTGGGGAAAATGGGGGACATCTGTAATACTGTCAATAAGTAAATAAATAAATAAATAAAATGAATTCCTATGCTTTAGATTATACTTAAGCATAGATTGGATTAATATGATCTTGATTGAATAAAGGATAGTCTGAATACTAAAGTCATTCCAAGTCTGAACACTTCTTTCTGGAATGCTGCAGCACAAAATGTCACTGTCATTTCATAAGCACTGATATATTTTAATGCATAAATAATGTACCTTTTAGAGGCTCTTAAAGCATTCGCATATGCATAGATATTTATTTACAACTGTTTTTGCTAAACCAAAATAGAAAAGACTTAGTTGACTTCTAAGCACTTGCATTTTCCAATTTGAATACGGAAAATTATGACTGCAGAGCATCTCATTTACATAACCAAGAGGTGGCAGTATTACATCCATTATATGTATTTTCTGCACTATGTGTCACTTAACAATAAGAAATGAAATGTGTAAATAAAAATACGTAACAAATATTTCTGCCCTTTCTAAATGGTTGCATCAGTGATAGCCACTAAAAAGCATTCATTAAAGTGTGATGTTTCCTTGTAAACAATAATCACTGCCTCCCCCCCAAAAAAAAAATCGAAGCTAGGAACCACAATTTATTACCACCAGTGAGTTTATTGCAGCTCTGGGAATCCATACGCATCCCCTTCACTGATCGCTTGTTTCTGGTAAAACATTCACCTCCTTCCCAAATATGTATGAAAATCAATTTAAAAATAAACCATGAGACTCCCAAAATTAAGAGCCTCTGTTTCTATGTAAAAAGCAATTTAGCCCAGCCAGTGTTGCTCAGTGGTTGAGTGTCAACCCATGAACCTGGAGGTCATGGTTCGATTCCTAGTCAGGGCACATCCCTGGGTTTTGGGCTCAATCCCCAGTAGGGGACGTGCAGGAGGGAGTCGATCAATGTCTCTCTCCCTCATCAATGCTTCTATCTCTCCTTCTCCTTCCTCTCTCTAAAATCAATAAAAACATTTTTTAAAAAGCAATTTAGAAAAGAAATAACTCAAAGAGTTGAATACAGATACATAGCATCTTACAAACTGATTGTTACTACTAAAAAATAATTATTTAAAATCAAACCCTTTTGGTTACCCCCAAGATTGTTTTGAGCATCTGCTAAGTTATGACTTGTGACTTGGGTTATGGTCCAATTAAAATTTACCTAAATTACCTGAGTTGGTTCAGTTTTATTTTTGGTTTTCTATTTCTAACCAGTCTAGGGATCAAAACCCAGTAACAGCAGAAGCAAAATCATTTAAAAACGAATCTGTTGGGTCACAAATTTCCTATAAAACTATTCTTAGTAAAAATCAATACTATAAATACATCTGAGCAGTTATAAATAAGTATTTGGAGTAAAAGTTCTTAGAAAAATAGTTTACATAGCAATAGAGTACTTTACATCTAGCTTTAGAGAAAGTTAAACAGATACAACTTTCTGACACTCATAGGAAAATGTTATTTTAAACCATAAACTACATTATACGAGATTTCTAAAGGCCCACCATCCATAGAACTAAAAAACCATTTGAGTATTTGGAAATATAGTTTATGTTATTTAGATACTTAAGCTACTGATTAGAATCAACATACAGCCTGTCTGGAGCATTTGTTGTACAGGTTCTAAAAGTTATCTAAAAACAATTAAAGGGCATTTAGAGCATTAATATCTGACACATACCTAAATATTACCAGACTTCAATTTCTAAAAATATATTCTAGAGAACAGTCATGAGATTGGCAGTTCTGACTGATTACGGGCATCTGAATATTTTAGATATGACCCTTTTATTGATTTTTTTCATATATTGCACAAACAGCAAACACTTCCTTAATATGTCTAGATTGAGTACCTAGTTTGTGGAAAATTGATCTATGAACAGGATTCAAAGAGTACATGTGAAGGTTATGTAATAAAATGATACAGAAGAAATGTGTTGTGCCAATGGCCACATGAGATCAAATCCTCCTTTCCAGTAATTATTGTAATCTCCCCTAAGAAATCTTCCAGTTTCATCACTTTGTGGAATAATTTCTAATCTCAATTTCATTCTCAATCAAATTTGACGCATTATGTTGTCATTTCCTATAACATAAAAATAAAAATGTATTTTAATGTCTTAATTGAATTTAAATTCTAGTTGTGTCATGATATCTTATGTTTCATCAGTTCCTCACCTTCCTCTGTATACAGATATTCCTGTAACACAATCAGATTCTGCCCCCCATACTTCTATTTTTCCTCCTTGCTAAGATATTTCCTATTCTAGAGAAAGATGTGGGTTGGTCAAGAAGAGGGGAAGGCAACAATATCAACATTTACTTGTTTATTTATAATATGTATTTTGCTATGAGCTTTACACAGATAATTCTATGTAATTATTACAACAACCATTTCAGGTAGACTGTTAGCATCCCTACTTGAAAAATGAGGAAACTCAGACTCAGAAACGTAAATTGACTTACCTAAAGTCACACAGCTGGTAAGTGCCAAAGATAGAACAAAATTCCACTTAAAGAAGGCAATACCACCAACAACAATAGCTCCCATTTACTGAACTGCATTATGTGTCAGGTACCATGCTAAGCATTTTACAAGCATCAGTTGATTTAATCCTCAGAAACTCTATGAGGCAGAGGCTAATATTATCTCCATTTTACAAATAAGCAAATGGACACACAAAAGTTATGTAACCTGCATAAGGTCAAATAACCAGTAACCTGGGATTCAAACCCAGCTCTCTTGACTTCAAAACTATCAACTCTGCTGCTCTAAAATAGAAGATAAAACTGAAGGTGGACTCCAAGGATGACTCATCTCCCGAAAGCATTTTCAAATAATCCTATAATTGTCCAAATATATGAAATTTGACTTTATGCTTCTGGTTGGTAGCTCCCCTTCAAAAGTAGAGCCCAGGGCTCTCTTGGCACAAAAACTCACATCTCCCCTTCACTCAATATAGTGTTTGGTTCTGTCTTAAAAATAGGGGACTGCAGGAGGAAACATGCCAATGTCCAACTTCTGACTGAGAAAAATCCAGTTTCATCGACAGAGTTGAAGAACTTGCCTATATGGATACCACTTACAGATACAAGTGATTCTTTGCCAATGCTCATACCATTAAAGCACCATGGATAGAACAGATCCCTTTGGAATTCACAGATCCTTTAAAGAGTGGTGTTGCTTGAGAGAGGGAACTCTAGCCTTGTATATTTGCATTTAAAGGGACAAATTGTTGAAGACTGAGATCTAAGAGATTCAAAGAAATTAATCAGTCATGTTAGAATTGTATACAAATTGAAAGACATTTTATGGGTGATAGTGCAGACCTAGGACTACAGAGCATTCTTTTTCTCAGAAAAAAACACACACAAAAACACATACACAAAAACAAAACAAAAACAAAGCTTTTGGCATTAATGTACCACAAAGCAGAGCTATCTACAAAACACCACAATTAAAGAAAACTTTCTTGTACTTTGTACAAAATAAATTATTTCTATCTTAGTCTCCAAAGATTAAAAAAGCTCATGTCAAAGATAGAGACATCTACGCCTTGAATTATTAAAGTTGTCAGTCCCTATTTTTAAAAAGTCAAATTAATATGCAGTCCTGGATATATGAGCCTCATTTCCATTTGCAGAAGGGAGAAGCAAGGATGCTGGCTTCATCTCTCCATTTCTTTGCTAAGTAATGAACAGTCTTAAAAGATGAGTTGTTTGTAATCAACTCATCCATTAAAAAAAAGAACATGTCTAAGGAGAAATCCAGGCATCATCAGTTGAGTTCAGTAGCAGGCTTATCTTTAGAAAGCTATGTATTAAATCTCATCTATTGGTGTGTGCATGCTAGTCTGCTAGGTTTTTCCTTGTGCTATGCAATATGTTGTTGATATATATAATGAAAGAGCTTCATGATATGACCTTACCTCAGAGGTTTTCTGTTCAAGCATTGTGCTTATGTATGGGTAGTTTCAACCACTGTAAATACCATGGAGATAAGACTTCAAGTCAAAGCTTTGTGTCTGTGACCTTGAGTACTTAACTTTTCGTGCCTTAGTTTTTTATCTTATGTAAAATAGCATGTTTGATTCACTTATCCCTATAGGTGTTTTGGAGTACCTATTATAAGTTCAGCACTAAGGTTGTCATGGTGAACAAGACATAGCCCTTGCCTTCATGTCACTTATCGTCTAAGTACAAAGACAGCCAATAAATATACAAGCAAAACTGTAACATACACTAGTATGTTCTGTGAAAAAAAATGAAGTAGAATAAAGGAACGGAGAGGGATGGATAAGATGGATGGACTATGTTTTTGATAAAATGTTCCATGAAGTCTTCCTTGAAGAGGGGACTTCTGAGCAGAGACTAAAATGTAATAAGGAATTCAGCCATTCAAAGATTTAGGGGAAAAGCTTTCTAGGAAGAAGGAGATAGCATAAAGACTCTAAGGTGAGTGTGCTTAATATGTTGGAGGTACAGGCAAGAACATACAGATGGCCAAGAGATATATGAAAAGATGCTCAATGTCACTAATCATCAGAAAAATACAAATTAAAACTACAATGAGATATCATCTCACACCTGGCAAAATGGTACCATCAACAAATCAAATAATGAGTGTTGGTGAGGATGTGGAGAAAGGGGAACCCTCATGCACTGTTGGTGGGAATGGAGACTGGTGCAGCCACTATGGAAAATGGTATGGAGGGTCATAAAAAAATTAAAGCTGGAACTGCCTTATGACCCCACAATTCCACTTCTGGGTATATATCCAAAGAAACATAAAACACCAATTCGAAAGATTTTATGCACCCCTACGTTCACAGCAACGTAATTCACAATAGCCAAGCTATGGAAGCAACCTAAGTGCTCATCAGTAGACAAGTGGATAAAAAAGTGGTGGCACATGTATACAATGGAATAGTACTCGGCTATAAAAAAAGAATGAAATCTTACCATTTGCAACAGCATGAATGGATATAGAGGGTATTATGGTAAGTGAAATAAGTTGGTAAGAGAAAGACAAATGTATTATTTCATTTATATGTGGAATCTAAAGAAATAAACAAAATAGAAACAGACTCATAGATAGAGAATAGACTGATGGTTGCTAGAGGGGAGAGAGGTGAAAGAGAGGGCGGGATTAAGAAGTATAAATTGGGGATCTGGGAAGATGGCACTGTGACAAGAAGCAGAGTTCCCTTGCTCCCAGCCACGGACTCGATTTACCGCTAAAATATGGCGTAACCAGCTTGGAAAAACCAGAGAAATATACCTGAGTGGACATATTTTGAGTAGGAAGCACTGAAGAAACATCATTGAGTCTGGTAAGAGAGGGGGTTGCAGAAAGGGGGAGTCCCCCTGAAGCCTGTGCTGGGCTCTGAGGCTCTAGGGCTAGAGGCTGAAAAGCTCCCTCCCCTGGGAGTGTGGACTGGCATCCAAAAGCTGAGATCTCAAACCTGGAGCAGAGGAGAAGTGAAGGGGAGGAGAAAGGAAGGGGAGGAAAAGGGAAGGAGAGCCTGGTCACCAAGGACAGAGGGACCAAGGGGAACAGTGTGCCTGCAAGGAGGGGACCACACCTTCCCAATGAAACAAAGCTCCCAATAGTGGCCAGGACAGGAGTCTTTCACACCAGGTGTTGATCATAGGAAAGGCTGTCCTACAGTGTGTGGCTCCTGAATAGAAAGGGGCCAGAGGGCCACACTGAACAGCCACATACAGGGACCCTCTGCCTTCCTGTAAGGCATTGTGGAGGACACCAGAAAGCATTTGATCTCTGTGGCACAGGGAAGGGGAAGAGAGCCCTTCCACCTCCAGAGAGGGTCCGGAGGCACTGGAAGGGCAGACCGGGACTCCAGCCGCCAGAGCTGCTGGTCTGCTGGTGAGGCAAATTGGTTTTATTTGATCCAGTCTGGGGGGAGCTGGGATAGCATGCAAGGAGCTGCCCCAGCTTTACTGAGATTAGCTGTACAGGGAAGCTGCGTGGGGTTGACTTTGTGACCCCTCCTGCTTGATACCAAGGTGAGAGGGCAATGGGACCTTGCAGGGCGGGTTCTCTGCCTGTGTGTTGCTTTGTGCATTTTTGAGTTTTTGATTGCTGAACAGGCATCCACCTTCCTGGTTTGCACAGGGGAGACAGACCAGGGAAAGGTGGGATTTGTGTCTTAATAGTGGAGAGTCTGAAATAAGCACAGTGTGCAATCAGCCAACCAGATCTGGGAAAGGAGGGGTGGAGCACACCTATGTCTCCTGTAGGCTAGAAGCACGACCCCCAACAGGAAAGGGGCTGGTTCAGCTCACTGAAGCCCCAGATATACCCAGCAGGGCACAGTCCTGAGGGGGAAGGGGAACAGATCACAGGACAACAATACAATAATAAGACTCTCGGGGGTTATTGTTTGGGAACTAGAGGAGAAGCTTAAAACTCCTTCTGGGGGCTGGGCAGGCAAAGTGCTCATCAGAATTTTTTTTTTTTAATAGAACTCACTGAGCCCAGGCTGCTGAAACTGCCTGTACAGAAAAGGTAACAGACTGAATTCAATCTGAACCTGCAGCAGGCCATTGTATGGGGAACTAGAATTGGAGGATAGGGTAGGGACTGAGGAGTTGGCTTTGAAGCAGAGACTAACTTCCCCACAGTGAGTGCCTGACAGAGAAACCTCTAAGTAAGGGGAGCAATATGCTGAGCTACACTAGCTGGCCTGCACCCTAAATACTCTTCAGAAGACTCTGGAGTAAGACCAGGCAACCACAAGGGGGAGGCAAAATAGCTGACAAATGGAGGTGGTCCACAGAGAGCCTCAGATCAGCAAAATAACTAAGGACACCAGAGCCAAACCTAGACAACTCTTGATATTGGCTGACACACAAGTACCTCCCAGGAGAACTGAAATCAGCATAAAAAACAGTGAGCCTCAGATAACATAAGCTGCCCAGACAAAATTCACCTGATTGACCTTTTTTTTTCTTTTTAGAAAAAAAGAGAGAAAAGAAAAAAAAAATTCTTTTTAAATTTTGTAATATTTTTTAAATTTTTAAATTAAGTTTTTAAAAAAATTGGTTTTGCTTTGCTTGTGTGTTTTTTTGGTTTGTTTTTTCGCTTTGTTTTGTTTTATGTCCTATTCTCAAGATTTTCTTGATAGTCCCTGCTTAATTACTGGGATATTATCATTATAACCAATGTTTACTGTTTTTCTCTATTGTTTTCCCAAAATCTATTGGACTCCCTTCCTGCCCTTGCTTTATCTTTCTCTCTCTTGTTTTTCCATTGGCATAACTTTTTTTCTATTTCTTTTCCTTTCTTCCCTTGTTATCCCTTCTGTCTTCCTGTCTTTTTGTTTGTTTGTTTCTGTTTGTCTCTTTATTGTACTTTTATTTTTTCTTTTTCAACAATTTTCCTGTTCCTACGCTCTACCCTTAATTTTTTGCTAGCCCTTCTTTCAGAATCTTTTCTCTGCCCCTTTTATCTCCCAGTAGCTTCTCTATTTTTACTTTTAATTTTGTTTTATTATTTTTTTTATTTTTCAATACTATTAGGAATAATATCCTTTTCTCTATTCTCTCTCTCTCTCTCTCCTCTCTCTCTCTCTTTTATTTTTGCTTTAACATTTGTGTTCTCACTTCACTCTCCCAATTCTACTTTCACTTGAGATGCTTTAATTGTGATTGTCAGGATTTTGTAAGATAGTCTTTGTTTCCTGACAGTTTGGTTGTGTAATGTCTTGCCTTGCCAGCAACCATACAGCAGCTCACACAACGTAGTTGGGGCTCTGCCACACAGTTAGCCACTAACCTGAGAGGAGAGTCCTTCCAAGAATGGGTCAAAAACATTCTAGACCGAAGCACAACAGGAGAGCCCAAAGAAGCCACAAAAGGGACATCCACAAAAGGGACATGCCTAGAGCAAACAGCTCAGAAGTATAAGAAAAACATACCTCTGAGCTCCACTGGACATACACTACAAAATCCCACCCCACAAGACTGGGAGACAGCAAATATATCTATTATACGGATACAAACACTAAGAGCCACCAAAATGAGGAGACGAAGACACAACCCCCAAATGAAAGAAAAGGAAAAATCACCTGAAAAAGACATTGATGAAATAGAGTTAAGCAAGTTATCAGAAATAGAGTTCAGAGTAATGGTTATAAAGATGCTCAAGGAAATTAATGAGAACAACAAGACACTTAATGGAAAGGTCGAGGAACTTAGTAAAAACATGAAAAAAGAGCTAGATATGATAAATAAGAACTATGCAGAAATGAAGAATACTATATCTGATATCAAGAATACACTGGAAGGAATTAAAAGCAGGCTCAGTGAAGCAGAGGACAGAATAAGTGAATTAGATGCCATAGAAAAAACCACTCAATCAGAGCAGCAAAAAGAAAACACTTAAAAGGCATGACAGTTTGAGGGAGCTTTGGGACAACGTGAAGCAAAACGACATTTGCATCATACGGTTATAAGATGGGGAGGAAAGTGAGCAAGGGATAGAGAACCTGGTGGAGGAAATAATGACAGATAACTTCCCTACACTGGTGAGCAAGAAAGCCATACAAGTTCAAGATCCACAGAGAGTTCCAAGCAAGAGGAACCCAAAGAGATCCACTCCAAGACACATCATAATTAAAATGGCAAATGTAAAGGACAAATAAAGAATATTAATGGCTGCAAGAGAGAGAAAAGCAGTGACCTGCAAGGGAACCCCCATAAGGCTAAGAGCAGATTTCTCAACAAAAATACTTCACACCAGAAGGGGGTGGCATGAAGTTCTCAAAGTAATGAAAAGCAAGAACCTGCAACCAAGACTGATTTATCCAGCAAGGCTATCATTTAAAATTGAAGGTGAAATAAAGAGCTTCTCAGACAAAAGAAGGCTAAAGGAGTTCGGTACCACCAAACCAGCATTGCAGGAAATGTTAAAAGGACTGCTCTAAGAAAAAGAAGGAATAGTGAGAGAAAGGTACATTGGGATAAAGGGGGATATTGGCATTAAATAAGTATATATCAATAACAATCTTAAATGTAAACAGAATAAATACTTCAATTAAAGACATAGAGTAGCTGAATGGATAAGAAAACAGGACCCATACATATGCTGTCTACAAGAGACCCACCTGAGAGCAAAAGATTCACACAAGCTGAAAGTGAAGGAATGGAAAAAAAAAAAAATTCCATGCAAATGGAAAAGAAAACAAAGCTGGAGT
Source organism: Miniopterus natalensis (assembly GCF_054644295.1). Lineage (NCBI taxonomy): Eukaryota > Metazoa > Chordata > Mammalia > Chiroptera > Miniopteridae > Miniopterus > Miniopterus natalensis. The sequence goes on along the minus strand of NC_142103.1, from coordinate 5,338,724 downwards.
AGCAATACTTATTTCTGACAAAATAGACTTCAAAATAAAGATCATAACACGAGACAAAGATGGCTACTACATAATACTAAAGGGATAAATCCAACAGGAGGAAATAACCCTTATAAATATATATGCACTTAATATAAGAGCACCTAAATATACAAAAAATTTATTGGTGGACTTTAGGGGGAGAGCGATAGCAACACAATTATAGTCTGGCACTTTAACATCCCACTATCATCATTGGACAGATCATCAAGACAAAAAATCAACAGAGAAACAAGGACCTTAAATGACTCACTAGATCTAATAGATTTAATTCACATTTACAGAACATATCATCCCAAAGCAGCAAAATACACATTCTTCTCAAGTGCACATGGAACATTCTCAGAAATAGACCACATGTTAGGGCACAAGGCAAGTCTCTGCAAATTCAAGAAGACTGAGATCATATCAAGCATCTTCTCAGATCACAATGCCATGAAACTAGAAATCAACCATTATTAAAAAACTCAAAAATATTCAAACACATAGAGGCTAAATAGCATGTTATTAAATAATGAATAGGTTACCAATGAATAGGTTACCAACTTCCTGAGAGGGAAGTTCATAGCATTACAGGCCTATCTCAGGAAACAAGAAAAAGGTCCACTAAACTATCTAACACAACAACTAAAAGAACTAGAATGAGAACGGCAAGAAAAGCCCCGAGGAAGTAGAAGGAAGGAAATAATAAAGATCAGAGCAGAAATTAATGACATAGAGACTAAAAAAACAATACAAAAATCAATGAAACCAAGAGCTGGTTCTTTGAAAAGATAAATAAGATTGATGCATCATTAGCTAGACTCACTAAGAAACAAAGAGAGAGGACCCAAATAAATAAAATCAGAAATGAAAGAGGTGATATAACAACTGACATGATGGCATTTTATACACCAATAATGAACTGTCAGAAACAGAAACTAAAAAAACAATACCATTTACCATTGCAACTAAAAACTAAGATACCTAGGAAAAAACTTAACCAGGGATGTAAACGACCTATACTCAGAAAACTATAGGACACTGAAAAAAGAAATAGAGGAATATATAAACAAGTGGAAGAATACACCATGTTCATGGATTGGAAGAGTTAATATCATTAAAATGTCCATACTAACCAAAGCACTGTATAGGGTCAATGCAATTCTTATTAAAATACCAACAGCATATTTCACAGAACTAGAACAAATATTCCAAAATTTTATATGGAACCAAAAATAACCCTGAAGAGCTGCAGCCACCTTGAGAAAGAAGAACAGAGTGGGACGGATCACTACACCGGATATCAAACTATATTACAAAGTCACTGTAATCAAAACAGCCTGGTATTGGTACAACAACAAACATATAGATCAATAGAACAGAACAGAGACCCTGGAAATAGACCCATGCCATTATGGTCAGTTAATATTTGACGTAGGAAGCAAGAGCATTCAATGGAGTAAAGACAGTCTCTTCAATAAATGGTGCTTGGAAAACTGCAAAAAAATGAAACTAGATCACCCACTTACTCCATACACAAGAATAAATTCAAAATGGACAAAAGACTTAAGTGTAATTTGCAAAATCATAAAAATCCTGGAAGAAATCATAGGCAGTAGAGTCACAGACATCTCATGTAGCAGAATTTTCACTGATACTTCTAAGGCAAGAGAAACAAAAGAAAAAATAATAAATGAGACTATATCAAACTAAAAAGCTTCTGCACAGCAAAAGAAATTATCCTCAAAATAGGAAGGAACCCCACGGTATGTGAGAGCATATTTTCCAAGGATACATCTGATGAGGGGCTAATTTCCAAAGTGTACAAAGAACTCATACAACTCTACAAGAGGAAGGCAACTGATCCCATTAAAAAACTGATCCCCACCTCTTAGGGGGGTGGGGAGGGAAGAATCGTAAATTCTTGCAGACATGTAAAATTTAAAATTCTTATTAGCTATTTAAGTGGAAATGTATAGTCAGCAGTTGAAAAATATCTCTGGAACTTAGAGAGTGCTTACATATAGAGAGGTGGATTTGGAAATTTTCAGTGTATAAATGGTTTTTGAAGCCATAGAAAAGGAAAATCACCTCCTAAAGAGAAAGTGTAGTTGAAGAAGGGCAGAAGTCTGAGGATCAAAGCTGGGTCACTCCTACATTAAGAGATTAAGTAGATTAGGTGGAATCAACAGAAGAAACTAAGAATGAACAGCTAGTGAGCTAGGAGGATAATAAAGAGAGTAGTGCTTCAGAAGGAAGTGTTTCAAGGTGGGAGAGAAGTGATAAAATAACAAATTTTGCTGGGAGATTAAGTAAAATGAGAACTGAGAATTGACCAAAAGATATAGCCACATGGAGGTTACTGAGAAATATAATAAAGGTGGTTGCTGAAGAATGTGTGGTAAAAGCCATTTGGAGTTGTTTGAGGAGACAATGGAAGGTAAAGAAGAGACAATGATTACAGACAACAATTTTTAGGAATTTTGCTATGAATGAATAGCAAATGATGTAATAATGAAGGTGCTTTGCAAACTGCTAAGTTTATATAAAATGATTATATACAAATATCACTTCCTAATAATTATAACTAGGAAATCCACTTTACATGTTTCTATGTATTCACACTTTAGAAAGGTTTATTAATATTTTTATTGATCACCACCTGTATTTTAAGCACATGACAGTCTTGAATGCGTCAAGGACTCCCAGATATGAAAAACAAATCTTTTGCCACATGTTTATTGGCATTGTGGATGCCTTTGTTCACTAATAGCCAGAATCTAAGAGGATGTCTATAATTTTCCCATCAGCCTATATGCCCTGACACATTACACCCCAGAGAGATTACACTTTCTCTTCGATCTTCAAAAGAAGCATAAAATCTGTGAAGAAAAACAGCATGAGTCAAAATTCTGTAGAGTGGCTTGAAGTCAGTGTCATAGTTATGGAAAGAGGTGCATCAAATTAGAGAACAAAACATACCTGGATTTCTCTTTTCTTAATGAGACAATCATGAAAAGGAAAGAGAAACAAAACTTGTATTGGAATGAAACTTTCAAAAAGACCTTGAGGAATAGACATGTGATTATCAATTTTTTTTTTCATTCCAACGTATCTAAGGAATTGTTTAGGAGCTAATTCCATTCATTTAAAAAATGGGTATGGAGGAAGCGTTTACGCCAATAAGTGGCTGACAGTATTATATGGAGGTTCTGGTCATGGTCAATATTCTTTGTATTCTCAAATGATATTTAAAGTATAAGATAAACAGAATTTTACCTAAGGCAAAGTAAATATTGACTGCCATCTGAAGGGTTTATCTAGCAGGCTTTGTAAAAGCAAAGACTCCCCAGTGTGGTAAGGAAAGAAAGAGATTCATTCTCCAGGTGCATATTCTATAATCATCACCCACAGCCATTTAGGTCAGAAAAGGGGATTCTCAGGTTGGAAAACAGCCTGCAATGTAGATTTCAGGCAACACACCCATACATACACACACATACAATATTTGTAACACTAATAGCTAATGACCAACTCTGGATAATAATCTTCATGAGGAGAGCAATCAGCAGATGCATAAACTCTGTTGACATATTTATTCCCTCAGATGATTGTGTTAATTTTCGAAAACTCTTGCCTTGATGAGAGCTAGTGGGGAGGAAAAAGAAACAAACTTTGTGGCATTGTATAATTATATCCACATTTTAAAATTTCTTTTTGTTTCTCATCAAGATGCAAGACTCACCATATATCACTATGCACTGACAGCTTTAGTAGAAGAAAAAATAAGGCAAACAATTAGCCTTGGGGAAAAGATATAAACTAATGCACAATTCATGAGTTTGCTACTCATTTATACCTGCTGTGATTCTAACAGAGTTGATAAAATACAACAGTGAATGATTTTGAACAATTTCAACTTAATCTTCTGAAAAAAGACTTGGTGTTGAGATTATTTAAAATATGACTTTTTCTTATGGATTGTATGCAGAATAGTCTTTGTCTGACAGAGATTAAGTTTAATGATAGAATTTGGTACAATCTTCTTAAGTAGGCCTGGGATGACAATCAGGGCAGCTTCATTACTGCCACAAAAGTACCCCTTGATGGGATACAGTTTCACAGACACAGTTTCCATCTGTAGTAGTCAGACTCTGGCTAGATTCCAAATCAAGCCAGCTTATGCAGAAATGAGAAATTATTGCTTTAAGTTACCAAGCAGAAAAGAAGGTGGTATATAGCTGGTTGTCAGCAATAACTGAACCCAGGAATTTCATCACCCCCTAGTTATGCTCTTTTTTTCCATTGCCAATCAGCTTCTAAATCAGTTTTATTCTCTCAGATTAGCTTTTAAAATACTAAGGAAGAGATCTTATTGGTTAACACTCTTATACCAATAAATGGTCCCTTGAGAGCTACCTCTGGGAAATAAAAGACTATTCATGCCCTCACAAAGCTTGCAGAGCCCTAGAACAGTGGTTTCTGGGTTTATGTCAGCCATACTGCATCACCTGGACTAAGTCCAAGAGAAGTAGTTACTACCTGCCTGGAGTTTGGAGCTATTCATATCTCAAACAAGATTAATGGGAAACCAAATGAAAGAAATGGAAAGAATTCAAAACCATATTTATAGTCCCAAAAAATTAAATGGGTTTAATTTTGCTGGATTCCTTCTAGGCCCACAGGCTCCTGTTTTGGGTTGAGAGGAGCTTTTTTTCCCTTTCTTTTTCAAGGCAGTCTAGAAGTAGACATAGGATGAAAATTAATTATTTGTTTATAGTTATAAAGGTGGACTAGAAGAAGTGGTTTGGACTGGTTGCCAAAGCAGAGGTCCCATATTACTTTTTCTCAAGTCAGTATCATGGGAATTATATATTTGGAGAGTTGGGTCTGTAGACCAGGCATTTACCCAGTTAGCCACACAGAAGGTCATGGTTTGGCATATACCCTGGATAAGCAGGAATCAGAGGGACAGAATGAAAGGAGACTTCCAGTCTTGCCTGTAGAAGTTAAGTCTGGAGTCCTGATCCAGCTATCTTGACCATATATTGAAGCAGAGGTAGAGAGAAAAACAAGTGCCCCCAAAGACAGCAATCAATAAATATATCTTGTTAATCACATAAATCCTCCCTAGGAAAGGGAAAAAGTGAGAGATAAAAAGAAGGCCTTAAAATGTCTCTCTGACACTACTTCCTCCTGGGGAGTGGAGCAAAAGCTCTTTCATGTGAACACGAGAACAAGAGACTAGGATCCACACCAACAAAATATTTTTTCATAACCATGATTATCATATAGTTATATACATTCTTACTTTATACTTTTTTTCACGTTTTATGCCATAAACATTTTCTGTGTCATTTACATTGTCTTCCAAATTATATTTATAATGACTGCATAATGTCTCGTCATTTAGGTAATTGTTACTTCACCAGATAATTTACTTTATTAAATATTAAAGTGGTTTCTTACTTTTCTGTCCTAGATAATATTTAAATGGACATTTTATGGCTATACTTAATTTTCTCCTTTTGGATTATTTCCTGAGGTTGAATTCTTAGAAGTAAGGTTACCATGCCAAATGCCATACATATCCAAACCCAATATGTTTATTCCAACCTATACTGCCACTAGTGATATAAACGTGCCAATTTTCCCACAACCTTGTGAATATCATAGATGATCAATAACATTTTGGTTTTTCCTAATTTAATGGCTATAAAAAACACCTCATTAATGTTCTTTTTTCTTTCTTTGATTGCTAGAGGTTTTAAATATTTTCCCATATATTTACTGAATAATAGCACTTTCTTTCATAAATTGTTCATCATTGAATGTCTTTTGTTTTGAATGTCTTAATGTTTTTCTTAGAAATTCATATGAGCTTCTTAGATCATATAGATATTAACCCTTGTCATATTTACTGGTCTTTCTTTTCTTGTCTGTTTTTGTTCCTTATTATTTTAACCACTTTTATGTGTATGTAGAGGGTTAGTTTTATGGGGTCTACATCATCCATTTCTCCCTTGCAAATTTGTCAATAGCTTCAAAGCTAATAATATTTTCAATCTTTTTTTCTGATATCTTTTGGGGGTTATAGTTATTTAAAAAAAAAGACACATCACACTTCCAAAAAAGTTTCATAAGAACCAAAAAAACCTTGAACTCAACCAATTTGTAAAAGAACTAGTTAAGCTTCAAGTTTATTTTTTTCTTACTCATGCTGAAAAAGATTTTCTCTTTAAGCAACGAAATATGGATCATAGCGGGAAGCATTAACTTCTAACACTTTTCAAAGAGCACAAACCTTCTGTTATTCCATTCACATAAAATACCAGTTGACAGATGGTATTTACCAGAAAATAGAGAAGAAAAGCATTTGAACCAAGATTTATAAATTGAAAATTCTCTTAAGAAAAGTACCTGTCTACTTGGTTGGATATTTAAGAGATAATAAGCCTAAGGCTTTTGTAGAAAAATAAGACAGGGAGAGAAGGAATCTTGATCATAAACCTGGATTTTTAACTAGCTATGTGACCTTCATCAGTTATTTACCATGTCTGGTCCTGTTTTCTCATGGGACTAATAAGAAAATTAGACTGGATAATTTATTAAATCCCTTTTGGTGCTAGCATTCTAAGATTCTCCATTCATTTATTCATTACTTTATTCAATAAACATGTCTTGAGCCCATAATATGTGGCACGCACTCTGCTATTGCTGGGAATACAATATTATATAAGAAACAGCCCTGTCCTGGTGGGCGTGGCTCATTTGGTTGAGCATTGTCGCATGAATGGAGAGGTCTCTGGTTTGATTCCCCATCAGGGCACATGCCCAGGTTGTGGGCTCAATTCCCAGTAAGGGGCATGCAGAATGCAGCCAATCGATGTTTCACTCTCTCTCTTTCTCCCTTTCTTTCTCTCTAAAAAAAAATCAATAAAAACATATTTTTTAAAAAGTATTAAGAAACAGCCCTTATTTTCACTGACTATTTAGTAGGGAAGATAGACATAAGTAGAACATTGACATCCCATGTGGTCTGTCCCATAATGGTGGTGGAAAGGTAGAGCAATTCACTGGGAACTAAGGGAACACAGCAGAGGAGCACCCCATCCTCATGCCTTTCTCAGCACAAGCTGGATTGTCAAGAGGAATATTTCTGAACCTTAAAGATAAATAGGATTTAGTTTAAGGAGAGAGGAAGTATGGCCTTATGGGACAGTCTATGCAGAGGAATCAGAAGGAACAAAGGCCGAGAAGCATAAAACAGCAGGAAGCATATAGAGAACAGTAAGTTGATGTTACAAGAACTTGGAGTGTGAGGCAAAGATATAAGGCTAGAGGATCAGGCTCAGCACATGGAGGATCCCTTGCATTAAGCTAAGGAATCTGGAATTTATTCTCTATGAAATGGAGAGTCATCATAGGATTCCAGGCACCAGAGTATTTGTATTTTGGCAGAAGCATGCACGGTATTGAAGGGGAGTAGAAATGGAGGCAGAATCAGGTAATACACTGAAAAGCTATTGTCATAATCTAGGTGTGATCCCATGGGCTTAGATGATGACAGTAAGGGTGGCTGCGTATGGTTGTTCAGGTTGTTCACTACATGAGGGGGCCTAACTGAGGGGGCAAGTGGGAGCTGAAATTTAGTCTGCTCTAATCACCAAGTCTGTGCACTGGCAAGAGGCTTTACTTCTGGAGAGACACTGTTCTAATTCAGTCTCTCTCATTGCTGAAGCTCCATAATGCCTCGAGCTTCAGCTGGAAGACTAGAAGACTGGAAGACTGGTGACTGGAATTATCTGAAGCCTTGCTCTCTCACCCACCATGTATGGTGATTGATGCTAGCTGTAAGTTGACAGCAAGGCTGGGATGCTCAACCAGAATACAACTATGTAGCCTAGCCATCCTCACAGCATGGTGGTGAGTTCTTGAGCATGAAAGCAAGAGTGAGAGCTATGAAGAGAGGAGGGGAGGGGAGGGGAGGGGAGGGGAGGGGAGGGGAGGGGAGGGGAGGGGAGGGGAGGGGAGGGGGGAGGGGGGAGGGGGGAGGGGGGAGGGGAGGGGAAAGGAGGGGAGGGGAGGGGAAAGGAGGGGAGGGGAAAGGAGGGGAGGGGAGGGGAAATTTTAAAGAATTGGTTCATAGAACTGTGGAGACTGGCAAATCCAAATCTGTAGGGGAGACCTATGGAAGAGTTGGTGTTGCAGTCTAAATCTGAAGGTAATCAACTGATTGGATGAGGCTTATTCACATTATGGAGGGTAATCTGCATTACTCAAAATCTACTAATTAAATTAACCTTATCTTAAAAAATACCTTAAAGAAACATCTAGAATAATGTTTGAACAAATATCTGTGTACCTAGTAATGACCCAGAAAGTCCTACAGGACCTGTCCCCTGGCTATTTCTCTGATCTTTCTCCATTCTTCCCCTCACTACTTCTACTCTATCCACAGCAATCTCCTTGCTATTTCACAAATGCATCAAGTATACGTTTATCTTTGGGCCTTTGTACTTGCTTTACTTTGGCCTGGAATGCTCTTTTGACAAATGTCAACATAAACATTTTCAGTTTGTGCTCCAATATCACTCTTCTAAGAGGCCCTTCCTGATCACCCTCAATAAATCTTGTATAAGTGTGCCAATTCAACACTCGCCCCTCTCCCCCACCCCACACTCATGCAGGTTCAGTCACTTGGTGATTAGAGCAGACTAAATCCGAAAGGAGATTTACTTAGCAGAAATAAATGTCATTTTGCAAAAAGTCTCCTGGGATAAGGCAGTGTCGTGTGATAGGAATTGGGTTAATCAGTGGAAGGAGAATGAAGTCAGCCTTCCTTGAGTGCAGAGGTTGCCTGGACTGCCTAGGTCTTACACCCACTTTTAATGGCTTTCTCTTCTCTTTATAACATTTGAAATAGCATGTCTCCATATCTGCCTCTAGCTCTAGGTTCTCTGTGCTCATTATGTTCTTTGAGAAGAAAGGAGCCCCGACCTTGTTATATGAGTACAAGGAAGTGTCCTAGAGGTAGTCAGGGCCATGAAACATCCAGCCCCTTTCTTTTTCCCTAAGATCTACAGTCCTATAATCTCCCTCCTCTGCACTGCAATAATCATGGTCTTGTCCATTTATGGCTCTTCTTTTTCAAAGTAGGACATAAGCTATCCTTCAAGAGAGGGGCCTAAAATCTCCCTGCAATGTTGAGTGGTTGTCTTGGCTCAGAAGTCATTTGGGGGCTGTACCATGACAGAGGGTACCATCTGTGATTTAGCTCTGTCACCATCTCAGCAGTCTATGTCTTAGTTTCAATTTGAGCCTCTGGAAGTAAGTGCTCTACTCTCAACTTCTAGAGAACATGGTTTGGTCCTTTACCTGATATGTATGTTCTCTGTTCTCTGACAACAACTCATTAGATGTGCTAGGGAAAGAAAAAGGGAGTGTGTTGGTTGCTGAGGGGAGTAGCCCAAAGGGTCAGGATAGCCTGGAACACTTCATTTACTTTAGGCTCTAATCTCATCATGTCTTCTCTCCCACTGTGTCCCTAACTCCATTATAGTCCCTGCAACATCAGTCTAACAAACACACTGTTATAATTAAGGAGTTTTTAACTACTGTTTGAAGACATTAGGAGTTGGCTTAAAAACTTGGCCATTATATTCAACAGAGAATATTCGAAACTAATGCTTCATCACTAGCTCTTTCCATTTTAATTTCTTGCACATGTGGAGGGAGTATCTCTGATTGCCAGAATGACAGCTCACTATCAATGAGCAAACACAGGTAGAGGAAGAAAATACTCAGAAGAGAAAATGAAACTGGCTGAGAATTTCAACATATATTCCCCTATGCTGAATCTGATCTTGGAAGAGAACACTTTCAGTTAGAGTTGGAAATCTAGGACAATGTATCTTTAAAAAAGAGAAATCTCAGATTCCGTAGATAGTTTATTTCTCCAAACTATTTAGCTGTTTTGTACCTCTGCAGCTTTCCCAGAAAGTTCACTGTGCCTACAGTGTACTCTCTGGAGTGACCTCCCTTTCTTTATCTAGCAAATATCTATCTTTCTTTTAAGATTCAACTCAAGCCCTACCTACTATGGAAAACCCTCCAGTGGTATCAAAGACTGCTTTTACTTTCATGCACCTGCAACGCTTGTAAAATTTTTATTTTGAAATAATTTTATATTTATAAAAGAGTTGCAAAAATAGTACAGTTTCCATAAACTCTTCAACTCAATTTCCTCTAATGTTAACATTTTACAAAATCATTGTATATTCATCAACACTAAGACATTAACATCATTATAATACCAGTAACTAAACTATAGAGCTTATTTTAATTTCACCAGTTTTTCCACTGACATTCTTTTTCTGTTCCAGGATCCAATCCAAGATCCCACATTACATTTAGTTGTCTGTTTTATCTCCTTACTTTCCTCCAATCTAAGACAGTTTCTCACTCTTTCTTTGTTATTCATAACCTTGACACTTCTGAAGAGTACAGGTCAGATTTTTTTCTCAAAATGTCATGTTTTTTCACTATAAAGTTATTATCTTTCCCTTTCTATATTGTATTGTTAAAAGTGAGTCACTAAGTTCAGCTCACAGTCAAGAAGAGAGAAATGAAGTTCCACTTCCTGGAAGAAGCATCAAAGAATTTGTGGACCTTTCTTAAAACCACCATGATAACTAACAAATATTTGAGGATATACCTTGAGGCTATACAAATATTCCATTTCACCTTAAAGTTTCACCTATTAATTTTAGATTCATTATTTCTTGCATTCAGCACTTATCACTATACTGCTCTAATAGTGATTTTATATTTCTCTCATTTCTTCCACATTTAAAAATTTTTTATTACATTTATTGGGGTGACATTGGTTAATAGGATTATATAGGTTTCAGGTGTGGGTTTCTGTGTTATAAGATCTGTATATTGTTCTGTGTGCCCACCACCCAAAGTTCATATCTTCTCCTGTTACCATATATTAAAACTCTCTTCACCCCCACCCCCTTCCCTCTGGCAACCACCACACTGCCGTTTGTGCTCATGAGTTTCAGTTTTATATCCCACATATGAGTGAAATCATATGGTTCCTAGCTTTTTGTGACCGACTTATTTCATTTAGCATAATATTCTCAAGGTCCATCCATGCCGTTATGAATGGCAGTATTTCATTCTTTCTTATGGCTGAATAATATTTCATTGTGTACATGTACCACATCTTCTTTGTCCAGTCCTCTATCGCAGGACACTTTGGTTGTCTCCATGTCTTGGCCACCGTAAACAATGCTGCAATGAACCTAGGGGTGTGCATATATTTGTGAACATATGTTTTTGAGTTTTAGAGGTACATACCCAGGAGAGGGATAGCTGGGTCATATGGTAACTCTATTCTTAATTTTTTGAGGAATTGCCAGATTGTTTTCCATAGTGGATATACTAGTCTACATTACCACCAGCAGTGAATGAGGGTTCCCATTTCTCCACAACCATGAGCTCTGATCCACAAATTGATCTACAGCTGTGTAGATGATACCTAAATAAAAATGATGAACTCTTCATAAATAACTCTGGATCCAAGTTTAATGTGGCTTCATATGGGCTTGTGTGGGACTGAAATGATGGATACTTCCTTTTTAACTTTATTTTTATTGTTGACATTATTACAGATGTACTCTTTTCACCCCCTTTGCCCACTTCCACCTAGTCCCTACCACCCCTTCCCTCTGGCTATCACCACACTGTTGTGTTGTCTGTGTCTATGGGTTATGCATATATGTTTTTTAGCTAATCCCTTCACCTTGGTTCTCAGAAGAGTCAGTTCTTCCAACTAAAATATGAATATCACCTGCTGGCTTAGGTCCCTTGCTACTAGGACATGTAGCTAGCAGGTGATGAGACTGGTGCTGGCAGGCAAGGTGGGGTGCTCCCAAAGTTATTACTCCAGAGGCCATTACACAGCTTGTGCCATTGCCTACAAGGAGGAGTAGCCTCACCAAGGCATGAACAGATGTTCATTCTCTTCCTGTGACTGCTACATGGTTTAATACCACTTTTGACCAAGAGCCTGGCCATGGCTGGAACAAGTGCCTCAAGATCTTCACAGAGCTGTTTAGATCAGCAAAAATTAACCTTGCTTAGACCAAACACTCTCAGCAAGTCCTCACTGACTTATGGTATTTAAAGTTTAAATGTCCAGTACGTCACACCCACTCTTCCATATGTTCTTATCTTTAAGTTCTCAGTGGTGCTTATCAACAGCTGAGCTACTGAGTGCTTATCGACTGCAACAGATGTCCATGACAACATCCTGGCACAGCTTCCTCAATGTAAACAAATTCACCCTTAGATCAGAACAACTTCACTTAAATCATAAACAAGTGGATTGGATTCGAAATCATAACAAACCAATACACAACAGAGCTCAAGAATGACACTTGTCATGAATGTGTCTCAAAGGCTCTGAACACTGAATTCCCCAAGCTCCTCCTTTTGTGGTTTCTAGTTCTTATCTAGTCTGCAGCAAATACCTGGTACTACTATATTCCATCCCAAATGTGAAAACAATTAGCAAGCCTTTCTTCATATAGTCCTCATGCCCCCTGGTCTGCCACCTTTCCTCTTAGCCTTTCATCATGTTTATAGCTCTCCTCAAAATGGCTCCATATATGTTTCAAATTGTTGCCAGCTGCAAAAGCCTCCAAAATCAACCTCTTGCTTGTATTTATTGCTAGCTCTTCAGATCATACTCTGGCTCTCTTAGCAATACACAGTTTTCTCACGGCTTGCTCTAGTAAAATGGGATGAAGTCTCTTGTGTTTGTCCCTAGGTAGCCATGTTGCTTCCTGATCAAGTATTACAAGCTTTTTTTCAATAAAAGGATAAATGGGGAGGTATTCACTCATCATCTAGGATCCCAATATAAAAAAATCCCCACACGTGGGAATTTATCATCACCTGAAAACCCAGATTAGAATGCAGTGATTAGTTCGGATTGTTGCTTGACTTCTGAGTAGCATGCATTTGAAAAACACAGAGCTCTAGCAGGCATTTCAGATTCCTCTGCATCTAGTCCTCTACCTAGTTAGGCTGATAGAAATGAATCTTTAAGAACAAGCATTTAGGTCAGACTCTGGCAAGCATAGCATTGAACATCCTATAAGCTGACAATAAATAATACAAACATATCATAAACACCTATAAAAATTATATGGGCTGATATCATGCAATGCAAGATATAACTCCTATAATCAGGACCTAATTGGCCATTTTTAGGACAGTTGGTCCCTGCCATCAATCTCCTGCCTCCAGGACTACAATTTGACCTGCGCAGTTGAGAAGAAAGTTGGTAACTGTGCAGGATATTTGTCTCTAAATATCTGAGGAGAAACCATAAAAAGAAGAGCTGAAAATTATTCACTGTGGTCAGCGTGGCAAGAAAGAGATTACAGAGCTTAAATTGTGTTTTTCCAAGAGTCAGGCTAACTGCGTCAGTAATGAAAACAACATGTAACAAAAGGTGAAACAGAGGGCATTCTCAAGACTCATCATTAAAATAATTTCACTACCTTATATTTGTAGACAAGTTAGTCAGGGATATAAGGTTACAAGCCTCTTTACAGGATGAGTATCCAGAATTGGCGGACAAGGTCAGACAGTGTCACTGTGATTGGGATAATAAGAATTGAAAACAAAATAGATAGGGTTAGCCATCTGTGGAAATCTTTTCAAAAGCAACCAGCCCTAAGAGATGACTTGAAAATGAAATGAAAGCAAGTCCCTAAAATTTCCTCAGGAAGATGCCAATCAAAATGTCATGCATTTAGGATCTGCTGTGATCTCAGAATTGTTCATCAGATTGGTAGTTAATAAGATCTGGAATCGTACACTTACTTGCTGAGTGACATTGGGCATATTTTTTGACCTCTCTGAGACGCACTGTCTTCATCTGAAACATGGTAAAGGCTCATAACTAACTACCTGACAAACTTACTGTATTATATGAAAACATTCACTAGAAAGTGCTTTATAAATGATTAGACCCCTAAAATATTAGGATTATGATGATGATGATAAAAATGCAAATGGCATAGGCTATAGAAGAAGGAGAATTTCAGAGTACATTTTTAAAAAAAACTGTGATTGTGCCTAGGCCTCACTGCCTTGTTTAGGAATATCTTAGAATGCTACTCTTCCATGGCTACCTCCTTTAACCCTCTCAGCCACAACTACCAGTGATTTGTCATCAAAATTCCCATTCATCTCATTCTTTCCACCCGGAGACAAGTATCTTCCCTTACTTTGCCAAGCCCTCCCCTGTCCTATTTTCATTTTTCTCCCTCTTTCTTACTTTCAAGCACCTCCTACTTCTCCTTGTAATGAAAGGAAGAGGGGCCATAGTTCACTCTACCCCCAACATCTTTCACTTTTCCTATCAGTTTCTTTTGCTTCTCACTCCCCAAAATACAGATGATGTAAAATAAGTCAAGTCCAAAATATGTGTATTTGATTAGGGTCTCCTTATCTCTGAGAGCGGCAGGGACCATATTGGTTTATTTTTTGGTGGAGGTCTAGGCCAGAAACCCAAAAGTATGAGCATTCCTAAATATTTTGGAGCTCATAGTGCCACAGTCTTAAGAGATCACCAAGTCTCTATCCTATGTGATATTTTACCATGTGATTCCACAATTGACCTCAAGTATATACATATCTTCTACTCATGTTTCCATCCCATTTGTTCCTTTTGTAAGTTCCACAAGACTGTGTTCTACATTGACTATGCATTGTCAATACACATAATTCAATTTGATTGTTTTGGAAAACACTTGAGATAGGGGTCTGCAGAAAGATTGCCCCAAGGAATCAGGGGAACTGGGCAAAAGTTCTCAGGCTACCATTAATTAGCTATGTGATCTTGGACAAATCATGCCATTTGTTGAATCTCAGACTCTCATATATAAAATTGGTATGATCACTGCTTCTTTGCTTGTCTCACAGAGCCATTGCAAGGATTTCACAGCATCCTACACTTGTGCCTCTCATAGCAGTTGTCACATTGTACTTCAATTTTTTTTTTACTTACCTGTGTTCTCAACTAAAGTAGCAGTTTCCTATAGGACCCTCTGGAACTCCAGAACCTGGGATAAAGCCAAGCACACAATAGGTTCTCAATGATATTTGTTGTAAGAATGAGCATATGAATGAATAAGTAATGATTTGGAAAGTGCACTGTAAATATAAAATCGTATTCAAAATTATTTCAAAATATTTTAATGAGACAAGTATTGTAAGTACCTGAATACCTATTTTACAGATGAGAAATGTACTCAGAGGGATAAAGTACTTTGTCCAAAGTGATACAATGAGTTAGTCAAGGAGAAAGGAAAAGAACTCCCTGTCTCTTGACATTTTGTATAGCTGATTTTCTGCAAAATTAGAGACAGTGTGCTGTCTCTAACTTTGCTATCAGTATTATTATTTTTATTGGTTGGAGTTTTTAGGTATCTTACCATGGGCCATGTGGGATGAGGTTGTGATAGCACCCAACTTGGCCTGAGCCCTTCAAAGACATTAAAGAGTCTTTAATGTGCCTGAGTCCTATTCTGTATCATTTTAAAAATCAGTTTGATTGTAAAGTAATTCATTAGGCCAGTAAATTCAGTGCAAAAGGATGCAAATTTTGAGCAGAGTCCAGTTCAGTAAGAAACTGGTGCCAAAGAACTGAAGTTAAAAAATATTTGCTGGAGTGACTATTTGCAGGTAATCAGACAATTGACAGAAAAACAGGCTCTTCTAAAGCTCTTTAAACCACTCCCCCTCGCTCAGGAAACCAAGTAATTTGCCTTTATTTTATTAAGAAACTGTGACCCTAGGATTCTTTCGAGCTAGAATGGATGCTAAAGGAGCAGCAATTGCCTTTACGGAACAAGTGTAGGACAGTTTTCAGGAGCCCTGCAATTGCTATTTGGTGTCTCAATCAATTACATTGAAATAGCAGCAGCTGCAGAGACATTGTTACCATAGAAACACAAGGATAGCTTATAGAAGTGGACAATAGGATCTAAGCACCCCAAGCATTTCCATGTGAAGATGGTTCAGAGCATAATTATGCCAATCCATGCCACAGACAAATACCCATTTTAATACACAGAGCACAATCCTTGAAATCTTCCCTAAAGTTCCCTTTGGGGATTGTATAATAGCAAATACACTAAGTAACCAAACCTAAGTGGGGTTCAGGAAAACCCTGTGCTGGATGAGACTAGGTCATCTTTTCCACTTTACTGTCACTCTCCTGCTCTAAGCAGGCCCCCATCTTTTTTCATCTGGGCTCTTATAATAACTCATTAGGTGGTCCCCTTGCCCTATTTTTGGACTACCTACAGCTCTTCCTTTACATTGTTCCCAGAGTGATCTTTCTAAAATTCAAATATATGATTATGTTACTATCTTATGAAAACCATTTCCAGTGGTTTCCAATAACCTCCGCTGTGTTTCCAAAAATGTATTCTGGGGTTCCATTGTCAAATAAATTTGAAAAGTGCTTCTTAAAATATTCTCACTTCTGGGCATTCATCCTGCATTCTCATGTATTGAGAGCTCTGAAAAGAATACTATAGGAAATGTTTGGTTTGTTTAAGCCCAGTGCTTCCATACTTATGTGATCAAAGAACCCTTTTTCATACTACCTTTATCAACATGTCCAAAGCCTGATATACCAATTTATCAGCCTCTTTAGTGTCATAGCTATGCACCACTTTCAAGGAAATCATTGGGTAAAATGTTAAGAACTGATTTCATTTCTTAGATTCATGTTCTTTTTCAGTTACAATTTACTGAAAAAAAACCTAAGGTGGTTTTTCTTTAGCTCATTGACTTGAATTTTTATTAATTAATAAACTTTATTTTATAGAGAAGTTTTAGGTTCAAAATTGAGTGGAAAGTACAGGAAGTTTCCACATACTTCTGCCTGCACACAAGCACAACCTCCCCCACTGTCAACATCCTGCACCAGCCTGGTACATTTGTTACAATCTATGAACTTACACTGACAAGTCATTATCACCCAAAGTCCATGATTTACATTAGAGTTCACTCTTGGGTATACCTTAAGTTTTCATGATGAACTAAAGTTCCTTGTCAATTTCTAACCCCTATTGGGATTGCTCTTTTATTTAAAAATAAGGGCACCAGTAATCTATTTTTAAGAATCAGGTTTTCAAGACTCAATAAAAGTCCTTAATAAAGAACTACTACAGCATGAACTTGGTTATACATTAACATCTTAAGGCATCAGTTCTTTTCATTAGCAATTTTTCCCCCAGAGTTGAAGGTAATCCTGCCATCAAGGGAATGACACCAAGAAACAGTACAGAAACAGAAGAGATGTGTGCTGAATTTTGAAAGGGGTATAGAAGTTTGTCAATTGAGAAGTGGATAAAGGGCATATGTTACAGACTGAATTGTGTTTCTCCCAAATTCATATGCTGCAGTACTAACCCCCATGAGACAGTATTAGATATAAGGTTGTTGAGGAGGTGATTAAGGTTAAATAAGGTCATATGGATGGAGCCTTGATCCAATAGAACTTGAACCCTTATAAGAAAAGGAAAGGCACTGGCACTCTCTACCACAAGAGGAAGTGGCTATCTACAAGACAGGAAGGGGTTCCTTACCAGAACCCAAATATGCTAGCATCTTGATCTCAAAATTCCAGCCTACAGAACTGTGAGAAATATATTTATGTTTTTTAAGTAACTCAGTCTATGATATTTTGTATGTCAGCCCAATCAGCCTAATACAGCATCCAAGCAGAGAGCATAGCTTATGCAAAGATAACGCATCATAAGAAAAGAGTTTGCAAAGAGTAATAGGTACTGAGTTCAGAGTGTGAAAGCCCTTTATATCATGCAAAGGATTTTCAAAAATACTAGGCCTATAGGATTAAGTCCAATGTGTGTTCTTTTCAGCAGTAGTTTTGGTGTTTTAGCACAAAATTACAAGGAAAGAGAGACCAGTCAGGAAACAGGGCTAGAATCAGTGAAAGCTCCAGGAACAGAAAACTACAAAGTTTATTAAGGATTATCTGATTTTCAGAAGTGGAATTTTCAGCACCCACATCATCTCTGAACTGAATTATTATAATAGCTTCTTAATTGTTTTCCCCATATCCAGTTTTGTCCTCTCCCACCTCCAACAACCCATTTTATTTCTATTACAGTCAGAGTCCTAGGTGAATGGTTTTTAAAATTAAGTGTGCATCAGAATTGTCTTGGGGGCTTATTAAAACAAAGATTGTTGGGTCCATTCCCAAAGACTGGAGTCTGACCTGAGAACTTGTACTTCTAACACCTCCCAAATGATGCTTTTGCTGTCAGATTTCGGACCATACTTTGAAGACCACTGATATAAGGACAAATTGGATCAATCTCCAGCTAAAAACTCAGTATCTCCTTAGTGTCTCAGGATAAAATCCTTACTTAATCTGGTGAACAAGGTTCTAGATTATCTGTCCCTGCTCTTTTCTTCTGCCTCATCTCATCCCTTCCCTCATCGAACTGCTAGATGCTCCTTATTCTTGCTGTTTAACTCTTCTATGAATTCACATATATTTTCCTATCTGTCTGGAACTCCCAGTAGAATCTTTTCTACATCCAACTACTTCTTATTTATCTTTAAAAACTCAACATACCTTTAATTTACATGAATGCTCCTCTCAACAACTAATGTGAAAGGGTTGCCCTTTATCTGTGCTGCTAAAGCATCCTGTACTAACACCCATTGTTGCACTTAACATGTCTATTTGCATGTTTGTTTTCTCCTTTAGAACAGTAGCATGTTGAAGAACAGGATCCTGTATTGTATTTCATTCATTTTTTTGTTTTCCCAGTGCCTAGCCCACTGCCTTCACATAGGGTAAGTTCAATTAGAGTAGGATAAAGAAGAAAATAAATGAGTGCATGGGCTCTGGCTTTGGTAAAGACCACAACTGAGAAAACTGCGTCTGAAAATTTAACTAGTCTGCCCACAGTTAAACAGCTAGTGAGAGATGAGCCTTGACTAGAACCCACATATATGTCTTACTCTAAAGCTTGCTCTTTTAACCACTATCCTATACTGTCCAAATGACTGGCTACATAGAAACCGAATAACTATGAGCTACTCAAATTTCACACATGTAGGAAACAGAAGCCATATATGAGACATCACTTTACTAACAGACCCTTGCAGACCTGAGAAATGTTCCTTTCCATCATCCCTTAATACAGTGTTGGGAAATGAGACTCCACAGCAAATCAAGAGGAAGAGACTTAGCTTAGTCTTTAAGACATCAAAATACAACACACACACACACACACATACTTTTAAGACAGCTCTCCAGAAACATACATCTGACAAAATTATTGTGAGGGATGTTTGGGCTTAGCACTTCTGGAAGGAAAGGGGGAGAAGTGGGATTGTGCAGAGGGAAAAGTTGAACAGTGATGCAGGTCAGACAAAGCTTCAGCCAACCATATGGGAAACTCTGGAGTGAATATTGCTTGATAGAGATATCACTGGTTGGGCTAGAATGTCCAGGCTCTTATGTTCTCATCTTTTTCAGTCATTGGATGTTTACCACCAAAGCAAAGCACATAATGGATGAGGAGGCTTAGCTGAAGCAGGCCCAGAAGGAGCTGTCAGTTGGAGGCACTCTGCTTACTTAACTCCAAACAGCTGGGCAGCAAGTCCTTACTTAAAGGGGGATATACGTTAAACATCTCTATGTCTACCACAGGCCACCCCTTCTGCCAGTGGGACCCACTTCATTTGAGTAAGGAAGGGCTCCCTCAACTATTTGGTGTTTTTTCCCCTAAGGAGAAACTCAGAAAAAGGAAATTAGTGGAGCCAACTGCCTCTGCAGTTAGTCCTGAAGTTGCAATAAATATTCATTTTTTTTCTCCACTATCCAATCTAGATTCCTCTCATCTCCAGTTACCATGCATGCTGGTCTTGGTGGCTTCCCTAATGGTATAACCTTGACCCTCGTCCTTGAATAATCTGAATCATTGGTCACCATATTTTTCTCAGCCTGGAGTTGCTATACTTGTGCATTGAAAGTTACAATGGGTAAGTGGAGGTATCAAGTGATACCCAAGTTGATCACCTGTGTTCCATAAATATTCACCCTATTGTTATTGTGTAACAACATCCCTATCTCTTCCTGCTGATTAGGGTCAATGACTCCTGCCAAGATGTTGACTCCTTTTTTCTCTTGTGGTCCAAAAACACAAGGAGCACCAAGTGCTCTACTGACACTTGTAGCTTGTAATTCAGTGTTACCTCCACTGTGTCCCCTGGTAAAAATGTGCTACCTTTGGTGATAAGAATCTCTACTCTAACTCTGTTGAGCCCATACTTCCAGGGACAAGGAGTACAAAACGTCCCCTTAGGTGACAGGGAGAAATAGTAAGTGGGGCCACTCCTGCTTTTATATCCATTTTTTCCTAACCATGTACGTATTCATCTTATTGGGTCACAGAACCATATATGTCTGATTCTATTCATGCACTGTGTCTTAGAAAAGGAAATCCCGTACTTTCAGAGTATTGCCTTCAAGGTGGCACTTTAGCTCTTCCTTCAATAGACCTACTAACACTATCAAGCTGGCAATTTCTGGGTAATAAATATAATATGTGAAATAAACAATGGAACTCACGGTTTTGGGCCTGTTCCCCTACTCCTTTTCCTGTAAATTGGGGTCCTTTTCCTTATTATGACTAATATCATTAACAGACAAAGAAAAGAAAACAAAATGGATTTTGAGTTTACTATTAGTCCATAAGTATATGTCTTGGAATAATCGTCTACCTCTGGTGTCAGTGGCTTCTCATTCTCCAGGAGTCTTTGATGCTTTTAGACAGTAGTAAATGTCCATTTGCAGTTAGTCGCCAGACAAATTCCCTTCCAAAGAGGTTGGAGAGTGTCTTTTATTTGAAGTCATTTCCAATAAACAAAATTTCCAGGTGGCAGTCAAATGATCTTTAAAGTTTTTGTCTCCTGGGAGCTCACCGTGAAAGGAAACAGTTACCCACTTGGCATTTTCTTAAAGTGACTATCAAACCAGAATGATGTCTCTTTTCAGTAATGTCAGCTCATAAGTTCCTTCATCTAAGTCTAGCTTAAATGTACTATGATGCACGAAGGAATGCAAAAAATAAAAAATGGGGAGCCAAGGAGCAAGGAAGAACCAAGTGGCCATCTTGGGTTCCCATAGCCCTGGCTGTTTGTTTAATTTACAACCATTGTTTACCCATACAGTATATGCTAGAAGTTTTCATTACTTATTTTACAATGTGTCCCATGCAATTTCAAATCTTTTGAGGTGTTCCAGGAGCCCTTCCTACACATATTGTGATTTTAATCCTTAAAATCTCAATGTCTAATAAAAACTAAGAAGTAATCAATTAGCATTCTTTGGCTTGGACATTTTACAATATCTAGAAACATTTTTCATTGACATAAACGTAATTTATTAAAATGGACTTATTTTTGTAAAACCCAGTCAAAATAAAGACATGTCTGTTTTACTTAAACCAACAAACTTAAACTAGCTTTCATTTACTAAGAATTAATCTTAGATCATGTGAACTTGGAAGCATTAGAACTAGTTTTTATATTTCTGAGAATTTTAGAATAACCAATTCTTACAAGTGCTTGCCTTTAATTTTAACAATACCATCTAGATGCAGAAAAGTATCTAACATTTACTATATACATATATATAGATACACATACAGACAGACACAAAGACCTTTTAGCCATGACAAAAACTCACTAGTTTCTTTTTGAGAGAGGATGATGTAGTAGAAGTAGCTCAACCCAGTTGAGAAACTGGGATTCTACTCCTAGCTTTTTTCCTTTTTTAACAGTGGTCAACCTTCTAAAAGTCATCCAGACTCTGAATTTCCATTTTCTCATCTGGAAAGTATGTGTTATAATGCTGTTTAACCCATTCTCAGGCTCACTGAAAGTTCAAAAGTGATGCATGTGAAAATTGTTTTGGAAGCTAAAGTTCAATATAGGAATGTAATATACCAGCTTTATTGAGACCTAATAGACATACAACAATATGTAAATGTACCACAATAAGGTTAGCAAACACATCCTTCACCTCACATTTTATTAGAGTCTACATATAAGTGAAATCATATGGTATTGTCTTTTTCGGTCTGATTTATTTCACTTAGCATAATACCCTCTAAGTCCATCCATGCTGTCACAAATGGTAAGATTTTATTTTTTTATAGCCGAGTAATTTCCATTTATATATGTACCCCTTCTTCTCTATCCACTCTTCTATTGATGGGCACTGGGGTTGTTTCCATATCTTGGCTATTGTAAGCAATGCTTCAATAAACATAGGGATGCATATATTCTTTCAAATCAGTGTTTTGAGTTTCTTCAGATGTTCCCAAAAGTAAAATCATTGGGTCATAAGACAGTTCTAGTGATCTACTTTATTTTTTTCCATGTATCTGTCCAATTTTTCCAACACCATTTATTGAATAGACTGTCTTTATCACATTGTATATTCTTGCCCTTTTTTTGGTCATATATTAATTGGCCATATAGGCATGGGATTATTTGTTCTAGTTCTGTGAAAAATGGCATTGCTATCTTGATAGGGATTGCACTGAACCTATAGATTGCTTTGGGTAGTATGGACATTTTAATCATTTTAATATCAAAGTTTCTCTCTTAACAAACCCTTCAAAATCAACATTGAAAGGGGCAATTTAAGAATAATATTAAAGAGAAAGATAACCAGTCCCTAGTTTAGCAGCATCTGAGTCATAAATAATTCATATATGCAGTTTGCCACAGTTATCCCAACTGTTGCTGTCAATGTAAAAACAATTGAAAATTTTAGATAAGGTTTAAATTCATAAACGGAAAGAGGGAAGATGCTGTTTAATAAAGAAATCACTTTAAGACAGATTCATAGTTATACCCTGTAGCTGATGACACTATCAATATCAAGGAGCTCACTCTCTGATGGAAAAGCAGACATCAAATTGCACTACAGCATGATGCTGTGTTGGGAAATATACAGGGATTTATGAGGGATCAGAAAAAAACTTTCTGGAGGACAAGTTTTCAGATAGGTGAGGAGGAAGTTGGAAGAGTCCTCCAGACAGAGGTAATAGAATGTGCAAAGGTCAGCATTGAGATAAGGTATGGCATATTTGAAGGGCAAATAGCTCAGTGTGACTAGAAGATAGTTAGGTAAGAAGTTAAGAAGATTATCAAGAGTCAAGGCTGTGACAAGGAGCTTTATACACTTTAACACATTACTGTGGTTTACAAATTATGTGTAATGGGAATTCTGAGAGAGAGTATGGAGTTGAATGAAGTCAATAAAGAATAACTCTCTACCACATCTGAAATCAGAATCAACTGAGGGAGAAAATAGGAGTCAGACAAATGGATATAAACATATCAACTTTATGTTGGAGAGCATGGCCTTACACCGGTTAGTCAAGTAGACTTGTTAATACTTCATCCCTAATGTGAATATATGCCTCCAATCCCAGGTACTGCTGGAAAGTCATAGGCTTCTCCTTAAGCACATCAGCCCCTGTAAACCTTACAGCATGCAGCAGAAAATGCAGGCTTTACTGAAGGCAAACTGCCTCCAAAACAGCCCAGAAACTAAAAGACATGAGTTGTCAGATGCCCTGTAATGAACCACCACAACCATAACAATAACAACAAAACTCATCCAGATGCATAATAGTAAAATATGAGAATACAAACATAAAAGAACCCAGAACTTCCAAAAGAAAAAGCAAGAAAAAAGTTACAGTATACTACAAAGGAACAGGAATCAAATTGTCATCAGACTTTTCACCAGCAATGTGTGCCTCCATGTATCTATTGCTCAACAATGAACATCCTGTAACTGAACATAATGAACACTGAATGATGAATATATCATCATTGAGTGTTTTGCCACAATGCTATAGACTCTTTATAGTCTTCCTTCTTAGGGTACTACCTCATTTTGCTGGGTCACACAAATACTTTCTTAAGGAAGAGTGAAAGAACATTCAGGAACTTGAATATTTGAAAAAGTCTTTGTTCTGTCCTCAAATGTAATTGATATTTTGTGTATAGAATTCTAGGATGAAAATTATTTTCCCTTAGAATTTTGAAGGCATTGCATTATTGCGTCTTCTAGCACCCAGTGTTTTTTCTTTCTATAATTTTCCAATACCTTTTTAAAATTCCAAATAGTCAAACAGTAGATCTCTTGGATTAACGCTTCATGTCTCTCTTCTCTCATATATTTGTCTGCTTGCTCTAAATTGTGTGAAATCTCTACAATGTTTTCTTCTATCACTTTCTGAGAGCTCTTTTTCGTTCTTTGATTATTTTTGCTTTTCCTGGGTCTGCTTTTTCATGTTGCTGACTTTCTTCAAATATCTACTTATAATTTGCCCTTCATATTTTAAGATTTAGCAATAGAAAAGGTGACCAGAATCTTTACATATGCAAGAAGCTTGTTCACTCACAGATTTTGCTTTTAGGAGAAAAGACTATTTTACAAAGTTACTCACAGAAGCCAAAATCATCCTGGAGGTGCTAATTGCTACACTAGCTGCCCTAGTACCCCAAATACACATCACTAACTTCTTTGGGAAAGGACCTTATGATTTTGTTTGCTTGTTTGTTTCCCTGGGTGATAAACACCTGATGGTTCGTGGTGGAAATGTATATAAGCTTCAATTTTTGGAGATCACATCTCTCTTTACTGACTCCTTAGTACTAAAAGAGTTTCTCAGTGATTTTTCAAGTCAAATATATCTCCTCTACAGTTATAGACTATAGCTTCTGTTTCATTCATCATTCACTACTCTCCCATGCACTCTAGAACATCTTCCAGGAATTTGTTGAACTATCTTTTTGCTAGTGGCCTCCTCTACTTATCTTTATGATTCTGGATTAAATGGTGCCTCAGGAAAAAGAAGGGTTAAAAGTATTTGTTCTTCATATAGCCCAATAGCAAGAAGCCAAGTAATCTGATTAAAAAAAAAAATGGGCCGAGGATCTGAATAGACATTTCTCTAAAGAAGACACACAGACGGCCAACAGGTGCATAAAAAGTTGCTCAACATCACTAATCATCAGGGAAATGCAAATCAACAGAACACTGAGATATCATTTCACACCTGTTAAAATGGCTATTATTAAAGATGAGATAACAAACACAGGTGAGGATGTGGAGAAAAGGGAACCCCGGCATACTGTTGGTGAGAATGTAAAATGGTATAGTCACTATGGAAAGCAGTATGGAGGTTTCTCACAAAATTAAAAATAGAACTACCATATGATCAAGCAATTCCATACGAAACATATGAAATCATTATCTTGAGGAGGTATTTGCACACTTATGTTCACTGAAGCATTATTTATAATAACCAAGACATGGAAACATCCTAAATGTCCCTTGATGGATGAAAAGTGTTGAAAAAGTAAATTACAGAAGAATATATATATATATATATTAGCCCATTTATATTATATTAAGGTCAAAACAGGTAAAATATATAATATATTAAGAGATACCTACTTGTGTGATAAACTGTGTAAAAAACAACAGAGTACTCTAAACAAAATTTAAAAAAGCAAATCTGGGAAAATGAAGGTGGATGCCATAGAAGTGGAGCACACTGAGGATATCTAAGGTATTGGTATTGGTAATATTCTCTAGTAGTCTTTAAATTAAACCTGTCATTATATAGGCTCTTTGGGTGGATAATATACTTCATAATTTTAAAATGTAAAGGAATGAATTTATTACTTTATTTAGCAAATGTTTAGTAAATGCCTTCCATATTCTAGCTGCTGGGAATGTAGATGAACAAAAAGACAAAAATATCTGTTCTACTGGTGTTTACATCTTACGGGGGGGGGGGCGGGGGGGAACAATGCATAAGATTAACTTATATAATCATTTGTACTTTAGACAGTGATAATGCTAAGGATCAAATATAAGCCAGGGAAGAAGTTATGACATGTTGTGGAGAATGGGTGACAGGGAAGCCCTCACCAAAAAGTAAAGGTGTAGGAGACAAGGTCTGAGAAATGATGGGGGTTGGATCATGGAAGGCATTATAGAAAGGACTTTAGTCTTTATTCTAAATGAGAAGGAAAACCATTGGAGGGAGTCCAGTAGAGGAGTAGATATTATATGACATATTTTAACAGAATAGCTGTTAATTAATGCCGTATTATTTGCACAAAAGTAAAATAGATGTCATAATTGTTCCCCTGCAGTATTACCATGAGGATTAGAGATGATGGATAAAATATAACAAGGTCAAAACCTTAAAATATAGTGACTCAATACTTTTGAAAGTTTTTGAGAAGAATGGTAATACAAGAGAAAAAATAAAATATTTAAGAAAGACATATTGGTGTCGGGCTAAAGTCAAGGGTACTAAGTTTGGTGCTAACCCTGTGATCAGTGTTACAGCCAGGTTTCAGGGAATTTGCTGTTAGAGCTTATCTTCATGTATGCATCAGGTTTCGCAGTCACCCTTTCCTGTAAAGGTTTCCTTTCACCACAAAGTAATTCCAAACAGAAATGACTGTCAGAAATCCAGGTATAAGCTACATATTGTCATGCAGAAATCATAGTTTCTAAAGTGACATTGTCTGACAAACCACACAGCTATTCATTACTCAGAGCCTGAGAATTATTTCTATAGCTGAAACACTAAAAAAAGAACATACTTGAAATGTAGGAACCAAACAAAGATGTCCTTGCAGAGAAATTTGAAAAATAAGTGCAAAAATAATGGTATGGTTGTCTGCTCATATTTCAGTCATTCTGCCCTAACAATTTCACAGGTCCATTGAGGGAGGGAGTCTACAAGCAGATACTAAGATTTATATGTTGAACTTCTTGTTTACTTCCATTTTACAAGGTGGTTTACAAGTGAAATTTTATGTGAGGAATTTGAGGAAAATAAAAATTAAAATATTAGAAGTATGAGTCTACAAAATATAATAATTCGTGTTAACAAGCATATATTTTATTATGCATAATAGCCATACCAAGCAACTCTATTTTCCTTTAGAAAGTTTTATAAACTATATCATTAGACAGAGACAACACAGTGATGTAACATTTTCAAAGTCTAGTCTGACTTGCAAAAGGATAAAATGCAATGAAATGACATGGGAAACATCAAATATGTGGAGGGAAATTTAGTCATTTTCATTGATTTGTTTTCCTCATACCTAAAATCAGGTACTAGATTTAGGAAACATGAGAAAGATACTGATATTTATTTGACACTGAGATGTTAGGGCAAAGTAAATAAAATGAGACATATGCTACAGGAAATTGCTACCTGCATAAAGGGACCATTGTCTCTGGGTCATTGGCTTAAATCAAGCTGGTGCTGGACAATGCCCTCCAGGAAACTGGCCACATCTCTTTCTTGTACAAAATTTGAATGCACTTAATATGGTTTAGAATGCACAAGCCAGGATCTGGGCTTGATAATCTTTGTTACACAGAGTTTTGTATTGGGTTGGGCTGTGGGGGTAGAGGTGGGGGATAAAAAATAAAAACTGAATGTTCTATGTTTAACTTGTGGTATGGATTGAACATATTTCAATGTAGTATGAATTTTTCTTCAAAAAAGAATTCTACACTCAGAAGTGAATCACTCAGAAGCACTTTATGACAGACATCCCTTCGGTATATAAAAATAGTGAAAGAGCCAGGAAAAACAGACTAATATTGGGTTTATGCAAGGGCCAGTCCTGTACCTTAAGGGAGACTACCCCCAGAGACCTGAAGCTTTGGTTCTCCCAATGATAGGAAAGTGTCATAAGGGGAAATAAGAACAAAAAGAGGCTCTTAGCAAATAAATGGGCAATAAAATAAGGTAAGCCTGACACTGAACCCTGAGACTCAAATTGACCAAGAATTGGCTGAGGCAGAAGTTCAAGGCCACCTATGTCAAGTAAGTTACAAAAGAAATGACCATTCCCTTTTTTTGTATTTCTTTTGGTTCTTGAGTTTGCTATTTGATTATTTTAAACACAAAGCACTGTACTAAATATTTTGTTTGTTTACTCTACAAATATTTATTGAGCAACTATTATGCAGCAGATACTTTGCTCAGTGTATACACAAAACAATGAACAAAATAGATACGGTCCTTGTACTCATCAATTTAACAGTCTAGGAGGAAAGGCAAATATTAAGCAAATTAATCTTTAAATATGTGAATGAATATACACAAATTGATATAAGTGCTCTAAGGGAAAATTATTGTGTGCAATAAAGGAAGATTACAGAAACTTATAGCTGATTGTATTAGAGAAGGCTTCACAGAGAAAGTTACTCGTTTTATTTAAAACTCAAAATAACTGTAAGTGAAAGGTGTTATTATTATCTCTATTTTAAAACAAGAAAAAGGAGATTTATAGTATGTAAGGAAAGTGCCAGCAGATGACTCAGCTAGTAATCAGAAGAAAAAGAATCACACCAGGTATTCATGATACTATATCTCATGTTCCTAACTACCAGCGTACACTGAGCACCAGGTTGAGGAGCAGGTGTCCATGAGTTGCCCTGAGCTGCTTATTTAGGTTTATGTGTTTCTGTCTGTGCCACCTAACCACCAGCACTGCTTTATTTTCTGACAGTGAGCAGGGAACATGGTGTGGTCACAAATAACAAAGAGATAACAAGACCTAACCACAAAGCACAGTGGCCATGGATTCATAGTAAGATGCATTGTGACAGCATGTGATTGGTGTAAAACAGTCACTCCATATTTTGGATTTAACTGTTTTTGTTCTATATAAATCTGTTTTTAAATTGAATTTCAACTATAATTGTATAGTTGTGCAACTCCACATTTTCCAGAAAATTAGTCAAGTATAGTATCAGGCTAGGCAACTTAGAGAACTGTTCTTGTTAATAAGGCACCTAATTGTATATAGATCAAGTATTTGATCCAAATAGTAAGGAAAAATAAAATAAAATAAAATGACAGAAAAATATATAGAAGGAATAGCAAAAATGAATAAACTAACACAAATATCATAGAGAATAATAACAAAAGCAAAAGCTAGTTCTTGCAGAGGAAAAAAGATAGGCAAACAGCTAGCAAGAGCTAGTTTCAGGTCCAGGAGACATTTCTTTATATTCTTCATTGTCAAATGTGCCTTCTTAGGCTAATTTCATTTTTCCACCACAAGCAAAAGGTAGTAACAATTAATTATTTTGCACAATTCCGTGGCTTTTGTTTGTATCAAAACAATATATATCTCCTTTCCTCTGCACCCTAATAAAATTTATCTAGTGCTGGCTGCATCATTACTTTGGACCCTGATCCTGTGGCTGAGAAGCCATCTTAGCCAGGTGGAATGGTGGGACCACACATAAGTTGAGAATCCATTGTCCCATCTGAATTCATTTACAAAACACAATTTCAAGGCTAAAATTATTAAGAATTTCAAGACTGTCACCATAGAGATTTGACCCTCCAAACCTTCCTGAGCACAACAACCTATATGGCTGCACTGATAATATGCTGCTCATCAGGCCAGCCCTGGTGTATCAAATGATTGTTCATTACATTTGGACTTTTGCCAATTAAGCCCTTATATCTTTAATAGGCAGACCTGCCAAGCTAATTCTGTCAGCACATTCTCAGGACTACCAGTAGAATAACTCTTCTAACTAAAGACTACTTGTTTCACTTTATAAAAGAAGCATTAATCAATCAATTCAAATAGCAAATATTTGAGTTTCCACTGTGCTGTGGAGGTAATCAGCAAAGGTAGAGACAAGCTTCCTGTCCTCCAAGAGCTCACAAAACCCCTTTGGTGTATTGAAAGATACTCCAACCAAATGATCCACCCGGCCAGGGTGTGTACCACTCCTTCTTTATCCATTGGTCTATTGATGGACACTTAGGTGGCTTCCATATCTTAGCTACTGTAAATAACGCTGCAATAAACATAAGGGTGCATATATTCTTTTGAATTACTGTTTTGAGTTTCTTCAGATATATACCCAAAAGTGGAATTGCTGAATCATAAGGCAGTTCTATATTTAATTTTTTGAGGAACCTCCATACTGTTTTCCATAGTGGCTGCACCAGTCTGCATTCCCATCAGCAGTGTACCAGGGTTCCTCTTTCTCCACAGCCTCACTAGCACTTGTTTGTTGATTTATTATTTTTATTTTTATTTTTTATGTTTATACCTTTACTAGATTTCAAAGATGATGTTTAGATAGGAAACATCTGTAGCAACTTCTAACAGGTTTTTTTATTGTTGAAAATATTACGGATGTTCTCTTTTTTCCCCATTGGCCCCTTCTACCCTGCTCCCAACCCCTCCCCAGGCCTTCCCCACACTATTGTCTGTGTCCATGGGTTATGCATATATGCATATAGATTCTTTGGTTAATCCCTACCCCCCACCTCACCTTCCCTCTGAGATTCATCAGTCTGATCCATGTTTCTATGTCACTGAATCTATTTTGTTCATCAGTTTATTATGTTCTATAGATTCCATATATAAGTGAGATCATGTGATATTTGTTTTTCTCTGCCTGGCTTATTTCACTTAGCATAATATTCTCCAGGTCCATCCATACTGTCCTAAATCATTATACTTCCCATGTCCCTTCACATTAATGAGCTTTCTCATTTTTCATACAATTAATATTTATTGAACCTTTACTATGTAATGCACACACACTCTCTCTCTCACACACACACACATACACTCATATATATTTTACTTTTTACTGTGGATACAGAGATTAAATGAAATACTTCAAGAAAATCACTGTCCAGTGAGGAAGGCAGTCAAGTAAATAGTTTACTAACACAATGCCCAAGTTGTGGGAATATTTATTATAATATCTGGAAACTGACAAATAAAAAAATATTAATACCTTTCTCACTGATCTGTTATAAATGACCTATTAATCAGATTATTACTTCACATCTTATTTTTTATCAGCCCATGCTCAAACTGTGTGCTATTCAAAAATCTTCCTGGGTATTTGTTTAGCATCTACAAAGTCAGTCCCCATAATTCTTGCTGCATTGATAATACGATATTAATTTTTTTCAGAAATAACATTTTAGACAGAAATATAAATTAAGTTTTAAAAGTTTTTTTATCAAATCTTATAAATATGCAATCACTTTAGAAAAATGATTGAAAAATGAAATACAATTTTATTGCTCTGTCCCCTGTGTAGGAAAAATAATAAAGCCATTCATTCAATATACAGTACTTCTTATGATTAATCCACAATTGAGGATACTATAGTTGGCTTCCCAAAATGTATGGTGAAATAGAAGGAATTGAAAGAAAACACATAAAACACCTAGTCCCTCCTTATTGAAGGTTAATGGTTGGAGTAGTTCTCTTTGATGGTTTAAATGTTGACCTATAAAAGTAGAGAAAATAGCAAAGGGAAGACGAGGTAAGCCTGGTAGAAAGAAGTTGAAGTGTGGTTGCTATAAAGTTATAAAACTCCTAGACCTGATCAAAGAGAGAAAAGCTAAAGGGGTTCTTTCATGTGCTGGAATAGGAAGTTTCAGAACATTCTTGTAAGAAATAAGCAATGATCTTGCTGAACTGCTAACTGGGCTTCCTGGTGACTTTTTCTGTCCTTTTGCTCCAAAATCAGCAGTTTAACCAGGTTTATGAAGAGACAGAAGAGCTTATTAAAATACCTGCGTTGACTTTTTTTTTTCTTTTTTCCTGCACGCTGTTCAAAATTAACCAATAAATGAAAAACCCACATGGTAATGTCTCAGTTCATTAATATGAAGGGAAATGGGAGGCATACTGAATATCAAATAAGTGACCAGTCTTAAAAATAACTGCTAATTGATGAAGTGCAAATGATGTACCTTTCATGGTGCTATATTTAGTACAACTGAGAATCATCTATAAAAACTTTATTTTAGAGGAGATGGGAAAATTGAGCTTTAGAAGAATAAAGTGTGGGTTTTAAAAAATAAAAGGAAATGTGTACAGAATATTCAAATGCTTGGGAAGATGGTAGGACTATATTCTCAACTATCGTCTATTTCTTTCTCTGAATTTTTATCTTAGAACGTATGAGTTTTCAATACATGAAACATAAAAGTTGTACTAGATCAGTAGGAAGTGTTTAGTATCAGTGAAAGAAAAAAAAAATGACTGATTGCTTCTTTGCCTTTGGGGCATGGGCTAACAGAAGAAGGAAGAAAATGAATTCCTTCTCTATTTTAATTGCTAAATGTCAATGCAAACAAGGCTAGTATATATGTTTGTGGGAAAAATGCTGTGAGTGACTGCTTAATCAAAAGATCAAAGTAGACTTTTCAATATAGGTTTCTGTATGGTCTTTTGTTTTAAGAATGATTCTGTGTAAAATTTGTGATCTGTGTAGCCCAACTACTTTGGTTCATATCACATCTCTACCATTTGTTAACTTAATCTCTCTGTACCTCAGTTCATTTAGTTTATTTTTTCTTTTATCTTGCATTTATTTGGTTTAGTTTATAATGGGAAGGGAATCATACCTTCCTTTTAGCATGGTAAGAATTTAATGAAATTATGTAGTTACACCTGACTAACATAATGTACACCTGAAACAAACACGAATTAATATTGAATGTAAACTGTAATTGAAAAAGATTTTAAAAGAAAATAAAATGACTAAAAATTTTGGGCATAAAAGTAGATTATAAATAAATGTAAGTTATGTTATTCACCAAAATAAACACTTCATAAGGGTATAAACTGTACTTTATCCACAATTGTATTCTCAATACTTTCATAAGTACCAGGCACAAAATAAATGTTGAATGAGTCAATGAACCCAAGCGCCCACTGCATGAAATTATATAGAAATTGGTAACCTCAATAACAGTGTTGGCTGTTATTAGTGAATTCTCATCAAACGCAAACAATGTAGTCAACAACAATTTTTCCCATGTAGGAAAAAGTCTACTCTGGCTCTGCTCCTGTGTAATGCAGGTGCTTGAAGTACAATACCTGGCCACTAGAGGGCAGAGAGATAGCCACTGGCTCTCAGGCAACATACCATTTGGAAGAAACAGAGGACATACGGTTTGGGTTTTAACTTTTGAGTGTCTCTTCTTTAAATTATTTCATTTTATTAGTGATACATAATAATGTCTCCAGTATGTAGTATGTCTCTGAAAATGTTCTTCTTGGATACCATGATTTAATCTATGTTGGTTTAAGACTATTGGATATAGCAGAAATATACAATGAAGTCATTAAGGTCTTCAGACTATTGGATATAGCAGAAATATACAATGAAGTCTTTCTTTAAAGTGTAGCATGTCCATTTTATCTTCATTGATTTGATTAAAAAGTGCCCATAAATACAATGATACTGCTCTAGTCCCTAGCACTTTTTTTTTAATCTTTATTGATTTCAGAGAGAGGAAAGGAGAAGGAGAGAGAAACATCAATGATGAGAGAGTCATTGATGAGCTGCCTCCTGCACACCCCTGACTGGGGACCAAGGCCACAACCCGGGCATGCGCCCTGACTGGGAATCAAACCACGATCTCCCAGATCCTAGGTCGATGCTCAACCACCGAGCAATGCCCATCCAGCCCTTAGCACTTTTTAATCCCTTTCTTAGTTGAAACAAATCCTCTTGAAGAATATAAACATAAATTAAAATTTTATCATTTATCAGTAGTCAAAGAAACAATAAAATGAAGGGAGAAAGGGTAAGCATATGCTGGTACAAAATTATAACTGTATAAAAGTACAGCAGAGGCTTCTTGAACAGGAGCATAGATAATCAGCAACCCTCCAACAGGTACACATTGTATAGGCAAGTGAACTCTGGTCTTTGTAATAGCAAGAGTCAGCCAGCAGACAGAGATGAAGGTTATAGATATTTTTGAGTTTTAGGCATGTGAACTTTTAGATTATTTTGTTGGTTACTAGTCAGTATAATTAATTACATTTCCTTACACACATAGCACTTTTCCAAATAGTAGAGAAAGTGTTGAGCATTGTCATTGCAAAAGCAACACACTTACTATAAAAAACGTATTTTTGAAAATGATAAAATGTTCTTTCTGATTGCAAAAAAGTAATATACTCAAGTAGCTTTCAGTGAATAGAAAATCTAGATCTAGCTGTGTCACTTGATTTAAAGAATTACAGCTATCTTATTTTAGATTAGAAGTGTGGTGGCTAGGACTTTATCCTGGCTTTCAAAACTGTGCATCTATGTATAAGAGAAATGGGAATGGCTAAGCTTATTTAGATAGGCACACAGATACCTGTCCATCAGTGACCCAAGTCTTCCCTCAGAAGCAATGTAATTGGAGTAACTGACCTCTTTCATTTTAGGCTGTATTAAGAATCAGAAGCAAATTACAGACCTATTAAATGTACAGATGAGTTTTGGGGGAAAAGGCAAAACCTGAATGGTGAAACAAAACTGACTAGAAAATTGCTATCTCCTTATAGAAGCAAGACTAACAAAAATAACTTTTTTTTTTTTTTTTTTAAATCAAGCTGACTTTAATTTTCCAACAGCAGCACTGGATAGAAGAGCATAACATTAAAGTACTGAAGGAAAGAATTTTGAGCCCAGAATTATTTAAATGTGAGGGTCAAATAAAAATATCTGCAGGTACAAAAGGACTGGTTTCAGACTTACTCTCCTGACATTAATAACTGCAGAACTGGGCAAAATATATTAGGTGACTGTTGTCAAGTGTTGGACAGCAACCAGTGAGGCTCATCACGCTTTCCCCTGACCCACAGAGAAAAGTTTCTCTGGCTGTGGTACAGGCAGGTGAGCCCAACTGTAGAGCAGTGTTCTTGTTGAGCCTGGAGGTGGGAATAGAATTTACAGCTTCTGACAGGACTGGAATTTGTAGGTCAGGATATTGGAGAGAAGGAAGCCTGCGTGGGGTTCCCTTCAGGTGACCGATCAGGGGCTGGGCTCTGCATGCACTATCAAAATAGCACATACCTCTGGCTTTAAAAAATCAGCTGGAGCTGTCTATAGTGTATTCTGAAATTTCACAATGGTGCTCTCTCCTGCGTACTGAGTGGTAGACTCTGCGCATACATTACCTGCCTTCAAATCTTGGGTCTTCCACTTAAAGACCTTGGGAAAATAACTTAATTTTAAACAGTTTTTTGAAGTATAATTATCATCATAATAAAATTTTGCGAATATAGAGAATTCAATGTTTTTTAGTATATTCACAGTATTGGGCAATTATTATCATTATTCAATCCTAGAACATTTTCGTCAACCAAAAGAGGAAGCCTGTATTCATAAATTCGACAATCCTCATTCTTTCCTACCCACCTCCAGCCCCTGGAAACCACTATTCTACTTACTGTTTCTATAAATATGCCTACTCTAGACATTTCATAAAAGTAAAATCATACAATATGTGGTTAATATGTGGTCATTAACGTAATGTTTTCAAGGTTCATCCATATTGAAGTATACATCAGTACATTATTCTATCACCTAATAATATTTAATTATATAGATACACCAAGTTTTATTTATCATTACTCATGTGAAGGTCATTTGGGTTTTTTCCACTTTTAGGCTCTTATTAATAATGCACAAGTTTTTGTTGGCCATATTTTTTTCATTTCACTTAGATATACACCTAGAAGTGGAATTCCTGAGTCATATGATACCCATATGTTTAACTTTTGAGGATATTGTCAGATTGTTTTTCCAAAGCAGCTGCACCATTGCACTATTTTACATTCCCATGAGCAGTGCATGAGATTTCTAATTTCTCCACATTCTCATCACTTACTATTATCTGTCTTTTTTATTGTAGGTATCCTAATGTGTGTGAAGTGGTATCTCCTGGTTTTGATTTGTATTTCTCTGATGAATGATGATATTGAGCATCTTTTCATGGCCATCTTCTCATTGGACATTTGTGTATCTTCTTTGGAGAAATTTCTATTAGACTCTTTGACCAATTTTTAATTGGGTTATTTGTCATTGCACTGTTGAGTTATGAGTTCTTTATAGATTCTGAAAATAGGCCTCTTATCACATGTATGATTTGCAAATATTTTATTCCAGTCTGTTGGTTATTTTTCACTTGCCTGATAATATCCCTTGACACAGAGTTTTAAAATTTTTGACAAAGTCCAATTTATCATTTTTTTATTTTTATTTTGTTGCCTCTGTTTTCGGTGTCTTATCTAAGAAACTGTTGCCCGATCAAAGGTCATTTTATGTATTTTTATGTTTTCTTCTAAGGGTTCTATAGTTTTAGCTGTTACATTTAGGTTGTTAATCCATTTTTAGTTCATTTTTGTATCTGGTATAAGGTATGTGTCCAACCAGATTCCGTTGCATGTGAGTATCCAGTTCTCCCAGCACCATTTATTTAAGACTATTCTTTTCCCATTAAATGATCTTGGCACCACTGTCAAAAATCAATTGCTCATAGATGTATGAGTTTATTTTTGGGCTCTCTATTATATTCCATTTATATATATGTCTACCTTTAGGAAAGTACCACAGTATCTTGATTACTGTAGCTTAGTAGTAAGTTTTTCCAGATTGTTTTGCCTATTCTGGGTCACTTAAATGTCCATATGAATTTAAGGTCAAGTTGTTAATCTCTGGGGGAAAAAAGCAGCTGGGACTTTGATGGGGATTGTGTTGAATCTGTAGATCAATGTGGAGATTACTGTCATCTTAACAATATTAAGTCTTCCAATCTGTGAACACAAAATGCCTTTCCATTTATTTAGTTCTCCTTTAATTTCTTTCAACTTTATAATCTTAAATAGCCGAATTTTGTAGGCCAAAAATTTTTATGGGATGGCCTTTGACAGTAATCCATCTCCTGCCACAATGTAACACCTCTTTCTGGCATCCACATTGTCCCATGTTTTAAACCTTTTAAAAAGTATATATGTAACAGACTTGATATTCAAATGAACCTGGGTTTAAAACCAGCTCTGTCATTTAAGAACTGTATGACCACAGGAAAGTTAAATCCTTTTTCTGTGCTCCAATATCATATTCTTTAAAATGGAGAAAATGTCTGCTTCAGGATTACTGTAAGGAATCAATAAATATTGGAAAGTGTCTGCATGGCTTCTGCACATGGTGGTGATTCAATAACTGCTACTCTTCTTTTAACTCCTCACTCACATACAGAATAAATCTTTTCTTAAGATGAGTGTCAGTGGATAATGGAAAAACCAATCACTTATGCTGTGCTACTCTAGCATGTAGTAGATACATTAACTTTCTTAAAAAGATAGTCACTTCAAAAATTATTTACGGGTGACTTTAGAACATATGCCTTTAAAATTATACACTACAGGCCATTCCTCCCACAACTGTACTGAGTGTTTACTACACACATAATTCTGCTAGGGATTACAGACACATGTAAGGTATAAATAACTCTTTGCCTAAAGATAATGACATTTGGGGTGGGGAGACAAGAAATAGAAAGTAAATAATTTATAGCTGTGTCTAATATAGTAGTTGTCAGTACTTCTCAAGGGGATTATTAAAAATAAGTAGTATGAGGCTTCAGAGGAATACAGACTAGACTGATCGACAGGCTTCAAGTAAATAAGGTTAAAAACTTAACCTTGGGGTTGGGTAGCCTTAGATAGGAGGAGAAATGGGAGAGGAAAGAAAGGCACACACACACACATACACACACAAAAACCTTTTTGTGTTTTTCAGGCCCAGCCTTAGGCAATTACAAAGGCTTTAGTTGGCAGGCGTCATGGAGAAAAGCTGCCTTTCCCACACTAGACTTGGTGCACAATCAGAGCCCTAGAGTCTCTGAGGGGAGTTGCAGTCAAGGACTCAGATCCTTCTGGCCAGTCACTGTCTTCACATATTTGCGTTGCTAGCCCCTGTGCCTTCATTCCTAGGTATCTTTATCTGAAGCCTTGGACAGAGGTATTTTTAGGAGGTCTCTGCCAAGGCCTCCTTATTGGGAGAAGAGTGGAAAATCTTAAAGATAGTTCCTCACTCTGACTTAGTACCCAGTACTTTTCTACTCAGAGCCCTCCTCCCTCACCCCTCTCCTCCTCACCTCATATTCTTAAAAATGCTGGAGCCTTTTGTTCCAGACTCCATCAACAGTGAGATAACCCTCACATCTACACTGATGACCTGACCCAACCAGTGCATGGTTCCATGGAAGAAAATGAAACAGAGTCAGCCCTTGCTTCAGTTTTAGCCTCTTGTTTATACTATCACAGACAGTGATTAAAGGCTTAACGCTTTCCCAGTTCAGGGCTCTTATAGTAGCAATGAAAAGGGGTCATGACCTTTGAAGAAATTAAGATTGCATATAAAGAACCTAGCTGAGTCGGTATTGTAGTAAATTACCATATTATAAACATTTAGGTCTTGAAAATCAGATCTGCTAGCTTTCTTTCCCAAAATCAGAATGAAAATTAAACAGAAGATGTATGTCTTCTGGAACGATTTCTGTGGGCTAGTTTAAATAATTTACCTTCTATTTTACTTCTCTCTAACCCAACTACATGGTTCAATGAAGTTAAGCACCCTTCAAAATTGGGCACTAAACAGAAGCTTATTTGTTAAAAGGATTGATAAAAAATGTTAAGATAGAAATAAAGCAAACCACTCAGTAAATCCATCTCTCATGGCTTCAGCATGCTCTACCTCAGGGATGGATGTTACTTATGGTGGGCAATGTTAATGGCTCCTACTAGGCCATTGCTTAGCTGTAAGGATACTCTGATAAACCCTATCCCTCATTTTTTCCCATGTCAAGGAGGCATGGATGTTTGTGATCCCATTTACAATTCTTGCCTACCAGCATAGAACCAGGTTCTCACTGGTCCTTCTACCCTAAGCCTGGGACTCTAGAAGTGGGGAGAGACACTTATGACTCATTAATTTATTGCTCCCTAAAATACAGGCAAAGGAGAGGGAGGACTAGCAATAGGCTCAGATACCTTATCTTTAAAGAGAAAAAATTTTAACTCAAAATATTCCTCTGGGTAATGCTGACTGGTACAAAGATTTCTTTCAAATACTGGGGTATTTTGAAAAGACATAAAAAACATAATAGTTAAAATCTGAACATCAGTTTGGCCTTTATTTGGCTTTATTTGCTACAAAAACAGGAAAACACAAAGTATAAAATCTGCTTCATCATTCTTAAATCCAATCCCTATGATCAGAAAATCACAAATAGAACATGCAGAAATGTCTTCTACTGTCCATCAGTTCATCTAGCTCATTGAGGCAGAGGCATAGCAATCATCCTTTGAGGTACTGCTTTTATCTTTAAACCTTATAAATTCTGGCTAAGAAAAAGGCTAACATAAACTAGGTTTCACAAAATACTGATGATACATGTGTTTACCATTAAATTCTCTGTCTTTGTGTGTGTAGGGGATGGAATTCAGTCAATAGATATAATTTGTTTCAATATTAATTATATCTTCCCATAAATATTTTTTTTCTTAAAACTCTGGCTCTTGCTACAGTCTGTCTGCTAGTGAGTACTCATAGATAACAAAAAGTGAATTAGCAAACGGAAAACGAGTACTAACAGGAAAAAAAAAAGCTAATAAAAAAACTGTCAAAAGGGCACATGCAGGAGGCAACTAGTTGATGTGTCTCTGTCATATCAATGTTTCTCTCTCGCTCTCCCCCCTCCTTTCCTTCTTCCCTTCCTCTCTCTGAAAAGCAATGGAAAAAATATCCTTATGTGAGGATTAACAAAACAAAACAAAACAAGCTATCAAAGTAGTGTAGCTTTAAAGTATTTGGTAAAATTTTCTAGGTTTATTTTTCAGGCAAGTTTTTCCTTAACATATGCATTTATGATCAGTCTCAGCTTGGAACCCTTTTGAGGACTTTCATCTAAGTCTCTGATTTTCAACTGGTGTGCTGCAAAACGCACACTGGTGTGTTGCAAGAATTTTTAAAACATGCAATACCTGACTAATTATTCAGGGGCATTAACCTCTTTTCCCTTAGATTGTCAAATAAAAAAAATAATAACAGCTAACACAACAATAGCCATCCAGTGTGAATGAATCAAGGTTATATCCATTTTTTGGTCAGATCAGAAAAATATATGATATATATTTTTGGTGTGCCACCGAATTTTATTAGTTTATGTATGCCATGAGATGAAAAAGGTTGAAAATCAAAGTCAATGTGTATCTTCTAAAGTTTTGTCTTGAAAGAAAATAGTGAGTATCTTGTCCCAAATATTAGCAGTTTGAAGCTGATGAACTAATTTGAGGAGTAGAAATGACACTTCTGTTCAACTCAGCCTTCTGCATTTCTTTTTGTATCATACCTACACCAATTCCTAGAACTTGAATTCCAATTAACTAAGCTCACATGAAGTGCCAAGCACTTTGCTAATTGATGGAGATAAAAACCCAGATAGGACATGGCCCTTACATTCAAAACCCTCAGGGTATACTGGGAAATACAGAAATAGAAGCAAATAATTCTAATACAATGCAGAATGATACCTGTGATAACAGAGATATGTTCCAAGAACTATATGTACCAAACAGAAAAGATACAAATCTACTTAGGTGAGAGAAAGGAGGGGGTTTCTTGATGAGGGGATATTTACTTTGGGTCTTGAAATATGATTAGGAGCTCTTCAGACAAGGGGCAATGAAAAAAGAATAAAAACTGATATGAAGTTAAGATGACTGGTACAGCCAAATAGATGGGACAAAATTAAAAATTCAGAAAAGCCCACTGGCTTTAACTATTGATTTACAGCTTAATCATATGAACACTGAATATTCAGAGACTGTAAGATATAAAAAGAACAACCAGAATAGGTATGATGTCTTCCTGAATCTCATTTAAACCTTAATTAGATCTAGTGGGAAGCTGGCAAAGTCCAGTCTAGGTAGAAGGAGATAGACCTGTCAGTATGGAAAAAAATTGAAAAGTCATCTAATTCTTTATAAGGCCAGCATATATCTCTAAACTGCACTTTGCAATGATGGAAGAGTAGGTACTTGTATTGAAGAGACATTTTGTTTTATAAAGCGTGTTTTTATAGATATATTTTCATCTGATCTATGTAACTTCCCTTTGAGGTATGGGCATATAGAACATATATTATTTTCCACTTTACCCATATATAAGCTCAGAGAAGTAAAGTAACTTGCCTGAAGTCACACAGCATGTCAGTTTGCAGAACCAGGACCAAAATCCATATCTTCTAATACTAAAGTCTTTGTTCTCTACTATACCACACACTTTACCAAACTCTGCAACACATTTACAGAGCAAATTATGCCACGACATTGTAATTGTGCTTAAATTATTCTATGGTAATCTTTAATTATATGAATTAACTAAAATGAATTCATTCACTTCTTCACAATAAGCCTATTTATAATCACATCCACCTTCAGAGACCTGAGGTAGGCATGAGGTAACGTTTTTCCAGAAATCCTTACAGTAGAAATCTCTGCTCTCTTCTATTCCTTGCTCATTGCCCTGAGAGTTTGTCTTGTGTAGACTTACATCAACAAGCTCCCTTGCCTACAACTTCCTGTTGGGTTTGGCCAGTGAGAAGCACTGCCCTGTGAGAGAAAAAAAGTGAAATTGAGATTGGGGAATATATTCCCCTGCCTCCCTGCTAAAGGCCATAGCTCCTGTCATGTGATCCTCTCCATATAGCTATCCTCCCTGGGTTCTAATAATCATTCCCCTTGTTGTTCCTTCAATACCAGGGTTGGTAACAGGTCCTGTTGTTTTCCCTGGGGTACTT
Organism: Miniopterus natalensis; assembly: GCF_054644295.1. Taxonomy (NCBI): domain Eukaryota; kingdom Metazoa; phylum Chordata; class Mammalia; order Chiroptera; family Miniopteridae; genus Miniopterus; species Miniopterus natalensis. The sequence continues at coordinate 5,296,833 of NC_142103.1, read as the reverse complement.
TATAATTCCTTGTGGCTTTCCCTAAACCCTATTCACACCTTTGTATGGTCCCTGTGTTGATTTCTCTTCAAGTTATCCAAGATGTGTGTGCCATCTGTTTCCTGCCTGGACCCTGACTGATAAAGCCCCTAACTTTTCTTTTTCTTTCCTTGTATCCGTTCCTGATAATCTTTCCATGCAAGCTCTTGGTTTTCTAATAACCATCATATATTCACTGAGGCATCTTTACTCTCACTGTCCCCCAAATGCTCATGTACCAGTCACAAAGTCATTTACATGAATATCTCTGTCAGGTGTGCTTAGTGGTTAAGGATGTCCCACTAGAGCTATGGGACTTAGTCCCAAAGGAGCTATGGAGTTGTTGGTGCTTAAAATGTAATTGCACTAGTTTAATGGCAAGACTCATGACAAATTTCACAAATATGGGATATATTTGTCAGCTGGGCCTAGGTTTGTTTAAAATTTTCAGCTTTAAGTAATTGATAATACTCTAGTAAGTTCACTGTACTCCTAAGTTATGATGACCATGAGTCCTAGAAACCACTTTTGTCATTTGGACACAGTGTCTTGTCTACAGTATTTATTTTGTCAAGAGAAAGAAAAGTAAGAAAATGGATAATGAATTCTTATGCAAAGAATATTTGTTAATGGGAAGAGAGCTGTTATTTTAAGTACTAACATTGCCATGGACTCTCAACATACATTGGCTTCCCCGTGACTATATTTTCCCCCTACATTTAAAATGAGAATCTTCTGAGAATAGGTTATTCTGTTGCAGGTTAGCACCTATAGCTGAGGCAAAAGGGTCTCTACAAAAATCAGAGAGCTACTGGGAACAATTATCCATATGTAAGAGCAAAGTCTGTATATGTGTATATGCCCATAGAATAAATCAAATGAGCATGAACATTTGAAGAGTGAGAATAAGCACACCTGTCTTAACACTGAGTAGTATTTCTGAAGTCCTACATCCGAATACTATAATACAGAAAAAGCAGGAACAAATATGTGAACAACAAGCATGCTTGTTTGGAGTTAGAAAACTGTATCAGCCCAGCTGGTGTGGCTCAGCGGTTGAGCATTAACCTATGATCCAGGAGATCTCAGTTTGATTCCTGGTCAGGGCACATGCCCGGGTTGTGGGCTCCATCCCAAGTCAGGGGTGTGCAGGAGACAGCTGATCAATGACTCTCTCATCATTGATGTCTCTCTCTCTCTCTCTCTCTCTCTCTCTCTCTCTCTTTCTCTCTCTGAAATCAATAAAGACATTTTTTTTTTTAATAAAAAAGAAAACTGCATCAGTTCTTTTTGATGTATTTACTGATTGGCTCCATGAAACAAACTCTCAACTGATTCAAATAACCCTTGCATTTTGCTGTTACTGTCCACTAAGTTGACACTTTTGACCAAATTACTAGTTGCTCTGGGTTTCTGTAGCAGGAGTAAGTTCTGACAAACTCTAAGCCGATGGATGAAAGCAATATAGTTAACTTTGTAATGAACATCCACCAATGATCACCAGAAACAAAGTATCTAGTTTGCCATGACAAAAAATATTCCTAAAACATCATCAAAACCTGATTCTTTAAAAATAGCACAACAATTCAAAAAATTTGGTGATAACTTCTAAAATTGTATTTGAACTAAGACAACTTCTAAACTCAGAAATAGAGATAATTTATTGCCAGGAGGTTTCTAGTGTCTGTGGGTTTTAAAAATAAGTCCCTGTTTTACTCTCCATCTGGAACATCTTATTAGCATCATCAAAAGGAATATTTGGTTCTGATGTCTTACATATTTACTATCTTTAAAAGATAGCCAGGGGATTACAATCCTTGACATTTACATTTATCTAATTTATTGTCCACAGGCTCTGAATTGCTTATTTAATTTAAATTAATGGGCCATGTTCAAATCAAAGAAAGTTAAACTAATTAAGGCAGAATAGTCTAATCAGGCACTTTAAACTCTAAGATTTATTGCAGACATTCAGGATTTGAATTTGATTGCGTTTATTGAATCAAGCCAGGAAGCTATTTGTAATAGTTGGGTTAGGTTAATCTATAATGAAATCCAATTTAAAATTAAAGGTAGGAGTTCAAATTCAGTTCAACATTTGAGCACTGTGTGCCATACAGGTGCTGGATACTGTGGACAGAGAAATGGCTAGGCATCTTACTCTACCTTCAAGGAGTCCGTAATCTATTGAAAGGAATCAAAAGGGAGAAACAGTATTGCAAGAGATGAATCTTCTTATCTCTTCTCAGTCTGAAACCCACCCTTCTGAAGAGGATATAACTTCCAAAGATACATTACTTCAAAAAACTTTTTCTGAGTACCTATTACTATGTGCCAGAAACTGGTACTAGTGCTAGCTGGGAATACATAGATCAAGTTTTTGTTTCTGTAATTGAGATGTACCTAAAGGAGACAGAGAAAAGAAACAAATGTTTCTAGTGGAGTAGAACTAGAACAAGAAATAAGCACTGTGAAGAGAAGCACAACTTGTTCTGGAAGTGTTAGGGATTATGAGATGTTGCCAACTAATACACTCAATAAACGTTTAATAAGTGCCCACTATGTGCCAGTCCATGGGGGGAAAATGTTGAATAAGTCACAGTTCCTTCCCTGGAGGAGCTCACGATTCAGTGGAGCTGCGCATTACAAGTTTTGAAAACGTTTACATCAGATAACAAAAAATTAAAATTGGAATCCTCAACCTTCTGAAAGACATATTACTGGCTTAAGATTAAAAAAAAAAAGAAAATTCTGTGAACAGATTAATGAACAATGTACATTTATAGACTCAGAACTGTCAGTTTAGATGATGGTTAAACAGTTGACTTTACTGAATTGTATTGTGTGTAAAAAATAATTTCAGAGCTGAAGTTCAAATATGACTCAATATAATTATGATTGCTATAAATCAAATTATGTTAAATTGCCTCAAATATTTTTCTTGGATTAAATTCCAATTTATGACATTAGATTGTACAATATCAAAATCATTGGTTGAAAAGTGTAAGATTTGGTTAACTAGTTTTTGTCTACCTAATGCTAAATGATTTAAATATAACAAGAAAACAAAGGCAGTAAAATCTCAGACATCTCTTGCAGCAATATTTTGCTGATATGCCTCCTAGGGCAAGGGAAATAAAGGAAAAAATTAACAAATTAGACTGCATAAAACTAAAAAGCTTCTGCACAGCAAAAGAAACCAGCATCAAAATGAAAAGGGAGCCCACTGTATGTGAGAACATATTTGCCAAAGATACATCTGATAAGGGGTTAATTTCCAAAACATATAAGTAACTCATATAACTCAACAAAAGGAAGATAAGCAATCCAATTAAAAAATGGGCAAAGTACTTGAATAGACACTTCTCCAAAGATGACATACTGATGGCCAACAGACATATAAAAAGATGCTCACTGTCACTAATCATCAGAGAGATGCAAATTAAAACAACAATGAGATATCACCTCACATCTGCCAGAATGGCTGCCATCAACAAATCAACAAATGACAAGTGCTGGCGAGGAAGTGGAGAAAAGTAAACCTTAGAACACTGCTGGTGGGAATGTAGACTGGTGCAGCCACTGTGAAAAGCAGTATGGAGGTTCCTCAAACAATTAAAAACAGAACTGCCTTATGACCCAGGATTTCCAGTGTCTATTTATTTGGCCATAAGAAAGAATGAAATCTTACCATTTGTGACAGCAATGGTTGAACCTATAGGGTATTATGCTCAGTGAAATGAGTCAATCAGAGAGAGATAAATATGATGAGTTCACTTATATGTGGAATCTAAAGAACAAAATAAATGAATAAACAAAATTGAAACAGACTCATTAACACACAGAGCGGACTGTTCGTTGCCATAGGGGACGAGGGTTCGGGGGGTGGGTGAAAGAGGTGAAAGGATTGAGAAGTACAAATTGTTAGTTACAACATAGTCATGGGGATGTAAAGTACAGCACAGGGAATATAGTCAATAATATTGTATTAACTATGTATGGTGCCAGATATGTACTGGAAATATCAGGGGGAAACTTTGTAAAGCATATAATTGTCTAACCACTATGCTGTACACCTGAAACTAATACAAAATAATATTGAATATAAACTGTAATTGAAAAAATTTAAAAAGAAAATATATTAATAACAAAAAATAGTCTCTAAAATGTAACCACTATTTGACAGCAAGGGATTCCTGAAGCCCTTCCATCTGGAGCTCCTAATCTCATTTAATTGGTAAAGATTTCAGGTTTTATGTAAAAAAATCAAGTTCTGATTATTTTCTTCAAAAGGTCTTAATCTAATACAAAATTGTACTATCCTCTATTTAAAACTAATCATAAATAAATACGGACAGGGACTGAAAAAGAATGTGAGAAAATAAAAATAGTTGATTTGGTAGCATGGTGGGAATGTAGGTTATTCTTTTTTTCTAGTTATGTTTGCTCGATAAGTAAATTTTTAAAAAGTTCTTGTTTCAACTGATTCAACTTTCTTTTCCTTAGAGAAAAAAGATATTTATAGCTTCAAAGTAAATTGGTATAATGTCAATATCTAAATAGAATGACATTGGTTCCTCGTAAATTCCAAGTTTCTCAATGAATGCCTTAGGGAAAACTCTTGACAACTCTCTGTAGTTATGCTGTGAGATGATATAAATGCTTTGAACACTGATTCCCAGAAGTGACACTGGTTTGTTCCTAAGGGACCTTGTGTGCCCACCTCATGTGCTTGGCAATTGGCGTCCTCTTGGCATAGGAGTTGTACTGCATACTCACAGCCCAGCCTTCATCAGTATCATCAGTGTTGCTGATTTAATCTCAAATATATGCTGATTTTAATGCCGTTGGCAATGGCTGCCTAAAACATTTTTTACTACACTATAGAATCATCTTAATCTTGTCCTCATGGTCTTTGATAAATACTATCATAATATAATATTCTGTATCAGTTATCTATCACTACATAACAAACGGCCTCAAAATGTAATGACTTATATAAGCAACTATTTCTTATCTCTCAAGATTTTGTCAGTCTCCTAAAATATTTTTCTAGTCTGGGCTGGTTTGGTTTATCTATGCTGGGCTCACTGATGTGTTTTGATCAGCTAGTAGCAAGTGGATAATATAGGATGGCCTCACTCACATATCTGGCACTTCGTAAGCTATTGAATGGAACTCCTAAGTTTACCTTTGTAATGAGTATTATGACATACAAACCAGAGCCTCCTTTCCAGGACAAAGACATTTTTCCCACAGTGTCTAGAAGTGTTGCCTGCTGACAACTTACTACTGCATCTCTACCGCAATAATTACCAAAAGAGGCTGCCTACCTCAAGAATGTACTCCCTCCTCAAGGGTAGCCCTCATCCAATGACTGGTTGATGCAGACATTAAAATGCCTGGCCCCTTTGTCTCAACTTGAAACAACTTTAAGAGCCATCTCAGCTCCAGAGTTCCCCAAGGAACCAGCTGAGACCTCTGTTTCAACTGTGTTGCAGACTAACTTTCACCTATGATCAATCCTACATTCATTATTGCCTCACATTTGTTGCAGACAGCATTCCCCCCAAAAATTTCTGCTTGAAAATCTCCATTTCAGAATATTTCTTCTGGGGAACAAGACCTAAAATGTGCTCCAACTGGCCTCTCTTCCTCCAGCAGGTTTTCTTGGGCTCACTCACCTGAAGGTGGTTACAGGGTTCCCAAGAGCATAAAAATAAGCCACAAAGTATTTTAAGGCTTGAACTCAGATCATGCACAGTTTCTACTCTGTAACATTATTTTGGTCAAATATATTAGTTTTAAAAATAATTTTAAATGGATTAAATAATGTTAATAGCAGTGATGATGATGGCAATGAATTTTCCATGCTTTATTTGTTCCAGTCACTATTCTAGGCATTATATATAATAACTTATTTAATACCATAACCATATGAGGTAGGCACTGTTATCCTTTTTTACAGCTAAAAATACAGTAGAGTTTTATCAGATATTTACCCAAACAAGCTAAATCTACTACATGAAATCTAAGAAATACCTTTGATCCTAAAGTGGAAGTGGGTAACAGTGCTGTGATGTACAGAGCAGTCGTTCCAATTGGCTGGTTTCACTTTGGGGCTTTAAATCATTGAATAATGCTGCTGCTAATGAGGAGTTCATTAATTTGATAATTTTCTCAAACAACTGAGACTTAGATTTTATTTGAAGTCTACAAATGTTATGGCCTTCAGTACACCTGTGTTCATGGACCTTTAATAATATTTTATTCACTAAGGAATTCCTAAACCAAAAGAATTTCAGTTGAAAAATTAACCTGGTACAGTCAAACCCCACGTTGTGCAACAGAGTAGAAATTAAGTTCCTTTTTCACTTAATAAAGTAAAATACAAAAGTCATTTTCCAAAGTGGGATAATATTCACTTGAATTCTTTAAAAACTGATATCAATGCATTATCAGAAAAATGTTGGCTAAGAAAGGAGGATGTGATCTACTTCATCTAAAATATAGCATTGACTTAAAAAATCATAACCATGCTCCTGGGAAAGATGACTGAGCACCAAAAATGTTTGAAAGTTTCTCCAATTAGCAACACCTAGCTAAATCAAAATATTAATTTCGATCTTATTGCATTTATCACTTGTTGAGCATATTAAATAAATAGGGCTCAATGTTAGGCTTCTTGACCTTATTATTATTATTTTTTTGATACGGAACACTTCACAAGTTTGTGTGTCATCCTTGCGCAGGGGTCATCCTAATCTTCTCTACATCGTTCCAGTTTTAGTATATGTCCTGCCAAAGTGTGCACCTCACACTTATTACTGATATTGCTTGCAGAGTAAGATTTTCACTCAGGGAAATTATTTTGATTAATTTCTCAGTGGACTAAGGAAATATTCTATCTCATTTCTGATTCATAAACTTGCTATTTCATTCACTTTAGTTGACAGTGGAAAAGATAATTCTTTGAAATTACCAGTCACTCATGCCCTCTTTTGTATTATATTTGGGTTTGTAAACTTCCATAAGTAGGACAGGACCATAACACTGATGACAGACTTCCTGGGATACCTGACTACTCCTCCCCACAGGCCACTGGGTATTGTGTGCACCTGACTCAGAGAAATTCCCACTTCACTAAATAGATCAAAATTTCTGAAACTGTGAGAACATCAACATTTTGATTCATAGAGAATTGTGCTAAAAATGCTTTCAACAAATGATTTGTTATAACTGAGTTAAAAATGTGTAGAACTCCCTATTTTTTCAGCTGGGTCTCTATTTGTTTTTACCAAATGTGACTGCAATGTTAAAAAAGAGGTAAAAAAATAATTTTTAATTGCCCCAAAGAAGAACAAACAATAGCCTTAAGGCAGTTTGTTTTCTTAAGTATCTCCAATTCCTGTTCTAAGAGAATAAAATCAAACCATCAGTTAATTGTATGTATATACACAGATAGTTTCTTCAGTGTTCAAATCCCTTTGAAATTGTCTGCCCTTTAGCTTGCAATTTCTTATTAAGTATGTTTTTGGTACAAGCCTGAAATCATCATTAAATTGCCACAGATGGTTGTCTTGATCACATTTTTCCTCAGTCAGTCTTTCCCTTGATATAGCTGGGAGCTAGCATTCTGCTTTGACTTGCCTGAAATTTTGAAAACTAGAAACGCTAATGTCATTTTACACCATAAACTGTAATAAATTTATTTTCCTCTTCAGAATTCCTAGGAGGATCTTTATTAATATTGATTTAAGTTGTGTGGCTATTTATGATCAACTGAAGGAGTTTATAAAAATTATTAAAATAAACCCAGTTTTCATTCATTAATTTGTCTAGAACATCTAGGATCAGTGTTTCAGGCCACTTTTCCTAGCTTTCCAATTTTCTGTCACTGTACACCTGAGTGCCAAGAGTCCCTAGTAATAGCCATGTGCGTGCGTGCACGCTCAAGCAAACGCACATACACACAAGATTGCAGATGCCAATGCTGATGTTTGTAACCAGTTTTTCCAAGTTCATGTGCAAAAGTTTACTTGTTTTATGTGCTGGATTAATAGTGAAATTTCCTTCCAAATATCTGTAGACAAAGACCCATTTCTAGATTCAAGCCGTGAGTTCTTTAAGGACGGAAACCTCATTAACCTTGATTATGAACCTCTAAGAGCCAGCCTAATGGTGTGGGCTGTGAGTAGATTCTTGGTGAATTAGAAACTGATTACCTGAAAATCACAGGCTATAAAGAGACTGTTAATTAGGAATTAAATTGCAGAATTGATTAAATAACATTTAATACATTCCATGAAATTAAATTTAATCTAAAGTATATACTAGAGCCCTTTAAAAACTATCAACACTATGAAAACCATAATTGGAGGTAAACATGAATACAGACAGTCCAGAAAAAGGTAACACTGGATTGTGTCCAATGAAAAGCTTGAACATCCCCTCACACACCTTCTTAATATGTGCCCCTACTTCTTTCTCCTTTCCCATTATTTGAAGAAGAGTTAAAGAAGGGAAATCATATGGGAGGTGATGCTGTACTTATCTTTGTTGTTCACTTAATGTGCTTATTATTCTTGTTCACTCCTGATTTACCTTGTTGTTTTTAAAATCTGTATTTGTATACATGGGAAGTAAATGGTAGTAACAACATAGAACTCAATTATAGCTTAAAACAACCCAACTAATTCAGTTTCTGTGTATTACTGACCCCAAACAATTGCAGAAAGTGGGTGAGTCTGGTTAATGTACAAGTTGAATCTCCTCCTAATATTCAAATATTGACAATGTCAAAATAAAGGAAGTAGTTCACAAAAGTTAACTTTAATTACCTCATCTTTTTAGCAACCCATGTGAAATAAAACTAATTGGTGTCCAATGACAATGCAATGTCTTTGTTCCCTCTCTCCTTACAGGTTTCCTCCAGCTTAGGACTGGCAAAAACTGCCTTTAGTGGCTTCCCAGTCTGGGGTTCCAGATGTATGTGCTCCTTTGTACCTCTCTGTTAAAGCCCTTTTTGTTATAATAGTTATAAAGCTCTGTCTCTATCACCATGTTAGCCTGTGTCTATAAATAACAGACCCATGAATATAAGTTTTTATCATGAATCAGACTTAAAAACAACACTCAGATACCTAAAAATGAGGTTCATGCTCAATGGTCTTTCACGGCACAATAACTATCTCTCAGTTAAAATATTTCCATATATTACACCTTGATGATGTTCTGAATTTATAGTTCCAAAGAAATAAACTGGGCCCATATCAAAAAGTAGTCTTATATAATACAGATATCAATAATGGAATAATATGAGGAACCTTAGGTGTGTTTTTCTGCCCAAAGTTATTTCTGACACACACCTCTCACTGTTTATAATTCACCCATTTGGATTGGCATGGATTGGCAGACTCTTTTAAAATGCAAACAACATAAAGGTTAACACATTAATCCAATGATAAACCCAAGTAACAATCTCTAAGATATGCATAGTATTCTAAATTTTGTAAAGAATAATCATATTTTGGAAGTTATTGTTGGAAAATTATTTCCACCTCCTTTAACTCACTTTATATTTATCAGAACCATATGACTTAGGTGGTTAAGTAGCAGTAATAGTAGCAGTAGTAGCAGCAGCATTACTAGTAGTGATGATAAAACCCTTATATACCATGTATTATGTGCCAGACACTGTTGTAAGCACTTTACGTATATTAATTCATTTGATCATCACATCCGCCTTACATGGCAGCTTCTACTTATATTACCACTTTTATAAATGATAAAGCCAAGTCTTGGAAAAGTCAAGCACCTTGCCAAAGGGCACAAAACTGGTAATCTGAGTTAGGACTCAAATCCTGGCAATCTGCTTCTAAGGGCCTGTGCTCTAAACCACTTACGACCATCATCTCTTTGATCATTTACTCAATTATTTACTGAGTGCATACTGTATACCAGATACTCTTTGAAGCTTTGGAGATACAATTAATAAACAGATTTGATCTCTCCTCCCAATGAGTTTTCATTCTAGAAGGGAGAGACACAGTAAATAGAAAGGGAAATTTCCTTAGTGATAAGTTATATGAAAAAAAGAAGGTTGTGTGAAAGACAGTGATGGGGTGAAGCTGCTTTTGATTGGGATCTAGGGAGACTATTCTGAGAAGACACTGGAGCTAAGGTATGAAGGAAAGAGAGGAAAGAAGCAGCTATGTATATAATTTTAGGACAAAGTACATCAGGAAGCAAGACAAACAATAGCTCTAAGGTGGGAATGACTTTGAAAAGAGAAAGTGAGTGAGGCCAGAATGGGGGGTATCAGGACATGAGATCAGAGATGTCAAAGGAACTTGATTATGTAGAAGGATTTTGGATTTTGCTCTCAGTGAAATGGAAAGTCACGGAAAGCTTTTAGCAGGCGAGTGTCATTATTTGATTTAAATTTAAAATGGGTATTTCTGGTTACTTTGTGGAGAAAAAAACTTTATAGGGTTAAACATGGAAATAAAAAAGACCAGTAAGGAGAATATGGCAGTAGTGCACATGAGAAATGATGGAGGCATGGTCTAGAGTGTTTGCAGGTGAGAAGTATATGAATTTGAGGATGTTTTGAACTTACAGCTAATAAGGAGAGAACCTAGATGAAAATTGAGGTTGTTCTGACTCTAAATTTATGCATTTATTGTCTGCATCTAAAAAAGCTAGTTCCGATTCTCACAGTGAGGAGTGAATATTTTAATTATGGGAAGGGGAAAGGAGGGAAATGTGAAGAAAGGTGGAGGAGACAGAGAGAGTATGAGAAAGTGGGGGAGGAAGGAAAGGGGGGCAGCAGGGAAGGAGGGACAGGGAGACAGGGAGAGAGTTTGGAGTATAGAGCTCTGATGAGTATCCTCCAAGTGGGTTTACACAGTTAAGGGTTTTAGGCAGTAGAAGGTCTGTAGATTTGGGGGAGCATATATTTAGTATTATATAATAGTAGAAGACCAATTTAGCTCATTATAGAATAAGACCAGATAGACTTTATGTGGCTTCTAGGATGATAAACAGAATATCAGTGTTTATGCTCATAAGCATGGTTTCCCCTTTATTATCCCAACTGACACACTCCCCTGAAATTGACAAGCTTTATGGAATTCAGTCAACTGAACTTAATTTTTCTTTTGTTTCTTTTGTAGAGTGATTTAGCAGATTTCTGATATTTCCCTTTCAAATAGGGCTGTGTATAAGCAAAGCGTATGTCTACTGTGCACCCTAGCCAGTCTAATGTGCTGTGAAAGCCTGAGAAATGTTCAATCACCCTAATGATCTAAGACTTGTTTCTGGGTGTCTTTAGGCTTTTCTCTGGGGATATAAAGACTACATTATTCTGGGAAGCAGTAACAGTAATGGTTTGGTCAATTAGTATAAGTATTAGCTATGACTAGGCCCAAATGATGAAACTGTAGTTTTAAGCATTTTGGATATTAGGCACAATATATATAAAACCTCTTTTGTAGATTAAATCAAGTTACAGCCAATAATTCATCAAATCCATTTAACAAAGCTTGCCAAGACTTAGAGGATCACTTTCTCTCAACCTTGTTTCTCCTTCATTTCCCTTCTCATACTGAAAGCTGTTCTGAGAGAAAGGTTTGAAAGTCATCTGCAGAAGTATAAATGTCTAATAAGGCTTCAGGTATTTGCTACTCTAGGGACATTCTCGTTTTTCAAGAAAACTAGAAATCCTGAGTCCAAAGAATGAAACCCTAGTTATGAAATTGGGCCATCAATTAAGTGAGAAGAACAAATAAATTAAATACCCACTGTATTAGTCAGGTTTCTCTAGAGAAACAGAATAAGATGTGTGTGTGTGTGTGTGCGTGTGTGTGTGTGCGCACGCGCGCGCGCGCGCGCGCGCATGTAAAGAAATTTATTTTAAGGAATTGGCCTGTGTGATTATGGGGGCTGGTAAATCTAAATCTGCAGAGTGGCCAGCAATTTGAAGACCAGGAGAGCCAATGCTCCAATTCCAGTCCAAAAGCAGTCTGCTGAAGAATTCCCCATTCCTCAGCGATGCTGGTCTTTTTGCGGTATTCAGACCTTCAAATGATTGGATGAGGTCCACTCACATTACGAAGGGCAATCTGTTTTACCCAAAGTTTATGGATTTAAATGTTAATCTCATCCAAAAACATCCTCCAAGTTGACAAATAAAATTAACCATCACATAGACCTTTGATAAGGACTGTTGAAAATATGGTTCTATTTGTTTACTTCTTACGATTTGTATCCCACATTACATTAGAGAATCTTTTGTTTGCAGTTCTGTTTAAACTAAAGATAGTCATATATATATATATATTCTCATATTTAAAAATAAGTATCGCAGTTTCAGGTCCTGATAGTATTTCACATACTGGAGTAATGGGAGAGAAGGTCACTGGCATTATAATTTAAGTTAGGGTAGGCAGGCCTTCTTTCTACAAAGTGGCACTTGAGCTAACACCTGAATGAAGAGAAAGAGTTATCTATGCCTATGTATAAAGGGAAAGCATTCCAGTTAGAGGGAATAGAAAATGTAAAGCCTCTGTGGAAGAAATGAGATTGGGATGTTCAGAAAAATCTTCATGAGAAGTGGCATTTGTGAAGGAAGTTAAAGAGGTGAGATTTTTACAAGTCAAGATTGGGGAAGAGATAAAGAAACGCTGATTTAGAAATACAAAACTTTCTATGGAGTACCAGTTATACATTAATATTGCCTTAAAATATTAATTTGAGTCAGATGAGTCCAAATATAAGTTTATGTCCAAGGTAGGTGTTTTACTTCCTTTTCCTTTTGTACAACTAATGAGCAATTACCTACATTATGAAGTATCTGTGTAATATCTATCTAAAACCATGAAGAATACGGGTGAGGTAATCAGAGGGACTACTATCCACAGTACATACAGAGCACTGAAAGTACTCTTTCCTCAAAGACCTTTGCTTTCTAATTTCAAAATGGGATTACTATGAAGTAAATAGTTATTTTTATGCACCTCAATGTAGAGGGTTAAGACTCATGTCAAAGTGAGAATAATTTTGATCAGGTAATGGAATACTTTCTATGTATAACAATACAATCTCAGGTAATTGGAAGTTGACTTAAAAGTTGTCTCATTGAGCCTGGCCAGCGTTGCTCAGCGTTTGAGCAGTGACCCATGAACCAAGAGGTCACTGGTTCGATTCCGGGTCAGGGCACATGCCTGGACTACAAGCTTGATCTCCAGTGCAGGGCGTGCAGGAGGCAGCCAATCGATGTTTCTCTCTCATTGATGTTTCTATCTCTCTATCTTTCTCTCTCTTCTCTCTCTAAAATCAATAAAACATATTTTTTAAAAAGTTGTCTCATTAAAGCACATCCTGATGCTTTTGTTCCCACCAAGGGTTTGCTCACCTTATAATTGAACACAGTTAATGATCTTTCTGAGGTATCCCATTCCATCATTGGTCAGCTTTGATGAAATCATTATCCTTGCAGCACTATCCCTTGGTCTAAGACTTATACCTGTATCAGCCAGAGTTCCTAGTTATAGATACTAGAATTCCACTCTAGCTAGCATACGCAGAAAGAGATTATTTATAGGTTGCAGGATAACTTACAGAATGTCTAGGAGGGTGAGGGACCTAACCTTGGATATTGCACAGCTAGTAACAATACAGCCAAGTGGAAATCCCAACCACACCATGGGGTATCTCTAGCAGAAATTCTACTAACACCACTTCCTATCACTCAGCACCTATGATTTTAGACCACAAAGTGTAGAACCTCTGCCATAGTTTCCCTAGAAGATTCTATCTCTTTATTCACAGCCACCACCTCCCTCTCAAACTTAACAGGCAAGTGCATCTGACTGGTGAAGCCTAGATCACATGGACAAGCTTAGATGCAAGAAAATCTGGAAAATGCAGTTTCGTGGTTTCAAGATTCTTTGTAGAGGAAAGTATGGTAGAAGAGGATTGGAAGGAATAGTGAGTGAATCAATTTGCAATATTTTTCACATTTCCTCTCTGAGCTTTCTTGAGATTAAACATCTCCAGTTCCTTTAAATGTTGGAGGGTGTTATGTTTAGAATCTGTTCACCGTCCTGGTCCTTCTCCTCTGGGCATATCCCAGTGCAGGTCCCTCAAAATGCGAAACCAAGAACAGGGTAAAATTACCAGGTATCTGTTAGCCTGTGAAAAATGAAGCAGGTCTAGCACCTCCTTTAGATATTGAACATCTAATAATACATCCTCATAATGTTCATGGAATCTAGTGAGTAAGACAGCAAGATTTGTTTACATGTCTCTCACTTTTTAAAGGCATATCATCCCAAATCTGCACTACTGTACTTATAGAGCTTGTTTTATAAACAAAAGCAGGACATTGAAATGTGTCACTATTAAATTTCATCTTGTTAAAATCAGAACCCAAAACTTGATATCAAGAGGCTAAAAAAATGGGCAAAATCTATTTTCCAATATAAATCTTTATCTTTACTGGCTTTGTATCTAAGTTTTGGCTAAGCATGTTCACTATGTCCTCACTCAATTCATTAATATAAATTATTAATGTGGCAAGGCATAAGATAGAGACCCATTAGAGATGGGTTAATATTAATCTATTAATTAGGGTAAAGATAAATTAACCCAATATGTATCAACACAATTGTCTCATCAAATATATCCATCTTATGCATAGGCAAGGCTTTGTAAAGTGCCATATATAAATCCAATTACATCATTTTCACAGAATAGCCTTGATCTTTCAGTCTGACAAAATTCAACATAATCTATCACATCACTTTACCCCTAAAACAGATCTGCCTCTTGACTTTCCTGTTTGACAAAGAGGCCCTTTCTCCTTCAGGTCATCCAAAATTGAAAGTTAAACATCTCTGATACCTTCAAATCCTTCTTTCCATGATCAATTAATCACTAAGCCAGTTGTTTACTGTTCATAATAATGTTCTGGAAATTTTATGTCTCCATTTTCCACTTTCACTACCTTAATCCAGGTCCTTATCAATTCAGACATGGACCACTGAAAAAGCTTAACCGATTTCCCTCATTCTTTTACGTAGTGACAGTGTGAAGAATGGCTCTCTTTTGTTCCTGTCACTGCCATATAAAAAGCACTCTCTTATTTCCTCTGTACATATATAAGACATTCGGGGAAGGGGCCATTTCTTATCTATTTCAACCCTTTTGAAAGCAACTTGAAGGCAAAGATTATAGTATCAACCCCCCATTATTCTTCAAACATTGCATACCTACAGCTTAATAGCTATATAGTACACAAATATACTAACTAGAAGCTAAGTAGAGATCAAATCCATTGACCCAATTCACTTATTAAAAGACAGGTATGGAATATTCTTATAGTATCATAGTTATGTGAAGATAATTAGATGCAACTTTTTAGAACCAAGACTACCATATTGAATTCATCTGAGTGGTCTTGTAGTAAAGTATTAGGAATTTGTCATTGGAGGATCTTCCAAATATATAGGGTCAAGCACAAAGATATTGGCAGACAAAGCACCCTGAGCTCAATGCTTCACTTGCAGTGTTAGGCTTAATCGTATTTGGCAGCAAAATCCATCCAGAGACCTTTAGAGACTCATTAAAACCAGGTAACGCTGAAGCATAGCAAAATGGTTTCCATTTGGACCATGGTGCCAGCTTAATAGATGTATGAAAAATAAAATGATTAAGTAGTTCCTTGTAAAGACATTCATCTAACCAGGCAGTTCCTAAAAACAGTCAATAGGTACATACTTATTAGGTCAGTGTAGTTGACCTAAATTTTTTGAACCATATAACCTAAACACGAGTGACAGGAGAGATGGTCTGATACCACACAAAATATGTTCTTGTCTAGGAATCAGGAAATCTGAGCTCTAATTTTGACTCTGCCACTAAGTCAACACTAACCTCATTTTCTTATCTAGATATGGAATTAGAGAGAGGCGGGATATTTGAAATGATCTGAATACCCATTGAAAACCTACTATTATCTAGACAGAAGTTATAGGTGATCAATGCATTTACAAATTGGATGTTGAATTATTGAACAATATATCCAGTTCAAAAAGGTCATGATGCAAAGCAGTTATACTATAGCATTAAATTAACTGAACATGTGGGAAAGGGTAAAGAAAAAAAATTCAGCCCTTTAAAAAAATGCTTTTCAATAAAAAACATACACACAAAGGTCTCCTTTGCAACTATCGATATTTGTAAATAGTCATTAGATAATGCTTAGTCACTGATTTGCTGAGGTGGGAGTCTTGACATTCTATTGGTCCTTTTGTACAACAATATTCCTTTTTCTTTGACGATCTTTATTCATTCTTATTCCATAGCAAAGATCAATATAGTTAAACACCAAAGGAAGTCTCAAGGTGGGTAGTTCACTATATTAAAGTTTTAAATTATAATATCATGTGCCCTATTCATATTCTTATTAAAGTAGTTAGGGTTAATCTTTCCTGAACTACATCTGCTGTTAATCCTTTAAATGGACAAGGAGAACAACTGTATATATGTATTAATGAGTTTTACTTATGAGATAGGCCTATTTTTGTTTTTTGGGGTTCAATTTTGGTGACTCAAGTGACATTAACTTTGTGGCTCTTCAAGACCTTACCATGACAGAGTAGATGATGAATCATACAAAAGAGCAGGGCTCTGACAAGGTCTCACAGTGATAAAGCATTGGGGACAGAGACAGGGGAAAAACTAGGATTCTCAAATCACTGTCACAGAAATCTCTTAAGTTTTCAATACTAATCACAGCCACTCTTCCTGAATAAGAAAGAAAATTCCCATTTTCCTGGCCAGCTGCCCCTTTCCCCTGCACTGCTCTTGTGTTTGCCTTCTTTAGACCTGGTTTCCCTTCCTTTCATTTAAATTGTTCCTGGATTTGCTTTGATCACTGAGAGCAAAAAATCAGCAAGAAGTCTTTCTGGGATAGAGAGAGGCAAGAAAATTCTGGGGGTGGGTCAGATATTTTGCCTGGGAAGTACATTGCCCTGCTATTCCCTGTTATTAGCCATAGGAACTATATTGACATATTGAGAGTCAGATAAAGGGAGGAGAGAAGGACAGGAAGCATCAAGTATCTTTTTCTTTTATTCTCAAAGATCTATGGGGGCCTTGCTCTGAATGACATAGGGAAATATGACGAAAAGTGACAAAGCACTGTCACATGTACAGCACAGCCACAAACACCAGCTGAGAACTTCATGGAAAAGAACTGGGGACCAAGGAATTAGAATGGAATCAGTGGCCAGATTACAGCATCTCAAGAGAATAAGGGAATGATAAGAGAGAAAGGCATTTAGAGAAGCAGCCAAAAGCTCCATCTTCTTTTGGTAAGTGTTCTGCTCATACCCATGAAAAGTTTCTCTAAGACAGCTGTTAGAAGAGCATTGGGAGAAATGAACATTCAAGTTTCTCCCTAATAATGAAAAGCAAAGGGTTAACTAGATGACTGCTAAAGCATGTCTCCGATCTTTCTTGGTTACACATCCCTATCAGTAAAATGATAATTACTCCTAGCATGGCTGACATTCAACTAGTACATTCCTATACAGCCCTACCTATTATTTGCATCTGTTCTAGTTGGCCAGTGCCCAATTAGGTTACAGTACTTCTTAGATGGATCAATTGGTTACCTCCCACATGCACTCCAACAGGGGAACCTGCAACCCAGGTACATAACCTTGACCGGGAATCGAATCTATGACCCTTTGGTTCCCAAGTGATGCTCTAACCACTGACCCACACCGGCCAGGGCCAAACTTTCCTATTCACACTGACAGCCCAATGTTGCCAGCTTTAAAGGCTGACAAAGTTAATAATCTAGGGAAGATTTGGGGAAGGGGTAAATACAAATTAAAAGAACTAATATATACCAGACGGTTTAGTAGGAGTCCCAGGAGAAGCCTATTAATCCTCTCTTCATCACCTCTGTCACAAAGGTCTGGAATATAATAGGTGCCCAATAAATGGTTATTCATTTCCCCTCCACTTTGTCCTCATTTTTTCTTGGCTTCTTGGCATACAAGGGCTTAAGTCACAGATACCAACATGGGTCTCTGAAGGCCAGAAAATGAAGAGTGGCTAAGGATGATACTTTTGACCAGACTATAACTAAAGAAAAACCATGTCCTGCCTTGTGACCTCAGAAAAGCTCTTCCATGACAATCTGGGTCATGTAGAAGGGATATTAAAATAAACAATTCATTCAACCAGAACATTTAATACACTAGTATAAGAGGCAGGAAGAAAAATTTAATGACTTCTCAAGGCTCCTTGGTCTGACTTGTGCATCTTTGCTCTGAAGACTTCAGCCAGATGGGCTTCATAGGATTTGGGCTTGTCAGGGTAGGGTATGCTGTGGGAGATTCATCAGTCCTTCAGCTTTGCCCCAAGTGCTTCATAATGATTCCCATTTATGAAGATCTCATACTGACTGATCAGAGAAGTCTAAGAATTAAAGAGTATAGCTAAAATCTTTCTGGGAAGTCTTTTTTTTTAGAGTAGATAAGAGGAAGACCAAGAGAGAAGGTTGCAAGCAGCAGTGTTGCCAAGCAGGCTGCCCTACTTACCTTGTCTAAGATCAGCCACAAAGTTTTCTCTCAGACAAACCTAATGGAGTAGTGGCCTAAAGCCAGACATTACAAAAAATTTAGTTCAGAAAATAGCTGAGAGTTACAAATGCTTATCAGAGTCAAGTTGCTACCTTAGCTAGACTCTGTAGGTACTTAAAGAAATGCTGGGGAAAAGCAAATGTTACAAATGTGCCATATATTAGATGTAAAACTGGAATTTCCTATGTTGAATTTGCTTGAAGATAAATTAGAAACCATATCCTTATGAAAAAACTCTCACCAGGATTTCTTTCAACAGTGTATTTTAGAATGGCTTTTCTCCATATGCAACTTTTCATGAACATATCTATTAGGTAAAAGTCCTGCACAAAGGTGGAAAGAAGTGATTATTTATGAAGAGCCAAGGAAAGCAGGCATGAACTAAACACAACTCTTTCTACTTATTCAACTGACTTCTCATTGGTCATCTTGCGCTAACAACCAATCACCAGGAACAGCTGAAAAAGTTACTCAAGGGCCTGAAATTATAAGTGTGGCACCTTAATTTTCTAGAATTAAACATTGCCACAAAGTTGTTATGTTTAACAGAATCTTTTGTGATAAGTATTATGTTCTGTAGCTATATACTAATGTTAAACCTATTAAAAAGTGATTCTATCCCTGGCCAGTGTGGCTCAGTTGGTTGAGCATCATCCCAGGCACCAAGAGGTCACCAGTTTGATTTCTGGTCAGGGCACATGCCCAGGTTGCAAGCTCGATCCCCAGTAGGGGACATGCAGCAGGCAGCTGGTCAATGTTGATGTTTCTCTCTCTCCCTCCCCCTTCCTCTCTCTCTCTCAAATCAATAAAAACATATTTTTAAAAAAATGATTGTAAGACACAGGCAGTCCACATGTGTCAGTTATAGCTCTTTGGTAATAGAGAAGAAATTATAATTTAGAAATGCAAGAAGGAAATCAAATTAGTTTCCATTAAAATTAAAGGAAAGCATTAGCTGACTTCATTAAGACAAGTAAAAGCCATTAGGAAATTAAATTACATGTCTAAAATCATGAAGCCCACAGATAGAGCAATAAGTATGAAATCTATTTCCTTTCTAAATTTATCCAATATTACCTCAAAACCCTGCCAGAAACATAATTCATTTTCTCATGCCTCTTTCCTAGTTAGAGTTATAGAATTTTACATAACAGGCTAAAATTATCCTATAGTAATATGCTTACAGGATTTTTATTCTGTGTTTACACCTGGATTTGTATCCTGGCCAAAACAGTCTATACAATCAAGAGTAATTTCAAAATAGGCCAAGTATTTACTTGTATTTCTTAAACATTGCTGTATCAGTAAGAGACCCAGCAGAACATAGATGGCATCCACAAATAGTATAAGTGAGGAAAGTTTACTATAGGAGCCATTTTTACAAGGTGGTAGGCTGGGTAAGATAAATAAAAATGGTAAAGTTCCTGGGGATAAAGAGCAGAGGGAAGCTGCTACCACTCTTAGGACTGAAGGAACCAGAGGAGAGAAGTGTTGTTACTAGAACTCAGTGAAAGCTGTAGCCTTGGAGAAGGGCTCCTCAACATGAATTGTGGCTCTTAGTAAAAGACTACAGCCAAGCCAAAAGCATAGCCAGGTTGAGTGTGGTGTAGGGAATCAATACCTTATCCAACATCTCTGTCTTCCCATCCTTTGATCTCGTGCTAATGCCTCCCATTAACTGAATCTGACCCTAGGCCCAGCTAGAGACCCAGGAAATGCAGTACCTAGAGCCTTCAGGGGCACAAAGCGGAGCATAAAATAGTAGAAAATGACTGTGCAGAAACAAATGGAGAATAACCAGCACAACTGTGAATAGGGACTTATAAGCCACATTCACACTTCCTTAAAATGTCCCTTTTCTCTTTCATCCACTTCCTTCATAAATCACAGCTCTTCTCTTCACACCTCCTAAAAAGGCTTGTCAGCTCTCCACGCTATATCCTGCTTATTAATATCTTATGCTCCTGTGCCTCCTCTTTACTCTTGATTCATTCTATGCCACAAAACTTCAAGAGTGAGTCTGATAAGGCAGATTATTCTTTCTAGGGTGCAGGAAAAGAAGAGACTGACACATATCAAGCTAGAATCATTTTTAGGAAGAAGGAGGAGGGGGAAACTTGATGACTTCATTTATTAATCATTTTTTGCATTTATAGTAAGATTTTCTTAAAATTGTAACCTCACTTCTCATTTTTTACCATCAGCATCACCACAGCTATTACCCCATGCAACTGTCACTCTCTTAAAGACACACCTGTTAATCCTCAAGGTTTTCAGTCTTGTGTCTTAACTCTTCCAAGAGCTAATGTCACCATACTTTCTGTAATCTCTTGCTTTCTCTCTCCAGGAGTTAAGAGCATTCTGGAAAAAAAGTAAAGTTGAATTTTTTTTTATTTTAAAAATTAAAACAATATAGTAATGAGCCTGCAGTTAATGGAGCTTATCATTATCTACATGCAGTCAGGGTAAGAAACAGTTGAAGAGAGCACTACTAAAGCCACTGTCATCCCAGGGCAACTGTGTGCATACCCAGGCTGTACCCTCTAATGAGCAACATCAGAGCCTCACACTAAAGGAAAAAAAATACTTCACTGAAGTAATCCAACAACAATATCAAACTCAGGGGTTGGGTGGGGAACCCAGTACCCACAGTTGCTACAATGTATTATCTAAAATATCCAGTTTTCAAAATAATTCATGAGAGATGTGAAAAAAGAGGAAAAACTGAGACACATAAGGGGGAAATCTATCAGACAATAGGAAATAACCTGTAAAATGGAATACATAATCAGATTTAACAAAAACTTCAAAGTGGTCATTAAAAGTGTGTTCAAAGAAGTAAAAAAAAAATACTTAAATAAGTAAAGGAAGTTATGATGACAATGTCCCATCAAATAGAAACTATCTATAAAGAAGTGGAAACTATAAAAAAACACAAAATGGGAATTCTAGTGCTGAAAAACACAATAACTAAAATGAAACTTTCACTAGAGGAGATAAACAGTATATTTAAACTGGCAGAAGAATTAGTGAAAGTGAAAATAGATCAATAGGATTATGTAATCTGAATATTAGAGAGAAGAAGAAAGAAAAATGAAGACAGCTTCAGGGAAATATGTAACACTATTAAGTGCACCAACATAAGCATAATGAGAGTGACAAAAGGAGAGACGAGAGAGAAAGGAGAAGAAAACATATTTAAAGAAACAATGGATCAAAACTTTCAAAATTTCTTGGAAAACATTAATCTACACATTCAAGAATCTCAATAAAATCCAAATAGGATAAAAGCCGAGACCCCAAAACAGACACATGATAGTAAAAGTGCTAAAAGACAAAGAAAAAGAAAAAAATCTTGAGAGCAGTAAGAGATTGTCAAGGTTCACAGCTTGGCCTCTCCTGGGCATCTCCAAGCCCAGCACAAGTAGCAGCCATCTGCAGATTGCTTTGTAGCTCATGCTGGGTAGCACCAGGCAGAATACAGGTGGTGGCTGCCCTTGGCCTGCACCTGGTGGGAAGCCCCAAAGCCAGCATACCCTGTGGACAGCTTCAGACTACATCAAATTACCACTCAACTGCCTCCATAAGCAACACACTCAAGGGGTAAACTTAGTGGGCACCAGAGTCCCGCTGATGTAAGTCCTGCTCTGTGGGATGGGCCTCTGTACAGCTGATCTTGTATAGTGGTAACAGTGTGCCCTTGCAGATGATCAACCTGGGGATAAATTCCTCCCATTGATGTACCAACAGCAATAAAGGCTTAACTACAATAAAGGGTGTACACAGCCCACACTAGGGGGAGTTTAGCAACTGAAGTCCCCAGCTTGGGGGATTGAGGAGGTTGTGCCACTGGACACCTACTACATTAGTCCACTTTGCCAAGCCCGGAAGACATAGCAACTCTACCTAATACATAGAAACAAACACAGGAAGGCTGCTAAAATGAGGAGACAAAAAAAGTCCCAAATCAAAGGACAGAACAAAACTCCAGAAAAAGAACTAAACAAAATGGAGACAAACAAACTACTACATGCGGAGTTCAAAACACTGGTTATAAGAATGCTCAATGAATGTAGGGGAAAAGTAGATAAACTTTGTGAAAACTTCAATAGCATAAAAAGGACATGAAAACCACAGAAAAAAAACAGTCAGGCCCGGCCAGCGTGGCTCAGAGGTTGAGCATTGACCTATGATCCAGAAGATCATGGTTCAGGTCCTGGTCAGGGCAACTGCCCGGGTTGCAGGTTCGATCCCCAGTAGGGGATGTGCAGGAGGCAGCTGATCAAAAAATATCTCATCATTGATATTTCTATCTCTCTCTCTCTCCCTCTCCTTTCCTCTCTCTTAAATCAATAAAGGTATATTTTTTAAAAAAAGAACCAGTCAGAAATAAAAAATACAATAACTGAAATGAAGAATAATTTACAGGGAATTAACAGTAAAGTAGATGAAGCCCAGAATCAAATCAGCTATTCAAAATATAAGGAAGCAAAAACCACCCAATCAGAACAGGAAAAATTTTCTCCAAAAAAATGATGATGGTGTAAGGCGCCTCTGGAACAACTTCAAACGTAACAATATTCTTATCATGGGAATGCTGGAAAAAGAAGAAATACAGTCAGACTGAATATCTATTTGAAAAAATGACAGATGACTTCCCTAACCTGGTGAAGGGAATAGACATACAAGTTAAGGAAGTGCAGAGAGTTTCAAAGAAGATGAACCTAAAGAGGCCCACACCAAGATACATCATAATTAAAATGAAAAAAGTTAAAGACAAAGAGAGAATTTTAAAAGCAGCAAGAGAAAAGTAATTAGTTACCTACAAGGGAGCTACCATAAGACTGTAGCTGATTTCTCAACAGAAACTTTGCAGGCCAGAAGGGAGTGGCAAGAAATATTCAAAGTGATGAAAAGCAAGGACCTACAACCAAGATTGCTCTACCCAGCAAAGCTATCATTTAGAATTGAAGGTCAGATAAACAGCTTCACAGATAAGAAAAAGCTAAAGGAGTCCATCACCACCAGACCAGTATTACTTGAAATGTTAAAGGGTCTTTTTTAAGAAGAAAAGGAAATAAATCAATAAAAAAAATATGAACAATAAAATAGCAATGAATACACATCTATCTACAAATAAATCTAAAAAAATAAAAAATAAACAAACAAGCAGAACAGAAACAGACTCATAGATACAGAGAACATTTTGACAGTTGCCAGATGATAGGAGTTGGGTGGATGAGTGAAAAAGGTGAAAGGATTAAGAAGTACAAATTGGGCCCTGGCCAGTGGGTGGCTCATTGGTTAGAGTGTAATCCCGTGCACCAAAATGTTCTGTCTTCAATCCCCAGTCAGGGTGTATATGAGAGGCAACCAATCGATGTTTCTCTCTCGCACTGATGTTTCTATCTCTCTCTCTCTCCCCTTCTTCTCTCTAAAAAATCAATAAAAACATATCCTCAAGTGAGGATTTAAAAAAAAGAAGTGCAAATTGGCAGTTATAGAATAGTTATGGAGATGTAAAGTACAGCATAGGAAATATAGTCAATAATACTGTAATAACTATGCATGGTGTCAGATGGGTACAAGATTAATCAGGATGATAACTTAGTAAGTTATATAATGTCTAATCACTGGGTATACAACTAAAACTAATATAATATTGTTTGTCCATTGTAATCAAAAAATTAAAAAATGATTTAAAATATTTTTTAAATGTTTTTTCAAATTAAATAATTAGCGAAACTCAAAAGAGTCCATATTCTTTTCTTTTTCTTTTCATTCTCAAAACACATGCCGGGAATATGTCTAAAGGATCCTGGCCCGGCCGGGAGTGGCTCAGTCGTTGAGAGTCGACCTGGGATCCAGGCGATTGGGGTTCAATTCCCGGTCAGGGCACATGCCCAGGTTGTGGGCTCAATCAATGACTCTCTCATCATTGATGTTTCTATCTCTCTCTCTCCCTCTCCTTTCCTGTCTCTGAAATTAATAAAGATATATTTAAAAAAAAAAAAAAAAAGAATCCTGGAATACTAATTCAAAAGAATATATGCACCCCTATGCTCATTGCAGTGTAATTTGCAATAGCTAAAATCTGGAAACGTCCCAAATATCCATCAATAGATGAGGGGATAAAAAAGCTGTGGTACATTTACACCATGGAATACTATGCACCTGTAAAAAACAAAGGATCTCTTACTTATTGTGACAGTATGGATGGACCTGGAGATTATTATGCTAAGTGAAATAAGTTAGTCAGAGAAAGACAATTACCATATGATTTCACTTATATGTGGAATCTAGTAAACAAAATAAACAAAC
Source organism: Miniopterus natalensis (assembly GCF_054644295.1). Lineage (NCBI taxonomy): Eukaryota > Metazoa > Chordata > Mammalia > Chiroptera > Miniopteridae > Miniopterus > Miniopterus natalensis. Next base: position 5,271,832 of record NC_142103.1, on the reverse strand, counting down.
AAAATAGAAACAGACACATAGAACAGAGGACAGCTGTCAGAGAGGAGGAAGTTTTGGGGGCTGGGTGAAAAGGTGAAAGGATTAAGCAAAAAAACAAAACACAACAAAAACCTCTCGTGGACACAGACAACAGTATGGTGATTACCAGAAGGAAAGGGGGGTGGGAGGAGGTAGAAGAGGGTATGGGGGTATAAATAGTGGTGGAAGGAGACTTGACTTGGGGTGGTGAACACACAATACAGTGTACAGATGATGTATTATAGAATTGTATACCTGAAACCTATATAATTTTATTAACCAATGTCACCCCAATAAATTCAAAATAGAAATAAAGTTACATTAAAAAAACACATGCATGGAGATAAAAGAGGGCGGCAGATTCAGTGAAAGCTACACTGACTCTCCCAGGACCAAACAGGAATTACAACTAAAACATAGAAAAACCATTCTGAATAATCAACTGCAACTGAAGACGAGCTGGAGAGCACCTCACAACCGAGGAGGAAAGGTGGAGACCCCATAGAGACTGGTAGGAAGCGTGGAGGCGCAAGAGGGCTGGCTGGACTCCCACAGGCAGCAGCTGAAGGTCCAGAGGGATATCTCAGTTGTGGGGGTTTCCCACTGAGGATTCTGGGGCCTAAATCCCAGGCTGAGCTCCCAGCCAAGAGCACTAGAACTGAGTGCTGTGAAAAGCAGCTGGGTTTCTGTCTGCCCGGGAGACATGGCTGGAAATGCAGGCACCTTCTTAAAGGGTCAGTGCACAAAGTTTTGTGTGCAGCCACTCACCTTGGGGTCCAGCAGAGGGAAGGCAGAGTGGACTGGAGCTGTGTGAGGAGAATCTAGGATTGTGGGCTCTGGAGATAGAGCTCAGAGGGCACCCCTCTGAATTCCTGTGCCAAGTCATTCCCCCAGACTGCAGAGGACATCTTTCACAGGCAGACATTTACCTTCCAAGCAGCTTTTGCCTGAGGGGGAAGCAATTGCCCCACCCTGATGGAAAACTTCTCACCTTACCCCTTACAGCCTGAGGCTCCTTAAGAGACTGATAACAATCAGCTGTCCCACTCTGTGGAATTTCTACAGCCTGAGGCTCATAAGTGAATCAGATTAATCAATCTGCAGGCAGAGGCAGACCTTAGAGTGCTTTGAGTCTTTGCCTGATCTGCTTCTGGTCCCGGGCCTTGGAAAAGCAGACTTTGGTATGCACCTTGGTCCTGTCCAAATGCACCCAGCCCCAACAGAGGAAACCGCAAGCCATGGGTTGTTGATAGCTCCAAACAGGGTACTCAAGGCCAGTCACAAACAGAGTCTGACGCTGGCCTGCACCAGAGACCTTCCAAAAAGACTGACAATCCTAGCAGGCCTACCTAATACATAGAAACAAACCCAAATAGGCAGCCAAAATGGAGAGACCACAAAACAAGCCCCAAATGAAAAAACAAGAGAAGTCTCCACAAAAAGAGTTAAATGAAATGGAGATAAGCAATCTATCAGATATGAAGTTCAGAATACTGAATGTAAGGATGCTCAAAAGCAAGACAAAAAGATATACAGTGGTACCTCGGTTTTCAAACATCTCTGATGATGAACATTTCAGTTTATGAACGCCATAAACCCAGAAGTAAATGCTTTGATTTTCAAACATGCCTTGAAAGTCGAACATGCCACACAGCTCCTGCTGAGTGCAAGATCCAGAGGCCTAGTTGTTGGCTGTTGATCCCTCAGTTTTCAAATGTTTCAGAACTTGAACAGCCTTCCAGAACAGATTACATTCGAAAACTGAGGTGCCACTGTAGAAACTATGAAAAATGACCAGTCAGAGATGAAGAATGACATAGCAGAAATAAAGAATACATTGAAAGGAATAAACAGCAGATTAGAAGAAGCTGAGGATCGGATCAGTGGATTAGAAGACAGGGTAGAAAAAAATCACTCAATCAGAGATCCAGAAAGAAAAAACAATTTTAAAAAAGGACAGTTTAAGGAAGCTGTGGGACAACATGAAATGTAACAATGTTTGCCTCATAAGAATGCCAGAAGAGGTCAAAAGTAAGTAAGCGTTAGAGAACCTGTTTGAAGAAATAATGGCAGAAAACTTCCCTAACCTGGTCAAGGAAAAAGTCACACAAGTTCAGGAGGCACAGAGAGTCCCAAGCAAGAAGAATACAAAGAGGCCCATACCCAGACAACCATAATTAAAATGCCTAAAACTCAAGACAAAGAGAAAATATTAAAGGCAGCAAGAGAAAAACAATCTGTTACCTACAAAGGAGTTCCCATAAGGCTGTCAGCTGACTTCTAATCAGAAACTCTACAGGCCAGAAGGGAATGGCATGAAGTATCCAAGGTAATGCAAAACAAGGATCTGAAACCAAGACTACTCTATCCAGCAAGGCTATCATTCAAAACAGATGGTGAAATAAAGAGCTTTCTAGACAAACAAAAAAAGGCTAAAGGAGTTTATCACCACCAAACCAGCATTGCAGGAAATGTTAAAGGGACTGATGTAATTAGAAATAGAAATAGCAGCATTGCAAAAATGTTAAAGGGACTGCTGTAATAAGAAGAAGAAATAGAGAAACATAGGCATAAAGAATTAAAATGGCAATAAATAAGGACCTATCAATAATAACCTTAAGGACTTTATGGGAGAGATCAGCAGCAATACAGTCATAGTCATGGACTTTAACACCCCACTGACTTCACTGGATAGATCTTCCAGACAAAAAGTCAACACAGGAACAGTGGATCTAAATGGCACACTAGGTCAGATGGGTTTAATCGACATCTACAGAACATTTCACCCCAAAGCTTCAGAATATACATTCCTCTCTAGTGCACATGGGTCATGCTCAAAGACAGACCACATGTTAGGACACAAAACCAGTCTCTACAAGTTCAAGAAGACTGAAATCATATCAAGCATCTCAGATCACAAGGTCATGAAACTAGAAATCAACCACAGTAAAAACAGTCAAAAACATTCAAACATATGGAGACTAAATAACATGTTATTAAACAATGAATAGGTTACCAATAAGATCAAGAAAGAAATAAAAAATTTCCTGGAAGCAAATGAAAATGCACACACAACAACCCAAAATATATGGGACACAGTGAAAGCAGTCCTAGGAGGAAAGTTCATAGCACTATAGTCCTATCTCAAAAAGCAAGAAAAAATTTTAATAAATTATTTAACTCTACAACTTAAAGAATTAGAAAGCTTCCCTGTGAAACCATCTGGGCCAGAGCCTTTGTTTGCTGAGAGTTTTTTTTATTAATGTTTCTATTTCATCAGTTGTTATTGGCCTCTTCAGGTTTTCTGATTCTTCCTGATTCAGTTTTACATGATCTCACTTGTATGTGGAATCTAATAAACAAACTAGACTGAGGAGCAAAATAGATCCAGAGACACAGAAGCATGGAATAGACTGATGAATCTCAGTGGTAAGGCAGAGGTGGGGGAGTGGGTGGGAGAGATTAATCAAAGAATTTATATGCATATGTGCATAACCCATGGACACAGACATACTGTGGTGAAGGTCTGGGGGGGAGTGGATGCGGGTTGGAGGGGATCAATGGGGGAAAAAAGGGGGATATCTGTTATACTTTCAACAATAAAGATAAATAAAAAATTTAAAAAAGACACATGCACACACTCAAACACATACAATGCAGTATGAATTCATTAGGATTTCAAGCTCATTAATGAGAATGATACCTCTGAGGGAAACCATGATTACTTTCCACTAATACTTTCACACTGAGTGGTACCATCTCTATTCTCAGCCCAAATGGCTTTTCTAGTTGCTTTAGGGAGTTTTTCCTCATCATTGAAGTGAAATACCAGGCTTATAATAACCACTGCCTGGAGACTAGAGCTAACAATCTATTACATCAAACCCTGAGAATCAATTAAACTACTTTATTGAATCAATGAGTCAAACTTTCATCAAGCATCCTCTCTAGAGCACTAAAGTACAACCACACTTTCCTTGGATATCTATTTATCTCAGTGTTTTCCCTCCTTTTAAATTCTCCTATATAGCTGTCCATTTTCTACTTTGGCAAAAGATGCATGATGTATTTATTTGGTAAGCCAGGGAAGTGGCTGATAGCATAAAACCACTAAGTAAAAATTTTGGTGAAGAACAGAATCATATGGTGAGGGTGGGATGGGAAGAAATAAAATACCTAAGAATTTTATTAATTCTAAGAATAAATTATTAAGAAATATTTAAAATCCACCAAAACATCACAAAATCTTATTTTTTATCTTTATTGTTGAAAGTATTATAGATGTCCCCCTATTTTTTCCCATTGACGCCCTCCGCCCTGCACCCACCCTCAACCCAGGCCTGCACCACACTATTGTCTGTGTCCATGGGCTATGCATTTATGCATATAAATTCTTAGGTTAATCTCTCCCCACCTACCCACCCACCCCTTTCCTCTAAGATTCATCAGTCTGTTCCATGCTTCAATGTCTCTGGATAAATTTTGTTTATCAGTTTATTTTGTTCTTTAGATTCCACAAAATCTTATTTAATGAAACAACACTGCAGAAGAATAAATGAAGTCTCATGCTATGTTACTGAATATGAAAACTCAATATTACACCAATGCTCCATTTTCCCTAATTATTCTATACATTAAACAAAATTTTTAAAAATCAGTTAAATTTACTCTGGAACGTAAAATTAATTTTGTGCTCATCAGGAAGAATAAACATATATGATCCAACAAGAAAATTGTATAGAAGAAAAAAATTAGAGGGTATTTTTTATTACAAAATAATTTAAAACCATAATATTAACACAAAGAGTCAGCTCAATGAAAGAATAGAAACTCTTGAGAAATATTGAAGAATATATCATACATAAATATATGATTAAAATTTCATGTCATTTAACAGGAAAAGGAAAGTTGTCATACATATTCTAACAAAACCAGCAAACCAAAAAGTCATTATGTAAGGAAATAAAGAGTCACAATTTTCTTTTTTTTTAAATATATCTTTATTGATTTCAGGCAGAGGAAAGGAGAGGGAGAGAGAGAGATAGAAACATCAATAATAAGAGAGTCACTGATCGGCCGCCTCCTGCACACCCCCGACTGGGGATCGAGTCTGCAACCTGGGCATGTGCCCTGACCGGGAATCATACCCCGATTGCCTGGATCCTAGGTCGACACTGAGCCATGCCCGGCCGGGCAAGAGTCATAATTTTCAAAAGGCATTGCTAAGAAAACAGACATTCACAAAGCTAGAATATACTCTGTGCCATAAAATAGTTTAAACTATATAAAATACATTCTCTGGCTGTAAAAGAATTAAACTAAAATGAGAAAAAGAAAAATTCTGGAAATGTTTCATAGTACAAAGTGGATATCACAAGGGAAATGAGAAAATATTTTGAGTTGAAATACAACGAAAAGACAATTTGTGGGAGACAGCTAAAGTAGTGCTGAAAGGAAAATATAAAACATTTAATGATTGTACTATAAAAGAAGAAAGATCTCACATCAATAATTTAAGATTTCACCAAAAGAAACTAGCTAAAGAGCAAATTTGAGAAAGAACAAGGTGAAGGAAAAATATAAAGATAACATTAAAATTGATAAACAGGTCCCAGCTAGGTGGCTCAGTTGGTTGGAGCGTCATTCCATACACCAAAAAGGTTGCAGGTTCGGTTCCCAGTCGGGGCACATACCAAGGTTGCCGGTTTGATCCCTGGTCGGGTCATGTATGGAAGGCAACTGATAGATGTTTCTCTCTCTCTCTCTCTCTCTCTCTCCTTTCCTCTCTCTCTCTCAAATCAATGAATTTTTTTGAGAAACAATGAAACCAAAGGCAAATTTCTTGAAAAGTCAATAAAATTTATAAACTAGCCAAACATATGAAGTAAAAAAGAACACACAAAGTACAAATGAATGGAAGAGGGGAAATCACTATAGACAATACAGTTATTTAGAGATAATAAGGAATACTGCAAAAAAAACACTATCGCAATCAATTTTACAACTTAAATAAAATTTTAAAATTCCTCTAAATATATGAGTTTCCCAAGCTCACTGATGGAAGCATAGATACCTTGTACAGTACTATGTTATCCAAAGAAATTGAATTTGTAGTTTAAAAACTTCCAACAACAAAAAAATCCCGGTCCAAATGGATTCTGTGGCAGATTTTATTACATGTTTGAAGAAAGAATAATAATTCCACGCAAGTTCTTCCAGAATATAGAAAAGAAAGAAACCCTTCCTAACTTAATTTATGAGACCAGCATTATACTGTTAAGGAAACCAAACAAAGAAATTGCAACAAAAGGAAATTATACAGCAATATCCCTCATAAACATAAGTACAAAAATCCTCAACAAAACACAAAATAGATATAAACACAAAAATGTAACACAACAGTACAGAAAAATGATAATGCATCATGACCAAGCGGGTTTATCTGGGGAATACAAGTCTAGTTCAACATTCAAATATCAATCAGAGGAAGTCACCATATCAACTGAAAAAAGAAGAAAACATATGACCATCTCAGAAATCTAATAACAGAAAGGAACTTCCTCAAGCTGATACAGGCTATCTCCAAAAATATTTATATTTCTCCATTGATGATCTACATTCAATATTTCCTTTTTTGTTTTTTATATTTTAATTTTTATTGAATTTATTGGGATGGCATTGGTTGATAAAATTATATAAGTTTCAGGTGTACAATTGTATACTGTATTGTGTGTTCACCCAAGTCAAGTCTCCTTCCATCACCATTTATCCCCCGTATACCTTCCTCTACCTCTCCCCACTCCTCCTTCCCTCTGGTAATCACCATTCTGTGTCTACGAGTTGGGGTTGTTTTTTTGCTTAAACCCTTCACCTTTTTCTCCCATCCCCACAACTCATCTCCCCTCTAACAGCTATCACTCTGTTCTCTGTATCTATGAGTCTGTTTCCATTTTATTAGTTTGTTCTGTTCATTAGATTCCACACATAAGTGAAATCATGGTACCTGTCTTCCTCTGACTGGCTTATTTCACTTAGAGTAATAATCTTCACATCCACCTATGCTGTCACAAGAGGTAAGATTTCCCTTTTACAGCTGCATAGTATTCCATTGTGTAAATGTACCACAGCTTTTTTATCCACTTATCTACTGATGGGCATTTGGGCTGCATCCAAACCTTGGCTATCATAAATAACACTGCTATGAACACAGGGGTGCATATATTCTTTGGTATCACTGTTTTGGGTTTCTTCAGCTATATTCTCAGAAATGGAATCACTGGGTCATAAGGCAATTCCATTTTTAATTTTATTTTTTAGGAAATTCCATATTGTTTTCCATAGTGGCTGCTCCAATCTGTATTCCCACCAACTCTGCACAAAAGTTCACTTTTCTCCAAATCCTTGCCAACACTTGTTTGTTGATCTGAAAAATTCACTATTTCTCTAATCACAGAAAAGTTATTTTTCAGTTTATACTGAAAAGTGAATTTTATTCACATCTCAAAAATACACCATAGGTTTTTGAGATATTAGATTAATGAGGAATTTTCTAAGTTTATGGAAGATTAAATAAACATCGTATCAGGCAGTCTAGAACCTCTTTAGTATGTGTAATTTCTCTAGAAAATAAGCCTCATATCTCTTAATTTGTTGGGATATGCATGTTAGTATTGGAGACCAGGGAGTCTAACAGCATTTTACCTATATTTTTAACCAGTCCTTATGCTTTCATTATTACCTCATGATGAGGCATGCTTTCTGTGGTACTTGGGGCCTCCAAGCAAGTCTTGTTTAAGTCTGACAAAGAAAGATTTGTTCACTTACTGTCATTATTACCCTCTGTTGCTGCTTTGGCTTCCGTTTTTTATGTTCTGGTAAGCCACTTACCAATCTTCTATCCACTGCGTAGCTTTCCAACTTTTATCTCTCGTGCTATAGTCTTCTCTCCTATTCTCTTTGTGGTTATGACTTATATTTATCTTATTTATTTGTTGTTGTTTTAATGGGATTTGGTGTAACAGCATAGATAAGCTCATGTTTTCATGTGCCATTTTTTAATAGTTTTGTTGTGGATAATTTAAATAACCTACATTTTACCCCCTCTAAGTATAGATTTCAGTGACTTTTAGTAAAATTATAAAGTTGTTCAACTGTCCCTACAATCCATTTTTAGAACATTTCCATGACACCAAAAAGTTCCCTCATGTCCATGTGTAGTCAGTACCCACTCCTAGACTCAGGTCCAGGCAACCGATGAACTATTTTCTGTCTCTATATATTTATCTTTTCTGGAAATTGCATATAAATAGAGTTATACAATATATAATCTTTTGCATTCGGCTTTTTTCACTTAGCATTATGTTTTTGAGGTTCATGTAGAATATATCAGCAGCTTGTTTCTTTTTATTGATGAATAGTATTGCATTATATAAATAAACCACATTTAGTTTATCCTTTCAGCAGTGGATAGGCTTTTGGGTTGATTCCAGTTTATAAGTGTTATTAAAAATAATTCTATAAGCATTCCGCCAAAAGTCTTTGTGGAAATATGTTTTCATAACTCTTGGGTAAACACTTAGTAGAACTGTTGCATTGTGTGATATGCTTATGATGAACTATCTAAGAAACTGCCAAACTGTTTTTTAAAGTGGCTGCAACAGTTTACATTCCCACCAACAATGTATGGCCATTTTAATGGTATATCATTGTGATTTTAATTTGCACTTGCATTATGAGTAAAGATGTTGCACATTTTTTCATGTTCTTATCTACCATCTATGTATTTTTTTTTGCTGAAATGTCTACTCAAATCTTTTGCCCATTTCTTAACTAATTGTCTTATTACTGAGTTTTAAGAGTACTTTATTTAGTCATGATACAAGCACCTTTAACAGATACATGACTTGAAAATATTTTTCTCTAAGTTTGTGGATTGTCTGTTCATTTTCTCTATGTTGCCTATTAAAGCACAAAGGCTTTTTATTAATATAAAGTCCAGTCTGTCAACATAGTCTTCAATGAATCATGCATTTGGTATCATATTTATGAACTTGCCTAATCCAAGGTCACAAAGATTTTCTTCTAAAAGTTTTGTAGTTTTACCTCTTACATTTTGGTATGATAGAGTTTTCATCACTTTTTGGGTATTGTGTGAGATAATGGTATAAATTCTGTTTTTTGTATATGCTATGCAATTGTCCCAAGACCATTTGGAACTATCGCTTCCCTATCAAATTGACTTAACTTTGTCAAACATCAATTGTCTGGAAATGTGAAAATATTTCAAGAATTTCAGTTCCATTCCATATGTCTATTTGAACATCACTATCACACTGTCTTTACTAGTATAACCTTATGGTAACTTTTGAATTGGGAAGTATGAGATCCTCCAACTTTGCTCTTTTCCGATATTGTTTTGGCTATTCTGGGTCCCTTGCATTTCTTTATGGATTTTAGGAATAGCTTGTCAACTTTTACACACACACAAAAAAGAGCCAGCTGAGAATTTGATTGTAATGAATCCATAGATCAATCATTCCCAGCCTTTTCATGTGAAATACTAATTGCATGTGTGTGAAAATGTACATAATATGATTAACAGGATTGTTTGCAATAACTCTGTGCATGCTTTCCCTCAGAAACCCAAGGCCCAAAATTTAAGAATAACTTTCATATAAATATAAACAACTGGGTACCTAAAAGTGTGATCTTACAAAGTGTAAGTATTGCTTTCTGAATTTAGATTCCAATTTTTTTGAATTTCTACTTTGTTGGTTTGATTTCTCACTACTCACTTTTATTAGAGAACATAGTTAGATTTTAGAGCTATGACAGGTTGAGAGACGGAATAAAATTATTTTAATTGGATATCTCTGTGCAATATTCCATAAATATGCTTGGTTTTCATTCATGAAAATAGTTCTTATTACAAAATAATATTACAAAACGCTTTACATGCCTGCATAGGACTTATCGGTTAGCTATGGACACAGTAACAGTAGGTGGCAAATAACCACAAAATCTCAGTGGCACAAATGCAAACCTTTTTTTTTTTTTGTTAGCTCACAACACTTTGTATCAACTAATCTAGGCTGGACTCTGCTGGACAAATCTGTTATTTTTAGTTTTGCTTGCTCATACATCTAGGGGTTGGTTTATCTGGGTTAGGCTCAACTGGGTAGCTCTTCTTACCTCAGATGTGCTTGCTCACATATTCAGGGGTTGGTTCATCTTGTCTGGGATAGACTAGGCAGCTCTGCTAATCTCAGATATGCTTGCTCACACACCTGGGATTTGGTTGAAATAGGCTGGATTTTGCTGTGTCTGCTCCACTTTTCTCTAATCCTCCTTTGGGGTCCAGTGGGCTATCCTGAGCTCACCATGTTCTTCTGGCAAGAGGAGAGGTCAAAGAGCAAATGGAAACATGCAAGTCTCTTGAGGCCTCGATTTGGAACTGGCTCATGGTTACTTCCATTTGATTCTACCGTTCAAAGCAAATCATGCAGTCTTACTCAAATTTGAGTTTGAGAGGACACTATGGCAACACAGACATAAAGAAGGAATTTGAAGTAAATACAACCTACAGCAAAACTTTAGAAATAACTTATTATTAAAATTATGAAATCAATATGAATCAGTCATGATTATTCAAACTTATATTTGAGAGTCTCATGCTTAGACCCTCTAAAAATGACCTTCGAGAATGTCACTTCACAATAATACTGTAATAACTATGTATGGTGTTAGTTGGATACTGGAAATATCAGGGAAATACCTTGTAAAGTATATGATTGTTTTACCACTATGCCATACACTTAAAACCTAATACAAAATAATATTGAATGTAAATTGTAATTGAAAAACAAAATTTAACCAAAGAACTTACATGCATATATGCATAACCCATGGACACAGACAATAGTGTGGTAAAGGCCTGGGTGGGGGTGGGGAGCAGGTAGGGTGAAGAAAGGGTCAACGGAGGAAAAAAGAGGACATCTGTAATACTTTCAACAATAAATTTAAAATAACTAAATAACTAAATAAAAATAAAATTCTATTTGAAAAAAATGACACCTTCGTGTCAGAGTCAGAGTCTACTGAAAAAATCTTAATATCTGTGCCTTTGTTCTGTTTTCTGCAATTTAAGTAAAAACATACATTTATAATACAAGGTTATATTGGTGTGCTGGCCTAAACAGTATGCCTTGAACTACAGACATTTATCTAAATAATGCTTTGGAATATCACAACTAATATAGTTAAAACAAATGGCTTTGTTCTTTTGAAACTGTGCTCTAAGCATCTGTTAGCCATTTGTACATTGCTCACTCTGATTGTTATCCAGCTCTAATGGATGTCTGTTTCAGCACTCTCTAAGCCTCCTGTGTTGAGGAGGCTCTGAGTGGGATGTTCAGCAGTTGGTATGATTCCTAGTTGGCAAAGTTCCAAATAATCATTAAATGGTAGAAAAATAATTCCATGTATTACAAAAAGAAAAATATATTTGATATGTAATTAGACTATACTTATTTAGCAAATTATAATGGGAGCAAAGGGAAATTGCATTTTGAACAAATATATCAAAAAGCTAGCATTTTACTCTAATTTGTAGTTTGACTATGGGTTTTCACTCTATTGTGACTAAGATATTATTTCACTCAGTGAATTCTAAATACAGAAAAAATGAAAAAACAAGAACCAACTTATGTAAAGTTGAAATTTCCTACAAATCTTCTCTTAGTGAAAAACCTAACAATATTTCATAATCTTGAAACCACATAAGAAGTCACATGACACCAAGATAAAATCATGTCTACAGAACGTGATGAAGCCTAAGAGAATCATAAGTTTTGGTTATAGTTAGATATATGTTTGGATAAGAACAAGTCCCGGTCCATTCACAAATTGGTTAATCCACTAGGGAACTGGCTCTAGCTCCTTTTGAATCAACTCATTTTAACAATTATTTACTGGGTCCTCATTATTTACAAGGCCCCTGATAAATGCTGTTTATAGCCAGACATGGTTTTGGAAGGTCCAAGTCTAAGAATGGAGACACCTAGAGATATACTAATAAAGGGACTAACATTTATTGAGTGCTTACTATGTAAGAGGCACTATGTTAAATATTTTATGTACTTACGTCACTCAGTTCTCAACACGACCCTGTGACAAGAGTACTACCACTATTCCCATTTTACAGATGAGGGAAGAGAAGCTTAAAGTGGTTAGTTCACTGGTGTATGGTTCTACAGCTAGCAAAAAAGGCAGACTTTAAATTTGAACACAGTTCTATTGAACTCATTATTAATCAACATTATCCAATAGGTGATAAGTGCTCCTACTAGAAATAAAGTCCAATAAGCTCAAAAAGAAGTTATATATTAAATATTAATGAAGGGAGCCATAATATGGTAGGGTTCAGTGAGGAAGGGAATTCCAGGTAGAAGGATACATGAGCAAAGCTAAAACTTTACAGATCATATTTAGGCAATGAATGGTAAAGAATTCTGACATGGCTGGTGCACTCAAAGTGTGAAGAGGATGGAAATGCGGGGTAAGGACCCCAAAATGGCAGTTTGGGATAAGTTTGTCCCACGTTTTGAATGTTTTTTGTAAGAAATTGGGCTTTGTTTCTGAAGGCAGTGGGCTGCCATAGAAGGTGTTTAGAAGAGGGGTGATGAGTTTAAATTATGGGACCTCTGAGCTTACCTAAGTGGTGCTGCAGTTATTATTCAGAAATCTGCAAGTTTCCACTATTATAGCATTTGGGCCCAGTGTGTGTGGGGAAGATAGTCAGTTTGAAAAGCCCAAAGTTGAGCCAATTTGAGTACTAAACACGTAGTGCTATATTAATTACCATATAGAGACATTTGTAAAAAGCTGAGCCATTTGAAATTAATTTCTCAAACAGATGAAATTGAGAGTAAACAATTAGGAATCACAAATTCTTCTGGGAAACGTATGAGTTACAAAGTGAAAGAAATACGCCATTTTTATAGTGGTGATTTCTGAAATGAATTGCTTAACAAGGTGATGAGATATCATATTTGGACTAAAAGTTAACTTTTCTATCTTATTGAAGTTCTTATTTATTTTGTTACTTCCATAATTTCCATCCTGACTCTCTCTTAGTCTTAGCTCAATGTTTTGAACATACTGAGCCCTCTACCTGGAATGAGTTTGCTCTCTTTTTGCTTGATTTACTCCTTTTTCAAAATTGATTGAGAGAGCAGGGGGAGGGAGAACATTGATTCGTTGTTCCACTTATTTATACATTCATTGGTTGGTTCTAGTATGTTCTCTGACAAGAGGAGATCAAGCCCGCAACCTTGGCGCATCAGAATTACGCTCTAATCAACTGAGCAACCCATCCAGGGCCTTGCTTGCCTTACTCTTAATGGTCATGCAAGACTTGGTTTGGGAATCACCACCTTCTACATTAGCTACCTACACTTGTACATTTTTCCCTACTCCGTTCTTAATTAGGTGGACATTTTGTGGGCAACCAAAGCCACTTGTGCTCCTTCAAGCTTCTCTCATAGTCCCTCTTATACTGGGTTGTAATATTCTGTTTACTTTACTATATCCCAATGACTGTGAGCTCCATGAATGCAAGGACAGTCTTATTCACCTTTGGGTCCAATGATACAACTTCTGTATCATTTTTCCATGTAACTACATAAGCAATAAAAAGTATGTTAAATGTGACTTCAAATTATATTATAAATCAATTGTAATCAAATCAGTGTGGTACTGGCATAAAAACAGACATATAGAGATCATTGGAACAGAATAGAGAACCCAGAAATAAACCCATTCATTTACAGTCAATTGATATTCAAAAAGGGTGCAAAAAACAGACAATGGGAAAATAATAGTCTCTTCAACAAATGGTGCTGGGAAAACTGGATATCTACAAGCAAAAGAATGAAATTGGATCTCTATCTCACACAATCCACAAAAATTAACACCAAATGGATTAAAGACTTAAAAAGAAAACACAGGGAGAAACATTCCTGACACTGATCTTGGCGGTAATTTTTTTTGGATATAACACCAAAAGCACAGGCAACAAAAGCAAAAATAGACAAATGAGATTACACCAAACTAAAAAGCTTCTGCAAAGCACAGAAAAGAATCAACAAAATGAAAAGGCAACTTATGAAATGGGAAAAATATTTGCAAAACATATATCCAATAAGGGATTAATATCAAAAGTATATAAATAATTCCTATAACTAAATACCCAAAATACAAATAGCCTGATTTAAAATAGGAAAATGACCTACACTGACACCCTTCAAAAGAAGAAATTGGAATGGCCAATGTTGTATGAATAGGTGCTCATTATCTCTAAGCACAATGAGATATTCTTTCACATCTATTAGGATGGATATTGTCAAAAAGATGAAAGATAAGTATTGGTGACAATGTGGAGAAAAGAGAACCCTTGTATACTGATGGTTAGAATGTAAATTCATACTGCTCTTTTGGAAAAAGGTATGGAGTTTCCTCAAAATATTAAAACTAAAACGACCATATGATATAGCATTCCCACTTCTGGGTATAGATCCAAGAGAATCTAAAACAGGATTGCAAAGAGATATCTGCACTTCCATGTTCACTGCAGCATTATTCATAATAGCCAAAATATGGAAACAACCTAAATGTCCTTTGACAGATTAATGGAAAATGAAAATGTAACAGACACACACACACACACACACACACACAATGGGATATTATTCATCCTTTAAAAAGAAAATCTTGCCATTTGCAACAACATGGATGAACTTGGAAGATATTATGCTAAGTGAAATAAGCCAAACACAATCAGTAAGATAAATGCTGTGTGATCTCACTAATACGTGGAATTTAAAATAATCAAACTTGGCCCAGCTGGGCGTGGATCAGCGCTTGAGCGTCAACCTAGGATCCAGGAGATCAGGGTTCAATTCTCAGTCAGGGCATATGCCCAGGTTGCGGGCTGCAGCCAGTCAATGACTCTCTCATCATTGATGTTTCTATCTCTCTCTCTGCCTCTCCCTCCCTCTCTCTGAAATCAATAAAGATATAAAATAAATAAATAAATAAATTAATTAATTAATTAATTAATTAATTAATTAAATTATCAAACTCATAGAAACAGAGAGTAGGATGATGGTTGCCAGGGCCTGGAGAGGGAAACGGAAATGGAATGATGCTGGCCAAAGCATACTAACTTTCACTAACACAAGATGAAAAAGTTCTGGAGACACAATGTACAACATGACGACTATGATTAGTACTAATTTTTCGTATATTAAAATTTGCTAAGAGGATATATCGTAAATCTTTTACACATACATACACACACAGCAACTATGTAGAGACGATGGATATGTTAACAAGTTGGATTTTGGCGATAATTTCACAATGTATATGTATATCTAAACATCAAGTTATATACCTTAAATATATACAGTTTTTATGTCAATAATATCTCAATAAAGTTGTTAAAATTTTTGCTGAATGCCTATGTAACTTCACAGCTAATCCCTCTGGAGAAGCAATTTGACTGCTTAAGAGCCATCATTTTAATCTTAAATGCTGTAAAATGAGGTAATATCTTATATTTCTTTCTTTTTAATTAATGTTTACTTTATGTAATGACTATGTATTTACAAGGGAGAACCAATGTTGAAGCTAAAAATTGGAGGAAACTGAACTATTGGAACAGCCATTACTCTGGAAATGACTATGAAGATATTCAGAGAATACACTAGAAATTATTAACTCCAAGAACAATTTGAGGTATTATGTTCCCTCATTCTATCAAACTCAAGACAAGGTTGACTCCATTTTGGGGCTCTTTCCATTTGTTCTTATTTACTTGTTTGCATCAAGACATAGATTCATTTTCTTTTAAAAATTATTTTTATTGTTGATAGTATTATAAATGCTCCCCTTTTTTTCTCCCCCTTTTCCTCCACCACCCAGTTCCTGTCTCGCCCTGGGCCTTCACCACCTTATGCCTATAAATTCTTTGGTTAATCTCCTTCTGATCCCCCTCCCCTCTTCCCTCTGAGATTACTCAGTCAGTTCCATGTTTCCATGACTCTGGTTCTATTTTACTCATCAGTTTATTGTGTTCATTGGATTCCACATATAAGTGAGATCATGTGATATTTGTCTTTCTATGACTGGCTTATTTTGCTTAGGTATTATTCAGTCAATGAAAATAAAGAGATAGACAGATATACATCAACATGGAAAACTGTCCAAGATCTACAGTTAATTGAAAAGAGCAAGATGGAGAACAGTAAGTCCAACAAGGTACCATAATTTAATTGTTCACAAAAGTGTTAGTATACACATAATAAAAATCCTCTGAAGGAATATACAGAAATTGTTCACAGTGGTAACCTCTAGGGATGAAAATAGGAAGGAAATGCATGTGAACTTTAATGTCTATTTTAAGTATGTCTCAATTGTCTAAAATATTACAAAATAAGTGCATTATTTTTATGGTAAAATAGACTTATTTCTGCAAAGTTTTATTTAATTAACATGGTTCCCATTGTTAAGCATGTTTTTTAGCTTGATATATATGTTGAACTATTTCTCTTAAATTATTTGAAGAAATACTAAGGCTTCCCTAATTCCACAGGATAAGATATTTAGTTTTTAAATTTATGAAAACTTTAGAATGATGATTCATTAATGTTTTAGTTTGACCTTTTCAGGCACATGTCAAAAGTGATTATACATTTCACTAAAATATATAAGGACACATGACAAAAGATGCAGAAAAGCTGTACGCTGAAAACTACAAATCATTGCAGATATAAACTAATGAAGACCTAAATAAATGATAGTATGGAAGAAACACTTTATAGAGAAAGATGTTTTAGTGGATTGAATGTTGCTCCACCAAAAAAAATGTATAAGTCCTTGCCCCGGTACTTGTGTGAATGTGACTGTAATTGGAAAAAAAATTATTTGCAAATGTAAATAAAGAATATCAAGATGAGATCATCCTGAGTTATCTGTATAGGCCCTGAATCAAATGACACATGTCCGTATAAGAAGAGGTAAAAATACAGAATACACAAAGGAGAGACACAGGGGAGAAGGTTATGAGAAGATGAAAGTAGAGATTGGAATTATGCAGCTCCAGGTCTAGGAATGGCCTAGAGTCACCAGAAAAAATGGGAAAACTAAGGAAAGATTCTTCCCTAGATCCTTAAAAGAGAGTGCAGTCCTGTTAACACCATGCTTTCAAACTTCAGGTCTCCAGAATTACGAAAAAATAAATTTCTATTTGAAGGCACCAGTTAGTTTGTGGTAAGTTTTTATAGCAACCTTAGGAAACTAATAAACAGATATAAAAATTACAGTGACCTTCTCATCAAAAACTATACAGATCCTAGCCAGTGTGGCTCAGTGGTTGAACACTGACCTCTGATCCAGGAGATCTCGGTTTGATTCCCGGTCAGGGTACATGCCTGGGTTGTGGGCTCGACCCCCAGTAGGGGGTGTGCAGGAGGCAGAAAATCAATGACTCTTTCATCATTGATGTTTCAGTCTCTCTCCTTCTCCCTTCCTTTCTCTAAATCAGTAAAGAAATATTTTTTAAAAAAACAACAAACTATGCAGAAAAAATAGTGTGAAGTGAAATATTTAGAATATTGAAAGAAAAAAATCCACCAACCTAGAATTCTAATCCAGCAAAATTGTTCTTCAAATGCAAAGCAAAAATAAAGCCTTTTTCATACAAACAAACCTGAGGAAATTCATTGTCCATAAATGCACCTTGCAAAAAATGTTCAAAATAAGTTATTCAGACAGAAGAGAAAATATACAGGTAAAAACCTTGGCTCTACATAAAATAAAGACATTAAAGAAGGAAAAAGTGAAGAAGAAATAAAATGATATATTTTTCTCACTCTTAATTGATCTGATTGACAGCAGCTTAGTAATAATGCAATGGGTTATTGTAGCAATGCATAAGGAAAAAAAAATGAATAATAGCAATGTCACAAGGGATGGGTGGAAGGAATTGGAAATAATTTTAAATAAAATACTTATACCATATATGAAACTGTTTAGAGTTATTTGAAGGTCGACTTACATGAGTTAAAATGTATATTGTAAACTAGAATAACCATTAATTTTTTTAAAGAAGTATATTTGATAAGTCAGACAGAGAGAGACAAATACTTATATGTGGAATCCAAAAACACTGAACTCAAAAAAATACAGAAAAGCTTGGTAGTTGTCTGGAGAGAGGTACAAACTTCTAGTTATAAGATGAATACATTCTGGGATGTAATACACAGCATGGTAACTGTAGTTAACAATATATTGTATAATTGGAAGTTGCTAAGAGTAGATTTTAAAAGTTCTCACCACAACACAGAAATTGTATTTATATGAGGTGAAAGATCTGTTAAACTAACCTTATTGTGGTAATCATTTTGCAATACATATGCACATCAAATTATTATATTGTATACCTTAAAATTATTTGATGTTATATATTAATTATATCTCAATAAAGCTGGAAAAAAGTATATTTGATACACCAAGAGACTGATTAAGAGGAGATAAATGAAATCATATTAAATAATGAAAATCAGAGAAGGCAGAAAAAAAGGAGGAACAAAATAAATGTTGAATAAATTAAGTGAATCAGAAAAAGTTTCAAATCTGGTAAATATTAATCTAACTATAGCAACAGTCACTTTAAATGTGAATGATTCATATGTACACATTAAAAGACACATAATCAAAGTGATAGATAATAATTTCCAATCATATTTTGTCTAAAAGGAATTTATTTTAAATATAAAGATTCAGATAGGCTAAAAGTAAATGAATGGAAAAATTATACCATATTAACAATAAAAAGCTGCTGTAGTTATATTAATTTTACAGAAGCAGACTTTAGAACAAGGGAAATCATGAGATAAAGAGAGGCATTACATAATAAAAAAGGAGTCAATTCTCCAAGCATATACAGCAATATTAAATGGATAGCAACTAAAAACAAAGTGACAGAATATGTAACACAAAATCTGATAGAGATAAAAAGAGAAATAGAAAAATCCATTATTATAGTGGTATTGGAGACTTCAATACCACTCTGTCAGTAATTGATAGATCAAACAGGCAGAAAATCAGTAGGGATACAGGTGACCTGAACAGCACTATCGATCAACTTGATCTACTTGACATTTATATAATACTCCATCCAACAACAACAGAATGCATATTATCCTGGAGTGACATAAAACATTTATCAAGATAGGGCAAATTCAAAGCCATTAAATACACCTTAACAAAGTTAAGAGAATAGAAATCATACAAAGTATATTCAAAAACTACAAAGGAATTAAATGGAAAATAAATAACAAGAAAGTAAAGTATATCCCAAATATTTGAAAATTATCCAACATACTTCTAAATAATTCATGGGACAAAGAAAAAAACCCAAAGAGATTAAAAATATAGTTTCAAAAGCACTGCCTTTGAACCTGATCTGTCTTGTTTGTAGCTTCACGGGCCAAGCAACAGTGTTAGAGCATAAGGACTTATAGCTGGGGCTCTTCAGCTCTCAACTGAACTGCTCTTTTAAAAACAAGCCATTTAATAAATAAAACTTAATAAGATTTTAGGGAAAAGTAATTAGAGTAAAAATCAATGAACCTGAAAACAGAAAAACAATAGAGAAAATCAATGAAACCCAAAGCTGGTTCTTTGGAATTATCAATAAAATTGATAAGCTTTTAGTCAGACTAACCGAGAATAAACAAGACAGAATTACCAATATCACAATGAACTAGGGATCATCACTGCTGATTCCATGGACATTACAAGAACAATAATGAAATACAGTCAATCTTGGTTCTCTAACATCTCCCATCTTACACAATTCAGTTCTCAATCAATTCGTTATAGAAAAAAAAATGTCTCTGTTAACTTCAATTGATGACCTGACAATCCTTTCATGCTCATACATCAGCATGACAAAAAGTGTCTCTCAGGCCAGAAATAAAGGAGAGAATGTGCCAGTATGAATCAGTTTACAGCTAAACTGCCTTGTTAACATCTCAAGAAATTGTGTGGTGAATATTTGTGGGTGTGTTTTTCTGTTTTGTTTTTTTTTGTTTCGCTTCTGTTGCCTGTGAAATGGATAATTAGCACAATTTTAAAACATAAACAGGCCATTAAAAGATGTTGATGTTGCTAAAGATGTGAAAGAAACAATGATCACAGGCAATTGAAGAGGTAGAATAACTGTTGTTGATTTGGATAAATGAAAAGCAGTTAGCCAGTGACAGCATTTCTGACACAATGATATGTGAAAAAGCAAAGATGTCACATGTTGACCTTCAGAAAGACACCCCTGAAATGAGTGCTGGAAGTTATTCATTTAAGGTTAGTAGGGGGTGGTTCAATAAATTTAAGAAAAGAAGTGTTTGTTTACAGATTAAACAGTACATTAGACATGTATTTTACATAAAAAGGTTAAAATATGGAAGCATTTGGGGGTTTAGAATGAATTAATTCAATGTACAGTATTTCTAATGGGAAAAAATGATATAGTTTTCAAACAAATCGCTTCTCCAATAGCCTTCCGGAAAAAATTAAGTTTGAAAACTGAGGTTCCGCTGTACATGAACATGAATGCTACACCTAGCAAAGCTGGCCTTCACAATGAAGTCACAATAAAGACTTTCTCAGACAAAAAGCTGAAGAGCATCATCACTAGATCTCAACATCGCTAGGCCTTACCAGAAATGCTAAAGGGAGCTCTTTGAGTTGAAATCACATGATAGTATATAAAGAAAATCCTAGAAACTCAACAGAAAATCCTGTTGGAAATAATAGGCAAATTCAGTAAAGTTCTAGGATACAAAATCAGCATACAAAAATAAGTGGTATTTCTATACACAACGAGCAATTGAAAAGAAAATGAAGAAAACAATCCCGCTTGGCCAGTGTGGCTCAGTGGCTGAGCTTCAACTTATGATCCAGGAGACTGAGGTTCGATTTCCAGTCAGGGCACACGCCCAGGTTGCAGGCTCAATCCCCAGTAGGGGGCCTGCAGGAGGCAGCTGATCAATGACTCTCATCATTGATGTTTCTATCTCTCTCCCCCTCCCTCTCACTTCCTCTCTCTGAAATCAATAAAGACATATTTTTTTAAAAAAAGAAAACAATCCCATTCATAGTAGCAACAAAAAGATTAAAATACTTAACAATAAATGTAACCAAAGAAGTGAAAGACTTGTATATTGAAAACTATAAAATATCAAGAAGGTAATTTAAAAACACAGAGATAAATGGAAAACTTCTGTGTTCATAGATGGGAAGAATCAATATTGTTAAAATGTCCTTACTACCCAGAGTAATCTACAAATTCAATGCAATTAAAATTCCAATGGCATTCTTCACAGAAATAGGAAAAAAAATCAAGTCCTAAAGTTTACGTGGAACCAAAAAAAGGCCCTGAATAGACAATGCAAACTTGAACAAGAAAAACAATGCTGGAAGTATCATCCTTCATGATTTCAAAATATATTAGAAAGCTGTAGTAATCAAACAGTGTGATGCTAGCATAAAAACAGACACATGGACCAGTGGAAAAGAATAAAGAGCTCAGCAATAAGTCCACACATCTACAGACAACTGATCCTGGACAAGAGTACCAAGAACACACAACAGGGAAATGATAATCTCTTCAATAAATGATTGAGAAAACAAGATATCCACATGCAGAAGACTGAAATTGGACCCCTACCTCACACAATATACAAAAATCAACTCCGAATGGATTAAAGACTTAAATGTAAGACCAAAAACTTTAAAACTACTAGAAGAAAATACAGACATTGGTCTTGGCAATGATTTATTGGATATGTCATCAAAAGCACAGATAACTAAAGCAAAAATAGAAAGTGGGATTACATCAAACTAAAAGCTTCTGCATAGCAAAAAAAAACAATCAATAGAGTGAGAAGGCAACATATGAAATGGGAAAATATTTACAAATCATAAATATTATTTGGGATTAATGTTCAAAATTTATAAGGAACTCAGACAACTTAATAGCAAAAAGTAAATAACTTGAATAAGAAACAGGCTAAGGACCACAATAGAAATTTTTCAAAAGACATACAAATAGCCAACAGGTATATGAGAAAGTGCTCAGCATCACTGATAAAATAAATGCAAGTCAAAACCACAATGAGATATCACTTCACACATGTGAGGATGGCCATTATCAAAATGACAAGGGATAACAAATGTTGGTAAAAATGTGAGGCAAAAGGTACCTTTGTACACTGTCAGTGGGAATGTAAATTGGTATAGCCACTATGGAAGATAGTATGTAGGTTTCTCAAAAAATTAATAATACAACTACAATATGATCCAGCATTCCCACTTCTGGGTATAAATCCAAAGGAAATGAAATCACTATCTGAAAGAGGTATCTATCTGCACTCCCATGTCCACTGCAGCATGATTCACAATACCAAGATATAAAAATCATCTAAGTGTCAGTTGATGGATGAATAAAGAAAATTATACACACACACACACACACAGGTGGGGCAAAAGTAGGTTTACAGTTGTGAGTACATGAAACACAGTTTATTCTTGTATTATTATTTATTAATTATTGTATTATTGCCCATATGAACAACTGTAAACCCACTTTTGCCCCACCCTGGGGAAAGAGAGAATATATTACTCAGTTTTTAAAAAGGAAGAAGGAATCCTATTTGTGTCAACATTGATGAACCTGGAGGCCATTATTCTATGTGAAACAAGTCAGAAACAGAAAAATATGTACTGCATGGTCTACCATATGTGGAATCTAAAAATATCAAATTCACAAAAGCAGAGTGGGATGGTGGTTGCCAGGGGCTGAGGTATAGGGGAAATGAGGCGATAGTGGTCATAAGGTAAAAAGGTTCAGTTATGCAGGATGAATAAGTTCTGGGGATCTAATGTATAACATGGTGACTATGGTTAAACATACTCTATTATATACAGTAAAACCTCAATATAACGGTCTAATTTGGGTGAGGGGGTGCCCATTAAAGCATAAAGTCCTTATATAATAAAGTAGGTTTTCTGAATGCATATGTTACAAAATTGACAAATTATTTTACCTGCTTTTATTTATGTAGACATGTTTGTGTATTTAAAATTAAGTATGTATGAAAAGTTTCATTTTACAGAAAAGTTTTCTATACGTATTACTCTAATTTTAAATATATACTGAATAAGTTTAGTAAATGTGTGTATTTCCTGCTCACCTTGAGTAAACAAAGGCACATGGCTGGGGTGTGGCTTTGCTCGAATGTGAACATGGCCAGCATGCATTAAAACTGCTCCAGAAAGTCACACCACCTTACAATAGAACCAATTATGGAGTGATGCAGTGTGACCACGTGCTAATCATTCACAGAACATTGTTTACCAGTGGTGACTATTGGATTTAAATATGTATAGTTGTAGATATGTAATATTTATTCATGTTTGTGAAATTACTGATTGTTTTTTCCACCATATGGCCTATTCACTAAAAATTGGTTAAAAATAACAGTGAATTAATAACAAAAAATAGCCTGTTAATTTAACTTTAAACAAATCTTGGTTAAAAGCATTTTTAAATTAACAGTGTCAATTATCGCATATGACATATAGACCAGAAGTTTTGTCCATTAAATCTAAAGTCCATTAAATCAAGGTCTGCAAAATTGAGAGTTTACTGTATAGTATGTGAAATTTGCTGAGAGAGTTCACCTTATGTGTTCTCACCACATACAAAAAATTGTAAACATGGGAGTTGATGGGCATGCTAATTAGCTGGTCATAATCATTACACAATGTATAAACATATTTAAAATCACATTGTATACTTTAAACTCAATTTTTGTCAAGTATAGTTTTAAAAAGCTGGAAAAATAAAAATAAAAATTTTAAAGACACTGCCCTTTAAAGTTGACACTACAACCTTTTATTGATTTATTTTTGGGAAAATGAACAAAGTGTAGGGTAATAAATGCACTATGAATTTTTTAAAATACCCCATTGACAACAGCATGAAAATGCAAAAATTACCTAAGAAGAAGTTTCACAAAAATGTTCAATATCTTCATGGAGGCACCTCTAAAATTTTCATGATAGACTGAGAATATTGGAAATATGTCACTTGTCTTCAAGTAACTTTCAGATTTATTGCCTTACCTGCATATGCCAAGATGACAAGCTTGGGCTGCTGTCTTCCACTCCTGGTTTGAGGTGGATGGACTGAGGTCTGCAGAGGGAGAAGGACAACTAAGTCCCAGGAGTCAAGGCAAGATGATGATCCTGATGGAGGACTAAGAACTCCCACCACAGAAGAGACTGGTCTTCAGGCCCATCCTACCGCAGCTGTTAGCCTTGGGAGACCTTGGGACATGATGGCGAAATGTGCCAATCCTGACTTCTATCAGGAGATGGGCTACATTTTCAGGGAGGTGATGGCTTTGATATGATGGGGAAAGATTCAGGTGAGCAGAGGGAGTAATCCTAGGCCCTGCCAGACATCAAAGTAAGAACCTTTAAAGAGGGTTGATTTTGCCACCCACCCCAGACAGAGGAGCCCCACAGAAATGCAGCCCTGCTTTCAGCCCTGGGAGGTCCCAGGGAGGCACCACCACCCTGTGTATTTCTGTGATGTGCATCTCAGGGAGAAAGGGGCCTTATGAATGCAGAGGGTACAGGAGAAAATATGAATACCTTGTGGACGACTGAGGGAAACCCCCAACCTAGAACTACATAGGGAGCCACACAGAAACCTACCTTGTCCTTGCTGTTAGTCTGGTATACTCCATGCAGGCCTGTCAGGTTGAGGTCCCGCGTCACTCCTGTCTTGGTGAGGTAAGGGTCCTGATGTGAGGGGTGAGGCCTTAGGTTGGCGGAGGGAGGAGACTCAGGCAGTAGAAATCAAGGCAAGTACTTAAGGGTTTTCCCATTCTAAGTAGAATGGGACCCACCCCCTCAGCTCCGACTATGAGCCCTGGAAAATGCAAGGCAGAGTACCTGCATGTTTTGTATTCCGACTTTTGCCCTGGGAATCTGAAAGAGGCAAGATTTCCTCTGAGGGGGCTGGACTTAGTTCAGCAGAAGGAAGAGTCTCAGGCCCTGTCAGGTTTCAAACGGCGGCTCCAGAGGGAGGAGTGAGGGAACAACCACCATAGTTAGAAGGGGTGCTCAGTCAGTCAGACTCTGCCCCGGCACCCGGCAGAGTTCCGGAAGTGACGTGACGGACTTCCGCCTTGGGAATCTGAGGGAGAAGAAGCTTCCTGCTGGACTCAGATCAGCGGACGGAGGAGTGTGTGGCCAGGCCTTAAGGTGAGGACGCTGAGAAAAAACTGAAGGGAGCTCTCACCACAAAGAGAAGGTGCCCTTTCCCTGATCTTGTCTTTGTTGTCTGCCCTGGAAGTTCCTAGGCAGGGCCTCGAACATTTTGTATCTGGACCGCCATCTTGGGAGCCTGAGGAAAGGGAGACTTTTTACAGAGGGATGAGAGAAGTGTCCCAGGTTCTGCGAGGCGTTGACAGGACCCTTATTGGAAGGATGAGGAGACCTCCTATCATACAGAAAAGAGCCCACAGACACGCATTCCTGCTGTCAGCCTTTAGAGGACCAGGACATTTAGGCAGATTGCCTCCCGCGATACTCCATACTTACTTGTAGGTGGTATACGGGCAATAGGAGCCTTGGCCTGATGGCCGCATTCTCAGGTCTGCAGAAGGGATAGGGTGCTGTCCTTGACAGGAGTAAATATAAATTCCTTGGGAAGGACTTTGAGTATACCACAGAACCCAGAAGAATCCCCACAGAAATTCACCCTGATCCCACCGTCAGCCTTGCGGACCCCGGGAAATGCTGTTAGGCTGAACTTCTCCTTTTCTCCCCCCATTGACAAATCAGTGATCTCAGGGAGTAGTGGGTCTTGGTCTAAATGGCTCAGTCTCTTGGGATCAAAGGAAGAAGTCTTGGGCCCTTTAGGTAGGGCTGAGAGGATAGAGAGGGCCCCACAAAAACCTGCCCTTTCTCACAGCTCCGAGAGGTCCCAGATAGGGCTGTTGGGCACAGATATCCCTCCACCCTCCTTACTACTTTAGCATCTGTGGGATTTGGGTGCCGTTGTCTGAGTGAAGCAGCCTCAGGTCAGCAAAAAGGAGGCGTTTAAGGCCCTGCCAGGAGTAACTACCTTGAGGAAGACTGAGGATAACCATCAAGGCAGAACACAGACTTGTGCAGATACCCATACTGCCCCTGCTGTCAGTCCCGATAGACCCCAGGCAGGCCTTTCAGGCTCAGGCCTAGCCTTACTTCCTTCTTGGTGGTCTTAGTGAGATAACTGCTTTGGACTGAGGGTTGTAATCTGTGGTCAATAGAGGGAATAGTCCCAGCCCTTCCAGGAGTCAAAGTGAGGACTCCAAGATAGTACTGAAGACCTTCAACTGTATACAGAGGGATCTCCAGCCTTGCCCTCTTCCTGTTGTCAGCCCCTGGGAGACCCCAGTAGGGCTGTTAGGCAGAGGCATCCTCCTCCAGCCTCCTGCCCTCCCCTCAGTTCATTGTCTGGTGTCTCTGGGAGACAGAGCCTTGGCCTGAAGAATGCATCCTCAGGTCAGTAGAAGGGAAAGAATGCAGGACCTGTCAGGAGTAAATATGAATACCTTCTGGATGCTTAAGGGTAACTCCCACTTCAAAACAAAGAAGTCCTCACAGAAACCTGCCCCACCCCTGTTGTCAGCTCTGGTAGTTCCCAGGCAGGTCAGTCTGAGTCTTCCCTCATTTTCAGCTAGCATTGGAGGTCTCATGGTGGTGAAGATCTTTGTCTGAGAAAACCAGATTCAAGTCACCAGAGGGAGGAGTCCCAGTCCTTGCTGGGGATTGAGGTGAATACCTAAGGGATGACTAAGTGTACCTACCACCCCAGAACATACTGAACTTAACCCCTGCTCTCAACCCTGGGAGATCTTAAGCAGGGGTGGATGGATGTAGTCTCTTCTCATTTTTGTGTCCTTGGCCTCAGGGCAGTGAAGATCTTGGTTTGACCAGGCAACTTCATACCAGCTCAGGGAAGAGCCCCAGGATCTTCCAGGAGTTAAAGTGAGGACCTTGAATAAGAATTGAGGGTTACCCCCTCCCCAGCCCTTGGAGAGATAAGGCCCCTTGCCTGCCCTGCTTCTGCCCTTGTGCAAGGTGTCCAGATGTGGTGCATCCTCAGTCCTACCTAGCGGTATCAGGAGGTTGGACTCTGTTCAGCAGAGGGATGTCTGAAGTTCTGCCAGGAATTAATTTGAAGTTAGAGGATGGGGTGGACTTTCTACTCAAGAGCAGATGGGGCCTAGCTCCTTCTGTCAGCCATGATACGACCCAGGGCATAGTGGTTAAATCTGACACCCTCTCACTTCCTTTGCTGTCTCAGGGAATTGAAGCCTTGGTTTAAGGAGGGTGACCATAGTCAACAGAGGGAGGAATCCCAGGCCTTTCCAGGCATCAAGGTAAGGACCAAAACGATACCCCTCTTCCAGAGAGAAGGATCCCCACAAGTTCATCCAGCCCTTATTGTCAAACCAGGGAGGTCCTGGGCAGGTGTTGCCAAATGTGGTGCCCCCTCTCTTCCTCCTGTAGATACCAGGAATGTGAACTCTTGTTTTGAGAGTTTTGTCTCAGGCCAGCAGGGGGTGGGGATCCAGGCTTGACAGGAGAAATATGAGAACCCTGAGTGAACATTGAGGGTACCATCTACCCTAGAACACTGGGGACATCTAAAAGTTTGCCCCCTACTCCTGTCTGCACTAAGGAGGAGGAAGGATTGTGATTGCACTCTGAAGTCTGAAATGCCCACTCAACTCCCCTTAAAGGGGCTCAAGTAATCCCTGGCAGGGGGTAGGGGGAGCCTTTGGTCTGAGGCATGTGTCCTCAGGTCAGAAGAGCAATAGAAGCCCAAGCAGTACCCAGAGTCAGTCAGAGCCAGAACTCTGAATATCTACCAAAGGCTTCACCCACACCAGAATAGAGGGGACACCAGAGTGCCCAACCACACACACCCTACTGTCTTACCTGGAATCTACAGGCTCTGCCAGCTGGCAGCTGGCTACACCTTGAAGAGCTTGCTCAGGTCCTCGTAAAGGTTCTTAGGGGACAAGCCAATCAGCAGACCCCTAGAGCACTATCTAAGGGAAGACCTGTTAAGACAGCCTTTGTCAGGGCTGAGAAGGTTGTGTTTCTCACACTCTTCCTTTCTCCCTCAGGCTATTAGTCCCCATCACCCACCTCCTGCCTACACTCCTGCCTGCTGCCCCCAACATAACTCATCATGCCTCGCCACCGCCACCGTAAGAGGCATCAGTGCCCCAAGCCTAAACAAAGCCTTCAGGCCCAAACAAAGTCTCTGGGCCTCGTGGCTCCACAGGTTCCTGTAACTGAGGAGGAAGCTGCCCCCTCCTCTCTTTCTTCTTTGATTCAGGGCACCCCAAAGGTTGTGCCTGTTGCTGGAACACCAGGTGCTCCCCAGAGTTCCCAGAGAGCCTGCTCCTCCTCTGCTGCCATCAAAGCCACTCCATTGATCAAATCAAATGAGGGCTCCAGCAGCCAAGGAGAGGGCCCAAGCACTTCACAGGCTCCACCAAATCCTGAAGTGCTACAAAATAAGGTGTCGGAATTGGTGCACTATCTGAGTATCAAGTATGTAACAAAGGAGCCCGTCACAAAGGCAGAAATGCTGAAGAGTGTCATCAAAGAACACAAGGATCACTTCCTTGTAATCTTCAAGAAAGCCTGTGAGTGCATGGAGATTGTCTTTGGCATTGAAGTGAAGGAAGTGGACCCCGCCAGTCATGTCTACATGCTCGTCAAATTACTAGACCTCACCTACGATGGGATGCTGAGTGATGACCAGGGCATGCCCAAAACCGGCCTCCTGATACTTACCTTGGGCATAATCTTCATGGAGGGAAACCGTGCCCCAGAGGAGAGAATCTGGAAAGTGCTGAATATCATTGGGGTGAAGGCTGGGAAGAAGGATTTCATCTATGGAGAGCCCAGGAAGCTCATCACCAAAGATCTAGTGCAGGAAAAGTACCTGCAGTACCAGCAGGTGCCCAATAGTGATCCTCCACGCTATGAGTTCCTGTGGGGTCCAAGAGCCCATGCTGAAACCACCAAGATGAAAGTCCTGAAGTTTTTCACCAGGGTCACTGGGAATGATGCCACTGCCTTCCCACGCTGGTATGAGGATGCTCTGAAAGATGAGAGAGAGAGAGCCAAGGCCAGAGCTGCCACCCGTGATGGTACTACCACTATGGCCAGTAAAAGTTCCAGTGTCACATCCAGAAGCTTCTCCTGTACTGAGTGAAGTCTGAGGAAGATTCTGCACTCCGTGTAGAGGGAAATCAAGGTTCTAACTAGTGGAGGGCTGAATTGCAGATTTTATATATATTTTTTTCTTTTTGGTATGTTTCAAATGTTCTTCCTAAAAGAATTATTAGCTTCAGAGTCTAAGTTCACGAATAACATTGGTCATATATTTAGTGCTGCTTAACAGGTTTAAGAATAAGAATTTTTCTGTTCTGTAAAACAAACTGGGGAACTTTCCATCTTATTTTGTGAACTGGAACAGGATAACATGGCATTGCAATAGGAATTAGAAATGTCAAAGTGCTTAGCAATAAAATAGATGAGATCAAGAAATAGAGGAAAAATGTACAAGATGCTTATCCTAGAATTCCTATATTCCATTTAGTCTGCTGTTTTGTAAAATTAAAGACACATACCTGGATTTGTTTGGCTAATTAAAGGATGTATGCAAAATTAAATCTTAATAAATGTTAGCCCCGGCTCAATGGCTCATTTATTTTTATAGGTGTGTCTTACAGTTTAGAGAAAAATCTAGAATGGAAAACTGCTCTTAGAAGCTCCTTTGTGATTGTGAAAAAACCAGAAAGAAATCCCCACCTGGAGCAGATGTGGAAAGTATCCTCTGTTCTTGTCCCCATGCCACTGAACATAGTGCACAAACTAAGTGCTCTGTACACTTTGTCTGCAAGGATTTTCTGATAATAGGGAGATATTTCTTTGAAGTGATACTCAGAGGCTGGCACTTTTTCCTTGGCCTGGGAGAGCCAGAGCCCTCTCCACTGAAAGGACATTTTAATTAGGCTATCTTGAGTGCAATTTGGCCAGCTCTCAGCAAGGCCTAGATTTTTAGTGGGGGTGAAATGAATGAAAAGAGTGGTTTGTATGGAAGAGCAGCTGGAGGGAGGAAAAGAGTTAGTCCTTGACTCAAATTCTAGGAATTTTGAGTTGCATCCAGCTGAGGAAGACTTCCTTGTATCCAAATTAAATAATATAGCTACTAACAAGAAAAATGTACTGAGTTTTATTTACAAAGTTTAATTTTTGGCTCACTTGGTATCTTATGTACCAGAGTGATGCATATTCTCTGAGATGTCATGGAACACACACACACACAATCAGAGAAGTGAGTCTGGGGTCAAAATCATATTAGAAATTACTGCTTGTCATTAAAGATCCAATCAATGTGAGGCACTGTCCAGATGCTTTACTTACATTACATACATACCAGCAGTCCTAAAGTCAGGGCTTACCAATCCCACTTCACAGATGAAGAACCTAAGATTCCTAGCACTTGGTAACTTGCCCAAGATCATAATGTCTAATAAGTGACAGGACTAGGACTAGATCCCAGTCCTGAATTCACCTAGGCCCAGGCTGTTCCCACTCCTCCAAGCCTGAGGCAGACCTTTTGTTTCTTCATTTCTCTTCCTAGTATTCCATGTTTTTCAGGCAAAAAAAGAAGGGTGCTGTGGCTAAGGTACTAAAAGCAGGCCTAAGGAAGGACAGTGACAAGGAGAAGTAAACATGATTTGGGGATTATCTGTGAGCTTTATTTACCTAGGGTCCTCCTGCCTGAGCCCCAGGGCTCTTTGAGAGCTGACTCTGCTGAGGTATTGGCATTTTTGCCCAGTCCCAACACTTTCCTGTATTATAGCACCCTTCCCCTGGTCTTCCTCCATGTGTCTTCCTATCCAACTCTGGAACCTGGCTTGATGACCAGCTTGTCATTTCTTCCTCTGAAGACTGTGTTCCCTGCTCCCAGAAAAACAGCTCCAAATTACCTGCCTTACCCCCAACATTGAGCATTTCTACTGCCTGCAGAAGCCTCCTGGCTGGCTGTTGTATCCCTCTTTCTGGAGCCCCAATAAAAAGTGCACTTGGAGTATATTTAGATACCTGGGTATCCCTCCTGGCATTTTAAACACATTCTCAAATTGTTTTTAAATAGGCTAGTGAGTAGAGTCTGGTTTGCACATAATCTACTGGTTCTTAGGATTTAACTCTCAATTCCAAAAGGGTTTTTGAAACTGAGTATTTGCAGTAGGATTCTAATAAGATGTCTTATTTGAAAAGGGCCACTGGTCACATCAACAGATGAATGAGCTTATCTAGATGGTCAGAAACCAAAGCCCCCTTTGTAAGTCATTGATGAGGAAGCAATAGAAATCACAGTATAAGCAAACATCTATATGGGCTGAATCCCTAAAGCCCTGGAGTCCTAGGAAATGAACAATGGTTCTTTGGTGGACATATTAACTCTAATTTACAAAGAAAAAATAAATAGTTAACCATCCTTCCACTGTCTCTTGTATGTACGTCTGCACCACAGGAATACCTTGGTTTGCAGTATGCCTGATGGCATCTATAAAGATGTTTGGGAATCATGTGGAAGGGTAGCAGAGACTCACAAGTTAACCTTTTGACTATGCATCAAAAGTAAGGAAAATATTATCAGGCTATTGAGATTATAGAGGTTATTGAAAAGGGCAGTGTAGGACTCCCTACTAAGATTTACAGGAACCTTTGAAAATAGGATGTGGTCCTATATTTGAATGCACCTGTAACATAGTAGGCACTTGAAAAAGTTGGTGAATTTCAAGGAAAAAATGATTTTCTCAAAAACTCCTCCAAGAAATGAAGAGGGTGGTTGTCATAACAAATTATGATAGTTGCTTTTTATTGAGCACTTACTATATGACAGTTTATGGAAGAGACTATAAGTGCTCATCTACATCTTGACTTTCTCTCTTTCCTGGGGTGTCCACTTGTAGTTAGGCTGGAGACTGTATGCCATTTCCATGCTTCCTCTGCCATTCAGCAGAAAACATGGAAACCCTGTGTTGAGATGGTAGAACTACAAGGTAGAAGCAGCCAGGATCCCTGAGTTGCCCGAGAGCAGAAGGTCCTTGCGAACAAAAATCAGAAGTTGTGTGAACAACAAAAACAAAAAATGAGTTGTAGTAAGCCACTCATAGTTCAGGATTTGTTTGTTACATAAGTGAGCAGTTGCTTTACCTAATTAATGCCCAGCACTTATTTCTGTTCTTAGGCTTATTCAAATATTTTATTTACAAAAGTAATTGTGCATATATACATATACAAAACATTCTAAAAATAGAGATCAATCACAATTTTCCTCTTTACCAAATTATCCCACCCACAATTCAGCCCTCTCCTCAGAGGTCATGGCAAGTAACAGTCTGATGTGTATTTTAAAGCTGATTTTAGGCTTTTCCATAGAAATGCTATAAAAATATATTGTCTGTTTTACATGTATGGATAATGAAATACATATTCAACTGACTTGTCTTTGTCAATTAATAAAATGGATTTGGAGTCTTTCCATGACAGCACACAGAGGTCTACTTCACTTTAGTAATTACTCTCTAGAATTCTGAAGTACATATATGCTGTAAGTAATTAAACACTTTTCCTCCTAATAAATACATAAAATGCTTCCCACTTTTATTTGATTAATAGAACTTAAAATCTTTGAGCATGAATTTATGGGTAAATGTGTGTATTTTCTCATAAGAAAGACATTTTAATTTGGAACATTGGCTTACTTGAAATGGGCCACTGATCATAACTGAAAGGCCACTGAAAGGGTGTATTTCAAATTTTTGTAAATATTGCTGAAACTGTAGTCTGAAAATGCTATAACAATTCATTTCCTCACAAACTAATGTATTTTAATAACCTACATGGTCAGAACCATTTTATATTATCCATATTTCAAGTTTTGTAGAAAATTATGGGTAAAACATTGTTTTAATTTGTGTCTCCCATTTTCTCATTAGGTTAAGCAGGAAATTAACTTAATCCCTCACCCATAGAAAGCTGGATTTGAGTCTTTTTTCCAAAGAGACAGAAGGTCCAGGCATACGATGGGCTTCACATTTTGAATCAGCAAATGTGAATCTCTGGTACTTAGTTTTATTCATTCATTCACTCACTCATTCATTCATTCATGGATTCATCCAGCAAACATTTATTGAACAAGAGTTCAAGAAAAACAAAAGAAAATGACAAAGCACTTACTTCAGGTTGGAGATTAGGTTAGGTTGCATCAGTAGAGGTCATTTGAGGCCATAGGTTTAGTAAAATTGAGGTTTGAATATATAGCAGCCATCTCCTCTCCTGCAAATCAAAATCACACAAAACTTGATTAATCCAAGGCAAAAAAAAAAAAAAATTAAAGGGAGAAGATGTCCAAAAAATCCACAAAAGAAAATTTTGTATCCATACATTATACACGAACACATATATGCATACACACACACACACACACACACACACACACACACACACATATATATGCCTGTGCCCATGCCACCCATGCCTGTGTATCTGTAGATCATATTATATATACTGATGTATCTCAGCTCCCTTTTATGGAGTTACTCTTGGCATCCTTTGTCCAACTCTGAACTTGCACCCAACCAATACCCAGAAACTTATCTCCTCTAGCCTAGTTTGTCTGTTTTAGGCAGCTGGCAGGTCTGTAATAACTACTATCTCATCACAAACAAAACAAGGAGCTGGAGGTCCCAGGTAACTGGAGGCTGAGGTTCCACAATGTCTCCAGTGTCTCTGGTTGGTGCTGATTGTCAAAGTTTTAGATGTGGGACATCACATTCCAACTGAAGCTTTTGAAGGAACAGAATCGCAAACACAAGCAAGGCAGAGCAATCTGGTTGAAGTGAAGACTAATCCTGGAGTCCTGCTCGCTTAGTTCTCCCTTTTTTTCCCCTTAGGGATAGTGGCCCTGGCACCTAACCACAGAACTCTAGGGTTCCCTCTAAGCACTGCTGGGAAAGCTCTGTGCTAGAGGACCCTTCCTCAGCTCCGGATTTTGTCAGGCCCCTGCACAGGCATCCATCTGTGTAGACTCCATTCTGCCCAATGGACTGAATCCCAATTTTGTTGCCTGGCTTTCCAGCACTGCCAACAACTTGTGAGCCCTCAACCTTTGCATCTCCAGCATACCTTACCATCCTGTTTCTTTTTCCTCAACTCATTACCCCATACCTGACCTAGACACACTCATTCACATACTGCCCTACCCATTCATCTAGTTTCTATTCTCAGAATGAGACTGGCTGCCTTCCCGGCAACCCACCATCTCTCTTGAGATTTTGTTAGGATTTTTTATGGGAACTTCCTGCTGACAACAATCCCTGTCTCTTCCTTCATTCCTAGCCTTGCCTCAAATGCTCTCCTGCAAAGAGGCCCCTGCTAGTGCTTTACCTGGTAGCTTCTGAGTACCAAATAACATGGAGGGCCTTCTTACTTTTCAACCATGTTTCACTAAGAAGACAAAAACCTTCCATGTAATCCAGTGACTCATGAATTATGAGGATTTCCACTCTGACTAATGGGAACAGGAACAATTTCCAGATGCATGTGAGTTCCATAGTTCTCTTTTGGTGCAGCAATTTTCTATTATTCTGTCTTGCAAATTCTAGCTTTCCTGGACTCCCAGCTCCATCTCCTCGACTCAAGGAGATTGTCCAGTCTCCCACTCTGTGCACTGTGGTCTGCATTAACTTCCCAGCAAAAAACGGGGTTATCATAAGACTTATTTATATAAGACTTATCTCCATTTTTTAGAGATCACTGCCCTTCATGACCTGATGTCCAATAAATTCAAAGTTGTTGTTTTATATATTTCATCTGGATTTTAAGGTATATCAGGTAGGAATTCATTTCTTATTACACCATCTTGGCCAGAAGCAGAAGTCCTGTAATCCAAACTTAAAATCTAAATTTTTTAGAAATGAAAAATGTCCCCAAAATTTTAATCTTACTTAAATTAAAGTAGGGATTGAAAGCCTGTGAGACACATTGATATTAATATCGACATACTTACACACAACTGGAAAAATATCAACAATTTTCTCTACTAGTGGGAATATAAGTGGTTTATTTTCTTATTTATGGTTTTAAAATTTTCCAACATTTCTGAAACATATGAATTATTTTTATAATTATAAAATATAAATACTTTAGCCCTGGCTGGGTGGCTCAGATGGTTAGAGCATAGTCCCTTACACTAAAAAAGGTTTCCAGTTAAATTCCCAGTCAGGGCACATACCTAGGTTGTGGGTTTGATCCTTGGTCGGGATGTGCACTGGAGGCAACTAATCAATGCTTCTTTCTCACATGGATGTCTCTCTCTCTCTCTCTCTCTGAAATCAATAAACATATCATCAGGTGAGGATAAAAAATATATATATAAATACTTTAAAATGTTATTTTGACTACCAAAAATAAATACCCACTCTCCAGGTGGTTTGTTTGCCATATTGATCAACCACTTGCTGGATTCTACCCAGCTCTGGTGTGACTAGTGTGTGACTAGAAAGAAAACAATTTTATAATCCAGTTAGTAAGCTGTATGTAGTAATCCAACTTCCCTCACACTCTCAAAGATAATATCACACAGATAAGAATCTATCTTCTTTTTAAAGCCCTCTTTTCAGAAAAGGTATTAACTTATAATTTAAAAGGAAAACTTATATTTTTATCTAAATCATATTCTCTATGATATGATTAGAGCCAATATTTATATGAAGGACAATATACAGGTAATTTGTGGAGAAAGAATTTTAAATATCACATTCATTATTATGAGTGTCATTTATGTCTGTTGTCAAAACTCTTACTAAGTAAATCATGCTATTTAAAAACTACGTTCTCCAGTCATATTACTTCATTAATCCAAGTTGTGCCTAAAAATGCACTTTTACTTTTCTATTATTAATGCAACATATCCATAAGAATATTTATCACTTTCTTTCTTAGAATATTATCAACAGTTTAATCCATAATTATCTTTCACAAACCAAACATCATGTAGAAAGTGCTGTGATTCATAATTTTGATAATGCTGCTCAACTGCATATGTTACATGCTTTGTTGTTAGTTATATCTCACAGTCATTTTCTACACTTAACAATTTCACCATTTTTTGTTGTTGTCAGTCCTCACTTGAGGATATTTTTCCCACTGACTTATAGAGAGAGTGGAAGAGAGGGAGGGAGGAAAAGAGAGAAACATTGATGTGAAAGAAACACATCAATTAGTTGCCTCCTGAACTTGCAACCCAAGCACTTGCTCTTGACCAGGAATCCAACCCGAGACCCATTGGTGCTTGGGCCGACTCTCTAACCATTGTGTAACACCAGCCAGGGCAACTTCACCATTGTAATGGTTTCATTCACACACTGCCCTAACAAAACTATTAATGGTCATTGATATCACTCCATATTATTTGTATACCTTAGGATTTTCTCATCGTTGTATTATCTGTCCCTTTTTCTTCTCTCTCTCTCTCTCTTTCTTTATTTCTTTATTTATTTATTTATTTATTTATTTATTTATTTATTTATTTATTTATTATGTGTTTATGTTTTTATTTATTTTTAAAACAACCACACAGACTCTTTTCTCATGTGAGCATTTTGTGTTTCTTTTTTGGACCATGGCCCTATTTCTGAAACTAATCAATTCCTCAGTTTTACCAAATGATTTTGATACATAGGTGTTTCTACAGATTTTCCGGTGTGAAATATATACACAGTATTTATTTTTTTGCAATAGAATCATCTTACATTCCTTCTTTTTCCCCCCTCTTTAAAAAATTTTTAATTCATTTTTTGAGAGAGAGAAACAGAAAGATTAGAGAGACAGAGAGGAAAAAAATCAATTTGTTGTTCCATTTATTTATGCATTCATTGGTTGATTATTTTATGTGCCTTGACCTGGGATCGAACCAGCAACCTTGGCTTATGGGGATGACACTCTAACCAATTGAACTACCTGGCCAGGTTATTTTTCTTTTAAAATATAGGTTCACAGTCTCCAAAACAAGATGCAACTGAATTATTAAGCACCAGTATCTTTGCCAATATCACTTTTTACCAACACCATTTAATATTTAGTAGCATTTTCCCCTTGCAAAATTAAAACTGTTCTTTATTTCCCTACATTATCACCTTGTTTCCTTTATATGCATTTGTTGTAAATCTACATAATTTGATGACTACTCCACACTATTAAATAATGACAAATTACTACTACATTGTAAGACACTTATTCACTTATATGCTTATTAACTGTCCAGTCATTTTTGCCCTTTCTGCAAACTCCTGTATTATATATCCTTTTCTCTACATGAACAGTTTCATAGACTTTAAGCTATGACTGCAATGGACTAAATATTTGTGTCTTCCCAAAATTCATGTGTTTGTACGTGGGGCCTTTAGGAAGTAATTTGGTCATGAAGGTGGAGCCCTCATAAATGAGACTGATGCCCTTATAAGAGGCCAGAGAGCTAGCTGGTTCTCTTTCTGCCCTGTAGGATACTGAGAAGTCGGCAGTCTGCAGTCTGAAAGAGGATTCTCACCAGAACCCAACCATGCTGGCACCATGATCTCACACCTCTAGCCTTCAGAACTGTGAGAAATAAAATTCTGCTGTTCATAAGCCATCCAGTTTATGGTATCTTGTTATAGGAACCTAAGCTGTTCTAAGCTGACTAAGACAGTATCCAAAGAAATTGCTTTGCAGCAGTCTTTAAAAAACTTTTTTCAGATATTTCAGATTTTCTGATCTTTTCAAAGAAACAGGTTTTGTTCGATGGATATTATTTATTGTTTTTCTAATTTCAATTTAATTGATTTCTGCTCTTATCTGTATTACTACTATTTTTCTGTTTGTCTTGGATTTAAGGATTTAATTTATTTTTGCCAGTTTCTGAAGGTAAAGTTGATATTACTGAGTTCAGTCTTTTCTTCCTTTCTAATATAAGCATTTCATGACAAATTTCCCACTTAGCAGTGTTTTGACTGAGTCCCATAAATTCTGATACGTTGTATTTAGATTTTCATTCAGTTCAAAATATTTTCTAATTTCCTTTAATAACTTCTTTTGAAACATGGGTTAGTAAAAATATATTGTTTAATTTCCAAATATCTTGGGACCTTGTTGATATAAAATAAATGTTAGGATTTTAAATGCTAGGGTAAGGAGTTTGAACCTAATGTGTTTAGCAATGAGGGGTCATTGATGATTTTTGTGAAGTATACTGACATGATCAGAACTATGTTTGAGAAAAGACACTATTGAGGAATTGACTAGATCATAAGCAGGTAGCTATGAACCAACTATTCATTTTAGTCAACTATGCCATACACACTTACATTTATTGAATTTATCTCTGTTTCTGAAAGACCATTTATCTAAGTATTCAGGTCACTTTGAATCTAAATGTACTAGCAAATTTACTAGATAGTGTCAGCTGCAAACCTAACTGGCACAAACTTTAACTATCTACATGAATGACTGGTTTAGTCATTATTATGGCCAAGCCAGTTAAATTGTTCAAATTGAACTAAAATTGTTGTTAGTAGAATAGATATTTGCATTCAATATATGTGTTTCAAACTATAAGTAATTGATATTTTGCTACTTAGAAACTAAAATTTAATTGTTGTGAGACATAATTAGTATGAAATCAGAATCTTATAAATCTGTCTAATTATTCTAAATCATATACCTAGAAATCTGGTTGCTAACATATTTTTACAAGGTTTCACACTCTTTTAAATAAAAACATTTACTTCAACAAATCTCTTGGAACTTACACATACTGTGGAAGTAGAACAATTGTAACCCAATGTTTGTGACCAAAAAGGTAAGCAAGATTAAGTTGGGCTGGGCTCATAAAGAAACAAAAACAAAAACAAAAACATTACATTCTATTCAGCAAAGATTCTGCAATCTTAAAGATTTGGGGTTTTTTTTTGTTTTTGTTTTTACAATACAGCTAAGTATCACACATCCATATTATATAGGCACAAAGTTGGAACATTCTCTTAAATATATATAAGGAAATAGGAACAATTATTTGCTATTTATGGGAAAAGAGGAAAATTTATGAAGCCATGCTCTGCAGTAAAAGAATCTGCTAAGGTTTCACTTTCTCTTACATGTCTCTTCATATTCAGCATAGGAGAGATTCTTAAATTGTGAATTGGCTATACAATACTCATCCTGAAGTCACATAGCAGCTTTCAAAGAACACTCCGGAACTTTATCAAGACTACCTTTTTTGCCATTCCCTTCAGTGTTGCTTTCATTGAGACTGTGGCTCTTAATGTTTTTAGAATCTAATAAAAGTAGGGGGAAAGGGAACTTTTGCAAAAAAAAATTCTCTGATATTTGCATAAAACTCATAATTTTGTCCATAATTTCAGAGGGTTGATAGATTCTTCCCTGTTATGGGTTTACTTGTGTCCTCCAAAACTATATGATGAAATCACAACCCCCAGTACCTGTGAATGTGATCTAATTTTGAAACAGTCTTTCCAAATGTAATTGTGACATTAAGATGGGCCCTAACCTGATTGGTTACATTACAAAAAGACAGAAAACAATGTGAAGACACAAACATGCAGGGAGAACATCACATGAAGTTGAAGACAGAAATTGAAGTGATGTACCTATAACCCAGAGAACACCAAAGACTGAAAGCTGTAAGAATACTCAGAAAGAACCAATAATTATGCTGACACCTTAATTTCAGACTTCTGGTCTTCAGAATTGTGAAAAAATGAATTTCTATTGTTTTAAGTTACCAATTTATAGAACTTAGTTCTAGCAGCTCTAACAAACTAATATATTCACCTTCAAGTTCTCTCTCTCTCTCTCTCTCTCTCTCTCTCTCTCTCTCTCGCTCGCTTGCTCTGTGTGTGTGTGTGTGTGTGTGTGTGTGCGCGTGTGTATGTTTTAGAAATCTATGAAACCCAGGATCATTCCATTTTCAAGTATTTGTTCAGCAGTCAGACCTAGTGGCAAGATGTCTTAAGTATAGTATAAAGCAAGTTTTGTTGCAACTTCTGTGACTAAGACTAAATAATATTATGTTTTAAGAATTAATGTGTAATTTAATGAAATACTAAAGAGTGTGCTTTGAAAACAGGAAAGGCTGGTACCAGAAATTTCATTCTTGTGTTCATATTCTCCATATGACTAACCTTTGTTTACTTACTGATTAATATATTTACCTGTCCTCTGCATGAGCATAGGGTTGAATATCATATTGGCAGCTGGCTCACTTTATAATGGATATTCAAGCACACTCAGGTGTTAAGTAAAAATTTATCCTAAGCGATATAAAATATAGGCAATATGCAAATAAACCTGTACCTACTAAATGGTTAGTGTGAGTTCCTTTTAAGGTTGTTAACTGGGATTTATATCCATTTCCTGTGCCCATAGGTCTTTGAAATATGGAAAATGTATTAATTTGAAGATGTATGGGACATGATGGGGGGGATGGGGACATCTGTAATAGTGTCAACAATAAAAATAATGTTAAAAAAAAAAAGATGTATGGGAGCATAAGTCAAAAGTCAAACAGTATGAGCCAGTGCATCATATTGTTTTGAGGTCAAAGAATCTGCTGAAAATTTATGAAGTAGAATAGGTTTCATGAGGCTAAATAATAGAGAAGAAAAATTTTCCCATTAAATTTAATTTTTCAGTCTCTAAGAGGAAATATACTGTCCTATCAACTCTGAGTTTGGAGCTCTATTTTAAGAAGGGTCTTTTTCTAATTTTTTTTTCATTCAATGATAAAATATTCTTTCCATTGGGTATGAGGAGAAAATATAAACATTTGTATCAGGAGAATTACATATTCATCAAATATTTACTGTCTATTATGTACCTGGCACTATGCTGGACAATGGAAATACAGAGAAAAATAAGATATGGTATTTGCTCAGGGAATTTTGCTGATAGAAGACACAAAAAATAACAATTAGAGTATGTGATGATTGGTGGGAGGGAGTGTGGAGGATGGGTGCCCTACAAGAGACAGTACTTGAGTTGAAGCTTAAAACTGGCCAGTGCTTTCTAGGGAGATGTGATAGCATGAACTAAGCAAAGGTAAGAAACAGTGTGTTACATGGAACACTTATACTAAAAAGTGTAAGTTCATTGTTTATTTGAAATTCTAATTCAACTAGGTGTCCTATATATATTTTTTCC
The DNA here is from genome assembly GCF_054644295.1 of Miniopterus natalensis. Classification (NCBI taxonomy): domain Eukaryota; kingdom Metazoa; phylum Chordata; class Mammalia; order Chiroptera; family Miniopteridae; genus Miniopterus; species Miniopterus natalensis. Next base: position 5,230,330 of record NC_142103.1, on the reverse strand, counting down.
AAACCTGGCAACTCTTTATGTGGAGAACTGAACACATTTCTGTGTTTTGGAATGTCAATTGCAAGTCAGAGGTTGTGAGAGATGGGACTGGAGAGGTAAACAGACATTAGATCATGAAAAACTAGGTTGCCAAGTCAGGCAGCTTGTGCTTAGTTTTAAGAACAGTAGTGAACATTGAAAAATTTTTAGCAGAAAACTAATACAATGAAACTTCTCTTTTTAGATGGGTTATTCTGCCACACATGGAGCATACATGGAAATAAGTAAGACTAGGGACAGGGAAATTATTAAAATACACTAATGTTAGGTTAAAGCAGGAGAGAATAATGGTAGCCTAAACTAGTGCAGTAGTTGAGAGAGATGGAAATAAGGTGGTGGAAAAAACTTTTAGGAGTAAAATCCAGAAGTTTGGGTTGTTGATTAAATGGGGTGATGAGAGAGAAAGGGAGTCTAGGATGACTCCAAAGATTCTATCTTAGTGTCTGGATATATGGCATGGGAAATATAGGAGAAGTGGTGATATTATTAAGGAAGATGACAAGTTTTATTTTGGGCATATTGAGCTGGTAGTGCTAGTGAACCAAATAGAAATGATCAGAGGGTGTCAGAGGAGCATTCTATGCAGACAATATAGATTTGGGAATGATCAGTATAGAGTTAAAACTATAAAAGTCAGAGAGCCAATTAAGAACACTCATTCTTGTAGTTCATGGAATTTAAAATCTTCTTGAAGGAAAATTGCTACTCAATGGAGTTCTAATCTTTTTTTTTAAGTTTTTAAAATTTTTTTAAATATATCTTTATTGATTTCAGGGAGAGGAAAGGAGAGGGAGAGAGAGAGAGATAGAAACATCAATGTTGAGAGAGCCATTGATCGAGCCCGCAACCCAGGCATGTGCCCTGACCGAGAATCGAACCCCGATCACCTGGATCCTAGGTCGACACTCAACCGCTGAGCCACGCCTGGCGGGGCTATAGTTCTAATCTTGGCTCATCAATATACCATAAAAAGATTCAATATAGCCCTGGCTGATGTTGCTCAGTGGTTAGAGCATCAGCCTGTGCACTAAAGCATCCTGGGTTCGATTCTGGGTTGCAGGTTCAATCCCCACCCCCGGTCAGCATGGGTGCAGGAGGAAACCAATTTATGTGTCTCTCTCACATCGATCTCTCTCTCTCTCTCCCCTCCCTTTCACTCTCTCTAAAAATCAATAGAAAAAATATCCTCAGCTGAGGATTAACAACAACAAAAGATTCATTACCATAAATATACAATTATGGCAGGGCACTGCATTTATTGAAAACTATGTGGTGGAGTTCCTATTTATCTAATTTGTGGACTCTTCTCATATTTAATATACCTCAATATAATATGAGAAATTGAAGCTAAAGATAAGCCACCTTGGGGAAAAACCTAACAATATTTTTGTTGAATGCATATATCATTCTCATCACAAGGTATGACCTAACATGAACAAGAAGACTTATATGGACCAATGTGGGCATTATAAAAGGGAATTCTTGGCCTTTAATCCAGTTTAAAATCTCAACTCTATAACATTGACTGTAACTTTATGTGGTAAAGGAGCTTGTTCAATTCATGCCATTGGGTAGAATAATGTGGGTGAAAAGATTACATTCATATGAAGAAGAGTTTAACTTGGAGAGAAAGAACATTTATATGTTAAATAAAACTGAATCTTTCATTGCCTGTCACAGTTCTAACATATGTACATCAACAATAAGCATATAGATGGATTACTGAGAACATAGAATTAAAAAATTTACATGTTATCTCATAATTTTCAAAGAAACCTTATGAATTAGGTATATGTTATTCCAATTCTATCGTTGAAGAAATTGAAACTCAGAGAAGTTGCATAACATTTGTATAGAGTTTGTAATTTCCAAACCCTACATTTAATATCATACACACACACACACATATGTACATACACATGTGTGTATATACATAACATACACATACATATATTTATAAAAATATATAGCCTATTTAGTTTTTATCACTGTCAAGGTATCCATTTCTAATTTTACTACTTGGTTCACAGTCCACATCATAAAATCTTCAAATGGATTCCTGTCTCTCTTAATAGCTATGAAATTAAATAACCAAAATATTGCTTTGACATATATCAATTTAGCTTCCTAGATTTGAGCCATAGAATCTTAGTGTTGAAAACTTTTAAAGTCTGTCATATGTAACCACCCTTTTGGTGTAGGAATTCCTCTTTGACATCCTTGACATATGGTTCTTAGTCTCTGCTCAAATATCTACAGTAACGAAGAGGAGAAAAGGTCACTAATTTCATTGATCAAAAGATGTGGTAGCTCCTAAATCTGTCTTCTAAAGATTAACAGGTTCATCCATGCTGTTGCAAAGGGCCAGATTTTCTTTTTTATGGCTGAGTAAGATTCCTGTGTGTGTGTGTGTGTGTGTGTGTGTGTGTGTGTGTGTGTGTGTGACATTTTCTTTCCTCATTCATCCATCGGTGGACAATTAGGTTGTTTCTGTCTTGGCTATTGTGAATAATGCAGCAATGAACATGAGGGGGTACATGTCTTTTCAAAGTAATGTTTTTATTTTCTTTGGATAAATGCCCAAAATTGGAATTGATAGACCATATGTTAGTTTTACTTTTAATTTTTTGAGGAACTTCCATACTGTTTTCCATAGTGACTGTACCATTTACATTCCCACCAATAGTGTATAAGAGTTCCATTTTCTGTATACCCTGGTCAACATTTGTGATTTGTCTTTCTAATCATAGCCATTCTAAAAAGTGTGAGATGATTATTTCATTGTAGTTCTGATTTGCGTTTCCCTAATGGTTAGTGATGATGAACATTTTGTCATAGGCCTGTTGGTCATCAATATGTCTTCTTTGGAAAAATGTATTTTCAGATCACTTTATATATATCTTTTTCTTCTGACTTCAACATAATACTAACTTTTGTTTGGCCCCACTTTTTACTGCACTTAGATTTTAGGAAACTAGGAATATTTGTAAGGACTTACAACTTCAGAGAGTACTATAAAGGTGGAAAACCACTTTCTTTTATGATATTGGTTTGTTTGTTTTTCACTAATGCATCAGGAAGAATACTTTACTGTTTGTTAATAGATAAATTATATTAGGATTGAAAACAGCACAGATCATCATTCATATTGGAAATTCAAGAGAGAGAAAAAGCATCTCAGAAATGTACAGATAAAAGTAAGTCAATTCACTCATAGCTACAGAGGGCAGACTGATGGTTGTCAGGGTGGACAGGGGTAGGGGGGACTGGGTGAAAAGCAGGAAGGGATTAAAAAGTACAAATTGGTAGTTACAAAATAGTCACAGGAATGTAAAGTACGGCATAGGGAATATAGTCAATAATATTATAATAACTATATATAGTGACAGGTGGGTACTGGAAATATTGGGCAAATATTTCATAAAGTATATGATTATCCAACCACTCTGCTGTACACCTGAAACTAATACAAAATAATATTGAATGCAAAAAAAGTGGGTCATTCTATCTTTGTTGACAATAGTTTTTATATGGAAAATCCTAAAGAATCTACACACACAAAAATGAGTGTTATTAAAAGAAATTGCAGAATATGAGATCAATTGCAATTTTACACACCAGCAATGAACAATCATATTTGTGTACACTGACCTGGCCAGTGTGCACAGTGGTTAGAGTGTCAGCCCAAGCACAGACCAAAGGGTTGTGGGTTCAGTTTCCAGTCAAGGGCATGTACCTTGGCTGCAGGTGCAATTACAACCAGTCAATGTGACTGTCACATCAATGTTTCTCTCTTTCTCTCTCCCTCCCTCCCTCCCTTACACTCTCTCTAAAAATCAATGGAAAAAATATCCTTGGGTGAGGATTAACAAAATATAAAAATAAAAATAAAAATATTTGTGTACATTTCCATCAGATGTGATGCCATTTACTTATCCTATCATCTAGTTTATAAAACTATAATGAAGTTTGTTCTTGAATTTAATGAGTATCTGTGTTAGTGTTGCTACTGTAACAAATTTCTGCAAACTTAAGAAGCTTAAAATAACACAGATTTATTATCTTAAAATTGTGAAGGTCTGAAGTGGTTTTGATTTGGTTAAAATGAAAGTTTCAAGGCTGCATTTTTTTGAGACTTTAGGGGAGAATATATCTCCTTGCCTTTTCCAGCTTTCAGAGTGTGGACATTTTTTGCCTAGTAATCCCTTCATCAATCTTCAAACCATCATTCCAACCTCTGCTTCTATCATCACAGTCCTTCTCTGCCTGACCTTAATTCTACTGCTTTCCTTTTATAAAATTGATTACATTGGGCCCACCTTGATATTTTCACATTAATCTCCCCACCTCAGGACATTAATTTAATCACATCTGCAAAGTACCTTTTGCTATGTGAATTAACATATTCACAGATTCTAGGGTGGAGGATGCAAACATATTTGATGGGTCATTATTCAGCCTACCACAATATTTTTTGCTGAGTTCCACGTATATTGGTTCAACAGCATTCCCTGATTTACTGGCTTAGTTAGCTTTTCAAGGATCATCAACCGAATCCATTAATTTAAATGCAATGCATTGACTAAATTGAGTTGAGTGTACCACAATGAACTGGACATGCCAATTATCCTGCACCAAAGTCTGGACACATACCAAGTAACTTCTCTAGAGTTATAACTTTTATTAAAGTAAGCCTTGCTTACTGCTATTCACAATCTTGCCTGTTTGAGAGCAATGCTTGGGATATTTTGCAGAATCCATATGCATTTATTAATGATTCTTTCCACATTTTTTCACCAAGATATTATTTTGATGTTATGTATTATTTATTTGTATTTCCCCACAGTAAAATCAGTATTAATTTTTATTGGTAAATAGAATAAACTGTTGCTTAAATATTCATTTGAGCTATATTACAACCTGTACTTTCAGAGGCACAGATAAGAGACAATATAAATATATTTTCTAAATTAATGTAATATACAAAAGAGCAATGTATATATGTTATGTAGAGATAGATAGATAGATATAAAATTCGTGGACCCAAGTCCAACATGGGGGCAAGAGGTTCCTCCACACCAGAAAGGTGTTTGACAATTCAACTCAATTTTGATGTAATATTGTTACTGGAGAAATTAGTGGGCCAGATTTCTCCAACACTAGTGGGTGGGGGTGGCTCTTGCAATATCTTAAGAAAAAGAATTTTCTAAGATTCCCATGGAAGAATGAATGGTTTTTATTGGCATGGAGTACATTCTTTGGGTTGTGGGGTTGTCAAGTCCCATGCCCCTTAACCCAGTCCTGAAAAAGGTACAACTGGGGTTCCAGTAGAGTCAAAAGCAAGGCCAGTGTCCAGACCTTCAGTTCCATGTTACAGTCAGGTTCAGTCCAGCATCAGGTTAATTAAAGTCCATTAGTCCATTGTGTGGAGTCCACCTGGCCTTGGGCCATGTGGGTCAATGCAAGGGAGTGCCTGCCCTGCAACAGGAGTCCCAAGAGAGCCAGAAGGCCAAAGGCCAAGAGAGTGAACTCCTTTGTCTAGGAATTTAAATTTTCAGGTTTTGAGCACTTGCAGTGGCCACACCTATTCTGGCCACTAGTTTGTTCCCCGGTGTGACCAACAAGTAAGCATCTTCCCGTGTCACTCAGACCTTATTGGGCATTCATCCAAACTGCCTTTGCCCAGTCCCTTGCCCCTTCGATCATCAGGGAACAGATTTGTAGAGTGTTAACCTGTAGCTTTCTGGCAGAGCTGTATACATGTATACATGCTTATATTATCTAGTCTTCCCTTAACTCCTTTCCTGTTAAATAACAACTAGATTATTACAATGGTATCATTATCAACCCAGAAATAGCATCAGATTCCACAGGTAAGTGGTTCAACCTTACAAGTGCACCCTCCTGAGATTGTGGATGAAAAAGGGCCACATACTGAATCTGAGAAGCTCAGGGAAAGCTTGTGTAGTGGCCTTGCAAACTCAAAGATCTAAAATAACCATCAAAGATGGTATGAAATTAAAACTTTTTAAAAATATATATCTTACTGATTTCAGAGAAAGGAAGGGAGAAGGAGAGAGAGAGATCAATGATGAGAGAGTCATTGATCAGCTGCCTCCTGCAAGCCCCCAACTGGGGATCAAGCCCGCAACCCGGGCATGTGCCTTGACCAGGAATCAAACCTCGATCGCCTGGATCCTAGGTCAATGCTCAACTGCTGAGCTACGCCCAGCCAGACTGAAATTAAAACTTTTTAACTAAAAGCAGTTTATGGTGAGTTGTCATGTCCTAGGCTGGAATCTTCCCTAACAAAGGTCAATCTTTACCTCAACTGAGCCTATCTTATTGTCCTTTGCATCTACAATAACATTCCTTTGGAATGTCAGGGTAACCCCCCTTTATCTAGACCCCTCAGGGCACAAACAATGCACCAGGGTGGAAACCATAAATCATGTTAATTGTTCACTGTTCACTATCCTGTACCCACCTATGTAAAAGATGTATGTGTCTATCGTTTTACTTTTCATCCAATCCTAGAGGTTTCCCCTGCCCCCTCCCCACTTTACTTTCTCCTTTTTTTTCCACATTGACCCCCTTCTACTGTGTCATCTCTTTTGATTGTAATGTATAAAACAGGGTGCAAAACTGCCATTCTCCAGAGCATTATCTCAATCAATTAAAATTTTGCTTCTAGGCAATTTTTGACAGTTTGGCTCAAATAATCTCACAAAAATTTTTCACAGGTTTGAATGTTTCTTAGGTTGACAAGATACACACACACTTCAGACAACATCAATGCAAGTCCAGGTTGTTACCTGCACTTCCACAATCCTCTCCTTGGGTTTGACTAATTTGCTAGAACAGCTCACAGAACTTAGATATCATCAGCTTACTGTAAAAGGAACAGCCAGATAGATGTAAGAGATGCATTAAGGTATGTGAAGCCCGGCCAGGCGTAGCTCAGCGGTTGAGTGTCGACCTAGGATCCAAGCGATTGGGGTTTGATTCCTGGTCAGGGCACAAGCCCAGGTTGCAGGCTAGGCAGCCAATCAATGACTCTCTAGTCCTTGATGTTTCTATCTCTCTCTCTCCCTCTCCTTTCCTCTCTCTGAAATCAATAAAGATATATTAAAAAAAAAAAAAAAAAAAAAGGGTATGTGAAAAAGCATGGAGAGCTTCCAATCACTCTCCAATGGAGCTGGTCTCCCCAAATCTCTATGTTTTCACAAACCCAGAAGCTCTCCAAACCCAGTCCTTTGAGGTTTTTATGGAGGTTTCATCATATAGTCATAATAGATTAAATAACTGGGCATTGGCAGATGAATTCAATCTCCAGCCCTTCTTTCCTTGGAGGTCCGTGATGGAACTAAAATTTCCAACCTTCCAACCACTCCATTGGGTCTCCTTGGCAACCAGTCCCACCCTTAGGTGCTTCCCAAAAGTGACCTCATTAACATAAGACACCTTTATCATTCTCAACATTCAGGAAATTCCAAGACTTCTAGGAGCTGTGAGCCAGGAATTGTGGAGGAAGACCAAATATATATGAGAAATATATTTTGGTTATCTGAATTACAAAATACATATTTCTTACAAATCACAGTATATATATATATATTTGCTGCATTGAAAATTGAAGGCACATCCAGAAAACAGAATTTTTTCCTAATCCCTACCACACTGGGTCTTCAAAAGGAGGTTTCTCATAACCAAACTAAAGTTGCTTCTCAATATATTAAAGTAAATCACTTTTTCAGGAGTTCAGACTCAAAGTTCTATTAATGCTTGTGGCAATTGCTAGTTGTAAATGTGAAATATATATACAGAAGTCTACCTATCTCCTGGGCCAGTTGACAATAATTAGAGTGCTGGGACACTCACTTCCTCAGTCTGAGATTCTGAAGGAATGTTAGATAGAGGTCTTCTGGCCTAAACTGTAGCTCCTAGATTGTGGTATTGGCCTATTTAATAAACATGTCTCAGTGTATTCATTGGATATGCTGACTTTTTAAGACGACTAAAGCACGAAGGCCCCTTTAGGACATTCTTGGCAGAGCTTTGTTTGCACACTTCTTAAGACTGCTTTGGGGTATTATAGATTACCTCTACCCTACCCCTTCTCTTCCTCCACCCCCATCCATTGCTGTTTTGCTGATCAACTCTTTGCTTGTATTTACATATATATCTGCTTGAACTGTTTTGCTATGAGAGAGTTACTGAGGGTATTTCTTTAAGCTTCAGTTTTATTCTGTGTCACTAAGTCCAGAGGACGGAAATCTCTTTTTACAGACTGTGGACTCAACATTTCTATATGTTCGCTGCAGTTTGTAGCAACTGGAGATTTGCATTACTTTACCTTTTCCTTATATATCAAGACATAATTTATTAACTTTTTAGTGAAATTGTATACATTGCTATTTCATTGTCTCTATTTTTCTTTGTTTCCATTTGTCTCTCTAAACTGTGAACTGAGAGATTTCAGAGTCAGACTTTGAAATGAGTCAGCTGTTTAGAGCTCAGACACTGAAAGAGGTTTCCGTAGCAACAGGAGATGTGTGGGAAGCCTAATGCACACTATAGCTTAAGAAGCAGGATTTTCTGGCTGAAACACAAAGCTTCCCATTCATCCTAGAGTTATTTTCTTATTACAGGTATACGTGGTCTGGGCTAGTTTTAAGCTAACATTCAAACATGGTAAAATTTCTTCTGTATGTAAACTTTGCATTTTGTGGAAATAAATTAAATACTGATATTAAAACACATACTGTTTCAAAAATAACCATAAAATCAATAAAACACTCTTAACTAAAGGAGGTAAGCTTTAGTCAATGGTAAATAGCATAAGTATCCTATTGATATCATCAAAAACACATTCACTGGTACAATGAATTCAATCTGGCAAATGTCTTTCTTCCATTCTTATCTGTAAAGTCGTCCTTAAATATATAGAAAATATCTGACAGCAAGTTTCATAGAAATTTCATCTTTCAGACAACCAATCTGTATTTGATCTATGGTCAGCTTATTTGATTGGTTAAAAATTGTACTAAGCAAGCCAAGGCTTCTGGCTTAATTAAATAGTCCTCTTAACCCTCAGTAGTTGTACTGTGATGCAGCCATTAGGTAGAAGTGAAATAATCAGTGTATTTCCACACATGCTCTTGAAGAAGCAACTACAAGGGCACTCCACTCCAGGAAACTCATTTTTCTGTAATACAGAAGCCACATATTACCTGGAATTTTGAAAACCAATAACAAAAGAATCAGTATATTTCTCCACTCCAGGAAACTCATCTTTCTGTAATACAGGAGCCGCATATTGCCTGGAGTCTTGAAAACCAAGAACAAAAGGAATTGTAATCTAAAAAATATTGCAATTGGACCATGAGGGTGGTTGTAAAAAATTCTGCAATGGAAAATTTTGCAAAATACTCTGTCTCAACCTATAGCTAAGCATGGTAATTTACTAGACCCAGCTTCTCCCATGATCTTTGGGGTATGGTGAGAACTTGGTTTATGAAAAATCATTCTTTTCTCTTTATTTCACTTTATATCCTCTACACTCTTTTGTCTGTTACCATTGTGCAGCAAGTAAGATTTATCTCCCCTAGAGTCACTTCGTTGATTTCTAAAATGACCTCATGATTTTTAGATAAAACCTGCCTCAAATTTGTGGTCATGATAATTAAAATATTGAATGGTCTACTTAAAGTGGCCATCATTAAAAACTGTTTAGGAGCAGCAATGTTTTCTAACTTCAAAACATTCCATGATTGTAGATTCACCTCCATATTTACAGAAAGTCAGAGCAAGAATTGATTTAGTGATCAAGTAGTCCAAACTCCTCATTTTATGGTAAAACTAAGGCTTTTATTAATAGGATATTTCTCCTTTAATTAAATAAAGTGAGTTTGGAGATCATTTAATTGAAGTATATTTTTCAGTTCTCTGCTAATATACATTTTAACATCAAATTACATGTGGTTACATACCTGTTTTTCTTCAAAAGATCTTATGTATCTGTAAGGTATTTAAGTGGAACAGAAAATCAAACTTAATCTTCTGAGTTCTATAACTTTTACTAGACAACCAAAATGGCCTTCCTTCTTTGTTGATGATAAAGAGAAAAATGTTGAAAATGCCTAATATCATCCAGACTGCTATGTAATGTAGATAAACACTAAGTATATAAGTGGCACGCTACCTCTTTTTTTTCTTTTTCTACTTTTTTTTACTGTGATAAAATACACATAACAAAATTTACCATCTCAATAATTTTTTTTAATTTTTGTATATTGATTTTAGAGAGAGAGAAAGGGAAAAAAAACATTGATTTGCTGTTCCACTCATTTATGCATTCAATGGTTGCTTCTAGTATGTACCCTGAACAGAGATACCCACAACCTTGGCTTAGGGACAATGCTCTAAGCAACTGAGCTACCTGGCCAAAGCAATCTTAGTCATTTTTAAGTGTACAATTTAATGGTATTAAATACATTTGTTATGATGTAAAAGACACTAACTCTTATTTCTGCTTTAATATAACAATATTAAAGCCATAGCTATAGAGTCAGCAAGCTACTTCATTCAAGACAAATAGTGTCTTATGGTTTCAATGAAAAAATTTTTGTATTGGTTTTCTTTTATTAGGTAGCTTCTAAATAGAATGAATGACTGTCAAACAACTTTTCAAATATATGTACCAATTCTACTATTGAGACTGCTTTCCATCTTGGAAATACTGAGGTAGTAAAATTAACCCAAATCCCAATAACTCATGCATTGAGTAATTAATGTGTTTTTTAAATCCTCATTTGAGGACACATTTTTATTGATTTTAGAGAGAGGGAGGGAGAAAGGGAAAGGAACATCGATGGGAGAGGGAAACATCAATCTGTTGCCTCACATATGCGTCATGACCAGGGATCAAACCTGCAACCTCTTTGGTGTATGGGATGGTGTTCCAACCAACTGAGCCACCCAGCCAGGGCAATTTTTAACAAATACATGACACATATTTTGTGTTGAATAAATGTTTGCTGAATGAATAAATGAATGAATGAGTGAATGAACATCTCCAATTAGTTTTTACCAGTCTCTTTCATGGACTCTTTATCTTCCATCCCATCCTCCCAAATTAGGAGTATTAACCAATGCAACATACTACGGCTTTACATCATCATACACATTTCAATTTGATCTTTTAACTTGAGTCACAATGATAATAGATTTGCCTGAATACTAGACATGACTTCTTGGCTTATGAGCTCTTTCCCCCCAAACCAATTATATCCATAAACAACTCTATTTCCCATAGCTACCTCCTTCAATCAAATTCAGTTCTATTGCAAATAATTTTGTCCCTGTTAAGAACACTTTTACCTTGGCCAGTGTGGCTCAGTTGGTTGGGCATTGTCTCGTGAACTGAAAGGTTGCCAGTTCAATTCCTGTCGGGGCACATGCCCGGGTTTCAGGCTTTATCCCCAGTGGATGGTTGTGCAGGAGGAAGCCGGTTGTTTCCCTCTCACATTAATGTTTCTCTCTCACATAGATGTTTTCTCTCTCTCTCCCTCTCCCTTCCTCTCTCTCTAAAAATAATTTAAAAAAAAAAAAAAGAACACTTTTATTTTCTTAAGCTATTCAGGCTTAAAACATTGAATCATTTTTGGCAATTTCTACTCAAATAGCTCTCATTCCATTAGTCACAGTCCCTATCCATTTTCTATCGAAGTGACTGTCATTTTCATCCACATTATTTCTCTTCTCTATGTTCATTTCCAAATATTTATCCTCTCACCATTGGATTACTACAACAGTCTCCTAGCTGAGCCCCCAGGCTCCAAGTTCTTCTTCATCCAAATAATTGCCACTGCTTTCCCTATTTGCTATCTCCTCCAACATTTACAATTTGTGTCTCTCCGTTTAGCATTGAATTACTTAGTTTTACACTAGTCTTCATTGCTGTTGTAAAATTCATTTCCCTAATGTATTATAAATGTAAAGGCATGCATTCCTTAAACTGCTCTGTATATCTTACAGCCCTGAGCACAGGGTGGCCACTCAAAGATTAAGAAAGGCATATGAGTAAAAAAAATAAATAGAAGGCAGAGTAATAGAAAGCAGACAGGAAAAGGAGAAAATAATCAATAAGGAAATAAAGGGACGTTTTCTATGCAAAAATAACCTAATATGAGTGATATCTCCCAATCTTGTCCCACCCTACCCTGTTCTACTGCCCTAGTAGAGCAGTTACCAGGCCTCTATTCTTTATGTTGTCACCATTCTTTTGGTTGGTCTGAGTACTCTGAAAGGCAGGAAGCAATGGCAGAGGTGATCTCTTAACCTTAGCATCAAAATAAGATCCATAACAAAGCTGATACCTTGGCTAGAGTACTAAATTTTAATATGGTTTGGAAAGATATTGAGAAATGAATCATCTTTGCTAAAGAAAAAAAAAAGCCTCTAATTTCTTTTGCTGGGACCACCACCAAAAGCTATTTAGGGTTCCATACCTCAGTTTCCCACTGACTTTCACAGAAAATCTCAAATAACAATGCCTTATGCTTGTAACATTGGTTTAATCACAAGAGGTTTAGATATGTTTCTGTAACACACAGCTCCAAAATCTCAGACTCTTAAGGCACAAAAATGTATTTCTCATTTATGCAAAGTCAACTGGAGGTCATTTGAGATGTAAGGTTTCTCTCCATTTTAGTAATTTTAAGATAGATGCTCCTTCTATTTTTTGCCACTATTTCAATGTATCATCTCCACGGTTACTAAGGAAGAGGCATAGAGAGCTCAGAGATGGTATATGAACTCTTAGTGTTTTGACTTAGTAGTGACATGTGTCATACCTTCTCATAGCTCATTAGCCGGAGTATTCACATGGTCTCAACATAACTAAAAACATACTGAGCTCTAAAGGGGAGCACATAGAAAATTAGGTACTAGTGCGAGAGCACCAGTGTCTTCCACAAGCACTTTTCTTATCCAAACAATTTTGAATCTATTTCTCCTTGATTTCCACAACAATTCTGTGAGATCTCTGGGGCCCACAGCAGCTTCTTTATAAAGATGTAGCAAAAGTGACCTTTTTAAAGTTTCAAATTTAACTAGAGACAGAGGTGGAATTAGAAACCAGGATGCCTCTTTTCACTCCTGAGTTCTTTGTACTTTAAAATATTTCCTCCTGAGAGGAAAAAAAAAAAAAAAACCAAGGGCCAGGAGCAAGCCAGTAAAATGAAGATGGTCAACTCACTTCATACTCAGCTACTTTCTGCCACTTCCAGATTTAAAATAAAATATTTCTCTTCAGAATATATTAATAATAACTTTTAAAACATTTAATTGGAATATATTTTAAAGAAATATCAGATATTTGGCTATTTTTAACTAAACCATGGATTTCCTTATACTGGCAAAAAAGAAGAAAATTTCTATTGACCAAAAGCAGTGAGTACCACAAAGCAGTTTAAATGAGGTAGTAGAGAAAGAAAGTCTTGTTTAACAGGCATACGAGATGCTAAAAAGAAATCCAATCAAAGAAAGTTTAATATTAAATATGTGGTTTGTCTGATGGTCATTTAACATTATACACACACCCATGAATATACTATGCCATAGAGATAACTGGTCAACTAGACTTCAAAATAATAGATGTGTCCCATTTATTACTATGCCTCTCCTTGTACTCATCTCTCCTACACTAATATACCTCTGATGTAACACTTCACATTGTGTTGCATTGATATGCTTGTCTCTCCACTTCACCCAATTTTTGAAGACAAAGATCATGTGTTATTATTTGTTACAGTCACAATACATAACAAAATGTTCTTGCTTCTCTTGTTCCACCTTTGAAGGTTCCTCAGCTTTAGCCAATTACTTTCATGCTCCTCAGTGCTCTTTCCTAGGTCCTATTCTCTTCTTAATATATACTCTCCTCTTGGGAGATTTCATCTACTCCCATGAATTTAAGTACCACCTATATTGTAATGATAACCTAATCTCTGATTCTAAGTTTTAGATCCATCACTCATTGTCTATAGTACCTCTCCTCTGCTCCTGGAACTCAACACATTTCCAGCTGAACCAATTATCTCTCAAAACTGCTGCTGCTCTTATGTTCCCTAGCTCTTTGAATGGCACCAGTATCCAACCAGTGATTCAAGTCAGATATCTGAGAGTCATTTCTCTTTCTTCCTATCCATTTTCCACTATAATCAATCAATCACCAAATTCTGAACTTTCTATTTCCTTAAACATTTCTCAAGTCCATAAAATGTCTTTCCATCTCTACTTCCACTACATTAATCATAACACTATCACTTCCCAACTGGCATACTCTCAATCTTTCCTCTTCTACACCATTTTCCATACATCAAAGAAAGTGGTTTTTCTAAAATACCAGTATGATCTCATCACTGCTATACTTAAAAGTAATCAATTATCTGTTATTATTAGGTGCTCTGAGTATAGTAGAGGTGAAGAAAAATGTGGTTTTTAATTTTTTTTTATTTTTAAGGAGCTTCAAATTTAGATGAGGGTAGTTTTATGAACTGAATGTTTGTGTGCCCCCAAATTCCTATGTTGAAACCCTAATCACAATGTGATTGTAATAGAAGGTGAGGCCTTTGGAAGGTAATTAGGTCATGAGTGTGAAGCCCTCATCAATGGGATTAGTGCCCTTATAAGAAATCAGATAGCTACTAGCTCTCTTTCTGCCATGTGAGAATACAATGGGCAGTCTACAACTTGGGAGAGTCCTCATCAGAACCTGACCATGGGGGCACCCTGATGTCAAATTTCCAGTCTCCAGAACTGCGAGAGATAAATTTATGTTGTGTTGATAAACTGCTCAGTCTATAATACTTTGTTATAGAATCCAAAGTGACTAAAACAGGTGAAGATGAAAAAAACTATAGTCTATAATCAGTTAAGGTTTTCGGATGCAAACAACAGAAACAAACTCTGGCTAACTTAAGGGGGAAAATTTATTAAAAGGATATTGCATAGAAGACAGAACTGGAAAGAAATCTGGCAATGTAGGTTTGTAAACAGTTAAGAACCAAAGAAAACTAGTCAGTGAGAAATACAGCCAAAGTCATTCCACAGGAACAGCTGGTGTTGGCAACAGTGCTACTGGCCACCTGACTACCATGTCAATGAACAATCTCTAATTTTCCCTGTTTCTTTGCATGACTCCCTTAGAATTCAAAGTCCTAAGAAGAAGTATTCAATTGGTAAAGCCTAGGTTATACATCCATGACCTGGTGCTAGGGAGAAAGAGGTTGAAGTACCTTGCCACTTCAAAATCCATGATGGAGATAGAGTCCTAATCCCCACCAAGACTCACAGATGGCAGATTCTCTCAGAATAGAATGGTTGTTTAGATATTAGGCTATTCCAAAAATGACAACTGTATATGAATATAATCATGTTTATAATCCTTATCCAAAAACCTTAGAAACAGATATATTCAAAATTTATAAATTTTCAAACATAAGCAGTAATAAAATCTATATACTGCATTTTAAATAACACCGAGTGAGATTTAGGGCAATAGTTCATTATCAAAAACATTTATATTTCAGAACTGAAATATATGACTATTAACACTAAACTGAGATAAATATGGTACTCCTGAAACATTAAATGGAAAATTCCAGAAAAAAATGACTCGTATATTTTAAATTGCACACCATTCTGAGTAGTGTGATGAAATCTCATCCTGTCCTGCACTGTCCTGCCATGTGCCACCAGGAATACGAATCATCCTTTTGTCCAGTGTATCTAGGCTGTATACACTACTTTTCTGTTAACCACTTAGGAGCAATCTGGGTTATCAGATCAACTGTTGTGGTATCTCAATTTTTGTTTTCAAGTAGTCCTCATTTTACAGGCATATCTCAGAGATATTGCAGGTTTGGTTCCAGACCACTGCAACAAAGCTAATATCACAATAAAGTGAGTTACACAAATTTTTTTGGTTTCCTAGTGCATATAAAAGTTATTAAGTATACAAGAGCATTGTGTATTAAAAACAATGTACATACCTTGCTTTAAAAATACTTTATTGCTAAAACATGTTAACCCTCATCTGAGTCTTTGGCGAGCTATAATCTTATTGCTGGTGGAAGGTCTTTCCCCAATATTGATGAAAATGCAATATCTATGAAGCACAATAAAGCAAAGTGCAATAAAATGAGGTATGCCTTTACTTAATAATGGCACTGAAGCACAAGAATAATGATGCTGGCAATTTGGATACGCTAAAAGGAAGCCTGTAAAATGCTTCCTTTAAGTGAGAGGTGAGTACAATACAATAAGATATTTTGAGAAAGAGATGCCACATTCACATATTTTTTATATTATAGTATATTGTAATAATTATTCTATTTTATTAGTAATTATTGTTGTTAATCTATTACCATGCTTAATTTATAAATTAAACTTTATTATAGGCATTCATGTAGAAGAAAAATATAGTATATACAGGATTTAGTACTATTTGCAGTTTCAGGCATCCCTTGGGGATCTTGGAATGTATCACCCACAGATAAGAGGGGACTACTATAAAGACTAGAGAAAGTCTCAAATCACTTTAGGTTAGATTTTACCACTAAATAAGGTCAGGTGAGTTCTGATTTTTTAAATAAATTTTGAAAAGTTTTCTATTATTGTAGTTTGGGGATTTGAGAATTGCAAGAGATAGTCAACCTATCTGTTAGTGCCATAAAAATTCATGAAAGTTTTCAGAGAAAAGAAAATGGATTATTCTGAAGGGATCAAAAAGAACTTACTGAAGAAGGTAACATTTGAACCCAGCCTAATATAAAGGACAGATAGAATTTGAATGGACCTGAATGTGAGAAAGGACATACACAGTAGAAAGCGTAGGATGAGAAAAAAACCCTAAATGGGTTTTAGGGTCTGTGTAGGGAAAGAATGGGATATAGCATTGAAAGGTGGAACAAATCATAGAGAGCCAGGTTAAGTAATTAATTTTATTCTTCATCCAATGGGGAGCCATTGAAAGTTTTTGAGTATAGAATTATAAGATCAGAGCTATGCTTCTGGAAGTTTAATCTGGCTGTATTGTGTCGCTTTCAAATAATTTATATAGATAAGTTTTATCTGATATCACAGGAGCTGTTTACTTTATACAATTGAAATTCATTTTCTCTTGTCCTTGTCTCAGTAAACAGCTGCTCAACACCACAAGGTCAATGTTCCTATACTTGCAGAACATTTTTATTCAATTGCCTACTAAGAAGTATTGAACGAATGTCAGAACAGTTGTGAGGAACTAGGTTATTAGTGTAAGATAAACCACAAGTACACATGTAATGCAGAATACTGGACTTAAATGTGAATACTTAACCATTTCAGTTGTTGCTTATTTTGTTTAATGATATATCAGTATGCCAGATGATGATCAGAATGAGTTAATTACAATTATTCCATGTGATTAAAATAGTTAAAGAGAAGATAAACTCCAACAAACATTTATTAAGCATTCAGCAGGAGCCAGACATTATCCTAGACAATTTCTGTACATGATACTCATGTCAAGAGTGAACTACTTCTTGGCCATGCACTAGGAAGCCAATCTGTCTCCCTTCCCTCTTCACCCCAAATTCCACCCTCCTTTCTTGGATACAAAACTTCCATCTTTGGCACTATTTTGTCCTTAGCAACAGTAACTGATAGCTTTCTTCATTTTAAAGTTTCTCTAGTCACAGCTACCACAGAGATCAGAGTGGCTATATATCAAAGACCATTGTCTGCCCCCAGCTGATTAGCAGCCAAAAGCACAAAAGAAATGCATTCTCAGCATTTTTATGATATTATCCCATTATTTCCTGCTAAGTGTGAGCTATAAAAGCATCTTTATGGCCTCCACTCTCACTACTGCATTTGGCTCCGTTGTACTGTCCTCCCTACAAGCTGTTACCTGCAGACTATGCCATGACACATATTGGTCACATATGAGATTAAACTGCAGGATATTTTTGCTCTGGAGGTTAGAACATTTCCAGGAATTAAGAGTTTTAAGAATAAGTTGTTTTGAAGCAGTTTCTATTTCAACAATATTATTAAAATACTATATGGTCCATCCCTTTAAACCCCATAATCACTCTCACCACAAACTCATTCTCCAAAGTCAGTCTTCTTTAAATTGGTAAACATTCTTTATTTTAATATTCTTGAAATTTCTTGGATGTAGTTAAAAAGATTTTTTTTAAAAAGAAAGACTTCATATTTGTCTAGCTCCTGTAACTGGAAAGATAGCATGACTCAATACAGCAATTCTCATCTTGATTCTCCCGTGGCACATGGAATGGAAAGCATGAATATGCTTACCCACTCCTCTGAGAAAGTCCATTGCACTAGTCATAACTACACTGCTTTTCCTCCCATTCAAGAAGGCAAATCAGAAGGTAAAGGACTGAGAGTGACCACATAATCTCCTGGTTTTCCTTCCATCCCAGTAAGTGCCCTTTGTGGGCCCTTCTTCCACAACCTGACTTCAAAATAGTGAAGCATTTTGGGATTCAGTTATAGGGATATCTCTTCTCTTTCCATATTCTTTTTTTAGGGACTTACCTTGCTATCCAAGATTCATTTAATATCTATTTGCTGATGACTTCAATATTTTATATTTCCACAGTAAGTCTCTCCTCTGACCTCCAGAAACCCTTCAGTTTCTCTGTCTACTTGATATTCAATTTTTCAAAGTCATTTCAAACTCAATTTTGCCTCATAATCTTCCTTCAGCAGCTGGGTTCTCTTCCAATATGCCATGCCTCAGTGAATAGTTCCACTTTCCATTTAGTTTGGTAATTCAGAAATCTGGGAGTCAGTTCTAGCATCTTTTCGTTCAACATTTGATCTAATCTATCCCCAAGTCCTGTCAATATCACCAGCAAAATATTTCTCAAATCCATCCATATTTCTCCTTTTCTACAACTTGCCCCCTAATCTAAGTATCATCCTATTTCACCTGGACTACTATAATTTACTTTGCACACAGCAGACTTAGATTATAATGTTAATGGTGCCCTAAGGAGTCTCTCAACTTTGCAGTTCCCAAGCCACTAAGGGGGAGTAAAATTAGGGGATCATGACCAGAAGTCAGTTACTGGTACTGTAGAGGAGAGATGCTCATCTTTGAGCAGACTATTGTGAATGACAGATATCTCTCTGTGGAACAGTCTAAGGTCATAGTTGATAGGAAAATATTAATACAGACTATATGAAGTAGGATTCAGGAACTGAGAAGCCTGGATTCATTTTCTGGGGATAAGTGAGCTTGCACCCATGACTCTTATAACAATCCTTAACCTACCTTTGAATGCAAATTGAACATCATAAAAGCTCCTACTCAGAACCGGCATTTGTTCTTTACAAAGATCTGCTCTAGCTTCTGGATTTATTGAGCTATGTCTGCTAATTTCAGTCCTCTAGGAGAAGAAACAGGATGAACAGGGATACGTAAAATGATCTAAATATTGAGAACAAGTTTTACCCATAGCTACCTCTGTCCTCTTGCAAAATTACAAAATCAATCTCATCATACATTTCTAAACCTTTCTAATTAGACATGAGTCTATGGTAATAGTAATGTTCCTCATCTTTTACTACTCCCCCCTCCCTTATTCCCTGCCAGCCACATTGTCTCTTTGCTTTCCTGGACTATACTAAACTTGCCCCATCTTTAGAGATTTATACTTTTCTGTTGCTGCTGCCTGCACGCATCTTTTTACAGGTATCCTCATCACTTTCTCTGTCACTTCCTTCATGTCTCTGCTCAGACAATATTTTATCAGAGAAGATTTCCCTAACATCCCCCACCTGCACTTGTTGTCTATATATCCCCAGTTAATTTCAGAAGAGAAAAGTAATCTTTCTCTCTTTCTGTCTCTTTCTCTCCCTCTCTCTCTCTCTCTCTCTCACACACACACACACACACACACACACGAACACACACACATGCCCGCCCACACATTTCCCTTTGGTAGTCACAGCATTTTTTAAATTGAAGTGTACTTGACATATAATATTAGTTTCAGATGTACAACATAGTGATCTGATATTTGCATATATTGCAAGATGATCACCACAGTAAGTCTAGTTAACATCCGTCAGCACACAGAGTTACAGAAATTTTTTTTCTTGTGATGAAAACTTTTAAGGTGTACTCTCTTAATAACTTTCAAATATGCAGTACTATAAATATTAACTATAGTCATCATGCTGTACATGTCATCCCCATTACTTATTAATTTTGTAACTGGAAGTTTGTACCTTTTGATGCCCATCACCCACTTTGCCCACTCTCCACCCCCCTACCTCTGGCAGCCACCAATCTGTATCTCTTAGCTTGGATTTTGTTTTTTGGGGTTTTTTTTTTTTTTTTAGATTCTACATATAAGTGAGATTATATGGTGTTTCTATTTCTCACTACAACATTTGAGAACAATACCAGGCTTATAGTAAGAACTCAATAAATATTTGTTATATGAAAAAAATGAGTAAATAATATGATGCAATTTAGTGATGAAATACCCTAGTGAAAATACTTCCTATTAATTACTAACAAATGCTAACCGAAAAAGTCTTACATACTTCAGTAACATCAATCTGTTTGGCTAGAATCCAAGAACTATGACAGTCTCTGCCAACACCCACTCAGAATCCCCTTTGCCCCATCCATATGCTAAATGTTTCTATTCTTGTATTTGCCTTGTGGCTTTGTTTTCAGTTGCATCTAAACTTTTTTTTTTTTTTCCCAAAGGAAGAAGCATAATCTCAGTGTCTACTACATATTTAGCCTTTTCTTGTTCAAGATCTTGTGTAATTTCTTTTCCCAGGCATTCTGAACCACAGCCTTATCTCCTCAGTGGTTTTCCTACAACTAGGCCACCTGCCCTGCTCACAACATTGCTAAGCTCAAACAGGTTCAGATCATCTATAAACTGAATTAAGCACTTGCCTTGTACTGGGAATGTATGAACAAGCTGAGTTGTGTGTGGGCAGTACAACTGTGAGAACTAGTTTTCAAGCTGCTTTCAGAGCTGTTTGAGTAGTTAGGCTTATGACAGCAGCATAAGATTGTATTCATGCTTTCTAAACTCTAGAAAAAAATGACTAAGCTGAATTTTATGGAATTAAAAATATAAATGTACATATATTTATACAGAATCAAAATAAAGCAATAATGATTCTACTAAGATTATATTGGACCTTTTTCCTGTGAAGATTTCACATGGAGCTTTTTACAAACATGGCTAATCAGTCTATCAAAGAGAATAACAGGAAATGCAATTCTCATGCAATGGTTAAATGGCTATGGAAGGTTCATGAAATTTATACTAGGGTCTTATTCAGGATTCCCACTTCCTAATTTCTTCAGGGTGATTTTTCCAACAGATGATATTAATTTAGGACACAAGAAATAAAAATACCTCGTACTTTATTTTATGTTTTATTTATAGTTGCAATAGTTTTATGACCAATGTCAGATAGAGCATGGTACAATTAAAAGAGAACTTAAATGAGAACCAAGGTTTAATCACAGTTTAAAAAGAATGGTATTCCACCTTAAGCAAGTTACCTATCCCCTTTGAATTTCAGTTTCTCAATCTGGACAATGATTTAGTAACAATGGTTCTTAAAGGTGGTTTGTAAAATAGCCCTAGCTGGGACTTTGGAAATATATGCTGGCATTTTTTGAAACTTAGCAGGTGGGTGCCTGCTATACTAAAAGTCCTACAATGTGCATGATAATCCTACACAATCAGGAATCATCTCCCTTGAAATGGCAATAGTGCCCCTCTGGGGAAACACTGGGATGGGTGATTTTCTTTTTTAAATCCTCCCTTGAAGATATTTTTTTGTTGTTGATTTTAGAGAGAGAGGAAGAGAGAGAGAGACCTATCAGTCGCCTCCCGTATGCATCCCAACTGGGGATGGAAATGGCAACCTAGCTATGTGCCCTGACTGGAAATTGAATTCACCACCTTTTGGTGCATGGGAAGGTGCTCCAAGCAACTGAGCCACCTGGCCAGAGCTGGGCTGGATGATTTTTAAAAATCTCTTCCAGCTCTGACATTCTATGATCCTGGGATACCAACCCTTAGAGTTCCTATGTTAGTATGTAAACTATTAGCACTTGGAACCAATAAAATCACTTCAGGAATGATTTTTTTGTTTTGGATATGATATGAAATTTCAACTTTTCTTACAGCCAATAAATTGTCTTGGGGAGAAGTATATACTGAATATGACAAAAATAGCATAAAGGATGAGAAAACAGAAAATAGACCTATATATGTATTTCAAGGTTTCTACATATATCTGTGAAGCAATAAAATATTCCCTCTAAGTAGACTATCAAAATGAAGGAACTATCCTGTAATCTCTAGAGTAAATACTAAAATAAAAATAGGAAATAAACATGATTACAAAGCCAAAAGATAAAATAAAATGAGTTTATAGAAATATATATTCAATTAATCCCACAAGGGTAAGAAAAGGAGGATTAGGAGAATAAACAACAAAGAAGACACCAGAAAATAAATACTAAGATGTTAGACTTAAATCTAACCATACAAAATTTTACAGTAAATGTTGGTGGTAAATAAACACTCCAATTAAAATGCAGAAGTTATCAGAATGGATAGAAATCAAGACCCAAGTATGTACTAAAGACTAGAGATACACTTTAAATGTACAGACACAGATTGAAAGAATATGGATGGAATAAAGATATATGCTATAAAATTATGCACAAGAAGGCAGAGGGCACTATATTAATACCAGATAAGATAAACTTCAAAATAAAAGTATCACCAGAGATAAAGAGGGGCATTTTGCAATCAAAGAGGGGGTTCAATTCTTCAGGAAGGTATAACAAGAATAAATGTTTATGCACCCTTGAACACAGATTCAATATAATGAACAAATTTGACAAAGTAAAAGAGAAAACTTGACATTTCCATAATCATATCTATAGATTTTAACATTCCTCTTTCAGTTATTGAAGAACAAAACAAAAACCAGTAAAGATATAGAAGATGTGAACAACTTTTGTCAACCAGTTTGAGTTGATATTTATAGAACACTGAACCTTACAATTGTAGAGTACACATTCGTTTCAAGTGTAGATAAACCAATGTCTGGGCTAAAAGAAAAAATACAATGCATTTAACAGGACTGAAGTCTTACAGAGTATGCTCTCTGATCACAAGGGAGTTAAGTTATAAATAAATAACAATAATGTATCTAGAAAAAGAAATAAATACTTGGGAATAAACAACTTACCACTGAATGACCAGGAGAAGAAAGAATATATCACAAGGGAAAGGACAAAATATTTTAAACTGAATAATAATAATAAGTGAAACTATGTCACGTAAAGTGTGGGATGTAGATAAAGCAGTGCTTGGAGGAAAATTTATTGTTTTAAATACTTACAATAGAAAAAACTTTCATTCCAAAAAACCTAGATTAAAAAAAGCAAAGATAATCTTTGATTCTTAATAAGTAGAAGGAAATAAATAATGAAGATAAGAGCATATGTCCATGAAAATAAAAATAGACAATCATTACAGAACATGAACAAAGCCAAAATTTGATTCTTTGAAAAGTTCAACAAAAGTGATAAGCTCCTAGTTAGGTTGATCAATAAAAAAGAGGGAGAACACAAAATACCAATATAATGAATGAAAAAGAGGTTACCACTAAAAATCTTATAGATGCAAAAAATATTATAAAATAATATTATAAACAATTTTATAACAATAGAGTAGATAACTTAGATGAAATGAACTATTTCATCAAAAAATACAACTCACCAAAAGTGACAAAAAATAAAACAGAAAATCTAAATCACACAATAAGTCTTGAAATTGAATTTGTTATTTAAAAAAGAATGTCCAAAAAGAACTGTCCAAACTTCAGGTTTTTATATTTTCAGGCTAGTAAATTTATCAAACATTTAAGGAAGAAAAAACACGAATCTTAAACTCTTTCGGAAAAAAGAGAGCAATTCACAATTCATTTTATAAGGCAAAACATAAACCTAATTTTCAAACCTGAGAAAGCTATTACAAAAAAAGAAACTAAGAGACAGTATCCCTTATGAACATAGGCACAAAACTCAACACAATTTAAGCAAATAAAATTCAGAAACAGAAAGATATATCACAACAATGTAACATTTATCCCAGGAATATAAGACTGGCTTAATTAAAAAAAAAAAGAAAAAAAAAAAGCAGATCATTGTAATTTTCCATATTTATTGAATAAAGGAAAACCCACATTTGGCAAGTTCAACACCCATTCATCTTAAGAAACTTCAGCAAACTAGGTATAGAAAGGAACTTCTTTAACCAGTTAAAAGTCATTTACGAAACAACCTAGAGTCAACATTATATTTAATGGTGAAATATTCAATACTTTTCCTCTTAGAACAAGGGAAGAATTGTCACTTTCACCATATCTATTCAGCACTTTACTGGAGGTACCAGCTATTGCAATAAGGTAAAAAATGCATGAAGATCAGCAAAGAAGAAACAAATATCTTTTTTATGTTTGTATCTCATGAAGGTATATATGTAGAATATCACATGGAATCTACAAGTAAAACTACTAGAACCATGTCATTTAGCCACATTGCAGGATAAAAGGTTAACATGAAATCAATTATATTTTATATAAGACAGTTCAAATTGGAAATTAGAATTCAGGCAATGCAATTTACAATGGCAATAAAAACTATCATAGTCCTAGGAGTAGATATAACAACAGATGTGCAACACCTCTACAATAAAAACTCTAAGCAATGGCTGATAGAAAGTAACACCTAAATAAATCGAGATACTTGGTATGTTCATGAATTAGAAGACTTACTATTTTTAAGATATCAGTTACCCTAAATTGATCTATAGATTTAATGCAATATCAAACATAATCCTTTCATGCTGACAAACTAATTCCCTAAATGTATATAGCATTAAAAAGATCTAGGACAGTGAAACAGTTGGGAAAAAGTACAACGAACTTGGAGAATAAACTATCTTATTTCAAGAATTATTGTAAAGTTATATTACTCAAAACAGTACAGTACCAGCCTAAAGATTAATGGAACAGAGTCCAGAAAAACACCCACACTTATAACAGTTATTTAGTTTTTGAAAAAGTCACTAAAGCAATCCAATGTTGAAAAGAACAAATGGCAAAAGAAAAACTGGCTATACACATTAAAAAAAAATTAAACCCCTGACTCACATCATAAACAAAAAGATTAATTTGAGGTGGGTAATTGACATTTATGTAATATATATTGCATATTTAAACAATGAAAAACTAATAAAAAGGAACAAATTACTGATACATAGGACTATATCAGTGAATCTCAAAACTATTATGCTAAATGAAAGAGGCCTCCTTTCACAAGAGAGTACATACTGTATGATTCCACTTATATGAAGTTTTAGAATAGGCAAAACTAATCTGTGAAAAAAATCAGAACATTGCCTCTGGAGAAGGTGTGGGTGGGATATGACAGGAAATGAGGCATTAGGGAAATTTATGGAGTGATGGCAATGTTCTATATTTTGATAGAGTTTTAGGTTATATGTTGTGTTCCTTTATCAATACTCACTGAATGTTACACTTAAGATTTCTGCATTTCACTTTATATAAATTTTCTGTAAGTAAAGAACTGTAAACACACATTTAACTCTGGTTGATGATATGCATTCTGTAGTATTTTCTGATGAAGTGGACTGTCGTCTGCCACTTATTTTGAAATGCATTAAAGAAAATAAGATGAATTAATTGGTAGATAGATATGTGATAAAATAAGTATTGTAAACTGTGAATTTTTAAATCTGCTTAATGTGTACACACTGTATCATTCTTTCCATTTTTGTGTGTGCTTCAAAGATTTAGCTGTAAAAAATCTAGTTAGACAATGTTTCAATTAGCAGAAATCAGTACATCAGTGAGATATGCGAGTTGCCTATTTCCAAGCCAGGCTGCTCTCTGCCTTGCTTCATACTTCCTGCTGTGTGCAGGTGGCCCTGAGATCATAGGTGTTGATTGAAGACAGGACATCAGAAGCCTGCAGGTGCACTCTATTTCTAAGGAAGAAAAGTGTTGAGATGCTACATTTTACCCCTCATGAAGCCAAAGGTTTTTATGACTTTGATTCAATTTAACTTTAAAATCCTAGCTCTAGCTCTGGCCGGGGTGGCTCAGTTGGTTGGGCCTCATCCCGCACAAAAGAAAATTGTTGGTTTGATTCCCGGTCTGTCAAGTCACATGCCCGGGTTTCAGGATCCATCCCCCATAGGGTGCATGCAAGTGGCAGCCGATTCATGCATGTTTCGCTTTCACATCAATGTTTCCCTCTCCTTCTCCCTTTCTGTCTCTCTAAAAATCAATAAAAATATTTTTAAAAGTCCTAGTTCTAAAAATCATATATCTCTCTATGTATATACCTCTCAAAGACCTAGCCTTTACCCCATAATCTGCAACCCCCAGGGCAGCAGAAGACAATAGCCCAGATCTAACTAATGGTCACAAGGTCCTGGACATCTGGCAGGCTAAAGATAACATCACAACTTAAAGTTTCAGCTCCTGAGTCCTAAGGTAAAATCACCCCTTGGCCACTTTCCCATGAAACCAGACAGAAGGACTCTAGAACAGATCTCAGAGCTGTCCTCAGGATCTGAAGAAATGACTTATTACTCTTACCTCACTTCTGACCAATCAGCTCCCAGCACCCCTAATCCATAGTGTTTTGTCATTTTGTCCTATATAATCTGTAACCTACACTCTATCGGGGAGTTTGGGCTTTTGAGCATTAGTTTCCCGTTATCCTGGACTGTGCCATTCATAATAAAATAGCCAATCTTTCTCCACTGCAATTCTCGATTTTAGTGTTTGGCTGTGTTAGCACCAGGTAGTCAAACTCTTGTCTGTTCCATCACATCCGCATTGCTTTATCTCACCAGTAGAATAATCTAAATGTTGTTGACTGAAAGAAACTTGAGTAGGGAGATGAAATCCACTTATTATTTCCAACTCAGATGAAACCACATTCTAATTTCTGATTTCTGCCTAGAGGAACATCTTGGTTTTTCCAATTAACAATAATTTAATGTTATTGTTTATCCTTTGTTCTTTTCCTTTGAGCTCATCCAATTACTACATACTGCTTTTGTTCCTTAGCTCTAAACACTACTTTTACTTTTTTATGAGATTTTTCCTAATTATAAAGTATTTTCAGTTGTATTTAAAATCATGGTTAAATGCTGTGTATTTTTGGCATATATTAAAAGATTGGATAAAGCATCATCTCTTTCTTACTTGGGGAATAGTGCAAGTTACAAAATACTGTTTTGAAAATTTTAAACAAACCATTTTTATCTGTTTGAACTTATTATCATTCAAAGTATATTCAATTTAAAGTAAATTGCATCTTCTTTGCAAATCAATGGCTTTGGAAGCAAGCTACTTTCTTGACTGGATAATCAGTCCAGGAGCCATTCTGCACTTTCCTGCCTTTCACAGAGTGTGGGACTCAAGCCATATAAGAAACACATGGATTCACTATATTCCTAAAATATTTTAGAAGGAAACCAAACACTGGCACAAAATTTCCCAAGATGTCACTTTACCTATTTTTATTGAGTAATAATGATCTGCTAGGTATTGCAATTAGTGTCATCCAAACAGTGCTTGCAGTCTATACCTCATTATTTACTGTTGCAATATTTTATAGTTCCCAAATGTAACTGTAAGCTTCTTGAAGGCAGAAAATGTATATCATGCCTTTATTTGCTCCTACAATATCAAGCGAACAGTTAGGGTCAGAATAGCTTTCCAAACGTAAATGGATTGATATGTTTCTGCGCCATTTCTCTTTCAATGCACTGACTACATTTGTGCTACATGGTTCTCTCTGAATAGAAAATCTAATAAAATTAATCTTTTTAACCCAATTGGTCATCTTCACTTGCACTGAGATCATGCATTGTCTCCTCTGTGGGCTCTTGGAAAAGCTTACTGACCTACTGATGGGAGAAAAAATCAAGTGTAGATTAGACACATTTCTAACAGTTTTTCCAGTCTCCATTAAAAAATTGTATAGCCTAGAGGTCAAGGGACAATTTTCATAACCACTTTATTAACAGAATTCATCAGCTTTATTTCATTGATTTTCTTTATAGACTTTCTGGTCTAATAGAAGAAATGCAACCTCTGAACCATTTATTACACTTTTAATCAGGTTGTGTACTTTGAAAAAGGTTACGTATACTAGAATATCCCAATTACTTAGCAACACACCCTTCCTAAGGGATTGGGAAGTTCACCGCACTGCAATAAATCATTGCTTTATACGAATAAATTATTAGCAATGTGTCTGTGAGCTCCCTCATTCCATTCAAATTTGCTAAAAAGCTCTTCAGTTGATTTGTGCTTATGTAAGGGAATGTGTTCTAAATGTTTATCTAACTTTACCTGTGAAAATGTGGAATAGGCTAGTAAATTTTGAACTTGCAACTCAAAGAACTGTTTCTACAACTGACCCCTTCACTTATTAGTCATGTAACCTTGGGCAAATTATTTAACCTCTCTAAAGCTTTGATTTGTCCCCTATAAAATGGTGACAATGCTGCCTGCTCTCCCTCCTCTCAGGGCTGTGAGGATTTACAAGTTTTGCAAGCAGTAGAACATAATACACATTGAAGGGATGATAGATAGCCATACCATAACCAAATAAATTTCCCTACCTTGAGCTATTCTTTGTGGATTGAGCATAAATTTTCCTGGAGAAGATTTTAGTTTCTAAATAAATAAAACTGAAAGCCCTACTGGCTAAAACTTGTTTATTGCATGGAAACATTGTCCAGTTCTTTCTAGAAATGTGCCTCTGCCCCCTCTCTCTGACATAACTACCAACTATTCCTCTTTCCATGCAATTCCTCCCTATTCTTTCAGGACCATTTAAAGTCTAGTTCCTCAATATGTATACACACCACACTGATTTCTTCCTATACTGAACTCACAGAAAATTTATGATGGTCTAAACCATTTGATTAACTCTGGCTTTTCTTGCCATCTTTCCCTGACCACCCCTACCAGGTCTAGGTTATGGGACCTTTCTCTGTGCTCCCAGAGGCCCCTGGGCATGTCACTTTTCTAGCACCTATTACACTTCATGTTTTAAAGAGCATTATGAGATATGTCTGACATAAATTTGAATAAAATGATATTTTGATCACTTATTTACTTACCATCAATTTAAGAAATAATGATGTCATCAGTGTATTGAAGCCTCCTAGGCACCCCCCTTTCTAACCCTGAATCAATGTCCATTTTCCATGTAATTCTATATTATTTAGCTACACATATATGTAGAACTATACACCATATAGTACTATTTGTTATGTTTTATAAACTTTATATGGAATTATACTGGAAGTATCTTTCTGTGATGTAACTTTTATCCAATGTTGTTGTGAGATTCCTCTATGTTGGATCCTTGAGTATACTACAACACTTAGTCTTGAGTGTACTACAATGTAATCATCAATCCTTCTAATTGATGGACTGTTTTTTCAAAAAATGTTTTAATATAATTATGCTATGACATTTCTTATACTTGTCTTTTGCTGCACATGTATACATATTTCTGTAGAGCATATACATAGAATTGGAATTGTTGGATCATAAAGTATGTATGAGCTAAGTTTTACTAAATATTACCAAATTGCTTTCCAAGGCAGTTGTAGGAATTTATATGCCTATCATAATTGTATGGGATTTACCCTTGGTCTACATACTTTCCAATACATAGTATGGTTAGGCTTTTAAAATCTCATGGGTCTTGTGTCACTTCAGATGCACAATTTATTCTTTCCTATCCTGCTATGTGGCCCACGATTTTAATTGTATGCATGACAGTATCGGTTTCCTTGTCTTTGACTTCTATTTGGTTTTACATGGGGAGCACCAGAAGGAAATCAAATGGAGGGCAGAATTTTCATTCCTTTGCTCTCTGGGGAGTTACCACATCAAGAGTTAGAATCACACTTTCATCATTTCTATTGAAGTGACCTTTTCCTTACTGAATTGTAGGAGTTCTTTATATATTCTAGATACTAATACTTTTTTTTTTTTTTTTTTGCTCATGTGAATTGCTAATATTTTCTCCCAATGTGTTGTCATATCATTTTACTTAAAAATATTTTGTATGAATTTTTTTAAACTACAGTTGTTCTATTTATCAAGTTGTTCCTTTTACAATGTATGTTTTCTTTGTCTGCTTAAATAACTATTTCTCTACTCTAAAATTATAAAGATATTTTCCTGAATTTTCTTCTAGAAGAGTAATAAGAGTTTTGTT
This sequence comes from Miniopterus natalensis, assembly GCF_054644295.1. Classification (NCBI taxonomy): domain Eukaryota; kingdom Metazoa; phylum Chordata; class Mammalia; order Chiroptera; family Miniopteridae; genus Miniopterus; species Miniopterus natalensis. Next base: position 5,199,861 of record NC_142103.1, on the reverse strand, counting down.
TTTCACTTTTGACTTTTAAGCCACCTAGAGCTCATTTTTATATGTAGTGTGAAGTAGAAATCAACATTTAGTTTATTGTGATATGGGTATAGCCAGTTTTTCCAGAGCAAATTATTGGACTCCTATCCTTCCCCCACTATGAAACACCTCATGTTTCTGTTTCATGCACCTCTTCTCTTTATCTCATTCCAGGTTCAGTGTACATGCTGACAGAGCAAGCACTTACACTTTATTATCTGGTTATGTATCTCCCTATTTGTAATAGTTTCCTATTGCTGCTATAACAAATTAACACAAACTTGAGGCCTTAAAACAACACAAATGTATTCTGTGAACTGTAAATTTTGAAGGCCAGAAGTCTAAAATCAGTTTCACTGGCGGAAACCAAGATGTCAGCAGGACCAAGCTCCCTTGGAAGGCTCTAGGAGAGACTCTATTTCCTTTCCGTAACCAACTTCTAGAGGCCTTCTGAATTCCTTGCATACATTGACTCATGACCCCTTCCTCCATGTTCAAAGCCTTAACAACTTCAAATCTCTCTCTGCTGAAGTTGTCATATAGTCTTCCCTCTTCTATAGTAGAATCTGCCTCTGCCTCCCTCTTATGAGGGCACTTTTATTTACATTTAGGACCCACTTAGATAATCCAGGATAATTTCCCATCTCAAAATTCTTAATTTAATCACATCGGCAAAGCTCTTGTTATATAAAATGTAACATTCACAAGTTCCAGGGAATAGGACCTGGATATCTTTAGGGGCTATTATTCAGCCTATCACACTCTCTATTAGCCCTGTGAACTTTTTAAAGGCCTCTGGTTTTATTCGCCTTTAAATTCCTAATGCATCAAATGTAGGAAATGTCCAGAAAACATTCTCTGAATAAATACAATTTTGTTGCATTTCCATGCTATGATTGTTAACTCCTTCAAGGAAGACTTTGTATCTTTAACTTATTTTTTACCTTCCATTGAATCTATAACAGCATAGATCCCTAGCAAATACAATACTCTTGAGGCAATATGGTAGAATAGAAAGAGGGTTAGAATCCAGTCTTGGTTGTATCATTTATTAACAATGAATTTTAGTGTAATTTTATTTTTAATTGTTTGGAATTTTCTCTCTTCATTGATAAAAGGAGAGGAGGCAAGAGTAAGCCTAGCTAATGAGAATCCAAGCTGCACACTTCTGATTCATACAGAACATTTCTGCTTTTACCTGTTTTATATAACTACGTACCTTTTTAATTCAAAATTTTGTTTGAAAAACAAAAGGTTCTGCTCTTTTAAAAGTATTTTCAAAATTATGGTTCTCATCACAGTCCACCATGGAGATACTGAAACTCAGAGAGGGGTACTGCTTTGCCTCCTGAATTTACTTTCTGAAACCACTGCTTTGAAACCATTTGGTTAAAAAGGCCACTAGAATCACTTGTGTCTTTATCTTGGACATTGCTAACATTCTCTCTTGTCTTAACACACAAAGGACAACTGTGTAAACTCTAAGATACTATATGAATATATGATTAGTGGCTTATTTCCTATAGGCAGACGAAGATCCAAGTCTGCAGTACAGTCCCATGAAATTGCAAATCACAGCAATTATTTGGGGAGAAGAAATAGAGGAACACCAAATCACTCAGTAAGCCAGGAAACTTACTATATTCAGTGTGGCGAGGGGTACAAAAATGCTCCTTGAAAACAAGAATAGTATCTTGTTCCTATTAATATATACACACATATATTGAATAGATGACACAGTGTCTGCCCCCAAAGGACTTATATCTTTGATAGTATTATATCATACGCACAACTTTAATCTAAGACAGTCAAGCTGATTAGGTTCATTGTAGGCCAATATTTGCAGTTACTCATATATGACTTCCATTGTCTCTCTCTCTCTCAACTTCAACATAGAGCTCTTAGAGCTCAGTGTCATATATCCCAAAGATGGTCAATAAAATTAGTGATAAGGAAGATCTTAGCTTTTTTCCATGTATTTACTTAGCTTTTCTGAAAAAAATAAAATAAAATCTAAGCCTCATTTTGTTATATGAGAATTATGTTTATGTATAAGGATCACTTACAGTCTGTGTGACCTTAAACAGTCCCTTTCTACCCTTATGCATCATTTTCCCACTTTTAAAATGAGAAAATTAAGACTAAGTGATCTCTGAATTTCTCTTCAGATCCAAGGCTCTGTAATCTATTATTACATGAGTAAATGTACCACTTTCACCCACTGAACTGGTCTTCTTAGCTGTCTGTACCATTAAATAACTATTTAATGCGTACTAGGTACAAGAATTTCACTCAGAAAGAAAAAAAGCAACAGGAAGGTGTTGATTCTGTTAGTGATAAATAATGTTATTTGTTGACAAAAATTGTGATTTCTGGATATTTTTTGTCTAGTCGACCAAGAGTAACCATGATAACATAGGTTAAGTTGACTCTTACTCTATTATAAAATGTCAAAGTCTTAAATTCCTCCTCTGTAGCAATGAAGTAAAGAAGTAACAAACATACCACTCATTTCTGAAGCCCAAATAGTTAAACTTAATGCCGTAAGTTGGGCATTTTAATGGACTTTTCAGAAATTCTGTGACAGATCGTTTAAGGGTAGAAAAGCAATCTAAGCTACTACCAACAAGATTAACATTTTTAGGGTCCCATTCCATCTATATAACTTAAATCAATAGCTGGGTTCTTGAGGAATGTGGTAATCAAGAAGAGATTAATATTGTAAGCTTTTGTTATAAAAATGAAGTCCAGTCAATTTTTAAAATGATTAAAATCAGGGAAAAATATTTTTAAAACTGCATCATAAATAGTATGAAAAAAAGTGAATGGAAAAATCACATGATGTGTGGAAAAACATGAAAAATAAACCAGGAATCATAAATTTTTCAAGAGCTGGAAAAATTTAGAAATAACACTCAAAAATTCATTTGAAATATAGATGAATTACATTTGAACTGGTTATTTTCTTAACTTTATTGTTGTATGAGAGTGACTTTAACTATGGTGCCTAGAGTTAACAAACAGGCAGTATTTGTTAACAAGTTGAACTACTTCCCAGATAAAGATATATGAATATTTCTTATCAGTTTCTTAGTATTCCATGTTAGGAGTGATGCCTCTCTGCATGCCTTTCACGCAAAGACTCTTTTGACTATTTCCCACACATGTCAAGTCCCTAATCCTTCCTTAACTCCTCATACTCTCATCTCAGATTTTACAAAGAAGACCCAAGAAGATCAAAGCTGCTTTTCATGAGTTCCTTCAAGGCCCTTCCCTTTCACTTCTGAAGTCTTCTCTCTGTTCTCTCATTCCCTCATTTTCTTTTTGCATTTTTGAGAAAGAAATGTATCCTGCCACTTATTTGATTTCATTACTGTCCTCTGTCTCTTCCTCCCAGCATACTCATATCTCCTTTTCTGTGTTCCTATACTTCCATCTCTAGCAATCATCTTTCATCTATGTTCCAGATCAAATCTTACCAACTTCTGGGTGGATATTTTCATGTAAATGTTCCTTACATTCCTTAAACTCAATGTTTTTTATTTATTTTAAATATATCTTTATTGATTTCAGAGAGAGGAAAGGAGAGGGAGAGAGAGAGACAGAAACATTAATGATGAGAGAGTCATTGATCGATCCCGCAACCCGGGCATGTGCCCTGACCGGGAATCGAACCCCGATCACCTGGATCCCAGGTCGATGCTCAACCACTGAGCCACGCCCAGCCGGGCTCAATGTTTTTTAAATGAAACTCACCATTCCCTTATAAACTCCTATCTAACATACCACCTCTCATGATTTCCTCATTTTGTTTAATGACGCTATGCAGTTAGTTGGTATCATCTTGAACCACATCTTTAACCATTCCCACCTCTCGCCATCCCCTACACCTAGGTAGTCACCAAGTCCTATTGGTTGTAAGACCAAAATATCAATAGCATCTGACCTGACCTGTACTTTGTGGTCAAGTTAATGTAATTCAAGCCCTCATTCTTTCCTAATATTACTACAATTGCCTCCAAAGTAATCTTTCTGTTTCTGTTCTAATTTTCCTTCATTCTATCCTTCAGATTATCACCAGGGTGCTTTCTTAACATACAGCTCCAATCACGTCATTCACTTGTTCAAACACCTTTGCTGGGTCAAGAGAATAAAACCTTCACTAGTCTCTGTGTTATTCCATATTTAGCAACATGGCTTGATCTTCCTATGAATGTTGCTTCTTAGACCTATTTAACAGCTCTCTGTTCTGGAGATGATTCTAATACACTCCTGTCTTTGGAGACCTTTCCCTGTCTAGCTGCAGTCTTGTTCTCCTGTCTGTCAAAACTCAAGGCCAATTCAACTCCTTCATGAAGACTTTTTTTAATAGTTTCTTAAAAATAATATGTTTTTATTGATTTCAGAGAGAGGAAGGGAGAAGGAAAGAGAGATAGAAATATCAACGATGAGAGAGTCATTGATCAGCTATCTCCTGCACTCCCCCTACTGGGGATTGAGCCCGCAACCTGGGCATGTGCCCTGACCAGGAATGGAACCGTGACCTCCTGGATCATAGGTTGATGCTCATAGGTATATGCTACACTGGCCAGGTGCATAAAGACTTTTTTATCTCTCTGTTTGAAATGTTTCTTCTCTGCTTTGTGTTCCTTTAATTTTTCCACTTGTTCTTATGAGGTTTGCCTTATAGTTGCTATGTTCCTACAAATCCTGGCACAATATAAGTGCCTGTATGTTTGAAGTGAATTGAATCAATACATAATTGATACAATACACTAAACTATGGGTTATGGTAATATCATGTACAATGTGAAATCACTGTTTCTTTTGGTAAAAATGATTATCAATTGGTTATTTCATATGGTTAAACCTAATACTTGGCTCTATAATTGGATTTTCTATTATTTTTTTTTTTTCTGGGAAGGAAATTTCACAGTGAAATGGGGTCACAATATAGTTAAAGTGCCATGGTTCTCATAGCTAAAATAGAGAATGTTTATTAGACATTCTTATTTGCATTCTTACCTTCTCAGCATTCTCATTTTATTCCCTAGATCAGGTCACCTAAATCACTACAGTAATGTCATATATACTCAAGGATAAAAACCAAACATTACTGAAAAAAATGCACATGCACTTAATGGAAAACAGTCATTTCATTCCAAAACAGTATGACCAAACATCCTGATTCAATGGAAAAGTTTAATTTTGGTTCCGGTGATCTGGTTCCACTGAGAAGATACTATCACATTGTTGCTGTACTTTACAAATGAACTGAATTCTAATTCTCTTCTTTAAATTCATAATGATCTATTTATAGGAATTACTAAGGACTTTTCACAAATGAGATTGAATATACATATAACATCACTTTAATGCACTGCACTCCACTGAGCCCATAGAGGTAAATGATTTCCTGAAAATGAATGTCCTATAGGATGCCAGTCAGTATATTTGAGTTACACCTTATATTTCTCCAATTATCAAATATGAACTTCGGAAGCCAGTAATCATTGGAAAGTATATGATTTTATTGTTCTATATTTAAAATGTTCTTTTTTATTATCCTGGTCAATTAATCTCCTTAATGGATATAATACATTTTCAACTGTGTCTCAGATGTTATATTTTTCTGTTAATTTTACATAATAGCATATTATGATTCTTTAAATTTGACTGGCTAACATACAATTAATTCTATACAAATATTCAATAAATTATAATTTGGAAATATGTTAAGCTATTTTTTTTAAAGTCATTTATCCTTAAGTAAAATCAGACATGTATTCATCCCTCCTTTGAATTCTGGAAGGAGAGAAATATATGCCTTGCCAGCTTGAATTCTGAAATAATTTCTATGCTCAACCTGTGGATCTGACCCAGTGTGACACCCTTAAAAACTCTTTTCCCACTTCTTTCCAAAGCTGCAGTTGTACTAAAAAGAGGCTCAGTAAATTTCTCTAAGCTCCACCTTCAACTCTTCATCATCCATTTTGCTCTGGCACTATATTGCAGGTCTCTATCCTACCTTATCATCTGGGTTTGTAATCCTAAATAAGATTACACATTTGCCTAACTTCAATTTTGGTTTTCCCTCTGGATACCTTCACTGAACACTCTAGACAAAGGGCCAGATCCTTATACCCTTGGGGTTACAGCCCAGGTACAGCACCCAAGGCTTTAGTTTGTCCAAAAATGGAGTTCAGACACTTTGTCTAAGTTAATATTGACCATTCTGTAACCACAAAACCAAACCCACATACCAAATGCTTTTGAAAGTTTTCAAACAAAGGAATCAGAAAAAAATGCATTTTGATAACTAGATTAAAGATGTTTAAAATGAAGTAGGAGGAGTGAAGCAGTTCAACAAAGTGATTTGGAATCAGGAGATGTAAGTTTGAGTCCCTGCTCAACCACATACTAGTTGTTGACATTGAAAAAGTTCTTAATTTCTAGGGATTTCTATTCCTAACACCTTTCCTGTCAATTTCTTAGGGTTATTGTGAGAACTAAAAGATAACAAAAGCAAAAACACTTTTCAAAGAAAAGGAAAATTATCCTTATTAAAATAATAACAACAAATAAGCAGCATTTTGAAAGGAATGAATCCCTTGACATTTTACAAAGTGGCTGAGAAAATAATTATCTAAAGCATAAAGATAACTTATAAAACCCTAGTTTCCTGTGGGTCCTGGAGCATCCTAGTAAAAGTAATTATTTATGCTAACTGGCTGTTGCTATTTTTTACTTACAATATCTCCCATTACACCCTAACTTTGATTCCTTACATGCAAAAATGGTTGCCTTTATGTTTCATGTCTTCTTTCAAATACTGGGACTAATAGAGCACAGTGACATGAATAATAGCCAATCTGCCACAGTACACACTACACCTCATAACATGATTCATCGACACAGTTTTGGTAGTGCAATTTTCCTTGATTTGAAGTTCTGGAGGTCTATCGTTTCCCTCTATATTAACTTTGAACATATGTCAGCATTCTAAAGTCCAGTGGCTTTGGACTGAACAGATGCTCTATTTTGAGGGACAAGGATTCTAATGTTTAGAGTTGTGGTTTATAGACTAAATCAATCTTTTCTAAGGTTTCATGTCCTTGTTTATATAAGAAATAATTGTCACACCACAATTTACATAATTATTGGCTTCACAAAGTATTTCACTGCTTTTCCTTTATTTCCTTTTTGTTAAGAGCAAGTCTGAGTTAGTAGAGCTACCACTAAAGGTTTTTAATTAAATGAGCAGTCTATAAAGTAATGAATGGTCATGTTGAGGGCAATCTCATTTATGGCCTGTCTGCTTACTTGTAGATTAAAAAACCAAACTCTCCACCACTTTCTGGGAGATTCTTTCATCAAGTCCGTGAGATGTTCTCTTTGTTATAGGACATCAACCATTTTCATATCCCTATACCTCTAAAGTCAATTCTCTATTTTTAGCTGCATTAATGGCCAATTTTCACACAATGGAGCAACCTGACCAAACAGCGATCCGAAACATCATGGTAAGAGGACATGTAGACTTGCCATTACAATCTGAAAGACTGACTGTTAAAAGCTATATGTGGCAATGGTTAAATCTGGGGCTGTTTAAAGATGGCACCCACAGCATAACTTTGGGTGAGTTATTTTCAGTAGCTCAGTTTCAGATAGAGGTTGAATTCATGTTCTAGCACAATAGAGCAACCCCTTTTATGGGCTGAGGTTGACATTTCAACTGATTGATATGTCTTTCTTGAGCCCTTGCCATGTGTCCAAAGCTGTTAAAGTGACTAAATTGTTTGATTATGTTAGAAGGCAAACCCTGAGTTTTAAAGCACAGATCAAATATATGCAGTGAAAAACTAAAATGAAAATGGTTGGGCAAAAAAGCCTGAGATACCTTAAAAATTCCCAACAGCAATGTGTCCAAAGAGCAGACTGGGGGACAGGATACAACAAGGGGCAGCAAGAGCCATGGTGCATATGGCCACAGAAAGGGGTTGGGCAATGAGAACAGATAGCCAGTTATCTTCTCTGTTTCCTCTAATAGCCACCAGCTGCCTTAGGAGGAAACACTGCATGTGTTTGTTTTCTTTGGCAGGCAGGCAAATCAGTCAACTGAAAAATATGAACTGCTTACTATGTATACTCTTCTCTAGGTACTGCAAGATGAGGATACAAATAAATGGATAATATAGTCTCCAGACTCTAGTTGTTTATAGTCTAGGTAAGAAGTGAAGATATCTATGGATAACAATGTTACACCAAAAGTTTGTACAATATGCCAAATGAGAGCTAGAACTTACAAAGTTTATAGAAGTTCAGAATTCCCCATCTATATGAACCAATTTCCACCATCCTTCCCTGACTTCAAAAGCTAGGGCCAGTCCTTTCAGTATAGGCACACTCCTAGAACCTCCACTTTCCTTCCTACTCCCTTTTTAGTCTGTAACTCTCTGTGATGACTTTATTTCTAGCCACCTCCAAAGTATAAACCTATAATCAACATGAAAGACCGAGGACATTTTTCTCCCCACCATTGTATCTCCAGCACCTAGCACAGTGCTGACCCTGGCCCCATGCAACCACTAATGTTTTTGTCTGAATTTTCTAGGATTTCACATACATAGACTTATACAGCATGTACCCTTGTATCTAGTTTCTTGCATTCACTATAATGATTTTGAGAATCTTCATGCTGTGTTGTAACAATAATTTTTGTGCATCCTACAACAGTACTTTCTGACAAAGAATGCATTTCTGTTGTTTTAAAAAAATTTTATTGAATTTATTGGGGTGATATTGGTTAGTAAAATTTTTCTGGTGTACAATTCCACAATACATCATCTGTATATTGTATTGTGTGTCCACCATTTATCCCCTCTATACCCTTTTCTACCTCCCCCCTCCCTCTTTCTGGTAATGACCATACTGTTGTCTGTGTACATGAGTTTGTTTTTTTCCACCTTTAAAAAAAATCTTCATTTAAAACTTGACCAAAAGCTACAAACATGAGTTTTGGGTTCTTTTTGCTTAATCCCTTCACTTTTTTCACCCAGCCCCCCAAAACCCTCCCCTCTGACAGCTGTCAGTCTGTCTCTATCTATGAGTCTGTTTCTATTTTGTTTGTTTATATTGTTCATTAGATTCCATATATAAGTGAAATCATATAGCACTTGTCTTTTTCTGACTGGCTTACTTCACTTAGCATAATAATCTCCAGGTCCATCCATGCTGTCACAAAAAGGAAGAGATCCTTCTTTTTTACAGCCAAGGAGTATTCCATGGTGTAAATGTACCAGAATTTTTTATCCACTCATTTACTGATGGGTACTTTGGCTGCTTTCAAATCTTGGCTATTGTAAATAACACTGCAATGAACACAGAGGTCCATAAATGCCATTTACTTGTCATTAATTTGTGCTTATACTATTTGCATTAGCCTCAAAGCTGAGTTTCACGGAAGGAATATTTTTAAGTTACTTGCCAATTTTTGTAAGATTTCTTTATTTTAAGAGAGATTTTTGAAAATGCTCAAGTCAATGTAACCAGGCTCACAGAAAGTATAATTAGGTGTAGTCAGGAGAAAGTAAAACGATGAGCTAGGGCACCACCATAGTGGCTTCTGCATGGTGGAACTCCAGCTCTTTCCTTAGGACACTGTGCCTGCTTATGTAATAGGTGGTCACATGAATACCAAGTGAGGGTGCCAGGGTATATCCATGTACTCAATACTAATAGAGCTTTTCCCTCTCTCTTACTATTTGAGCTAAACTACATAAATAAAACATACCTTACTTTGAAGACCATTGCTAAATAGTGGAGAGGTATTGAGATTTCATGAGTGGAGGATTGAAATCATAAAAATGGTTATATCAGTGCATGATACTATACAGAATGTGTTGCAAGGAGTAGTAACTGCAGGCAAGGGGAATAGTTAGAAGTTGTGTTTATTTTTATTTTTGTTTATTTTTAAATGAGCATATTTAAGATATTTACACTCAAAGTAAAATATTTAAAGGTGTAAAGGATATAAAGCCCTCTTTCTCTCCTGAACTTTCAGCCCAACTCCTTAGCTAACTACTGTTAATAGTTTTTTGTGCATCTTTTTGGATAGTTTCTATGTGTATAAAATGTATATATCTATGCATATACTTGCCTATTTGCATAAATGTGATTAACTTTTCATGCAGTTCTGAAATTGCATTTTTGCTTAACAATATACCTTAGACATCTTTCCACATATGTAAATAGAGAGTCACCTAATCTTTTTAAAGTGCTACTGAGTATTCCAGTGCATGGATATGCCATCATTTTTTAACCAGTTCTCTTTATTTTGTATTTTGATCCTTATTTGAAACAAGGTAGTGGCCTTATGTGTACATATGTTTCGCATAGGGTTATTTTTAGAAGCAACTTTGCTGGATGAAAGCATATATTGGTTTTTATTCTTGAATAACAAACTGTCCTGTAAAACAACAACCATTTATTCATTCGTGATTTTATGGGTTGGCAGTTTGGGCAAGACTCAGGTGGCATGGTTCATCTCTGCTCCATAAGATACCAGTTGAACTCACATTTTTCAGACTGCCTGAGAGATTGGCTTGTCCTGGATGCTCTCTCTCTCCTGTCAGGGGTTCCAGCTTTAAGGGCTGCTACAGCAGGTATGGCTGGGCTTCTCTCTTTCACCACCTGATCTCTTTCTCTTTCTCTGTGGTGACTTATCGTCAAAGAGGTTAGCCCAGGTTTAGTCACAAAGTTGTAGTGATGCAAGCAAGAACAGAAGGTGCAAAGCTTCTTTAAGGCTTGGACTTGGAAGTCACACCATGTTAATTCTGCCATATTCTATTGGTCAAAGAAAATCCATAGCATCCAAGATTAAGGAGTGAGAAGATAAGCCTCCTCTTGGAAGTTCCAACAAAGTTACATTGCAGACATGTGTGTATACAGATGGAAGAAAATGTTTAGCTATCTTTGTAAACAATCTTCCACAAAGAACGTGCAGATTTTTATTTTGACAAATCTTTCCAACTAGGATAATATTGTAATGTCCAGGTCACTGTAGAATAATAATACAGGAATGATGCAAGACCCATTGTAAAGAATGAGCCAAGTGGACTTGTTAACGGATTAGATATGGGGTGATAGGTAAGAATAGAAAATAATTTTGATGTTCAAAACTAGGCTTTTATGTCATTGCCCAAGTTTAGCATATTAGGGCTGGAAGAGACCATAGGACTTACGTGCTTCAACCCCATCTATTACTCAGATTTCTTCTTCAAAGACATTTCTGAGGTGGTTGAGCACATTCAGTAATAGGGGCATCTCTGTCTCCTATGATAGTTCATTCCATTTTTGGAGAGTTTTGCTACATGGATCTCTTAAATCGAGCCAAACTTTGCCTCCCTGAAGCTTTAACTCCTCAGTCTTACTTTTGATTTGTGGAGTTCAGAGGATGATTCTATTCCTCCTTTGCCATTAAGGCCTCAATAACTGAAGCCCACTACTATGTTCTTCCTTAGTCTTTTCTTCTCTTAATTAAATATCCCCGAGTCCTTCATCTGTTCACCACATTACATATCTTCCAGAATATCCATCCTTTCTATGAATAGCAGTATTTGGATATTCTCTTGTTTGGCAAGCTCTCTCAAAATATAGTGTACAGAACACAAGACAACACACAAGGATGGTCTGACTAGTATATAGCAAAACAGAACCTTTACCTCTTTTCCTTGGACCTTCCATATTGATTAATAAAACCAAGGCTACACTAGCTTTTTTGGAAGCTGAATTTTATACTTCACTCATTTCTATTTTTAGTAAATGAAAAAATGTATGTTTCATTTTAAAGTATGTTCTTTTTAGTACTGTGCCAGAACCCTTTGAAAAACCCTGTCCTTGCAAGCCAAGAGTTTTTTGCCATTTTTCCATGTAACGATCTTTTATTTTTATTTTTTTAAATAAGCCTTATAAACTCTCATTCAAAATTCCTAGAGTGGTATTACCAGTACTTGGCCATTTTATTCCTAAATGATAATTTATGCATTGCATTCTTTACAAGGGAATGGAACAAAACATGAGATGGTTTGCAAAAATATCACATCTTGCTTTCTATCCTGAGACAATCTGTCTATTGGTTACTTTGTAATTTTTTTTTTTTAAATACAGAAGAAGCCCACTTCTCTGTGTCCCAAATGAGAAAATAAAAATTGTAATTAGACTTTAAAACTATCAATCATCTTAGTTATAGAAGCGAGGAGTACTCTCCCCTAAGACACAACAGACAGGTGATGCCCAAAGAGTTTGGTTCTCCTGAGAAGGTGGAGAGGGATAAAATTTACACTCTTCAGACTTTTTTTTTTTTTTTTTAAGAAAAAAACATTACCAGCAAAGGCTTGAAAATCATTACAAGTAAAAACAAATTGTTCTTTTAATATTAATATTATCTTTATCTTTTGTTGAAAAACTCTTTTAACTTCCTTTAGAGTTCAAAATATTTCATTTGCCTTATGGGAAAAAAAATCAATCAATTTAGTGTCTGAAAAGGAGAGATATCTACTGATCTTCGACTAAGAAATTCCCTGAAAAAAGAACTGGCTGTTTTCAACATGGATAAAAAATGTTATATTTATTTATATCAGTCAAGGTTCATCTTTTAGGTTCAGACAAGGAATCTAGTTTGAAGAGATCTTTAAATCTCCTGATTATGTCATAACAATACTTTCACTGTTCTGCCCAAATTCTTGTGATAAGTAGATTTTATATTTATGTTATGAATGTTCCCCTCTGAGTCATTAAAAAATTGTTGAACAAGGACAGCCCAAATTTTCAGCTCTGCAGTATGACACTAGAATGTTCCTTCCAAGATAGCAGTGAGCCATAATCAGCACCTTTTGGCCATATTCAATCGACCAGTGCTGAATTCACCAAGCTCTACTGGGCATCCAGCCCATGCTTCTTTACCTCATCCGATGGGACATCATGAAAAACACTATTATCTGCTTTCCAGATGCCCTACTTTTTCTCTCCCTGAATTCCTGGTTTTAAACTCAAATTTAAAGTTGTTCCACAGACTGGTGTTTTTTTAACCTTCATAAGGACAGATATTTCTAATGCAGAGGCATTTTTAAATATCCATAAAGTTCTTTAATTTTAAAATGCCAAATTCATCTATACACCAAATAAAGTGAAATAGCCCAATGCACACTATTCTTAGCTCAATCTGCCAGAGCATATTTGCATAATATCACAATGTACTGATTTCAGCTGTTTGTAATATCAGGACCAGACGGAGCAAGGCCAGGAAACAGAGTGAAAGTGGCGATAGAGCTACAGTACTGTTTTTCATTAATGAGAAGCTCAAAGAATGGCTTGTAAAAAATAACACTTGTCAGAACCTTAAAAGGGTGCTGTCTAAGGAGTATTGATTGATCTCGACTAGCCAGGAAATTAGAAAGAAGAGAGTCATAGTGGAACAATTCATCTTTGTCAATAAAAGGAATCTCTGTTGGAAACCATCTCTCTCTTGGCTCGTAGGCTGCAGTCTTCAAGAACTGTACATTCTGTAGCAATTTTCATGTGTTATCTTGAAAAGTCCTCCAATCACAATAATTATACTTGTTGCCTTAAACCACTTTTTTTTTAAATCCTCATCATAGGATATTTTTTCATTGCTTTTCAGAGAGAGTGGAAGGGAGAGAGAGAGAGAGAGAGAGGGACATCAATGTGACAGAGACATATCGATTGGTTGCCTCCCACACACACCTCAACTGGAACCTGGAATTGAGCTTGCAACTGAGGTATGTGCCCTTGGCCGTAATCGAACCCGGGACCTTACAGTCTGCAGGCCAATGTTCTAACCACTGAGCAAAACTAGCTAGGGTGATTAAACCACTTTTAATCACATTTACCTACCAACAGAAAGTGCCAAGAAATGAAATGTTGACCCAATACACCCAAGAGTTGCTTAGCATTCTAACAATGAAAATGGGGGAAAGTTGCCATTTGTGTCAATGATAACTAAAAATTATATTCTGTTAAGTTGGCCTTTTTCATCAGTGTAAGTACCATCAGAACAGAGATGCTACTTTGCCAATGCTATGTTCCCAGCACCCAGAGAGTATATGGCACAAAGCAAACAGTCAATGATATTAATGGGATCAATAGATGGATTAATGGATAATTACTGCAAGAAACATCTGCTGGATTTTAACTATGGGCAAGACACCAGGTAATATTCATTTATTCAACAAATACTGAGTGCCTCCTCTGTCTCAGGCACTGGACTAGGTTTTAAGGGTATAACTATGGGGAAGATAGAGTATGCCCTCTTAGAACTTATAACCCAATGACAAGTAACCAGAAGTAAAAGATAGTTTCTCTATACTTGGGAGCTATTTTAAAAATAGAGCTGGGGCGGGAAGACATAAACAACAGAAAGTTAAATGAAGAGACTTTAACACATGTAATACAAAGGTTATCATCCCTTTTTATTTATAGTTCTAAAGCTTACAGACTCCACCTGAAATTAAGTTTATGTCCACTTTTTTTGGTTTTGGTTTATGAGGGCTTAGATATCCTTACCTCAAACACTTAATCCTATCTTTTCTGTTCTCCATTTTATTTACTTTCATTTATAATTTTTCTTTCCTGTATACTATAAATCCCCAACCAAACAGGAAACAAAATAAAGTGTGATACATCTTGTTTACTTTAAAACATCACTACCTTACTGCTCACACCAAGAAAAGCAATTACACTTCAACGTTTGTTGGCCGTATCATCTCAGCACTTTTAATTTAGATGTAGTTACATTTGCATAACAGTTTAGCTGTGAATTTGGCAGGAAATTCTGAAGAGTTATTTTGGTTCTACAGATAGTGTGCCCAATGTCTAATAAGCAGATATCTAAATGCAATACTGCAAAATGTGCAGTATTGCATTTTTATCTTTACCAAAAAAAATGTACCCTGGAGGCTCATACCTTGGCAAAAGCCTTCTGGCTAACAAATAATAAGATTAGCAGCATTGCTTTTCCTGAGAGTGATAATGTGGTGAAACCTGTTGAATTTTTGAAACCATAGTAACAATACAGGAGAAACTCAATGAAAATGATATTTAAAATTTTTGTATGGTTTACCTTTCTGATTATAAAAGAAATGCATATTCATAATTATACATTTGGAAGATGTAGAAAAATATAGAGTGTAAAAATTACTCATGATTCTACCACCCAAAGCTAAGCACTTTAATATATTGGAGTAAAAATTTGTGTGTGTGTGTGTGTGTGTGTGTGTGTCTTATCTTAACAAACTCAGGAGTATACATTATAGGTCCAGGATGGAAAATAGGTGTTATTGCACATGTCATTCTAATTCATTATTAGAGACTACTAGTGGACTGAGGAAGATTCTTAGACAAGGATACAGTGATGGATTAATAATGGCCACCTTCTTTCTTTCATTCTTTTATTCATTCATTCATTCTTTTTTTCCTTTTATTATAGAATATTTAAAACATAAAATAAAAGAAGCAAAATATTATAATAAAACTCTAGGTACCTATCACCTATTTCTACAGCTACCAACATTCTGCCATTCTTATTTCATCTATATCTCCTTACCTCCCCAAACTACTCGATTATTACTTTTGTACATTTATAGATAAAAATATCATATGTTAAAGTGCACACATTTCAACTGAACAATTTTTAAAAATGGATACATCCATGTAATCCACACCAATATCCAAAAAGTTTCATTCTCAATCAATCTTGCCTTCCTACACCTTGCAAGCAACCAGAATTCTGACTCTTCTAGAACCTCATACACGTATACACTCCACATCCACATACATATACAGTATGTACTCTTTAGTGTATGACTTCTTCATTCAGCATAGTACCTGTGAGATCCATTCATATTATCATGTTCATCAGTAGTTCATTTTGTTTATTGCTGAATGTATGCATAAACCATGGTTTGTGTATCTATTTTTTCTGTTGATGAACACCTGATCTACTTCCAGTTTTCACTATTATGAATAAAAGTGATATAAACATTCTGGTGCACATTGTGTGTAGATATATTGAATAAATACTCAGGAGAAGAATGCCTGGGTCATAGAGAGGTGTATGTTTAGGAACTGTCAGGCTTTCCAAAAGGATTGTAACTTCCTCCCACTCTACCAATAATCTATGAGAGTTCCAGTTGCTCTACATGCTCACCTACATTAGGTGTAAACTGCCATTCTAACAGGTATATTTGTTTCACATTCTTGTCCAGTCATTAGCATGACCAAGTTTCTAACATACACATATCTAGGTTGAGGCCTGGTAGACACCAGTGACATCACAATGTCCATGGTGTCACAAAGGCTGCTCCTTGGCAATGAGTGGCTGGAGTGTGGGGACAGAGTAAGTGGGAATGAGCACTGGTGTCTGGTATCTTGAGAGGCTCAGGACAGCTGGACAATCAAGCTAGGTCAATTAGAGTAAAACATCATGTCTGGAAAAAGAAGCTATCATAACTCCTATAAGCTTAAGAAGCAGACATTCTCCAGCACCACAAAAACCAAGCTGCAGTTACCCATGAGTCATGGGGATGGCCCCCTGCAGGGAAACTGCTCTGTCCAGCACCTGAGCTTGTCCACACAGGTTTTCCTCTCTGTTATTATCAAATATATGACTACCAACATTCTACTGCTGATGAGCAATAAGGCCAACAACAACTGCAGAGTTCAGACGGCAGTGAACAGCAACCCAGAGTTCAGCCACCACTTTAAGGATGACACCAATTCTCAGGTGGATGAAAAGTTCTAATCCAGCAAGAAATGCTAATGTTTATATCCCAGAGACTGGAGGGAGTCCACAACAGCTTCATCTGTTGACAAAATCTCTCACAGAAAGAGGCCTGTGCTGCTAACACCTGCGCATGATATTAAAGAATTTAAATCTATGGGAGTGCTTCTGGTTCTTCTCAATTTTAGTCACATTATGTTCAAGTTGTATCTGAGACATCCAAGATAAGAAATTCCATAGAGTTGAAGGGATAGAGGGTGTGGTCAGCATGGACTGCTTGAATCAGTCATTTCAGGGGAGCACAGATACCTGTGGGGAGTGGCCCTGGTGGGAGAAACTGATTGGGGTGGGGGGAGAACTTCCTTATTGGCTCTGAAGATGTAAGACCTTGTGAGGCCCAAAAGTTGGCTGAAGTCCTCCTAGATATGTTGAATTGCCATTATGATGGGGGTAGTTTGGTGCAACTACAGACAATGGATGGGGTGCAGAGGCTTCATTCGGTTGATAAGGAATGCCTAAAAGTTAGAAGGTGACAGTAATGGGACTGGGTGGAGAAGGTAGCATTGTGATTTGCATGAATTTAATGGGGCAGATACTTTTATGTGAAGACTGAAAAGTGATAAAGGAAATATTAAGCAAGTATACAAAAGAGAAATTATGATCATGTCAATTTCATTTATTATTTATTTATACCCTCATTCCAAAAAAGGGATTATTAGCTACATAGTACTGTGATTCTACTTGTGGAATATACCTTTCTATCCTCTTTCATGCACACATAAATAGGAATATTATATATAAGCTAGTCTCTGGACTAAGGCATGCAATTCAAGCTGTTCTTAATGGTCATTAAATATTAGTGAATGGACTTAATTGTTAATGTATTCCATTGTAAATGTAATTATCAATCTTATTCTCAGATGAAACGCCAATGAGTCTAATAACCATATACTTGATAGAGCACCATAGAGTTATGTGATTAAATAAGAATTTTAATAGGTATAAGCATAATGCTATGTAAATTCTGTTTCAAGTGATGAATTCAAAAGAAAGTTTTATAAACACTTTCATGAACTATATTGTTAAAAATAGGTATCACATTACATGTAAAAATCTTAGATTAAGTTTTATGAACAGTAATTATTCACCCTCCTTTGTGAGTGTCAACATTTGAGATTTTCACTTATTCATCATATGCTCAAAGGCCACCCTTTGCTGCCTCTTGGCTTTTTCATAGAGGGCTGGTAAGAGGCTGTCCAGATAACCTGAGCCACAGAATTTGGTTAACTAGGTTGATCACTGGCATGTGATCTTGGACATTGATTTATTCCCTCTGAGCATCAGTTTCCTCATCTGTAAAATGGGAATAATAAGACTTCCTCCATCTTTGTGTTTTCACAAGGATTAAGTCAATTTATGCCTGTAAACTGCAGTTTAGCACAGTGCCTAGCACAGAGTACTTTTCATGAGTAGCTGAATATGTCTTCTTTCATATATACCAAATGTTTAGGTGTGCTTCCCCAAGGTGCAGCTGGACCTAGTTCTCATGTGATTGTTGGATGCTTGGGCCACTGGCTCTGAAAACCATACCTTGCTAAATCTCATGGAGATACAAAAGAGTGCTATGAAGATAAGAAGTCAGAGTTAGGGCCTGACCAGTGTGGCTCAGTGGTTGGGCATCGTCCCATGCACCAGGAAGTTGCCAGTTTGACTTCTGGTCAAGGGCACATGCCTGGGCTGCGGGCTTGATCCCTGGTGGGGGGCAGGGAGGAGGCAGCCAATCCATGTTGTTCTCTCACAGAGATGTTTCTCTCTCTCTCTTGCTCTCTTTCACTTTCTCCCTAAAAATCAATAAAAAACTATTAAAAGAAGTCAGAGTGATAACAGAGAACTAGACAGTCCATACACTGTTTTCCTCTTGACTTCCCACTGACTTGTGACTTACTCTCTTCGCTTTTTACTATTTGTCAAAGCAAAATGACCCAGCTAGACCTTTGCCTGCTACATAGAAGTTCTCTAAGAATGAAAGTAATAATATTGGGGTTGGGTGTACAGCTCTTTTGAATATGAGCTTGTATAAATCCAAGAGACCTTTCTGTACTATCTTTTACTCAAGACCTAATATATCGCCTCTACTATTGTGCTGTCCTTCTGACAACTGTGCCCTGTGTGTTATAACGTTTTCCCACTTTGGCTGGTTAAAATACAAAATATTCTCAGTCCTATGGGACCTTTGGAAATTGTTCAGCTTAGTGCTTTACAGTGATTCTATTTCCTGTGCCTGGTAGTTTCCTCTCATGCATGAACAGGAGTAATAAGCCAAAGACTGAAGGGAATATATTTGCAGATCTCTAGAGTTTTCTCTCTGCTTTCTCCTCTCAAGTACTCTTCCCCCTGATTAATTACCAGCTGCATTTGCTTCCTTGAATTTTGATCTTTGACTCTTCAATTCAGTAATACCACAAGTCTGTACTTGGGTCCCTCCTCCCTCTGCACTTTACTTGGAAACAACTTCCTGTAATAAGTTTGGGAAACTGGAGGGATCACCTCATTTATTTCTTTTCCTTTTGTGATAATAGTCCTGTGCAGCCTGTTGTCCAGCCTGAAAAGAATTGATTTATATATTGTATCCAGTTTTCTAATTGCTTAAGTCAGGAGAGAAAATCTGATTTTTATTACTCTATTGTGGATGACTGTTACAAATTTCAGTTTCTTGTTTACTTCTGATAGTTAAAATTTTTCTTTTATTTCTTTAAGTACAGTAAGTATACCTATATTATAGTTGATTACAGATTGTTCCAATTTCTCAACTCTTTGATGAATTGTTTTTCTATTGTTGCATAACAAATTGCTATACATTTAGTCACTTAAATCAACAACCAATTATTAAGCACACAGTTCTGTCAGAAATTGAGGCATAAGTCTTTGCTTAGGGTTTTCACAAGGCTAAAATCAAGTTTTTGTGCATTATGTCCCAAAGGAATTAAAAATAAGCATTCCTGGGTGAATGGAGCACTTAGTCTTCTGGGTGCTTGGGCAGCAAGTGGGGGCTGGCCTACATGAGGTTAGCTGAAGGTATGCAGCCCCAAGAACAGTATGGGGCCTCAGGGACCTGATGTGATGGTCCCAGCTGACCAATGCAGGGTGTTTGTGCTGGGACTCTCAGTGTGCTTTGAACCACTTGTAACCTTGTTGAGAGTGCGGCTGGGGAGACCGAGGTTCCCATGGCCAAGGCATTGCCCTTGGGGTGTGCAAAATCAAAGGTCCCATTGACTGAATTTAGCTATCATGCTGGCACTTTACTTGGATTATCACATTTAACCCTCATAAGTCCACAAAATGGGTACCACTAGTACCCTGGTCCTTGCTGAATGTTACTTTTGAAAATCAACAAGAGATAACAAATTTGCACAGACTAAAAATAAAACAACAAAGGTAAAGAAAAAAATAGAATCTCTCTCTCCCTCTATCCTTCTTCTCTCTGAAATCAATAAAGACACATTTTTTTAAAACAGAAAGAAATAGAAGTAAAAAACAGAAACAACTCCAACATTTAGATGATGCTTGTGATGACATCATGCTGCAGAAGACTGACTACTTAATGATACCTTAGCAAACTGATGATGCTTTCATTAGCCATTTTCAAGAAGAAACACAATAATGTTAAAAGAACTATAGAAAAAATTGCAAGGGGAAGTGAATGTCTTAGAATTCACAGCGGATTTGATTCAGCAAGTGTTAGCAGAATTGTAAGTTCAGTTATATGCAAAAATTAAGAGCAATAGAAACCTTGAAGCCAAAGACCTTGAAGCCAATGAACATTAAACACTTTATAATACTTTAAAATTTTTGTTCAATATATTTGAATATTATTTAAAAATTTAAATGTAAGCATTTTTTGAGCCAGCAATTCCACATGTAAAAACTTCATGTCAAGAAAATAAACATAGATATGTATTAAAAGCCACTCATATGTTCAACAGAATATTATTAACAATAGAGAAAAATAGTAAACAACCCTAATGCCCAACTGTAGGAAGCTGTTTAAAATACATATGGTAGAGGTGTGCTTCATGCTCCAGAGTTCCCTTGCAGGATCAGGTTGGAGCAAACCCTCCATGGGACTTTTGCCAGAGACTACACCTGTGTATCTAGTATGACTCACACTACTAGGAAACACTTCCTTAAAAAATTACTTGCAAAGATGACAGTGGATTGAGAAGAAGCTACACTGACACTCTCCCAGGAACACACTGGAATTACAGCTAAAATAGAATAAAACCATCCTGAATAATCAACTGCAACTGAAGACGAGCTGGAAAGCACCTTCATAACCAAGGATGTAAACTGGAGACCGTGTAGAGACTGGTAGGAAGTGCAGAGGCATGAGAGGGCTGGCTGAGCTCCCACAGGCAGCAGCTGAAGGTCTGGAGGGATATCTCAGCTGTGGGGTATTCTCATTGAGAACTCTGGAGCCTAAACCCCAAGCTGGGTTTCCCATCCAAGAGCACCAGAACAAAGAAAGGTGCTCACATAACATCTGGCTGTGAAAAGCAGCAGGGTTTCTGTCTGCCAAGGAGAGACAGCTGGAAATGCAGGCACCTTCTTAAAGGGGCAATGCACAAAGTTTTATGTGCAGCCATTCACCTTGGGCTCCAGCAGATGGAGGGCAGAGTGGACTAGAGCTGTGTGAGGAAAATCCAGGGGTGCTGGATATGAGGCTAGAGCTCAGGGAACATCCCTCTGGATTCTTGTGCTGAGTCATTCCCCATGAGGCAAAATACATCTTTCTCAGGCAGACATTTACCTTCCAAGCAGCTTTTGCTTGGAGAGGAAGCAATTGCCTCACACATTGTAAAACCCCTGGAGTTTCTACAGCCTGCAGCTCATTAATAGACTGAATAACAATCAGCCTCTGGGTGCTTTGAGTCTTTAGCTGATTTGCTCCTGGACCCAGGGCTTGGGAAAGCAGACCTTGGTGGGCATCTTGGTCCTTTCCAAATGCACCCAGCCCCAGCAGAGGGAGCCACAAGCTATGGAGTGTGGAAAACTTCAAACAGGGTACTCAAGGCCAGTCACAAACAGCATCTGGCATTGGCTTGCACCAGAGACCATCCAAAAGACTGGGAGTCCTAGCAGATCTACCTCATACATAGAAACAAATCCAAAAAGGCAGCCAAAATGGGGAGAGAGAAAAATAAGCCCCAAATGAAAGAAAAAAGAATTCTCCAGAAGAAGAGCTAAATGAAATGGAGATAAGCAATCTATCAGATATAGAGTGTAGAATACTGATTGTAAGGATGCTCAACAGAATGAAATAAGATATGAAAACTATGAAAAATGACTAGTCAGAAATGAAGAATGACATAGCAGAAATAAAGAATACATTGGAAGGAATAAACAACAGATTAGAGGAAGCTGAGCATCGTATCAACAAATTAGAAGACAAGGTAGAAAAAAATCACTCAATCAGAGATCCAAAAAGAAAAAACAATTAAAAAACAGGGGGACAGAGTAAGGGAGCTGTGGGACAACATGAAACATAACAATATTTGCATCATAAGAGTGCCAGAAGAGGTCGAAAGTAGGCAAGGTTTAGAGAACCTGTTTGAAGAAATAATGGCAGAAAACTTCCCTACCCTGTTAAAGGAAAAAGTCACACAAGTTTAGGAGGCACAGAGAGTCCAAGCAAGAAGAACCCAAGGAGGCCCATGCTCAGACACATCATAATTATAATGCCAAAAATTCTAGATAAAGAGAGAATATTAAAGACAGCAAGAGAAAAGCAATCTGTTACCTACAAAGGAGCTCCCATAAGGCTGTCAGCCGACTTCTTATCAGAAACTCTAAGGGCCAGAAGGGAATGGCATGAAGTGTTCAAGGTAATGCAAAACAAGGATCTGAAACCAAGACTACTCTATCCAGCAAGGCTATCATTCAAAGTAGATGGTGAAATAAAGAGCTTCCTAGACAAAAAAAAAGGTTAAAGGAGTTTATCACCACCAAACCAGCACTGCAAGAAATTTTAAAGGGTCTTCTATAATAAGAATTTAAAATAGAGAGAATAAGAAACATAGGCATAAAGAAATAAAGATAAGTACTTATCAGTAATAACCTTAAATATAAAGGGATTTAATATTCCAATCAAAAGACATAGGGTAGCTGAATGGATAAGAAAGCAAGACCCAAACATATTCTGTCCACAAGAGACCCACCTCAGAACAAAAGGCTCACAACAGGCTAAAAAAACCAAAAGCTTCTGAAGGCCTTTAAGGGGGAGATTGACAGCAATCCAGTCGTAGCGGGGGACTTTAACACCCTACTCACTTTACTGGATAGATCATCCTGACAAAAAATCAACAAGGAAACTGACTCTAAAGGACACACTAGATCAGATGGATTTAATTGACATTTACAGAACATTTCACCCCAAAGCTGCAGAGTATGCATTCTCCTCAAGTGCACATGGGACATTCTCAAAGACAGACCACATGTTAGGACACAAAACTAGTCTCTACAAGTTCAAGAAGATTGAAATCATATCAAGCATTCTCTTGGACATTTACACCTTTGAATATTATGCAGCTGTAAAAAAGAAGGATCTCTTACCCTATGAGACAGCATGGTGGGGCCTGGAGAGTATTATGCTAAGCAAAATAAGCTAGTCAGAGAAAGACAAGAATCACATGATCTTACTCATATGTGGAATCTAATGAACAAAATAAACATGACCAAAACAGATTTAGAGTCATAGAAGCATGGAACAGACCAACAAATCTCAGAGGAAAGGCAGTGGTGGGTGGTTGGGGAGAGATTGACCTAAGAACTTATATGCATATATGCATAACCCATGGACACAAGACAATAGCATAGTGAAGGCCTGGAGGGGGTTGCAGGGTGGAGGGGATTCATGGGGGAAAAGGGGGGTGGAGAGGATCCATGGGGCAAAAAGGGGAACATTTGTAATACTTTCGACAATAAAGATAAATTTAAAATTATATATATATATATATATATATATATATATATGTATATATATATGTACACATATATATATATGGTACATGCATAAAATGGAAGAATGGAATATAAGATATATTATATGTAATAATGCAATATATATTCACTATTTATGCATACTTATTAACATTCAGGTTTTAAACATATTTGATGATGTAAATGATGTCATTTTAAATTTAGAAACAAGTTACAAGATTATATGTATAACATGACTTTATTTTTGTAAAAAATAAAATAATGGATAAAAACAAATGGATATATATTCTCAAGTTAAAGGCAGTTATCTCTGGGTAGTGGGATTGAAATTCGCTTTATTTTTTTTCTTTTATTTTTTTAATTTTCAAAAAATTTACAGTGAATATATATTCCTTTCATAAATACAAAAAAATAAATATTTTATTTTTTAAAAATATACTGTAGGACTCTCTTAATAGACAAGTAAGTGATGGCTCAGTTTTCAGATATGTGCAGACCCTGGGAGATCTGTGTTAAGGGGCATGTATTGAATGAGAGACAGTACACCTTCTTGTCTTTTTGCAGGCAGACTAGGATGCTTTGCTGCATGAGAGGGAGCCTTGACATGGTATTGAAAATTTTTCAGTGTTCAATTATCTTATAATAAGTAGAAATTCCTTCAAGAATCTGCTAGTAGGTTGTCTTTCAGTCTTACTTTTCACTGCTGCTGAATTTTCATCTTTTTATTTGCCTTTGTTAGTGTTTTAGGGAAAAGTTGTATGAGACTGTAGTAGAGATGTTTGCCAGTCCTTCTAAAACTGAATGTAGAGAAAAAATATTCCTGTTGATCTATAATTCTGTTGTCATATATATGATGGTATCTTGAGTAGGCATTCTTTTATGATATTATTCACAGATATTAGTCATTCTTCTTACTTCATGGTCACTTTTGAAAGCTTGGCATGGATTTCTGACATATTGGAGAAAATTGTTTTGTTTCTTGTATTTATCCCAGATTTCTGAAACAGAGGAGATGTAACCCACCTCCAGATGTAGAAGGAAGGAATGCACCAGGCAGAGACTGGATCCTGGGAGCAATAAGTTTTTTTAATTTCCAAAAGATCACCTCTGGAGACAGAGACCATTTTGGTTCTGGTTTTCTAAATTGTGACTGAGAGGTCTATTCTGAAAAAGGAACATTATTACAAGCTCAAATATTAAGGCCCTGGAATCAGTTCTGCCCTCTTTGTAGGAACTTCACATACCTTGTAGTTGTTAATGTGCTTGGGGTAAAATCACACTGACAGTTTGATTACACCTAGAAGTTCAGGTGACCACAAGAAAAAATAACTATGTATAGATCCCATTTCTAATATATTACATGTTAATAAAGTCACTCTTTAAATTTTTCTGATAAAGTTGTATTAATGTCAAAGGACATGTCCACCTAGTTTACATGTAGATTTTATAGAGATTAGGAAGTAAGACTTTTTAGGTCACTGCAATTTTCTAATATAACTTGCTTTGACACCTCAAAATAAAACTTCTCTTGAATTTCATATTTGCTTTTAATTGCAGTATCTCATATGTGCTACTCTGTAGATATATCATTATGTTATACAGTTTTATGTTGTACATAGAGCAAATTAAAAATGTGAAAAGTATACTCTTTCTGATTGGTGTTTTGGGATTCTTAGGATATATTCCTGAAGTGGGATCACTGGGTCAAATGGGAGTTCCATTTCTAACTTTTTGAGGAGAAATCTGTAAAACTTTCAACAATAATGATAAAATTTAAAAATGTGAAAATTATCATTCAAAAGTAATGATGTAGTTCTAAAGAGGGGCTGTGATTCAGTTTGGTGTATGTTCTTGAATTGTCCTCACCCAAATTAATGAACCTGAAAAATACTGCAAACCAATATCAGATTTTTTTTTAAATCTTCACCTGAGGATATTTTTTCCATTGCTTTTCAGAGAGAGTGGAATGGGGAGAGAGAGATAGAAACATTGATGTGAGAAAGATACATCAATTGGTTGCTTCCCGCTTGTGTGGGGATTGAGCCAGCAACTGAGGTATGTGCCCCTGCCAGAATAGAACCCGGGGCCCTTCAGTTTGAGGGCTGAGGCCCTAACCACTGAGCAAAACTGGGTAAGGCAAGTATCAGATTTCTATTTTAGCTTGAAGAAGACTTGTAGATAATCTGAACTTAATTCCTTGTTATAGAGAAGAGAAAACTAAGATTCATTAAGATTAAATATATAACCTAGGGTCATACAGCACAGTCTTAAAAATCACTTTCCAATGCTTTTATGAAGTAATTAAATGTACAATATACACCCTGCAGAAAACACCATTGTGGTTGCTCTATAATAATAAAATACTGTATTCATTTGTGGAGCAACTATTTTCTTTCTGGGAAGAGAAATCAGAGCATCGACTGCTTCTGTTCTCCCTTAGCTAAACATTTAACTCAGAATTGTTTTGCAAAAGCCTATTTGGTAATTGTGTAAAATCACAACCATAGGAATGAGTCACTCTATACTCAAGTAAATTTTTATTGAGATTAATTTATGCTAATCAAGGATAATGGTCTGACCATGAGCAATGATATCAGTTAATGTAAATACATGATAAAGTTATAAGAGTAGTGGTGCTTTTTTTAATAAGTCAGTTTGTAATGAAACAGACCCCCTCAACACCTGTGCTACCTTTATAGACCTGTCAATTCTTCAAGCTCCCTAAGGCCTATACTACGTAAGCTTTGACTGTAGCTAGCAGAAACTAAAAAATGATTTCGTAATTCTGTCAAAAAATCTTTCTGGCATTTAGTGTCTTGTTAAGCATCTGAGCAGCAGATAAACCTCAGCTTCATGAAATCTGTTTGGTTCTGCCTCTAATGGAGATGAAATTAAAGAAAAAGTATCAGTTTCTGACACGATCATGATTTTCTACAAAATTATGTGAATATATTATGGCCATTGTGATATGAACCCCTCCAGCTGTTTCTTTTGGGGCTTTTAGAGAATAGTTACTAATAGGTTTCCCTAGGAATGAATTGGTTATCTGATGATGACTCATTTTTTTATATAATCTCTGCTTTTCAGAATGCATTTATTGCCCCCAATTCTATAAGCACTGCCACCCCCATCTCCTCCCCTATCTTTCAACCTAAAAATGCAACAGTGACTTCAAAACAGTATATAGTTCCATTTGATTTAATTGTGAATATATGTATACAAACTAGAAATAGCTAAGAGGCCAGTTTGGATTAATAAAATTCTGATATTTCTGAATGTTTTAGATGAAAAGTAACAAAACATTTTTTGTGTGAGTGCTTCCAGAAGAATTTCAAATACATTGTTTTATTTGATCCTGAAAACAACACTGTGATGTTCGTAGCACAGATATTAGTACCCTCATTACATGTGAGGAAACTAAGGTTCAGAGGGGTTGATTGATTTTCCCCAGCTTACTCATGTAGAGACTAGCACCTATGTGTACCTTGATTCTTACCTAAATGACTTTTCTTCTACATGCAGCTGAAATGTTTCACTTTTTAGGCAAATGGTCATCATTAAAATTGGTATTAGGTAATTTGCACTAATGAATTTAACATTATTTAAATGAACTTTTCCATGCCATAACTAAGTGAGAATTTCTAAAGTGTTTGAAAAGAGTTAATGAAATCGTGTTATTACAAAATTAATGTTGCGATACCTGGAATTCTGAATAGAAAAGGCAATAAGTGAGAGGATTCTAGGTAATATATAAAATGGTAGAAAACAGTCCATTATTTTCTGATCAAAAGTTCACCTTTTAAAAATGACAGCATGTGGTTAATAGGTTTAACATTCCCATTTAGCATAGTCATCTTTTCCTCACAGTAGAGGGTACTTGTTAAAAATATAGATTTAGAAGGCAGATTGTGTAAGGTTTGATCTTATCAATTACTGCCCTCACCACTTTTTAGCCATGTGACCTTGGATCCTTAGTCAGGGTCATTGATTACTCACCTGTAAAATGGTGGTCATGTATTAATTGGCAGGTGGTTGAAGATTGAACATAGCAGGTGGATGTGTGACATAATGTAGGGATTAACACTAAAAGTAGCTCAATTGATTGTTAAACCAGATTGTTTAGATTGAGGGAAGATAGGTCACGTAACTTGGTTGCTATAGCTACTGAATTATGGATAGGTAGGTAGGTACATAGATTGATAGATATATAGATGATAGATACATACAGATGATAGATATAGATATAGGTAGATAGATAGATATAGATGATAGATAGATATAGATAGATAGACGATAGATAGATAGGTAGGTAGGTAGATAGATAGATATAGATAGATAGAGATAGATAGATGATAGATTAGATAGATAGATAGATAGATAGATAGATAGATGATAGATAGATAGATAGATAGATAGATAGATAGATGATAGATAGATGATAGATAGATAGATATAGATAGATAGATATAGATAGATAGATAGATAGATGATTGATAGATAGATAGATAGATATAGATAGATAGATAGATAGATATAGATAGATAGATAGATAGATAGATATAGATAGATATCGAAAGAAAAAAAGAAAGAGGATAGGCATAGATCTTGATAGACAAAAGTTAAGATTCCTCCATAGCTAATTAATTATGTTACCACCCAAGTACAGAAGTATCTTCTGTATATATGTATTTGTCACATTGTTTCTTCAGTTCACTCAGCCTGAATTCTATTTCTGGGACCCTATTTGCTAAGATATTAAGGTGACAAGTAACAGAATACCTGACTAAAAGATGACTTAAAGAAATAGTGATTTATTATCTTACTTAGAACTTCATAGTGAGCTTTTTCCTGAGGTCTATAATGGCAGAACTCTAAGTTGGTCTTTATGCAATTAGTTTGAGTTTCTGTTAATGGTTGCAACATAGCTGCCACAGCTCAACATATCACATTGTCAGAGGACTCATCAACAAGTAGGAAAAAGGGACTTCCATTACCTGCTATTCATCAGGGAGGAAATCTTTCACAGAACCATTCCTACTCCTGGAAGAATTCCCTTTTCACTTTTTAATGAAACTTGGTCACATTCTCGCCCCTAAACTGATCAATGGCAAGAAAGCAATGTGATTATCATGCTTGGTTTAGATTGTAGAGATACCCATCTTCCCTGAGATCTTTGCTACCTATCCTGAGCAAAATCAGGGTTCTGTTAGCAAGGTAGCAGGAGGGCATGGATGTTGGATAGGTAATAACCAGCAGTGCCTGCCATGAGGATGGGGAGACTGGTATTTGGCAATAGATTTCTATGTGATACAACCTAACACAAAAATCTACCTTCCCTTTGACCTAATACTGAAAAGGGGAGCCCAGGAGATTTAATAAAAATAATGTTAATTATGGAACACTGCTTTGTGTTTTTTATTTCTTTTTTGATATAAAGTGAAATTTGGTATATAAAACCACATAAACTTAAGCTGAGTTTGGGATTAAGGGTAATTTGGATTAATGGTTTACATAACTTTTCAAGGTTAGAAGGAACATTAGAAAATATTTCTTGCAGGGGTAGAGCTCAGTGGTAGAGCATTTGACTGCAGAAAATACTTCTATTTACATCTTGAAATCCTCCATCCACTGTTTAAGTTTTCAGTACCGTATCAGTGTCAAATAATTATTTCCTTCTCCTTGAACACTTTCAATGATGGACACCTCACTACCTCATGATGTATTCCAGTGCTTCTCTGAAGAGTTTTATTAGAAATTTCAACTTCATGCTTACCCAAAATCTATCTTCCTCCACCATTCATCTTAAGAGTTGAATCTAGGGCTTCAAAGAACTAATCTTCCCTCTTTTCTAAGTTCTAGACATACAGAGATTGCTCGGTATTTCTTCCATGTAACAACCCTGCAATTTGAAAAAGTTATTGTGTATCTATATGTCTCATCTTCTTGAAATTATATGTTCCCAGATCGTGCATGATTTCATGTCCCATCACCATCCTGGTCCCTTGCTTGTAGCCTCTGCTCATCTTAAAGGTGGCATCCAGTGAAGAATGAAGTCCTCTGGAGTGATCTGACAAATGCAGGGTAGAGGGTGACATGTCTTCTCCCTCATTCAAGATACTAAATATCTATTATAGCAGTCTAAGTGGGTACTACTTTTATAATATGGAAACTGTGGACTTATACTGAGATAGGTTTTTAGTACAGTATATCAAAGTCATTTACCATAAAGATATCCTCCATTGGTCTATTAAAGTAGAAAATTACATTGGTAGATTTTTCTGGCACTAAACTATTCTTTTATAGGCCAGACCTGGGGTAGGTCCTGTCTGGCCATGGTGTGTCATTTTCCCTTGTACACTTGAGTTCAGCTAGCCAATATTGTGTTAAGAATTTTTATATCAATAGTTTTTTAAATTAAAAATGTTTTTCTTCTAAAACACTTAACTGGTTTTGATATCAAGTTATGAGAGCTTTATAACATGAGTTTCTCTGTAAAAATTTGTGTAAGATAAGGGTTACCTAGTCTTTGAAAGTTGATATAACACAGATATAAAATCATTTGGGTCTGATGTTCATTTAAAGAGAAGCTTTGTGATTACCATTTCATTTCTTTAATGTAATTTGCTTAACAAGTTTTCTAATTTTGGTGCCAATTTTGGCTTTTTATATTTTTTCAGACATTGATTCAACTTGTGTAGGATTTTATTCTTTTATTTTTTAAAAATTATCTTTTTTGTTGTTGAAAGTATTACAGATGTCCTCTTTTTTTCTCCCATTGGCCCCCTCCCCAGGCCTTCAACATGTTATTATCTGAGTCCATGGGTTTTGCATATATACATATAAGTTCTCTGGTTAAACCATTCCAGCTCCTCTGCCTTCCAGCTAAGGACCTTCAGTCTGTTGCGTGGTTCCAAGTCTCTGGGCCCATTTTGTTTGTCGGTTTATTTTGTCCATTAGATTCTACATATAAGTGAGATCATGTGATATTTGTCTTTCTCTGACTGGCTTATTTCACTTATCATAATACTCTCCAGGTCCATCCATGGACCTGTTAAGGATTTAACAACATTTGACAGTTAATCATAGTCTCCTCTTTGAAACAGTTTCTTCATTTGGCTTTTAGGATTCCACAGTCCATTGGTTCTCCTGATACTCCACTGGCTTTTCCTCAATGACCTCCTTTTTTGATTTTCCCTCCTCTTTTATCTAATCTCTAAATGTTGGAGTCTACAAGAATTTACTCCAAGGCCTTCCTATCTTACTTAAGTTAAATCATGCAGATTCACATCTAATAAGCATCTAAATTTTAAAATGACCCAAACAAGATCCTTGATTTCTACCCACAAAATTCATTTCCCCAGTGTTCACCATCTCATTGAACAGCAGCATCATAAGCCATATTGCTTAGGTAAAGATTCTTAGTGTCTTTGTGGCTTATCTGTTTCTTTTCATAGCCAGATTCAGTGTTTCAGAAAATTCAGTATACTATATCTTCAACTATATCCCAAACTCAATCCGTACTCACTAATTGTACCACTAAGCATTTTGGTGTACGTTACCAAAACTTATGAGATGAATCTAAGGCAGTGCTTACAGGGATATTTATAGTTGTAAATGCTTAATTTCTATTTCTTTATTGATATTCTCTATTTGGTGATACATGGGTCTTCTGGTTTCCTTTTGTTCTTTGTCCAGACTTTTCTTTAGATCTTGGACAAATTGAAAATAGTTTATTTAAAGTCTACTAAAATGCAACATCTATGCTTCTTCATGGACAGTTTCTGCTGACTACTTTTATTCCTGTTTGTGGGCCATACTTTCTTGTTCCTTCGCATGTCCCATACATTTGTTGAATACTGAGCATTTTATATCACCTAATGTGTCAATCCTGGAAATTGGATTCCTCTTCCGCCTCGGAGTATGTTATTTTTGCTGTTTAGTCATGTTCCTGAACTATTTCTCTAAAGTCTGTGTTTGTTTTAAGTAAATTATTTGTTGTGTGCAGCCACTGCATTCTCTGCTCAGTTAGATTATTGGTCAAGTAATTTTTGGACAAAGATTTCTTAAATGCTTGGAACTAAATGTCTCCTAGAGTTAGCCAAGGGCCACTGCCTTAACTTCCATGCAGTCCACACTCAAGCAGGTAGTTTACAACTCTTCTTTACTCCTTACTTCCTGCTCATGAAGAGCCTTAAGTTCAACCCAAGGTGAGAGCTTAGACACTTTCAGCTCTTTCCTGAGCCTCTCAAAGTCTGTAGCTATCCCACCTTGACCAAAAATAAAGTTCACATTCTTACCTTGAAAAAGTAAGGTCACTGTATACTCTCACTAATGTTTTGCCCAGTGCAATTCCTTCCTTTCTAATATTTTATCACTATTACTGTTCTCTTTTTCTATCTCATTCCTCTTCATTTTTTCATTAACTGTCACTTATTTCAAGCTACCTCTTTTTTCCTCTGTCACTTATATAATAGATCCACTTTTATTTTTCTTAACTATTTTTTAGTTTATTCTTTT
This sequence comes from Miniopterus natalensis, assembly GCF_054644295.1. Lineage (NCBI taxonomy): Eukaryota > Metazoa > Chordata > Mammalia > Chiroptera > Miniopteridae > Miniopterus > Miniopterus natalensis. Next base: position 5,167,532 of record NC_142103.1, on the reverse strand, counting down.
TTATTTCCTTTTTTATTATAATACCACTTAAAAATAATGATTCACTCATTTCTTCATTCAATACATATTTGTTCAGTACCTACTCTTTGTCAGACATTGTTTCTCACATTGGGGATATGTCCTCAGTTACAGAACAAGAAAGATGATAACTTTACCTTCACAGCAGGAAAAAAAGTAACAATCAAACAAAACGTTCTACAATATATCAGGTGTCGATAAGTGTTATGAGGAAAAATAAAGCTGAGAAGAGGATATTGAGTGATGGTAGCAGAGACAGGTTGCAAATTTAAGTAGAGTGGTTCAGGAAGGAAGCTCTGATAAAGTAATATTTCAGAAGAGACTTGGAAGAAATTAAGAAGTAAGCCATGTAAAGATCCTGATCTGGGTAAATAATGTTTCAGATAGAGAGAACAGAACATGAAAAGTACTGCCCTATATCAGAAATGTTTCTCATATTTTCAAGGAAAAGTAAGGGGGCCAGTGTACTTGTGTAGTGAGCAAGAGAGAGAGAATTAGGAGATGAGGTCAGAGAAGTAGGGAGGGTGGCAGAATGTGTATAACATTGTAAAATTTTGACTTTTACTCTGAGTGAGATAGAAAGCCATTAAATAATTTTGATGAAAAAGGTGATATGACTTAAATTTTATATAATTTCTCTGGCTAGTAGGTAAAGAATAGACTGATGGGGAAGGACAGAAATCTGGAAACTAGTAGAGAAAAGGCCATAGTCTAAACAGGAGTTGATGATGTTGGCTATGCCTAGGGTAGTAGTGACAGAGACGCTAGGAAGTGTTCAGATTGAGGATATATTTTGAAGGTAGAACTGATCATTGTTATGAGAGAAAGAAGATCAAGAGTAGAGTGAAGTCCAATTCAGTTTTTGACCTGAACAACTGGGTTAATGGCCCAGTAATTGAGCAGATGGGAAAGTCTGTGAAAGGATAAGGTTTTGGTTAAGGAAGGAATCAAGAGTTCTGCCTTGTTTACATTAAGTTTGAGTTTCCAAGTAAACATCCAAGTTTACAATGTCTTGTACGCAGGTCAAAATGCAAATAATGAGTTCAGGTACAAGTCTGGGCTAGAGATATAAATTTGGGATTCATTTATTTGTAGATGTAATTTAAAGCCATTGGGTAGGATGACATCATTATATAATTTTGTGTATTAAGGGAAGGCCTCAAAGTCTGAGCCCTGGAGCACTCTAATGTATATATGTCATGAAAATGAGGAAGACCCAGCAATGGAGACTAAAATGAATGACCCATGAGGTAGAAAGACAACCAAGAGGTGGTGTCACAGGAGCCAACACAAAAGAGAATTTTGAGAAGGAAGGATTGGCATTTATTTTTTCCCCATTGTCTGGAGATTCTAAGCATGATAAAATTAATAGTTAAAATCCATTAAGTACTTAGTATGTATTAGGCATGTGTTAAGCACTTTACATGAATTATACAATTTAGTTCTCATATTAATCTTAGATGTAAATAAAAATTATTACCCCCATTTTTCAGATATAAATCTGAGGGCCATATAAATTATATTAATTGGTTAAGATTTAATAGCTTGTAAGCATTGGATCTGGATTTGAACCTAGGAAGTTAGAAGTAAAAACTTGTGTTCTTAAACACTATGCCATTTTGCCAAAGTAGTGTTATTAGTGCTGTTAGTAGCTGTCATTATTGGCTTTGAAATACATTTTACATTTTTGCATTCAGTATGATACTGGCTCTTGGAACATAAATAGAAATATACCATCTGATAGAGAGACAAAGAGACACAATCATGCTATGGAAATGTAAGAAAATGATTTATGTCTAATTTAGTAAGAATTTTTATTAGGAATAAATACAAAAATTGTTTTAAAAACCAATTTGGGACATCCTAGCTGAGAGGCTCAGTTGATTGGAGCATTATCCCACACAGCAAAAGGTTGTGGTTAGATCTCTGGTCAGGGCACATACCTAGATTGCTGGTTTGATTCCTGGTCAGGGTGCATATGGGAGGCTACCGATCATGTTTCCCTCTCACTTTGATGTTTCTCTCTCTCTCTCTCTCTCTCTCTCTCTTTCAACCTCTATCTCTCTCAAATCAATAAACATATCCTGGTGTGAAGATTAAAAAAAACACACAATTTGGGGCTTTTTAGGGTAAATATTGACAAGATTACTTTAAAATTTACATGGAAATTCAAAGAATCTAGACTAGCTAAAACAATTTTCAATAAACACAAATTTAGAGAACTTGCTTGGTCTGATTTTAAGACAATATAAAACTATAGTAATCAAGACAGTGTGATATTGGCATAAGGGTATAGACATATAGACCAATGGAACAAACTGGAGAGTCCAGAAATAGACCCATACATATATGGCCAACTGAACTTTGAAAAGGTACAAAGACAATTCAGAGGAGAAAGGATAGTCTTTTAAACAGATTGTACTGAAAAAATGGGATGCAAAAACAATCTGAAACTGTTCTCATACCACATCAAAAATTCACTTGAACTACAGTATAGACCTAAATTTAAGATCTAAAACTACAAAATTTTAAGAAGACGACATAGGAGAAATCACTGTGACCTTAGGCTAGTCAAAGATTTATTAAATAGAACACAAAACACACAAGTTACAAAATAATATTTGGAAACTTGAACTTCATCAAAATTAAAAAGTATTGGAAATTCCAAGATGGAGGCAGATTGAGTGGAAGGTACACTGAAACTCTCCCAGGACCAAACTGGAATTACAACTAAAATATAGGAAAACCATCCTGAATAATCAACTGAAGACTAGCTGGAGAGCACCTTAATAACCAAGCTCTTAAAGTGGAGACTGTGTAGAGACTGGTAGAAGTATAGAGGCACAAGAGGGCTGGCTCTGCTCGCACAAGAAGCAGCCAAATGTCCAGATGGATATCTCAGCTGTGGGGGGTTCCCATTGAGAACTCTGAGGTCTAACACCCCCAACCTGGGCTTCCCAGCCCAGAGCACCAGAACTAATAAAGGTGCCCACATAACATCTGGCTGTGAAAAGCAGCAAGGCCTGTTGCCAGGGAGAGTTGACTGGCAAAGAAGACACCCTCTTAAAGGGTCAACACATAAAGTTTTGTGTGTAGCCACTCACCTTGGACTCTGGCAGAAGGAGGGCAGAGTAGACTAGAGCTGTGTGAGGAAAATCCAGAGATGCTTGCTCTGGGGATAGAGCTCAGAGGGAAGCCATCTGGATTCTTGTGCTGAGTCATTTCCCCATACTACAGAGGACATCTTTCACGAGCAGATCTTTACCTTTTAAGCAGCTTTTGCCTGGGAGAGCAATTGCCACACACTGTTGGAAAACCTCTTGCCCCAACCTGTGGAGTTTTTATAGCCTGAGGCTCATCAAGAAACTGAATAACAATCAGCTGCCCCACCCTGTGTAGTTCCTATAGCCTGAGGCTCATTAAGAGACTAAATAACAATCAGTCTCTGGGTGCTTTGAGTATTTCGCTGATTTGCTCCTGGACCCAGGGCTTGGGAAAGCAGACCTTGGTGGGCATCTTGGTCCTTTCCAAATGCACCCAGCCCCAGCAGAGGGAGCCATAGCTGTGGAGTGTGGAAAACTTCAAACAGGGTACTCAAGGCCAGTCACAAACAGCATCTGGCATTGGCCTGCACCAGAGGCCATCCAAAAGGCTAGGAGTCCTAGCAGTTCCGCCTAATACATAGAAACAAATCCAAAAAGGCAGCCAAAATGGGGAGAGAGAAAAAAAGACCCAAATGAAAGAAAAAAGAATTCTCCAGAAGAGCTAAATGAAATGGAGATAAGCAATCTATCAGATAGAGAGTGTAGAATACTGATTGTAAGGATGCTCAACAGCATGAGAAAAGGTATGGGAATTATGAATGAAATTAAGAATGACAATAAAAATAAAAAATAAATAAAAAATAATTAGAAAAAACACTGGAAGGAATAAACAGCAGATTAGGGGAAGGTGAGGATCAGATCAGTGAATTAGAAGACAGGGTAGAAAAAAATCACTCAATCAGAGAACAAAGAAGAAAAAACAATTAAAAAACAGGAGGAAAGACTAAGGGAGCTGTGGGACAACATGAAACATAACAATATTTGCATCATAGAAGTATCAGAAGATCTTGAAAGTAAGCAAGAGTTAGAGAGCTTGTTTAAAGAAATAATGGCAGAAAACTTCCCTAACCTGGTGAAGGAAAAAGTCACACAAGTTTAGGAGGCACAGAGAGTCCCAAGCAAGAAGAACCCAAAGGGACCCATGCCCAGGCACATCATAATTAAAATGCCAAAAATTCAAGACAAAGAAAGAATCTTAAAGGCAGCAAGAGAAAAGCAATCTGTTACCTACAAAGGAGCTCCCATAAAGCTGTCATCTGACTTCTCATCAGAAACTCTACAGGCTAGAAGGGAATGGCATGGAAGTATTCAAGCTAATGCAAAACAAGGATCTGAAACCAAGACTACTCTATCCAGCAAGGCTATCATTCAAAATAGGTGGTGAAATAAAAAGCTTTCCAGACAAGACAAAAAAAAAAAAAAAAGTTAAAGGAACTTATCACCACCAAGCCAGTCTGCATTGCAAGAACTGTTAAAGGGGCTGTTGTAATAAGTAGAAATAGAATGAGAAACATAGGCATAAAGAAATAAAGTGGCTATAGATAAGTACCTATCAATAGTAACCTTAAATATAAAGGGATTAAATGTTCCAATCAAAAGACATAGGGTAGCTGAATGGATAAGAAAGCAAGGCCCAAACATATGTTGTCCCACAGGAGACCCACCTCAGAACCAAACGCTCACAACAGGCTGAAAAAAACAAAAACTTCTGAAGGACTTTAAAGGAGATATCGACAGCAATACAGTCATAGTAGGGGACTTTAACACCCCACTCACTTTACTGGATAGGTCATCCTGACAAAAAATCAACAAGGAAACTGACTCTAAAGGACACACTAGATCAGATGGATTTAATTGACATTTACAGAACATTTCACCCCAAAGCTGCAGAGTATGCATTCTCCTCAAGTGCACATGGGGCATTCTCAAAGATAGACCACATGTTAGGACACAAAACTAGTCTCTACAAGTTCAAGAAGATTGAAATCATATCAAGCATTCTCTTGGACATTTACACCTTTGAATATTATGCAGCTGTAAAAAAGAAGGATCTCTTACCTTATGAGACAGCATGGTGGGGCCTGGAGAGTATTGTGCTAAGCTTAATAAGCTAGTCAGAGAAAGACAAGTATCACATGATCTTACTCATATGTGGAATCCAACGAACAAAATAAACTGATGAACAAAATAGATCCAGAGACATAGAAGCATGGAACAGACTAATAAATCTCAGAGGGAAGGCAGGGGTGGGTGGTTGGGGAGAGATTAACCTAAGAATTTATATGCATATATGCATAACCCATGGACACAGACAATAGTGTGGTATAGGCCTGAAGGGGGTTGCAGGGTAGAGGGTATCAATGGGGGAAAAAGGGAGACATTTGTAATACTTTCAATAATAAAGATAAATTCAAACATAATAGAGGACATTTTGACATAAATGGGCAAATCAAGGACCAGACACTTCACCAAAGAAGATACGTGAATGGCCAATAAGCACATGAAAATGTGCTTGACATCACTAATCATCAGGGAAATGCAGGTTAAAGCTGAATGTTGGCACATACAAGAATCAACCAATGAATGCATACATAGGTGAAACATCCAATCAATGTTTCTCTCTCTTTTCCTTTCCCCTTGTAAAATCAATCAATAAAAAACCCACAAACGTGATAGATACCACTGTACAAACACCAGACTCACTAAAATTGAAGAGACTGGATAAGTCAAATATTGACAAGAATTTGGAACAATTGGAACTTTTATACACTGCTAGTAGAAGTGTAAAATTAGCATTACTACTTTGGGAAAAGTTGTAAGAGTCTCTTATAACACGAATCATGCACCTACTCTCAGACACAGAAAATATACTCCCTGACATTTACCTAAGTGAAACGAGAGCATATTTCCACAGAAACCATGCTCTCTTCAAAACAGCTAAATGTTGAAGCAGCCCTGTTGTTGTCAATAGAAAATGGATAAATAAACTGTGATATATTCATATTATGGAATACTACTCAGCAATAAAAAGGAATGAATATATGACAATATGGATGAATCTAAAAACATTTTCCTGTGCAAAAGAAGCCTTACACAAAGAACACACATGGTATGATAACATTTGTAATAAGTTCTAAAATGTAAACAAGTAATCTAAGGTGAAAAAAATCAGACCACTGGTTTCCTGTGCATTGGTGGGTATTGACGGGGAAGGGGAAGAAGGGAGTTACCTGTTGTGATAGAAATATGCTATATCTTGATAAGGGCCTGGATTTCATGGTGTGTGAATTTGTCAAAACAAACCAATTGATACACTTAACAGGTGTGTATATTATATAAAAATTTTAGCTCCCCCTCCCAAAGAAGTATACAAATATTGTGTGTTGGTATGTGTGTGAGATAGAGACGGAGAGAAGGGAGGAGTGGGAGAGGGAGAGAGAGAGAGAGAGACTATTTAAAGTAATTTTGGAGATGTGAAAATTCCAAATAAATTTTATTTTAAAATCATTAAAATGTACAATTTGGAGGGGAATAATTTGAAAAACACTTTATTTTCATCATCTTGCTGTTTTTTTCTTTTTCTATAAGATTGTACTTGTCTAACAACCCATATTGCTTGACAAATTCTTTTTAAAGCAGGCAGAGAATAGCTTGTTCAATAGAAAAGGAGGAAGAATTTAGTAAGGCTGATACACCCCAGTGTAATAATCAAGGCTGTGAATCATACTTTGCTCATAGATCATTTTCTTTGGTTTTTGCCTACTGAAAAGAATAATTTGCTCCTTGGGTTTCTACAAAACATATAAAACAACTAAGTTTCAGGGACATTCCAATAATCCAGACCTAGGTTACTCACAGTCTCTTTCAGGTCATGAGACATAAAAGAATGAAGCATTTCAAGAAGATCATTCTTTTCCCAAGCATTTCTTGAATGCCAGGGACTCCTATTGTGCAGCTACACTAGGTTGATTAAGGTTTTGTGGACACTCAGTGCTATTTCATGACTGGGCCATTGCTTATAATGTTATTTGTTTGTTTGCTTGTTTGGCCTAGAGTTGTCTACTAGCTTTCTAACTGTTAAATTCCTACTCATCTCTTAAGACTCAACTCAAAATAACTCCTCTTTGAAACTTTTCAAATTTCCCTAATCAATTTTTTCCCTTCTGGCACCTTGATTATATTACAGCATCTATCATAATCTGACTAAATTGGATAGAAACTGAGAGTTTCTAGAAAGTAAAATCTGTGTATTTGGTTTCTAGCAGAGTTTAGTCACATATCATAAAGGATGGGTAAAAGTGAGTTACAGTTGTGGTTACATGAAACACAGAGCTTATTCTTGTATTATTATTTATTAACTTTTGTGTTATTTTCCCTGCAAACAACTGTAAACCTATTTTGCCTCACCTTGTATGTAATTCCTGTGACTACAAGGAAATTTGGAGACATCTTTACTGAAATCTCCCTGACAGTAGGAAGCAGGACTCTTTATTTAGTGACCTGCTGCTCCACCACACACACACACACACACACACACACACACACACACACACACACACACCCCTTTGTTTTGTATGCATTTGACATTCAATATGTTGGTGAATGTAATGGTGACATATTTTGAAATGTCCCTAAGATCTACGAAATGCAAACATTTTTTAAGCTGCTCTGTTAAGCTGTTTTGCATTAAAGGGAAAACTGCAGTGCAGCCAGCCTTTTATAACTAATTCATTTTGGTTTTGCAATTTTAAAAGAAGAAAATAACATTTGGGTTGTAATCATCCAGTTTGTACAAGGGCATTAGTGAGAGAGAGGTTTACATAGTGAAGAATGTAAAACTGAATAGTTATTTCCAGCGAGTAAGGAAAATTTCCCTGTTGTTAAACTCCAGAGTATCTCTTTTTCTGCAAGACTGACTCAGTCTTAATCCATTCGTCCTTGTGCGAATGCTTTATATGGGCCTCAGTTACGTGCTGTGCATGGTTGACAGCTTATAGGGTAATAAATATCCACTGAGCCAACAAGCAGAGCAATTGACTCATAGGAGCAGAGCTTTACTCAATCATCACCTGTGTACATTTCTTACTCTAATTGTTAACTCTAGAGAATTGGAAACCAATTATTTTAAGGGTGCACACAATTATTTAGAGTAAAAAATGTCCAGACATGCTGACATATGGGGCAAACGTGGGCAATACTCTTTAATGTACAGAAGTGTCATACCTGGCAGGACGGAGAAGCCAGAGAGCCCTGGCTTTTTAACTTGGATGTCTCAGTCTCCCTACTGAACAGGCATGTTCATCCTCCCAGAGGAACATAGAATCTTTGAGAACTTTAGGGAGTACATCTGTGTGTCTGTGCACCTGTAGAGTGATTGTACGAGAGATAGAGAGGCACAGTGTTTGAAAAATTATAGGAATGGAGAAATTGAATGAATATTTCGCTAACTGGTTTAGAATTTTAATACTAAAACCCATCCATGCTGTGTGTTCTAGAAAGACTTCCTGCAAAATGACAAAATTGCAGCTGTTACAAACCTCTTCAAGAATGCCCACATAGAAATTAGAACATTCTAAAAGTGATACCATGTACTTTCTGTATTTTTTATCAGAGTAAATGTGATGAAATAAATACCAGACACTTGGTGCTCATGTGATATTAACAAAAGGGCTGATTGATTTGGCACAGGCAATTGTTCTCTGTGCAACAAATTCAAACTGACCTCTAAAAAGCAGCATAATGTTTAGAGGTCAAAAAGGACCTGAACGTGATGGTCTATGAAAGGCCCAAATGCTGATTCTCTAAGTTAGGATTTTTCTCTTTTTTTCTCATTTAGAGCTAAAAAGCAGCCCAGATTTACGGATATATCCTGTTGCATGTACTATAGCTTGTAGCTTTTTTCAATCTTTAGTGGGAAAAGGCACACCCAAGGTGACAGAAAAAGCTAGCATGGGGACCTGGTGTTTTCATCCCGGGATAGCTCACTGCATCAGGGCAAACCACGGGTCCACATCTTTGTATACTGAGTGATGAAAAGTTGTCACTGCAAATATGGGTAACAGTTTGGAATACCACTTATTTTGGTGATTGGAAATGGTCATCTATTATGCCACTGCCATATTCCTGTACAGAGTTTGGTGCTGGCGAGTGGGTGCAGCTATAATCAATACCTAAAATGTGGAAATGGCTTTGAGTAGAGGTGTAAGAATTTGGGGAAACATAATAGAAAAAGGCTAGATTGCCTTGAAAACCCTGCTGGTAGAAATATTGATGTGCTAGCAAGGGTAGGCTGGAGCTAAGTGAGGCCTCTAAGGCACATTTGCATGACATTTATTCAAAATGGTTATCAGTTGTGATTCTGCCACCCCATATCCACAGGATGGCTATAATCAGCTGGTGCAGATGGAGAGATGATCCTATTAGATAGTCATTTTCCCCCAAGTGTTTGCTTGGACAATAATAGGTGCTTGGGAAATCTGGGACCATGTAGCTGGGGTCTTTGAAACTCTTCAGTGAACTTGATTGGCTTAGGACTTGGGCAGGGGAGGGGAGGAGGATTGCTACAGATCATTCCCTTCTCAGTCCTTTAAGGATTCCAAGGCAATGAGTATGTTTCTCTCCAGGTACAAACAACTCCTAGATGAAAAAACTGGCATTTGTTTTGCTTTTAGATAATTACAAGAAGATTGAAGAAAGTGGTTGGGTTTTCCCCCCATTGTCCCTCATGCTCAATACAATGCAAGGGTTGGATATGCTCTCACAGATAGTGATGCCAACATGAGAGGGAGTGCCATGCCATAGAGCAGTGGTTCTCCAGGCGTGGTGGGCATCAGATTCAGCAGATTCCCAGGCCTAGCCTAAAACCATGGAAGCAAACTAAACACCACCGGTGATTCAGCTACCCAAAAGGCCGGAGGGACCAGCAGTCTACTGCAGTGTTAGTATGTGCTCTTTGAAACTATGGCTTCACGGCCAATAACTTATACCAGCATTTCTCAAAGTTAAACAGGCTTCCTTAACACAGGCTTTATGAAATTTCATTGTATTAATACGCATTTTTTTAATCCCAAAGTAGGAATTAGTGTACGCCAGTGGTTCTCAAAGTGTGGTTTCCAGTTCCAACAGCCTCAGCATCACCTCAGAACTTGTTAGAAACCCAGAGTCGTGTGCCCATCCCAAACCTGTTCAATCAAAACCTCTGTAGGTGGGATTGAGCAATCCAAGTCTTATAAGCCCTCCAGGTGTTTATGATGTGTACAAAAGGTTTGAGAGCCAATAGTCTTTGCAGTGTTTTCCAAAACTATTCTTTCATCAAGTATGTGGCAGGGCTAATATATTCTGCCATAAGGAATGTTACAGAAGTGTGTGTGTGTGTGTGTGTGTGTGTGTGTGTGTGTGTAATGAAGATGTGTGAATGCATCATCACTTGTAGGGAGGTTCTTTTGGTGACTACTTGATTATTAATTTATATAAACAGCACCTTCTGTTAAAAACTTGAGGCAGCTCAAGGAGAATATTGGCAGTAAAGGATCCTTCCGGGGTATTTTGACCACCTCTTATTTATGCCAGGCTTCCCTGAGACATCAATAATGTACTGATTTGTTTATTATCAGAAGACCTACGCTCTTCATGAACAATGACAAAGCCAAAGCAGCAACCAAAATAGTCAATAAACCGAACTTAAAGTCCTTGGAGCAAGAGGGAGACAATGCAATCTTTTCTTTACTGATTGGAAATTAGCAAGAGTTAATAGGGGACAGGCTTGAGTGATTCTACTTCTGGCACATGGTACAAAGACATCTGAGTCCACACTTCATGCTGGAAGACTTTAAAGCTCAAGCAGGATGAGGGCTTCAGATGGAATCACAAGGTGACTGAACTTGGCTGGGTTAGGAGCTCCTGCTGAGTGTGGCTGAAACATCTTAGAATTAGGCAGCTTCCCCTCTGTACAAAAGCATGCTGATTGGGGCCCCAGTAATTTTATTCGATGGATTCCCTGAAAATAACCATTCAATTATGTTTTACCTGCTCCTCTACATTTCCTTCATATATCGACTGCTCCCGAAGCATGTATTGCCAGGCAATGGCAACTTTGGAGAGCTAGTGAATAGTCAACAACATTAAAAATGTTTATATTTTTCTTCAGCTCTCAGAGGTGGAAAGGACCTTTGATATTTATTCCTGTGTTTTCCCTCTACTTACAAAATGAGCAACAGAAAGGGAAAATAGTGGGAATGGCAGAAAGAATACTAGAACATAGGTCTTATTTGTATAATTCCATCACTGAATGGGAATGAGAATTTTTATTCCAATCTGAAGTTCAAGTACAATAACTAGTACAATAAAGGCACTTTTAAAGAGTGTTCACGTTAATATGAATCTCTAGATTGTAGATTATCTGAGGGCAGTGACCTTATGTATAATTAAAGATTTAACTCCAGTTTCTATGACAGTTAATGGTAAGTAAGAGACATGGAATAAAGATATGGTGAAGAATTTTTCTTTGAATGAATATAAAGAGTTTATTCGGTGCGTATTTGGGTATATAACAACAAATATTAAACAACTTTGTTAAACATTTTTGTGCACAGGACAGAAAACTGCCTGTACATGCTATGTCCACTTTTGGAACACAGATTTTAACAATTATTAATGCACAAAATCTTACATATCATGCAACTCTATGCCAAGATTCCAACTTTCTTCCATGCAACAGATATGAAGATCTAAATGGAAACCTAGCTAAGTCTTAAACACTTTTCCAGAAGCAAGTATAAGTATATGTTGTTTAGGGATAACCAGTCTTAATATTTCCTTGTACACAATATTCACGTGCCAAATACAATGACAAGAGAACTCATACACATAGAGATAAGACATTTCTTATTTTAACAACACAAAAGACAACATCACAGTTCCACAATTCCTGTCTTTACACAAGAAGCCACAGCAATAGTTTAACATGATAACATAAATGGAATTAAGAGAAATCTACACTTGAGGATTTTTTTTTGTTGTTTAAATAATCTTTACTGACTGGGGTTAACAATACAATTCAGTTTCTATGCACAAAGTATAGCACAAGAACTTGACCAGAGTACTACAAATCTAAAAAAAAAAAAAAAAAAAAAAAAAAAAAAATTGGTAAAATCACAAGAACACTGTTACCTTGAGCCTGAGATGCCAATTCAGATCCAACCCTGAATTTGGTGGATTTGGATTAAGTGACACAGAGTCAATAGAACCACTGAATTTCAGAAATCAGAAAGTTGCACTATACCAAACTAAAGAACGCATGTGAATCAAGCATAGATAGAAAACATTAAGCCAAGAGAACAACACAGTTTACATAATTTTGTTTGCCCCTACAAAACACTTAAGCAGTTAATTTTGTTTTGTTATGTTTTATTTTTGAAGAGCAATTGTGGCCTTTTACACTTTCTTATTTGGAGGGCAAATTTTTATCAGCATGAGTGCTGCGAAATGATTGTGGTTTGTCATCCCCAAAGTTAAAGTCAGATCATGAGAAAATGGGACAGTCCTCCCAGATTTAGTTCATGATAATGCTTAGAATTCTTTTGCACAAGCTCAGTCTAAATGATGGGGCTTTAGTATGGATGATAAAGTTTAATGGCAGAGAGAATAGTGAACTTTGCCCATTTATTTGGTAAACGTCACTGACAAATTTGAACTTTTGGGTGAAGGACTGCTAGAAGAATTCAACAGCACCTGGATTAAGGTTCTGTTACAGAGCCCTTGTGTTTTGCCCCCACTGGCTACGTCGATTCATTGTGGCTCATGGATTTGCCTCCGTTCAGCACTCCGGAGACGCTTCTGCTCTTGGTTGGGGTCCCGCTTCCAGATCGGGAGAACTCCGTGAGATCGTGCAGCGACGGCTCCTTGTACATGGCCACTGAAAAGCACAGAAAGAGGGTGTCAGGGGCCTCGGAATGGGTACAGCACACTGGCCCTCACCTTTTCTTCTGGTTACTAGGCCTCTGTGCTTTAGGCCAAAGATGAAAAATGCTGCTTCCAAGGATTCAGTAGGAATTGAACTGGATCAGGTTAAGCAAAATCTACCCTTGGCGAAGTAGTGTATAAAGATTTCTGATGCCTAATTTCCATCACTTATGGTTATGTATATGAGAGAATTGATGAAAAATGCATTTAATAAAGCTCTTATAAGTTTAAATATGATCTAGAGCATGCTGTGCAAGCCAAATATGAAAAGCTTTTAAAAAATACCAATTTCTATCATGATTTAAAAGGAAACTCCCAGAGTTTAAATATTAGCACAATTCTTAATGCAATAAATGGTAACTATGATTATTATGCTCCAAATAACAGTACTAGCTTATGTTTATGGAACACTTACAATGTGCTAGATACTGTTCTGAGCCCTTCGCATTCATTATCTCTTTTAATCCGTGTAAGAATCCTCTGACATACCTACTCTTATCCATATTTTACAGACCAGGAGCTTGAGGAACATACATGGCAATAATCTTCCCAAGATCATCTGGTTAGTAAAGGGTAAAGCTGGGACTGGAATCCAAATAGTTTGGCTCCAGAAAAATGTGCGTGAAGCAGTGTTATGCTGACTGGGCAGGCTGCCCTAATTGAAACCCACTAAGCCTAGGCTAGCGGCCTCTTGGAGGTCTTGCTCTGCTTTGCCTGCATTTTATATTCCTTCCCCACCATGTCTCACTACTTTTAACATCCCTGCCCATTCCTATTGTTCCCCCTTCCTAATTTGCTACTAATATGCTAATAATGACTGGAAAGTAAAACTATGAATGAAAATTGTTGGGACAATATTGTTGGGCCCTTTCAGAGTATCCAAGGAGATTTCGAATACATGTTAAGTGTACATACATTTAAGCATCTGTTTTTCTGCCCAGGGACCATTCTGGCATAATTTGGGGTTCTTGGCTGTCCTGAGTTAACAATTAAACTACTACCATAAAAGTAAGGTGTTACTATATGTAGATATATTATGGAAAAATTAAAATCAGGAGATTAGATGCTATTGTTGCTGTTTAATATTTTTAAATATTTAAAATGTTACTAAATTTTTGTATAAATGCCTAAATGTAGAAGAATTATGTTCCATTTTCAAAAGCGTGATAAAGGAGTAACTTAAATGCATACTCATTTAATCCACAGCTCATATAACATCAAGCTTACCTTTCATTGGTTTGGGCAGAAAGTGGGCCGCAGGCTTGTTCTTCTTCACATGGTTTCCTTTCATGATCTCTCCTTCTTTGTTCAGACCCAGATACCACCCTCGGCCTGACTGCTGTTGACGGTATATCATCGATGAATATGTCACATAATAATTTTCAAACACGGATTCTTTGAATTTGCACTCAAGTGTGAAATGTTCCTACAAGAAAAGTAAATAAACTAAAGCTCAATATTTATAGCTATGGATTTCATGGAGAACCATGTGGTATTGCCCTTTGGAAGTTAAGGACATACTTTGTTAAAGCTTGTATGACCAGTGCTCTCTTTTAACAGCATAAACTATTGTCATTAGAAAACAAGACTATATATAGCATTTTGTGTGATGCTTTAGAAAAGCACTAAGTGCAAATGCTATTGATTAATGATTAGCTCTCTTTTTAGTAAGGTAATGGAAAAATCGGAACCAGCCACAAAAGTGTAATATATCAGACAAATACAAGAGCCAAAGAATGAAAGACAAGCATAAAGCTGTCACATGGATCTTTGTTTCCTTAGGGATTAAGTATGAGAAAATAAACATTCAGTCCTTGGACTTAATTTTCATAGATTCTCCAGTTACTATAAACTATAATTTTCAATTGCCCAAGACTGAAATCTGTGTTATAATGCTGGCTGACTATATTTCTAAGGGGATGCTACAAAGAAAGATTCCCTTTTACTTTTAGGTAAACCAAATTGATTTTCCTTTCAGATCATTGGACCACGACTTAAAAAAATTTCCTCCTCACCATCATCCTTGCTTTACAGTAAAGTTTACAAGCAAATCAATATAGAAGCAAGGAATTTACAGTAATTCTATAAGCAGACATGAGAGAACAGCCCAGGGGACTCCCAACCCTAGAATGTGATATTCTGCCACATGCTTGACCATGTTTTCTTTTGACTCGCCCATACAAACGAAGCGTTCCTGACCCAGCTGTTTCATAAAGAAGAAATCTTGTAAGATTTGTGTATGTGTGTGCATGGAATAAACAGCTATTAAAATGGCCATTTGTGCCCTGTCAGCGTGGCTCAGCCGTTGAGCAATAACCTAGGATCCAGGAGATCGCGGTTCGATTCCCAGTCAGGGCACAGGCCCGGGTTGCGGGCTCGATCCCCAGTCGGGGGCGTGCAGGAGGCAGCCGATCAATGACTCTCTCATCACTGATGTTTCTCTCTCTCCTTCTCCCTTCCTCTCTCTGAAATCAATAAAGATATATTTTTTAAAATGGTCATTTGTAAGCAAAATGAAATGAACATCAAATTTTAATCCCTAAGGAATCCACAGAGTAGCAGAGGGTCCACTTGGAGTGCAAGATAATGAAGAAAATGCTAAGTGAGCTACATATGACAGGGGCACTGAGTAAGCCATTAGATTTTTCTCATTTGCTGAGATGTTAACAGGAATAACTTTTTATAAAACCCTAAAATAAGCTACCTTGTAAAAATACTGCAAGCTTTCTGGACACGAGTCTTTTCTTAACAATGCCTCCATGGTCCTACCTTCCTTCACTCTCATAAGAGATATCATTCTAAGCGAAGAGGAGCAGATCCCTCAAATTGGGGCTGCTTTTCTCTGAAGGTTAAATAATTGAACTTTTTTTTCTTTTCTTTTCTCTGGGAATCCACAAAATCTGTCTCACTCAGTAATCTCACTGGTTCCCATCTGGTCCGCAGAGTCCACAGACTGGAATCATATTTTGGGTTTATTTCTGCCTGCGGCAGCCTTGATAGATCAGAAGATTCACCCAAATTCAACCTTACCCAAGAATAAACGTTACATCCAAGGAAACTATCATGTGGTAGGAACCAAGGTGTTCTACTGATGGACTGTGAAAACTCCCCTTTGTAGGATTCTCAACATGGGAAAGTCAAGGAATGCCTACAAAGAAATTTGACTCAAAGTCTCCACAGCCCCTCCAGTGATGAAGAAAATTTCACAGAACGTTGCTAAAACTCATTGGAGATTAAATCACCATCTGGGGGGAAAATCTCATCATTGGAGAGTGGATTTTAGTTTTGTAAGGAGTCAGAAACCATTTGAAATTAAATATAGTGAATAACACATGATTTAGGCTAGTGATTCTGTGTAGCCATATCAAGATACTATATGACAGACTACAAAATGTTGAGGTGAGACCACTGTTCTAAGGCAGGTCCCCAAAAGGGCTGCATTTAATGTCTTGTGTGATCACAGCATTCATTCACTCGTTCGTTCGTTCATTCATTTATACACATTTTCTGACAATCCATTATACGCTTGGGTGGTACTAAAAATTCAGAGGTAAAGAGGATGTGGCCTCAGAAATCTTACCATATATTTTCAGGAGAAAATATACCCAAATAACCTGGACACAGGGTTTGCTGCCATTAAGTACAGAAAAAGATGCATAAAGGATGTGTTGTATGAGAACAGAGGAAGCCTGACTTAATTCTTATTGGGGGACTGGGGAGTGGTGTACTTTACAGAGATGGTATTACTGTAGCTGAGCCTTGAAGGATGGGTAGGAATTCAAAACAGAAAAAGGAGAAGAAGAATGTTTGAAGCACAGAGCCACAGTTCCTCTAAACTCCACTCTGTGTCTCCTATCTCAGTAATTAGTCCACTATGCTGGCAACTGCTAAAACTTAAAACTTCAGGGGCCCTTAATGTTCTTCCATGTGCTCCCCAGTATGTGGTCTTGACCTTCCATTCCCATGGAACTGCTCTAGTTTGCGCCCATATTACCTCTTCACTGGCCTGCTGTATTGACCTCCTAACTGGTCTCTCCCTTTCTGCTAAAAGATTCAATTCCTGAGGAACTTTTGATGGTATCTTCATGCCTCTAGTAAAAGAGACAACTTGATGTTGCATTTAAAATTCTCCACAGTTCAGTCACAACCATGCCTTCAGTCTTAGTCTTACCCTCTACCATAGAATCGTGTATGTCTTTGTGCCTTTACAGATGCCATGTGTTTGCTTTGTTTAGAATGTCATTCTTCTCTCTCTACCTACCAGCTATCCCTTCATCCCTCAAGGTCTTGCTCAAATGTGACTGCCTCTGGAATCACATTTGATCTCTCTCATTCAGGGTACTTGCATTTCTGCTCCCACAAACTCTAGCTAGATCTCCAGCTTGGCCCTGTGACTCAGGCAAATGCTTGACTGGCTCCAAATGGCAGGGGACTTGTCCTATTTCTGAATCCACCTTCCATCTTCATAAATTCCTGGTGATATTGCCTAGCACACAGCACACCATCTGATTATTATTTATGGGATTTGAATTTCAGGGATTCATATTTAAGTATTGCAAATTCCAGGATTCCAAAGTATCAACTAGTAAAAAGTCTGTAGGGAATTTCCCTAATACCATCTAATGAAATCAGTTGTATGTAGAAGGGAGCTGTCATGGCACAGACAGATCCTGTGTGTGTGACTTAGTATGTGTTACAAATAACAGATACTACACAGATACTGGCATCTACAACATTGGGGGGGGGGGGACTTGGTAATTGTTACAACTATTGAAAAATGGCAAGGAAGGATTCAATGAACTGAGTGCTCTGTCACATACTGGCAATTTCTTAGTCATCACCACTAAATTTAGGCTAAAAAACTCAGTAGAAATGGAGGAAAATGAGGCCGAAAAAGGACTGTAGAAGCAACCAAAGGAGTGCTCTGTTCTCTGTGTGTGACACTGTCATTTTATCCAGTGTTGGAATGAGTAGGCAGAAGAGGCTTGATTTCTATGAAATGTGGAAAAATGAATATCCCACTCATCATAGGAAAGGTCCCCAAAGAAGAAGGGGTGCAGTTGTATTTGTCTATGTCTCAGCAGTGATTCATATAAATAACAGAAATTAGATTTGATCTTAATCAGCAAAGCCTTATTCAGAGGACACCAGGTAGACATATGGCAAGGAATCAACCTCCTTTGATCGATCTGGAGATGATTATTAGTGCTCTTGGCACATAGTACTAATTAGAGGTAGCAATCACTTTGCTCTGTATTTACTATGCATTAAATATCTGCTATCGTAATAAATGAGTGAATGAATTAAAAAGATGCCAAGCATTCCTTGAAGAGCCACTAAAAAATTACTTGGCATGAGTACAAAAGAAAAGGTGCTTTATATTTTAAAACTTTTTATGCCTTGATTTCTCTTAAAAGTTGTTTTATCTTTTGCATATCTACTTTTTTTCAGAGAAATAATATCTTTTTAGCTCATAAAATAATCAGTCTGTCTCTCCTCTGTATCATCATTTTTATTCCCCTTAAAGTTCAAGGTTAGTTCTTTCTTAGTGAATACTGAACCTTGTGTGTGTGTGTGTGTGTGTTCAAAGTTTTATTTTTTCTGGGGTATTTATTAACTAAATAATTACTACTTTTTAAAGTAAATTTATTAGTGTGACATTGGTTAATAAAATTATATAGGTGTACAATTCTATAATGCATCATCTGTATACTGTATTGTGTGATCACCATCCCAAGTCAAGTCTCCTCCCATCACCATTTACCTCCCCTTACCCTCTTCTGCCTCCCCACCCCCTTTCCCTCTGGGAATCATTGTATTGCTGTCTGTGTCCATAAGGTTTTTTCACCCAACCTCACACCCTCCACCCCGGAAAGCTGTCAGTCTGTTCTCTATCTGTGTATCTGTTTCTATTTTGTCAGTTTACTTTGTTCATTAGATTCCACATATAAGTGAAATCACATGGTATTTATCTTTCTCTGACAGGCTTATTTCACTTAGCATAATACTCTCCAGGTCGTGAATATTGAACCTTTCTTTCTAAGGACTCCATGCCAGCTAGTTACAATGATCATATTTTAGGTAAGGAATCAATAATACATATTTCCAGAATGAGCTTATCCAGGAGCAAAATCTAACACTTCTTTTTACCAATTTATTCACTATTAAGGGGAAATTGTTATTTGGAGGATGAAATATCACCAGTGAGAAGAAAACATCTGAAACCCTCAATATTAGTCAATAGGACATATTGGAGGATACTTACAGTCACAAATTGTAATCGTCAGCTGCACTTTTCAGGACATCTTAGACCTCCACACAGACTTTGAGAACCAAGTGAAGAAAGTGTCAACACAATCAGTAATGTTATTTGCAAATAACCACCAGATCCAATGGTGTGCCGGAGAACACCTCTGTCCCAGAACAAAAGGCTTTGGACCTGTGTAAATTGCTGTTTTCTGTTAGGGTCAGAAGCAGCAGTAATGCCCTGGGGTGTGTCTGGGGCTGAGGGCAAGGTACAGAGAGGGGTGCAATACCTCCCCGGCCTTGGGAACTGGAGTCAGCTCACAAGGAGCACGGGCCCTGACGGCGGCTTCCCTGAAGGAGCCAAGTCAGGGCCTTGCCGCTCGGCCGGCAGGGGCACTCAGTGCCATAACCCAAATGGGGAGGGCTAAAAAACATCCATGTGTCATTTATGTCATGTCGCTGCCCTAAACGCATCTATAATGCTAAAAGACACACACCGTGACTAAACGCCTTCCTAATTAAGAGAAGTAATTTGGCAAACGCCGGCCTCAATGGCAGACTTTGCATACTTTCCCCGCTGCTTCGTATTTTCAGCTCTGGTCCCCCTGACAGGGTGGCGGCGTTTCCCTCGAGTCTGTATCTCAGCAGCATGGCAAACTTTGAGGATGGCCATGTATATTCTAAATGTTTCCTTCTGACATATGTCTCTCAAAAGAAATATTTTGACATGGGCTGCACTGATTCCCTGGGATCTCGAGAGAGCAACAGAGTCTCCTGGGGTGGCCCATGCAGACAATGGCAGGACGACGTCCCCAGATGCTGACCAAAGCTCGAGGTAACAGTTCTACACAGTAAGAATCATCTTTCACATGTTTGTGCTATGCCAAGTGCACACGCCCTGGTATACATGAATGTTTCTCAATATAGTTTGTCTTATTCAGATGTAACATTTTGTAAAGCAGGCATAACAAAACAAGGAAAAAAAACCCGTTTATGAGTGGGCATTTAAAGAACCTTTAAAAAATGAACCTAGTAAAACATAATTTCCTCTTCTCGGCAGGTTCTATAAACATATTACAATTCGTCTCTCTCTCTCTTTAAGCCTCTCCCCTCCCTTCTCTTCTCTTCCAGTCTTCTATTCACATTTTCAGTAGCCCGACAATCCAATTAATTTAACAATTACTGTCAATAGCAAGGGTCACTCTTCTAAATCTTAGCTGTGTTCTGATTACAATTAATTTTCTAGATTTAAAGTTAGCAGGTTATTTAAGTAGGTCTGACTTGTGCACGTCATTATTCCCCAGGCTAATGAAAATAATATGCAGATTAAAATTAGATTTTAAATTTTGTTAAAAAAAAAAAAAGAACCTTAAAATAGAAATCATACCCATGGGGGTGACACTGTAACTACCTATATTCTCTATATAGGCTTCCCTTTATCAATGATTGCAAAATCCAGGATTAATGATTATATTCAGGACTTTGATGTTCTGTCCCAGGGTATTTTTGATGTGCATGAACTTCATTATTACAAGATCAAAGCATGGGACAGGAGGGGTTGGGGACGAGGGAATCAGCCCTCACTCAGCGCACTGTAGCTGAGCAAAATTATAAATTCATGATAAACAGAGGATGGTGTGTTCACTCAGATATCCTCTGGGCTGTGGGACAGTTGTGGGCAACTCCTAGAGTAAGGCCTAGCTTGTAGCCAATGAGCAATACACATGTGACGAAATAAATAAATGAAAGAATTAAATATCATATAAAGAGAACCTAGAAGCTCCCTTTTACAGATTCAAAAGGCGTTAAATGTGGCACTAGATGAATAGAGGGCTGTTTTACAGCAGAGACTAACAAGTCAACACTTGCCTCTGAGGGTAGAAAGAGTAAGTGATAAAAGGAGGAAAGCTGCCTACAGATAAATTCAATTTAAAAAACTGGCGAGGGAGGGAGAGAGCAAAGGGAGGGCCTAAGGGAAGGAGGGAGGAAGACAAGAGGGAGTAATAAAGAAAAAACAGTGCTTACGCTGCAAGGATACAGAGGTTTCCTGTAAACCAGGTATAAGGAATTAAGCTTATACTGTTGGTCTTTGGGTCTGCAAATAGCTAAACATTTCAGTTATATAAATTACCTTGATTTTTGTAAAATGGGGTCTGCAGACCTTACTGGATTTGTTGTATGAGGATCCAACGAGATGATGTATGTGAAAGAAGCTCTGAAAATTGTAAAGCTCCAGAAACATGAAATGCGGGATTCTTGCTGATAACACATGCCCAGAAAACCAGGGCAAAATAAATAAATAAGCACTCTTTTTTTTCAAGGTCCTTTTTCACCGTGGAATCAATTTACAAAGAAAGGGTCTGCCTGTATGTGTTTTATTAACATGGAAGCATCGAAATTCTGCCAGAAATTAGGACAGCACATGAATTACACTCTGTATTTAATGTTCTCCTCCAAGCTTGGTTCCCAGAAAACTGTTTTGCCTCCTTTTGTTTTTCATTTCTGCCTACAGCAGGCTGAGAGTCTGCAGTGCTTCAAGCCACAGCACCAAAGAAACATAGTGCTTTAAAATGGGCTTCAGGAAATGCTATGCAACAGGACGACTTAAATGTACACATGTTAATTAGCAACCATTTGTAAAAAAATGCCAATTATAATTAAGAATATGCCCATGGGTCTATTTTTCTGTATATGGTTACAATGAAATTTCTTGGTAGTAATTTCATATCCCAAGGTATATCATAGACATTTTAATTACCTTATGTTGACCCCACAAAATATACCAGCACACTACTGCTTTTTCTCCTTAATTCTTCACAAACGAAGATGAAACAAATATTAAGGAGTCTGTCAACCAATGGCCTGTTTAAAACAGAATGAGGATGCAGACATGATCATATTTTAGCCATGGAGTTCATTTAATCCTTCATATTGGCTTGTTCTGGATTTTCATATTTCTATAAAGCAGTCTCATGCAATGGATTACTCAGGCTGTCAACTTTTATAAAGCAATTTGTTTTATAAAACACACTGAATAAGCTAGGAAAAATAGCAGGAGACAAAACAAAAATAATGCATCCGAAGAGGGGTTATTTTTGTCTTGATATAAAAATTATATGATCCAAAGGCCTCATTAGGCTCCAAACCTGGTAAGCAAATACATTTTGAAAAGGAAGTTGCTGAGATGTGTGACAAAGGAGAGGGTCAGGCCACACGTCTCCAAGGTTGTGTAATTGGCCCAAAACAATGTTAGTATGACCCAAACCTTGCAGAAGAATACAGATTGTTTAGGCACTCCCATTCGGTGGCAGAAGATGCACTTCATTTCACATAAGACATGCTGCAGAGCGACGGTATGACCATCGTGTTATTTTCAAAATCTTACTAGGGAATCTCACAGTGGGAAAGTCTTTTCTGCAAGTAAAGAACACTTTTCTAAAGTGAATCACTCTCTAAAACTGTTTTGGTCTATTGTGTGTATTAACTCTGGATGCTGACTTTTTTTGGTGGTTGTTAACCTTCACCCGAGGATGTTTTTTCATTGATATTTTTTTTTAGAGAGAGTGGAGGGGGGTGGGGGGAGAGGGAGAGAGAGAGAGAGAGAGAGAGAGAGAGAGAGAGAGAGAGAGAGAGAGAGAGAGAGAGAGAGAGAAAGATTGATTGGCTGCTTCCTGCATGTACCCTGACCACGGCCAGGAAGGAACCTGCAAGCCAGGCATGTGCCCTTGACCGGGAATTGAACCCGGGACCCTTCACTGTGGGGGCGGACGCTCTAACCACTGAACCACACCAGCCAGGGCTGGCTGTTGGCTTTTCTCATAGCAGGGCTGACCTATGTGCTTTGAAAGAGGAGTCAAATCTCAGAAATGATTTCTAAAACTACACTTCCCTGTTTTTTGGCTAGTTACTGGAATTAATTTGTGCCCATTGAATAAATATTCTCTGTTACTATGATGTTTTTAACTTGTATAATAACTTTAAAGTGGGGTCAATCCACCTGTAAGGGAATTCTTTTGGAAGTATTTGTACTCAGCAACAGAATAAGCTTAGTAGGTTCAATCTTTTTATTTTTTACTTTTTTAAAATAAATATTTTTTTACATTTCAGAGAGAGGAAGGACGAAGGAGAATGAGATAGAAGCATCCACCTATCGGCTGCCCCCTGCACGCCCCCTACTGGGGATGGAGCCAGCAACCAGGCCTGTGCCCTGATTAGGAGTCAAACCGGCGACCTCCTGGTGCAGGGACCGACGCTCAAGCACTGAGCCACACTGGCCAGGCGCTTCTATCTTTTTAAATAGTCGTTGCAAACTCCTGTCTGAAAATGTAAACTCTGGGAACTCTGAAAACTTTTCCCAGAGATCCAAGAAACTGGCATGAAAAGGAGAAAGATTCTTTCCTTGTAGATCAATTGGAAAAGCCCCGGCAATGTAGGCGGATTATTAAAAATAAAATCACAGCAAGGCGGGCGCATAGGATGTTCTGGTACTTCGTCAAATAATGAGGAGTGGAATTTTGATTTGTGTTGGATAGTGATTGTGTTAAATTTGATACGGCCTGTCTCTGCAGAAGAAAATGACTTACAATAACCAGGATTCCACTTCTTCAAAGACTTTCAAAGGAGACTTCTTATCTCTTCTCCTGTACAAGTAGGAAAGCAATGCCAGACAACAGTGACTGCTCAAATGGAAGTCATTAATGTGTGCTTTCCACTGCAAACCATAAAACCCAGAGTCTCACAGGACAAAATGCAAAGCCCTCATCTATAAATGAAGGATGAAAAAGGTGTCGCAGAGGGCCATTTGACTGCCACGTCAAATTACACCTGCAAATTACTTCTGAGGATAGGAAGTCGTAAAGAGAGTAATCTCTCTATGAAGAGAGTGCATTGAAAGGAGCTAATGAGAGGATGCTGGTGACAGTCATTTACCAAGAGTTTGAATGGGGGAAATCAATGCATTCAATTAAGACTCAAATGGAAGAATACATTCAGAACTACTACTTAATGAGAGCCTACTGTGTGCCAAGCACTGTGGGAGGCTCCTTTGCATATGTAATGATCTGGTTTAATCTTGACAGCAGCTCTGTGTAAGAACTTCAGTGGATCTATATCCCTCTGGCCTGACAGGGAGGAATCCTCCCACCTCACAAGTGAAGATACCACAGGAAAGAAACCCTTAAGTCATTATTTTATAAACTCAATTGGAAGTGTACCTTTTCACCCTAACAGTCACTGTGTGGGCAAGAGTTGCATGCCAATTCTCATCTGAATGTACAGTTCCAACATTTGCTAAAGGTTTGGCCCTTCCTCCTATTGGTGTGCCCTGCCTCTTTGAACACTGAAGAGCTCTATGCAAACCCGCCTCTTCCACTTTCCAGATTTCTGAATTTGGGCAATTCACCTGTGCTCTGATCCTGCATCCGTAAAGTACCACCAGGTGCCTCACAGGGAGGATTGCAGAGGCTACGGAAAGCAGCTAGCTTATGTGTAAGTGCTCACTGATGGCGGGATCCCTTCCTTTGCCTTAATTTTAAGTTCATGTGATATATAAGAAAATGCAGCATCCTCTCCACTCCACCCCCAACTTGACACTGGTATGAAAACTACTGGTGGTCAATGAAAGCAAGTGGAGTAGAGAAGCACCTTTCCATTTCTGAGATGGGTTCCTGTTACATGTTACCTGTGTGTCTCACAACTGCTTTCAGTACTGACTCCTTTCCAAGGGTAACAATACATGAGCTTTTAATTTGGGGCTTAAAATAGCCTAAGATTCTAAAATCTGAATTACTATAACATTTATTGGTGAACCCACATGATATTAAAGAGATCTGTGAAATAATCCAGTATTAATGGGCCAAGTGACATTTACACATCTCATTTTAATTACTGTGCCACAAAAAGTACAATATTATTGTCTCACTTCTTTTGTTCTAAACCGCTGTTTTACTAGTTCTACTTTTATAATACAGGTTACTAATAACAACAATAATGAAAACCTAATAGCACCTTATGTTTAAGCAGTGCCTGTTTTACAAGTTTTCTACAACTGCTTAAATAGTTATGGCATTCAAGTGACAGATAAGGGACAGTGTAATAATGGTAACGATAACAAAGGTAATGATTATAATGGATTTTGGTAGACCTTTATTTTCTCTCTAAAGAGCTTTTTTAACAGTTGAAGAAATGGAACCAGAGATGCTAATTACTCTGAAATCTGGCTTTCACACTTTATTCTAGAGAATGAATCCAGGCAGGGAAGCAGCTCCTTCTAGATGAAGTTGGGATCTGTATAAGGTAGCTGGTGATGACATGTGGCAGGAACTTATTTTTAGGCAACCTGGTCTCTAAGATGTTTCCAGCGATGCAAAACACTGAGGACCCAGAAGCTCTAATTGGGCCTGGGTTGCAGAGGGAAGAGCCAGCCCGTCTCCCAGCCCACTGCTTTCTCCACTGCGCAGCTTTTCATTTCTCTTATGTAAATGTGTGCATTTAACATTCTCCTAGATCATGCCATTAAAAGTTCATTCTCCTATTGCAAAATGTTCACGACTGAATTTGGCACGTTTCAGGTTTTTGCTTTTTCTTTCCAGTGACCTCTCTTCCCTAGAAGTTTTTATGGCATGACCCCGGAGCACATTTACTGACACTAGGTGACATGTGGGTAACGGGTAAGGAGAAATAGAAATCCAGCCAGCCAGACCCGTGCATGTACATGTGAGCCTGTGCTTGCAAGACAGCTAGAAGGGGCGGGGCAGAGACAGAGAGAGACCACAAAAGTGAAAACAGAGAAAGTAAATGTAATGATTTGCCTTTCTCAATTCCATAATCCTGTGGCCTTTGAGAAAGGCCTGCCATGCCCACTGCTCCTACACCCACTCCGAAGGTTTAATGGGGAAGGTAGAAAAGTAAGTTGTGTCTCCGCTGCTGGAGAAAATCTCTGTTTCCTCTCCAAACTCCCAGCTGTGACTCTGAGCTCAGGGTAAAATCCAAAAGGCCACCCAGAGCAGGTTGTGTTCTTCAAACTTAGTATCTATAGATCTGTGGAGGAACCTGATAGAGGAGTAAACTTATTTATTTCTTCCTGGAGCCTTTCCTACACATAACGCACATCCATGGGGGGGTGGGGGGTGGATCCAGGTCTCGAGAAACTCAGGATTAGTGCAAAGAAGTCCCGAGAAAGTTCACTAGAACAAGACTCTTCGAAATATGAATGTCACTATCACAAAGTGAATTATATTTTCGTAAGAGAAATGTAATGCTTAGATGTATAGCTATGTCACAGTAAACAAGACAACGATTCCCTGTTTATGACAAGGCACTGCCACCTGTGATGACATTTATTATGGTTCCGCAGAAACCACTGCAGTGAAGCCTGACTTGTAAAACTGCAGTGCTTCACAGGGGTGTTCATGCTAAGCACCCAGCTACAATTCATAAATGAGCTTTCAGTAGCTTCGTTTAAATTAAATTTGGATTGTTCTGTAATTCTTGAACTACTGCAATATTTTTATATTAATTTTGTTAAAAAGGGTTTGATGACATTAAATTTTGAAATAGGTAAATTACAGTTCTTTATCCAACTATACAGTTTCAAATATTTGTTACCTATGTATTACTATAATTGAAAACACAATGCAAGAATATAATACCAACTATAAGAATACATAAAAAATGATTAATACTTCATAAGCTTTGCACAACCACGACCTAGTTGGAATAATTTTCAGCTTTCATTTTCAACAGCGTAGACAGTTAAAGTATTTGCATGAGAATGTAAAATGCATAAATTATCCCCACAGGGAATGCTTAAAACTTAAGGTAATTATATAGCATAGAAGTGGTTTCAAAGAACTCAAACAAAATAGCAAATAACTACAGTCACCCTTTAAAATGATTATTATTCTGTGTTACCAGTGATCTTGATCACTAAAATCCCTCTCTTTACAATTACATTCACATGATCAAGTCTTATTTTGCTCTGTTACCATCAAGCTCTTGCAGCTGGCCCTGAAAATTTGCATGCTGTAAAAGCTGAACTAGACAGCTAGTAGAGATGAATTCTCCAGTTATGTTAATGCTGGGAACGGAACCATAACACTCCCTTAATATATCTTATCATTGCACTTTTATACTAAACATGCATCCAAATCAAGTCCTATTTTTCACATTCCTCCTGTTCAAAATCTTTTAATGGCTCCCTGCTGCCTACAGAATAAAATCCAATCTCCCTGGCCTGGTGTTCAGGGCCCTCCACAATCTTGAACCTGTTCACCTACAACTCTACCAGAAGATTCCTCAACTTAAGCCAGGTTGGAGAAATAAGGCCAGGACCGAAAGGAGCAGAGATTTTTCTTAAGAATGGAAAAATACCTCCTCTGATCCAATTCCTGTACTTCAGAGGCTGAGCTATTTGCTGTGATTAGAGAGAAGCACTGGGTCCCAGGGAATTCGTAACTAGTCACTTCTAAATTTCTTTCTTGTGCTTTGTATTTAATTCAAACAATGACCTGCACGTTTTAAACATACAAGCTGCCCCATGTCATGGTCCACACACTGATTTAGCAGGCAGTGGGTTTGTACAGAGGCCGCCACCAGCCATGCCATTCTCTGAGGCCACATGCTAATAAGCAGCACCTCTCCTCACAGCACACAGAGGACAAAGGACCAGACGTCAGCATGTCAGAAACCTCCAGGCTCAGCTTCGGCTGGAATGCAAAAGCACTTTACAACTGATTATTTCTGAAGACATTCACGGCATCAAGGAAGAAGATAATGAACTTGTATCTGAACAGAAGGAAGCTAAATTATTTATCTCATACTAATTTTTAGCAGGTGGCCAGTGATGAAAAATCTATACTGGCAAATATGCCACCTATATTTCTTTAAAGATAGGCATGGGGGCTAAAACTTTAAATGTTCACAATAGATTTGTATTTAAGTCTTACGGCTCATATTGATTCCACACGAAGTTTCTTTTAAATGCGTGTGATTGGTACATGATAAACCAGACCACCAAGCCATTGTCAGCTGCATCGTCTATTCATGAATCACATCAGCAGTTGGGTTGCTTCCCCCTTTTCTAACCTCTCAGATGGAGTGAATTTGGGCCGTTGCCACTTGACGGTGCCTTCTGTACTCCTCAGCACCAGGAGTGTGCAAACACTCCTTTCCCAAGAGAAAGAGAAGGCCCTGGCCCTTCAGGGAGATCGCAGTTCTCAGAATTAAACTCCCTCACTTAGCTGCAGGCAGAGCTGGTTAAACCCTGAGTTCCAACTGAAATGAGCTGGAGAGAGGGGACATGAACTTGTTCTTTGGTTGACTCTCAAATGCCAATTATTCAGGAAAGGAGAGAAGGCATCCGATTATATGAGCTGGGTCATATCAAGCATGATATTTTCCGATATGCCTAGGCATCCCATACTGTCCCTCGGCAAAGCAGGTAAAACTTCTGACTCTAAAAAGGAATTGGTTTGTGTACAGACTCACGATGCATGGTTTGCCTAGTGAGTCAGAGCTTGTCTGAACAACATCTTTATATAATGTTTATTGTTTTGCAGAATGTGCAGGGTCATCTCTGGCTGATTTATGGAGGCTCATCACTTTATACACCATTTTATGGGGATTCTTGTTCAAGTCAACAGAGGTTTCTTAAGTGCCTATCATGTGCACTGTTTTTGCTAAATGAGATGCTGACGCTCATGGTGCTTAGCACGCTGGGAATAGTAGTTGCCTTCCCCAGACAGGTGTCCAAAGAGCACTTCTTGAACTGCAAGCAGAACCCATGCAATGCCCCAAAATGTGTTCTTACAGTGAGAGAAAACAGACCAAATCTGAGTTCTATAGTGTACAGTGGCCAAGCAAGATACAGACCTACTGTGGGTGAGTATCTTCCTACTAGGGTAACCTAGTTGGGCCGTAATTCCACTTGAAAATGATGCATTTGGTATTATCTCTTACAGTTAAGTGCTCTATTTCATAATCAGTAAGAGCTAAACATTTACCAATCTCTGAAAAAGTGTGACTATCTTAGGTGAAGTTATAGCTTAGAATTCAAATAGCTTATGTTGAAACCTAAAAATAGATCATTCAGAATCACACCAGAATGACCAAAGTTGTCACTGTTATAGTACCTAAAAAACATAATTTGTACATTCTAAGATTAGCCAACATGATTCAGTTTAATCAGGTTTAACTATAAATGATACTGTATATTATATGCCAATATAAGACAATAAAGCTCATTTTTAAATCACGTTCTTGAATGGTGAGATTACTAAGTAAATCACCAGAAATATGCTTTAAACACACTTCGGTGTTTTGGTGTCACTGAACTTATACTTTCTGCAGTTCCATTCTATAGAGAGAATATTTACAAAGATGGATATTGGCTAAAAATCACAGGGAAAAGGAATGAACAGGGGGGCTGTAGTGACCAGAATAAAGGATAGTGCGGATACTTTGAGTAAACAGTAACAGAGTTTCAAACCTCATACCTTTGGGGGTGGCTCCACAGGCCATGCCCAGTACTCAGTGACTTTGCTAATTTTCTAGCCTTAGAAAGAAACAGGAGGAGACATGTTAAACATGGGTGAAGCATTAGAACTGCAGTGTTTAACTTTGGGCAAGCACATCAAATTACATACGCAACTCCAATGAGGAAGCAAAGGGATGGCTGGGCAAACAGCCACCAGGAACTGGAGGACAGATATACACACAAAGCTGGTGTGAGAACTGCTACAGATCACATATTTGTCTTCTTAGCAACATTACCTTTCTGTTCTTCTAGTCTCAATGTTTACCTACAGTTAGTTGCTTACTGTATTTTGAGTAAGCAATAGGTTCTATTCTCCCTAAGCCTGAGTCACAGCCTGGTAGTAAATTAGAAACTTAGGAAGGTGCGTTACTTCCTTGAGGCCACTGAGCCAGCATTTAAGGTACAATATGCTTGGTTTGGTTTATGAAGACGCTACTGACTCACTGCAGTGGGAGTTGTTTTTGTTGCACTGCTGATGGCCGAGTTAAATGAATATACTTGTTTTTTCTCTCCTTGCAGTATGGATAGGATGGCCTGAGCTTTCCACTGTAGCCCACAAAGCTTGCTTAAAGGCTGAGGTCATTCTGTAGCTGTGGAACAAAGTAAAATCAATGAGGGATGAGGGAGGTTGTGGACTCCCTGATAGCATTCTCTAATTGACTGTTAGCTAGCTACTGGTGCCATAAAAGCCATATTTGTAGTAAAACATTAATTTACAACATAAGGCGAATCATGTTGCTCTTCTACTCAACACCTTCCACTGGCTTTCTGTCTCCAAGTCAAAACCAAAGTTCTTGCCTTGGACAAGATCATATGTTATCTCATCCTGGCTACTTCTCTACTCTCATCTATCAAGTAATCTCTTTTTAACTTTATGTCACACAGGTTTGCTAGCTGGTCCCTTGAACATGCCAAGCATATTATCATCTCAGGACCTTTGAATTCGCTGATACCTCTCCCTGTCATGTTTTCCCTCCAGATACCCACCGGAACCCTTCCCTCTTATCCATCAAATGCCACCTTAACAGAGAGGCTTTCCCTGACCACCCCATATGAAAGTTCCCCCCACCTCTCAGCATGCCCTTATCCCTTAGCTCTTCTGGTTTATTCTCCAAAACAAATTATATAGTAATTTGTTTATCTAGTCTGTCTACACCCTCTACAAGATAAGCTCCATGAGGACAGGGATTATGTTTTGTTCACTGCTATATTCCAGCATTTGGAACAGTGCCTCCACCTCTGAATTCAGGCCATAGAAATTTGCTGAATAGATATGCATCCTGGTGGTCTGGTAGATTGAAGGGGCAAATTATTCCATATTACTAAGGTCTTTGCATAAGTACTAAAGAATTGATTTGTCATGAAATGATATTTAGGCTCCTGTACAGATAGATATCAGGGCTTTCATTTCACCATGGTTATAAACTACATTACAATTGTAAGCCAGCATCTCTACCCAAAGAAACCAAATACACCTATATTAATATACTTTTGAGCTATTCATGAGAGACTATTCATAAAAAGGATAGGTCAAGATGAAAGGAAATAGCTAAAGAGAATACCTCTGAAAAGCGTGCCAACAGGTAATTAATCACCGAAAGCAGCAAATCCTGGTAGCTATTGAATTTCAAGGGCTAACCTCAGCAATATATGAAAGTGCAATCTTCTCAACATATTAGAAATGTCAGTTTATTGTATTGAACAAAAGCATAAACGAAGCATACCTCTTTCCACAGAACATGCTATTATTTTTAACGATTTAATTAAAATATATGAAATAAAACACTAAAATATCAAGAAGAGGTTAGCCAGGGACCTAGTGCTTAACTCTGATGTGTCTTCACTGGGGGATTAAAACCTGATATGACTTAAGTTTTCCTGCGTAGAGCACAGGGACCTCGGGCTAAATGTACACAGTGTAGAACGAGTCATATCTCATTTCTTCATCATGGACCACATTTTGTCTTCAGCTTACCAAAGGAAAGGTGAGGATGTTTTAAGAAAGAGGGATGCTAAATAAGAATTATAGGCCAAGCTGTGGTGGGAGCGGCTCAGTTGGTTTAGCATCGCCTGTGTACCACGAGGCCGCCAGGCCCAGGCCCGGGCAGGGTGTGCACGGGAGGCACCCACCGATGTCTCTCTCAGCGGATGTTTCTCTCCTTCTCTCTCCCTTCCTCTCTCTGCAAAATCCATAAAAAAACATATTTCAAAAAGTATGTGCCACAATTTGTTAATTAAGTACAATGGGATTTTTAAAAATCACTTCAGTGCCGCCCTTCAGATGTTGTTTAGAGAAAGGAAAAAATTGAAAGGAAGCAGAGTGAAGGAGAAAGAAAAAATAATGGCTTAAATGGTAAATTACAACTTACATAAATACATGTATTGACAATAGCAGCAGTAAACGCAAACTGCAGCTCTGTTCCACTGACCGGATGACCATGACTACGTGAAGCAAATGTGTACATCAGGGCTCCACTGCAACGGGCCTTGCTAAGTGGAGCCAGAATTACTTGCATCTAACCAAACGCCTGGGGCCTGGGGTGGTCCAGCAAGTAGCAGACAGTAGGTCCCTGATCGAGGTGTAATAGGTGAGTTGAACTGTATTCCTTGAAAGATATTCTCTTCTGGATATAAACTAATGGATTTGATACAGGACCCTTATAAAACAGAGTAAGGGGACAAACATATTAGACCTCTAGTAGCTCTTTTTGCAGAAATTGATTTTTAAGATAGTCTCACTTCAAATGTCTTGGCTTGTTGATTTTGGCCCACTGGGAAAAGGAAAAGCTAGTGGCACACAGCTGCCCAGGACTGTTGTATTGTAGACTCCTTCATTCTTAATTTTATGTTCTCTATTAAGGCAACTTTGCACGCCAGTTGAAAGAACAGGTTTCCAAGTAATAAACTGGCAGAGCAATAATTGGAACCCAAGTCTGTCTCACTGGGTAACTTTGGGGAAGTACTGTAACATCTGGCTTTAGTTTCTGCATCTTTAAAATGAGGAAAACAATACTATTTTCTTCATAGGGTTGCTGGGAGGATTAAATAGGTTAAGATTTGTAAAGGGCTGCCTAGCCCATCTGAAGGAATATAATTTTCTAAAGCAGATGTTTAAAATTCAGGAACAAATGGCAGCATTGTAGGAAATCTGCATTCATACAAAGCACAATTCCTTTTTGCCTAAATAAAAGATTGGTGCAGTGATGGCTGCTAACAGAGTCATATCACCCCCACGTATAAACCAGAGCAGGACTGACAATCAATTAGCGCCTACAGTCAGCATCAAATCTGCTTCAAATCAGCATCAGATCAGGGTGGATGATTTAGGCGTTTGGTTCTTAAAATGGGGCGGTGGCAGGTACTGAAATCCTGTCAATTCACTGTTGGGGTAAAGCTGGGTTTTTCTTTTTTTGTTCTTAATCAGCTCTCCTCAGAGCACAGGTTAAGATCATCCACTTTCAAGAGTTAGAACAATAGCTTATAAACATCTGACTAGGAAATCCCTCAGGGAGCTCTCTGGAGCTGTTCTCCACTCCTCTGCTCTTTCTCAGCTTTTGAGGAGTGAAACGGATTCTCCTGTTGCCAGGCAATGAATCGCAAGAGCTTAACTTTGGATAGTGACTCCTCGAAATGCATCCCATTCTAATAATGCACCTCCTTCTTGTCTACATCCCAGTTCCTAGGCCGTTGCTGTTTTTTAATACCCGCACCTGAAAATACTGCTACAATGCTGCTCTGTAATAGTGACCTGTCCATGGTGCTTGCTCTTCAAGCAGCAGTGGCCAGGCAGAGTAAAAGGGGATCTTGGGGAGGCACCTGATGTAGTTAGCAGTTCAAAGTCTGTTTCTTCCATTTGACTACAAACTCAGGGAAGGCAAGGGCTGTGTTTGCCAAGTATTGGCCAATCGATGGATTATTGCTCAGATGATGGATGGATGGATGGATGGATGGATGGACGGATGGATGGGAGTATATGTACAAAAGGAATCTATAATGAAAGGAGTAGAGGGAGTAAAGTTGGAAAAAAAGCAAGAAACATTTACTTAGGATCTTACTAACGGGAAACAGGAGAAGCTGAGATTAGGTGTATAATTTGCTGAAGCTATCAAGAGCAGGTAGAAGAAATGAGAGTGAGAGGGGTTAAGAAATGCTAAGGAGGGGCTACTAGGGCTGATGTGTGTGGCTGAAAATTACTTGAGAGGGAAAGTGCCTTTTAGGGGCTGCTACCCTAAGCACATTTTAGCAGATCGGTAATGATACTGCGTAATGGTGGTGAAAGGAAAATTATCTACTACCCAATCTAAGGATTTGTAATTAATATCTAAGTGTGATTCTTACGTTGCATTCAACCTGAGGTTAATATTTGGGGCATAACTGCCAATGCTAATGCTCTGCATGTATTCACAGCGCATATCTTGATTGCGCTAACCTTGTGTTTCTAACTGAGCAACACACCCCCTTCTGAGAGACCACTCTCTGTGGGAGTCGCTCAGTACCTGTGACACTGGGGCACTACAATCAGCAAACATCTACTGAACACCTACTACAGGCATGAGAAACTCAGTTCCATCACTATGCGAAGCACTAGGGATAAAGCAGGGGGTGGGCCATAGCTATTTTCTTCTTCAGAGTTTACATTCTTGTTAAAGAAACAGAGCTAAGTGTGCAAGCACCTCTTGGCCAAATGCGTATGGAAGTAGGAGTAACTACAGTGTGCTCTGGGTCTTCGAGAGCACATAGCTATCTAGTCAGGGGAGAAGCTGTTGCTTGGTAAGAGCATCTTAGACTCAGGTTTAACAGCTATTTTATCCTGAGGGCCATTATCCTGATAATAAAAATGGCTGACATTTATTGAACACTTGCAGTATGTTGGTAATATGCACAGGTCTTGACATAACTTATCCTATGGAATAGGATGAAATATCATAAGTAAATCCGATAGGTGCTGGGAGGCAAAGTTGCCTTGGGAAGTTTTCTAAGAAGGCTTTCTCTAGAAGGTAGTGGCTTCTGAGAGCTGATAGAAACAGAGAACAAGAACCATCCTGTGGCACTAACTCTTGGTTCGCCAGGAGTTCAACTGTACTTGTTGGAAGAAGAGAACATAGTACCTTGGGGTTCTTATGACAGCCAGTGAATGAAAATAGCTATTCCACAAGGCCAGTCACCAGGAACATATGGGTCCAACACCAGCAAATCGTCTGTCAGATGCTGGCAGGTCATTAGCTTTAGGATGGAGGATAAAATAAAAAATGGTTAAAAAATGGAGGGGGATGAAACACAGCCTCCTTTTCAATCCTCTATGTAAATACTATTAAAGTATAAGACGAGTGACAGGCAGAGACTCCGCTGAACCTTGGAAAACAGATACAATGTTCAGGAAAACAGAGTTGGCCGGAAAATCCTAATTTGGGGACATTGTGTGGCATCTTAACCATAGAAATGCCATATACAGAAGGGAATAAAAAGTGCCAGGCATTGTTAAGGCCTACCTTCCTCAGCTTGACTGACAGTGCTGAATGGAATAATCCCTTGCATTTAATGACCCCTCCTGAAGCCTTTCAGAAAGGATGGCATTTCATAGATCAACCCTGTAAGCTGGGCTCAACTCCCAATTATAGGTAAAATGACTCCTTCATATGGTTCTCTTTGAATGAAGTCTTGTTCTGTAGGAATTACAGGAAATCAATCTTAGCAAAATCAAAGCTAATTAACTGGCATATGCTAATTGATTGTCTATGGGCAGGGTACTGTACTAGATTCCTGGAAATGAATACAAAGATTTAGTTGAATCTTTAGTTTTAATTTTGATGTCCTAGGGTCTCATTTATCATGAATAAACACAACCCAGTAAAGTCACTAACTCACAGATGGGGTGTCCATGTGACTGCACCTACTACTAAAATAACATTAATCACTCTATGTTCTTCAATTATTTAATTAGAACCAAACACGTATATCTCCAGGAATCACTGTCTTTACCCCTAAAAAGCCAGCATTAAGAGCTTTTGCCTCAAGTCACATGGGTATGCATAATCTATTTGAAATATTTAAAAAGTTTGACCCCATGTTATACAACGATATGGCATGTGATCCTTGAATGACATTACCTACTCTTTATTATCTCAATTTTTCACTTTATGGCTGTGGCTATATGTTTAAAGAAAGCAATCTGATGACTAGGCTTTATGAAAGTTTATTCTGGGAATCCACAATAGAAATTCAGTTTATTTCCCAGTATTTTGTCTACTGGAAGAAACAATCAACCCTCAATATGATTACTACACGGATGCTACAAATCACAACTTGAAATATTTGATTAATATAAGAAGTCTTTGATGAACTTTGTTTCTTCTTCAACTACTTTACTGTATAAGACAGCAGAAGATTCTAATGAAGATCTTGCCTTATTGATTTGCTTAAGATTTTTAAAGTGACCATGTGTAAATTGATAGTAAAATATTTATTATGTCCAACTGGTTGCTTTCTTTTCTTGAGGATCGGTCGTGAAACTGGAGACTGTGAAATAGGCTCCCATGTGTAACTGCTCAAAATCTCACCGAGACAAAGCCAACTAGTGAAGCTGAGCAGCTAGATTTCACCAAGACTATAATATTTGTGTTCAAGAGGGAGAAATGTTTTTCCTAAGAGAGGAGAAAAAATAAATTTTCTGCACTCAAGTAATTTTCCCAAGTAATCTTCAAAATGAGCAATAAATGTGAGCCTGTCAAAACAGACAAGTTTCCTTTAAAATAAGGTGTGAGCAAATACTACCAGCAATTACTAACAGAAGTTGCCATCACTGCCACAGTTAGCTAGGCTGCTCAGCACATCTAAGAAAGTAATCATTAAAACTTTGTTTCCTTTTGTATAGATACTGAAATAAAAGCAACCAGCTAATCCACTTATTCTAATTGTACTTTTTGAATTATTTTTTGATTTATTTTGGCCAGGCAGATAATTCGAAAGTTATAATTATGACAAAGTTGAATTCCATTTACCAGTATAGAAGAATAATCATTGTTATGAAATGCTACAGGAAAGAAGTTTTCAGTTTGCCTGAAAAATGTTTGAGCAATCATGTGTCTGGAGTAGCTTATATAAATCCAGTTACATTCTTTTAGATCAAGGAGTTCTAGTGGGGAGGGACCTTTGGCTCTGTCATCAATTTAACTAAGACCCTTTACTAAAGTCTGGCAAATGCTTTAAACCTTCGGTTTCATAATTTATATAATGGAAAGAATGATAGTGACCTTGCTCATTTACAAGTTAAGAGATGATGAATATTACTGATGCAAGGCCACATAATTACAGCTTAATTTTTTTCTCAAAATTGTCTTTAAAGAGGAAGTTGTTTTTCAAAGTGAGTAAACCTCATCTTCTGCATATTCTAGCAAACATGTCAAATTGAAAGAAATTGGCCCACATCACACCTCAATGATATAAGTAAAAATATAGAATCTTAATGCAAGCTGATAGTGAAATACCAGCTTGCTTTTCTATGGAACTTATATAATCCTGGAAGTTGGTCTTATCTCTCCAATTCTCCTGAAATGTGAAGAACACGAGTAATGGCTTAGAAAAATGAATGACAGACCTTCACCATCACGTTAATACCCGCTAAATCAATGGGCCAAAATGTTTCATACAGTGATTTTTATAAATTAAGTATAAAATGGACATTATAAACTTAGCCACTCTTCTTGTTTTCATATGCTATGTGATGCACGCTTGGAGTATTTATGCCTAAACAAAGGTATCGCATAGGTTATTAGCACAACATCAATCAGGGAAAATAAAATTTAATTGGTTCTCCAATTTAATTTGTAAAAGGAAACCACTGTTAGAACCCATTACATTTAAAGGGCTATAACCTTCCCTGAAAACCTTGTGGGTGGCAAGTGACGGCAGCCTCATAACCTTTTTAAAACCCACCCGTATATTTTGTTTAAACAATTTAGACCTTGTTTAGCAAGGCCAACCAATGATTTGGGGTGCCTTCCTAAAAGTACTCTATGGCATACATTATATTTGAATGTTTCTCTATCTATATACGATATTTTCCACTTTAAGAAGACAATGATTTGAAATTTATTATATTTTGGGGAGTTACACAGGGAATACACACTCACTTTAGTATTCACCTAAGAAAAGTATAAGTAGGAAGAATAATTTCTGCCCCAAACACCATCTTGCATAGCCCAAAGGTCCAACAGACACACATTTTAAGAGTCCTGATCCTTCAGCTAATACACACTGCGTTGTCTTTCCAGAAGTCTCCTACCACTACTACTCATTCACTGGAGGAGTTAGGCCTAGTAAATGGATAACAAGTGACCAAACCACATAGTTACTTGACCAGGATACGTCCATGTCATTTTCCACCCTTGACCCAATCCCTATCATGGCTGCCTTACTAGGCCCTCTCCTTTTGTTTCATGCCAAATAAGATCTTGGGAACACTTATTGGAAGCAGCGTAGCCCTCAAATCTTACCCTCTCGGATATTTGGTGCCCTTCTGCAACTGGCATTTGTGGGTGCAGACTAACAGTTTGCTTTGTGCCTCTGACAAATCTAAACTGTCATTTTCTTTCTTTACAGAGAAACCCACAACTAAAGGTTCTGGTTTTCTAAGCTCTGACATTGATTCCATTTGGTGCTTTGGAGCTTCAGTGGGGATGAATGAAAATATTTCACTGTGAACTCTTATGATGTTACTGCTGCTGCATTACTTAACTATATTAGATGCTTTCCATACTAAGAATCCAGGAGGCACTATGATTCTGTTTTGAGGTTTTCCTTGTTTCTTGCAGTCTTCTGTTTTCACCAATAATATCAGACAGTAATTTAACTTATCTGACTTAGATTACTGTAGTAAAAAAATAAGATGGAAAGAATTGCTAGATTAAGTAAGAAATAAAGGTACATGAATAGTTGAAGATCAATATTTCTTTGTTCATCGTCACGGGTAGTTTGCCATTTTCATGTGTTTCACTCTACAGGAATGGCTTCATTTTATGACTTGATAATTGGGATATAATGAGAAATAGAATCAAGCTGTGCAAATGTTCATGACAAAATCTCACACACTAGGAACTATTTCTTTCTTCTTCTTTTTTTTAATATATCTTTATTGATTTCAGAGAGAGGAAGGGAGAGGGAGAGAGAGAGAGAGAAACATCAATGATGAGAGTCATTGATCAGCTCCCTCTTGCACGCCCCCCACTGGGGATCGAGCCCGCAACCCAGGCATGTGCCCTGACCGGGAATCGAACCCCGATCTACCGGATCCTAGGTGGATGCTCAACCACTGAGCCACGCCCGGCCTATTTCTTTAAATGTGATGCAAATTTCACTGGGTGGTTCTAACCTTCTTCATCACCTTAGTGTTTGGGAAATATAAAACACAATCCTTGGTAAAAATTCTAAACTTGTATATTGTCTAAGTTTTGCATTTTTTGGAGAAGGTAGTATAAAAATGCAAAAAAAAAAAAAATCCCCAAAGCTTCAATATAAGAAATGAGGGAATTTGCATTTACACAAAGCCTCATCCAAGTCTTTGTGAAAAATATAAAAAATTCCACATAAGCAAAGTTGAAATTTATGAGGTCCTAATAATGTTCCCCTGATTTCTATAGACTTAGCATTGAATGATTCCCTTCCTGAACACTGACAAAACAGATCCATTGTTCCTTTAATTTTTATTATTTTCCCTATAAAATAGTTCCCTTTTATATAAGAGTACAGTAAAAGGTAATGACAAGTACAGTAAAATAAAGCATGTTTCTAGTTAAAAATGAATAATTAACATGTCTCAACAGTAGTCAATATGGTTCCATACTCTTACAATGTGACTTAAATGGTGCCTTTGGAATATGCTTCAACCATCATTTTAATATATATACATGGTTCAGCATGAGAAAATTATTTTACCAAATAATGCTTTCTAAAACCATTGAAAAATAGACAGAGCAAGCCGCAATACATATACTGAATTCACGTGCAGAAAGTCTCCATGTATAGATGGAATAGAGCAGGTAACCATGCCAGAGGAATAAAATGTAATTCAGGTAAAATGGCACATCTGATGGAAAAGGGCATTTGATTCCATTCAAAAGCTGCCTCTAAACAGTAAAGGCAGCAAGGGCCTCTTCAGCTTTCCATTTGCTAATTGTTTCTAATCTACTCTGCAATTAAAAACCACACTGTACTAATGGATAATCATTAAGAAGGAGTGGATGGCTTTCAACTAGCTCCCAACTCTGTCCAGGCCCAGAGAACGCCCCAGCTGTAGTGCACAGGCTCTGAGGCCAGCTGACACACATGATCACTGAAGTGGCCCTTTGCTCCAGAAGGCTCTCAGCTTTCACATTTCCTTTTTTTTAAAAAAATATATCTTTATTGATTTCAGAGAGAGGAAGGGAGAGGGAGAGAGAG
Source organism: Miniopterus natalensis (assembly GCF_054644295.1). NCBI lineage: Eukaryota > Metazoa > Chordata > Mammalia > Chiroptera > Miniopteridae > Miniopterus > Miniopterus natalensis. The sequence goes on along the minus strand of NC_142103.1, from coordinate 5,127,236 downwards.
AGAAACATCAACGATGACAGTCATGGATCGGCTGCCTCCTGCACGCCCCCTGCTGGGGATCGAGCCCACAACCCGGGCCTGTGCCCTGACCGGGAATCGAACCCCGATCTCCTGGATCCCAGGTCGATGCTCAACCGCTGAGCCACGCCCGGCTGGGCTTTTTTTTTTTTTTTTTTAAATCTTCTGGTCCAAAAACCTCATTCTTCCTATCTAAGGAGGCTCAGAAAATGCAGTCATTTTAATATTCATCTTAGCAAAATATATTTAGGAAGATAAACATCTGCCCTGAATACCGTATTGTCCAAGCGGAAGCTTTTTAGCAAGCACAGGTTAGAAACCCTGAATGAGGCTTTGGATTAATTTTTTCTACATATACAAATCACAATTTTCTATGTCTGAATTACTTCTAATCAAATCTGAGCCAAATTACTCAATGAAATCCATACAGTAGTTAACACTACCACCATTATTTATTCACAGACAGTTTAAAATTGACTAATGAGGCTTAAGGAACAAAATCTACAAAGCAACTGATGCCGTTCAAGAAAGTCTACATGAAGTCCACAGAGGAAACCAGGGTAGGCATGTGTGAGCTCTTGCCTTCTGTACAGGCGTCCACTAAAACCTTCAGAGTGGCCACATTTGAGTTATGTCTGCATTCTGCACCTGGTCCCGATGAATCGCCCTCACCTAGCCTCCCTTTTTCCACATGCAAGTGCACGGTAAGCCAATGGGCATGTGGTCATGGGTAAACTGACGCACAGACATGCAAATAAATAAGTGCATTTCATTTATTAAAAACCAAGCTGGCCAACTATCTAAAATCCATGTTTAGATCAGAAATAAGTTAGAGTTAGTGTGTGTGTGTGTGTGAGAGAGAGAGAGAGAGAGAGAGAGAGAGAGAGAGAGAGAGCACGTGCTCACATAGAGATGGGAAAGGTGCACACACCATGGTCTATATTTTCAATGCTTTAAGATTTCACTCAAATTGTTGCAATTAAAACTTCAGTTGTTTCAGAATCATGATAGGGAAGCCCTACAGAAAGTCCCACAGCGCCTTCTGCTGTGATTCCCCTGTCTTTTTGGTATTCTTCATCATTTGATTGTCTACTAGTCTCATTTAGGTCTCTTTTAGCACCCCTCCAAGGCTGCTTTTACAAACAGGCAGCTGCTGCAAGAGCATCTCCTGAAATAGCTGTATAAATGAATACGTAGAGAGTACGGCTGTTCCAGTGGCCTGCACTGGCTCAATGGTACAAACTCCTAGCTGGCGAATTCCCCAGGAAGTAACCACAACAAGAACAATCTGTTTGATTGATGCAGTGAAGTGTGAATATTGTTATGGCACGAAGCTTCCTATCTGGATTGGGAGGAAACTTTGGCTAACACAATCTCGTGTGGACAATAATGTGATTTTGAGGGTGTGTGGGGGGGGCAGGGCCCTCAGGAAGTTCAAAGTTATTTCAAATTATTAGTCAGTTTTGAAATGTTATATTCAATAACTGTTCAGACTCCAAAAGGACACATTACTCCTTTGTTTCAGTGAAATCACCTCCTTTAAGATATTTTAGGAGAAAATATTCAGAAAAGCAATCAATAAAGTTCAACTGAAAAAAGGAGATGTTACAAGGGAGATCAGTTATTAATTAATCCCTAAACACTACTGTGTGATTGTGTATATATATGTGGGGGCGGGGGATAAAAAATAAAATAATAAAAAATTAATTCAAGAAAATTGTTTTTTCCCACTATAAGTTTGCATTCACATATTTTTCCCATTGTATATTCATGAAGTATCTGGATAAAATACTTTGGAAGATCACAAAAAATATAAACTGTACGGGGGAAAAATGGAACACTGTAACAATAAAAAATGTATGTTAAATACATAAAAAAAAATTCCTCCACAGATGGCTGGTTATAGAACACTTGGCAGTTCGAAAATGCCAAGAGGGTTTCTCACATAGGGCCAAGAAAACTTATTTTACCTCTTTTTAAAGGAAGCAGTGGTAGAAGGACCAAGAACCAGGAAAAGAAAGAGGTAAAGAAACTGAACCTCTCTCTCTCCAAATATCCAACAACGCTCTAGCTCCCAAGAAGTCAGGCAACACAGAGTAACTAGTTTGGCTCTGAGAAACCAAAGAAACAAAAGTGTAAGAAAGATATTCCCTTCTCACCCTTTCTACCTTCCTCATCGTTGCCCCACTCAGTTTTATTCCTACATTGTTTTTAAATTCAGCTGTGCATGATCAACACTCAAGGACACACTGGATCCAACAAACTCCCTGGAAATGAGGAAACAGAGCCCAGGTATCTGTACTGCGCGGGTTCTCAGTGCTTTGGAGTTTGCTTCAGTCCCATCATACTCTACCAGCCCTGGAGGGTATTCTCTAGTTTAGAGTTTCCAGAGATCACCCCAAGGCAAGATACAGGCCTTACTAAAGCCTAAAATTCCTTCATTAATAATTAATTTGAAGGGATAAAGCTAAGCTGTCTGCCTTTCTTGGTTCTATGAGACGTGGGAAGCTGTGTCAGTTCTTCAAATATCATATTAATGTTGACTCTGGGGCTTGGTTAAAGACAAGGCTCTTGCGGTTTTAAGTTATTCTTGATCTGACTACGTATCTAAGATCCTTTCACCCTGTGCACTGAATAGCAATTGAACTTACTGCTATTTTTCCTGCTTGGTTTGAGGAGATAATGGATGAGCCAATAACTGGGGCTTTTAGGAAGACATAGGTAAAATAATTTTGAAAGATTTCATAAACTCTTAAAATCTGTGTACAATGTATTGCCCTTTTGGCTGGGCCTTTGGAAATTTATCTTAAGCACTTAGCATACTGTAGTTAATGCCAAACACTAATCTGAGCAAAGGGATACTATTAAAAGCATTTTATTCCTGCTTATGAAGAATATGCAGATTATTTTGTGGTACATGGTTTCAGTATTCTGTAAGTGCTCATTAAACGCAGGCAGTTTAGCTGAGATGTAACGGCACTTAATTCTTGAGAGAAAAGCAAAGTCTTTACTCTTACATAAAACAGGTAGCAAAAGTGTGTGTCTAACCACTTTTTAAATAGATCCCAGGATAAAGCAGAGCTTCAAAATGTGCCATTTTAAAATAAAAAGAACAGCAATCTGCTGTGAAGGGGAAAAAAGCAAGGAGCAATAATGCCATCAACTAAATTAGGAAGGCACATACATGGTCATCAGCACACTTTCATTAGGTGAGGAGGGACACCATTCCAAGTATAGGCACGTTTAGTTTCTCTCTCTCTCTCTCTCTCTCTCTCTCTCTCTCTCTCTCTCTCTCTCTCTCTCACACACACACACACACACACACACACACACACACACACACACACACACACACCTCAGCCCTGCTATTGAAAAACTCAATGATATACAGGAAATTAAAGGCTGGTGGTAGGGTGGGCTATAGGCAGTGTGTTTTTATTTTAACATGTATCCAATCTCTAAGAAGTTTTGATAGAAAAGTTTTGTCCTATGGTTTAAATACTTGGCATTTACACTAAATTTCTTCACCTAGCTATCCTCATTTTAAAATAAATTATGTTCAAACTCTGAATGACTGTAGTTCGGCCTCCCTAAACTGTTAGAGAAAAAGAATGAATGTTCCTCTTTCTGAGAAAAGCCTGAATTGCTATGTAAGGTACCACATAAACATCATCAATAAGGATCCAACATCTAAGAGTTTTTTCCAGGTGTTAACACACAGCACATTTGCATTTCTGAAAGGAAAAATGTGATGTGTTTTTATTTTTAGAATCTAGCCATATTCAGTTTTCTGCTAATGAAGAAATTGGTAAGAAAGCTAAATTCTCTGAAGTTATGACCAAAAAATGTATGTAAGGGAATATTCAAGTAAGAAATGTTAGTGAGAAACACTTAAAGTGGAGAGTTTGGTACTGGAAAGAGGATTCGTCTGGAATCAGAAGACATGAGTTCAAATTCCAATTATTCTACCTATTTATTAACTGTGTTCTTTGGCAAATCACTTCATCTCTCTGAATGTCAATTTCCTGCCCTGTCTCACAGGGTGGCTGCAAAGATCAAAGGAAGAAATGAATGTGAAAACACTATACATTTTAACGGGTTAGATATGTATCAATTATTATTATATCTGACCAGAATTTAAGTGCCCTGACCTAGACATGGAGGTTGCATACATTTAGGTGTGAACAGTTCCATATTCACAGAAGCAAAACCAAAGAAAGAGAAAACAACTTAAATAGACTATTAAATATTCAGCCATTAATATGATGATGTGGAAGAATATTTTAATATATGAGAGAATATTCATGATGAGAATATTTCAAATATGGTATGTATAGAGTGATTTTACAGAGTGATCTATAGAGTGATCTATAGACATAGATGTAAAATCATATATAGAAATAGATTTAGATATCTATATATGTTGAGAGATGAAGGGGGGGCACAAGGAAGCATAAGGAATGTTAACTGAATGTTAACATGGGTTGGCTCATTAGGGGATATTTTTATGGGTCCTTTTTATATTTTCCATTTTTTCTACAGAAAATACACATTACATTCATGAACAGAGAGTAAACATGCACAAAATCAATATTCTCTTAAAGATAGGAAGGGAGAAGAAGAAAGAGAGAGGGAGAGCGAGGAGCTCAATTAGAAAGTTAAAATTCTTGTTCAGCCTAAGACTATTAGACAGTTACAATGAGCCAATTAAAAAACAAACAAACCAAAAAACCAACCAATCAACCAGCCCAAAAAAAAACAATTGCAGACTTATCAGGGTTGAGCTTCTTATGAGCAGACCACTTGAATTTTCAAGAAGCACTGGGCTGCTGGGGTAGACGCCGGGTGGAATGGCTTTGAAAGTGAGTTCTGATCAAGCTCTGCCACGCGGTGGTAGCCTGTGCCCTCTGTATGGGAAACCCTGCCCTGCGCTCCCTTTAGTAAGCATACAGATAGAGTGCAGACCAGGGTCTCCCAACAGCAGCTCGTTCCACTTTCCATTCCAGATCTCTCTTCACATGTGACGCTATGTGGGGAATGGATGGCTCGTTGAGTGACCTTTTCCTTTTCAATGATCCTGCTGCAGTGATGAGTACAGCGGCCTTGTGGATCAGTTGTCTCCTGTAAATAACTGTACTTCTGGACTATGTAACTCTTATTCAGTCTTAGAAAAAAAGGCAAAATATGACAATATAACGACAAAAATCCTCATAGTCTTCCAAGAATTATAGATTGCTACCATATTAGCCTGAAGTCAGCATATCACTATATGGACTATAATAGCAAATAATAAGACTAAACATTTATTGCCTCTCTCTGCTTAACTCTCTAAAATGCTATGTATGTGTCATCTCATTTAATCCTCTTAAGGAGATTTATCTTATGATTACCCCTATTTTATAGATGGGAAAACTAAAGAACAGGAAGATTAACTCCTTTACCCAAGAGTCAAAAACTATATAAGCAGTTGATCTGTGTTTCCAACCCATTTAGTCTGGCAGAGCCCTCCCTCTTAACCACTGCAAGCATCTTGAAGGCAAATATTAAGTATCATTCATTAATGATGTTGGAGCCTGTTCTAACCTAGGACATCAAAAGGCTGTTACCACAGGGTGAGAAGTAGACTATTCTGTTCTATTTTGCAGACAGACATAGTGTTGGCTATTTTGAGTTTGAAGAGCCATTAAGTGATAAGAAAAGTGGAGATGTGGGGTAGCCAGTTGGATATACAAGTCTGGTTCTCAAGAGTGAAGTTGTTTGCATATGGTGGTACCTGAAGCCATGAGAACACATTGAGTAATTTGGAGAATACCTGCAGAATAAGGACAGCCACTGAGGTTGGAACCTGGGGTAGAGAAGACACCAACATTTTAAAAGAGGTAAAAACAAAAAGGAGGAATCAAAAGGAAAAATAGTGGTGGTGTGGAACAGAGAGAAAAGTGTTGTGAAAGCCAAAGAGAAAAGTTAGTTTCAATGAGGAGGAGGTGACCAACAGAGTCCACTGCTGCAGAAAGGAGAAATAAGGTAAGAACTGAAGAAAACAAATTATATTTCGTGGTTCTAGAGACCTTAGCAACAGATGTTTAAGGATGATAATAAGGGCAGAAGATAGAATGAAAAGGGTTGAGGAATTAAGTACATGAGAAAGCAAAGACGATTCATTTGGCTCTTGGCTATCAAGGGAGAACCGTTTGAAGGGAAGACAGTTACAGGAGGGGCTTTTTAGGATGGGTAGTCCTGGAAGGATCTGCATGCCAAAGGGAAAAAGCCAGCAGTCAAGGAGATCAAGTGTGCGGAAAGGGGTAACTGATGGATCTAGTGCACGTCTTTAGAAAAGAATACAATCAAGGGAAAGATAAGAGGGCTTAGGCCTAAAAAGGAAAAAGAGGCCCTCTTTTACATGACCTGTAAGGCCCTTCACAATATTAATGTTCTTTAATAAAGGACAAAAAGTCTGACAGCAATTATAGTGAGCTTCGGATGCCTAGGAAGGAAATGGACTCCTAGGGCCTCAGGCTGGCTCTGCATGGCACGGATGAAGGGAATGTTACAGGCCCCGGTCTACTTCAAACAACTACCAGCAACCCCTTCATCCGATGCTAAACCTAAATCTACGCTTTTTTCAACAAAAGTTCTCTCATTTTCTGTCTTACCTGGCTTATTCCAAAAGCTGAGAATAAAGTGTGATACTTTTGCATGAAAGTGACATGAAATCTACATATAAGTCGACAATAATATATCCAAAATATTTCACTTTAATAATGTGATTTGGGGCTCCCTCCCTCACCCCAGTGCCCATGCTGTCTTTACTATCTCTGCATTACCCCTCCTGCTTCCCCCTAAAGTACCTTTAGGGTTTCTCCTGTGCGCACAACAACAGCACTGTGTACATTTCAGCACTTCAAAGAAGCTTCCAATCAAGTGAGATCTGACTTGGGATGGTGAACACACAGTACAATACAGAGATGATATAAAATTCTACACCCGAAACCTATATAATTTTATTAACCAATGCCACCCCAATAAATTCAATAAAAAGAGGCTTCCAGGTGCTAGATACAAGCAGAAGATCTTGTGGGTTTTTTTCCCCTTTGTATCTAAACAGTCTGATTCTCAGTATGGCTCATGGGAACTGTTTCAAAAGCTGAAGTGTCAGAATCAGATAGGAAAGAAATGTGGAAAATCGCTACATGTAAACCTGTCATATTCTTTCATTTTTCAGAACTGTATATGCATGGGTTCAGAAATTATGGCTTGTTGCATAGTTTTATTGTCAGCATACAACAAAAAAATGTCAAGAATGTAAGGTTGGTATATTTTAAACGTAAATGTTCAACAGATTTGATCTTTAACTCAAATAGCTCTATCTGTTAATTCCCTTTCATTCCCTTTGAATGTCCTTTAAGAGAGGGATCTAGGGCAAATTACACAGTAAAATTTCATTTATTCAAATTTAACTACTTTGAAATTTACAAAACTTTAAAAAGAGGATAGGGGAGAAACTTATACTGTTTATCAATCCATTTATACACAGAGTACAATATAATGACACTAAAGAAGAAATTTTAAAAATACCTGCAAATCAAATGAAAAAATGCATGTGTAAAGATGTTCACCCCAGCATTGATTTGTAACAACAATAAAAAAGTAAACAATCTGAACATTCATCAACAGGATTGACAAAGCAAATTATGGTACATACATAGAACAGAATATTATTCACATAATATAATAAATGATGTGGGTGTACATTTATTGACATTGAAATTGGTGCATGAGATATAAGTGAAAAGAGCAAGCTACAGAACAGCGTATATTGAATTATAAGATTTATGTACAATCAAGAATATATATGTATATATATACATCAAGGCATATGGGTGACAGACACCAAAATCTCTGGGTGGTGAGTAGGGAGTGATGTTTAAACTTCTTTACATTTTCTTATAAAATAAAAACTAGAAGTAAAAAAGTACCAGAGTACAGGTTTTTGCGCAGTCCTCAAATAACTGAAATTCATATGTAAACAACTGAAATATGAATTATACATTATTTCATTAAATCAGGTTATCTTAGGACCCTTACTAAAAAAGGAATTAGAATAGCTTGAGTTAATCTAGGGAACAGGTGTAATTGCATCTTTTAAAAAAATACTTTATAAGACTGACCCACCTCGTAATTTTTTTAGTAGTGAGTGGGTTGTGTGTGTGTGTGTGTGTGTGTGTGTGTGTGAACGGAATAGCAAGTCTTAAAGTTGTTCTTTAGCTGTGGTACACCCACACCACCACCATCGCCACCACCACCACCACCACCACCACCACCACCATCATCATCATCATCTCCATTATTAATCTGCCTCATCATAAAGGATATTAAAAAGACATTAAAGGTAATTACGTAACTCTTAGGGGACAACTGTATAACTATAATTCTCATAGTGGACCTAGCCAGTGGGGCTCGGTTGGTTGGAGTGTTGTCCCATACACCCAAAGGTTGAGGGTTTGATTCCCCATCACGGCACATACCTAGGCCGCGGGTTCAGTCCCAGTTGGGGTGCATATGGGAGGCAACTGATCCATGTTTCTCTCTCACAACAATGTTTCTCTTTCTCTCTCTCTCCCTCTCTCTCAAATGGGTAAGCAAAAAAAATATTTAAATTTCTTTTTAATTATTAAAAGAATACTCAGTGTTTCCTAGCAACAAATCTAAACAAGTGAGAAGGGAATCAATGAATGTATTATAAGAGTTCAAGATAAATTACACTGAACGCCATCTCTGCTTCCTGCAAGAAAAACCTCTGGTTTTCTTATTTATATGTACCAGTTTAAAAAAAATAAATCAGCATTTGTACATCATGGAGTAGGATAAAATTATAAATCTTAAAAACACAGTCAATGTTCATCAGTGTTTTCCTCGTACAAACTTGGATATTTGAATTTCAGTATTACTCTTGGGAAGTTGTTTCATGGGCGAAATAATTAATCAATTAATTAAATATTTCAACATACATTTACTGAGCACCTACTATATGCTAGACACCGTTCCATGTATTGGGGATAGATCACTGAACAAAATAAAGAACGTACCCTCAAGGAGCTGACATTCTAGCAGAGGAAGACAATAAATAAACATGTACGTATTCACTCACTCGACAAAAACAGGGAACAAAATTCCTGCCTGTAAGTAACATTCTAGTATATTGATACAAACAATATACAAATAAACATTTTATTCAACAAATATACATTCAACATATTTATCATGACTTTGCCTACTTATATGTGCTATATATACAATGGACAATAGGAGATGGAAAATGAGTGTGAAAAGTGCTATTTTAAATTAGTCAGGGAATCATCTTTGATAAGGAGACATTTGAACAGAAACCTAAAGGTAATGAGAGAGTGAGCAATGGGGACATCTGGGGGGAGGAGCCCAGGCATAAGGGAGAACCAGTGCAAAGGCCCTAAAGCAGGGGAGGGCTTGTCAGGATGTGAAGGGAACAGCATGAAAAACAAGGTGATTTGAGCCAGTGAGTGGTGAGCGAGAAGCTGGTGCAGTCACACAGATAGTTGGGGCCCCGTGTCATAGGGGATCTTACTAATGACTCTGAAATTCACTCTGAGGAAGTGACTAGAGGAATTTGAACAGAGGAGCTATTATAGGATCTTAAAAGGATAACTATGTGGAAAACAGTGCGGAGGGTTATCGGCTGAAAGAAGGAAGACTAATTAGGAGGCTGTTGCCAGAATCCAGGAATGACAGTGTGGACTTAATTGGTATAAATGAAGGGGGTGAGAATCGGTTTGATTTTCTGGTGTATATATTTGAAGGAAAAAGCAAGATTTGCTGATGCGTTGGGTATATACTATTAAAGAAAAGAGGCAAGGCAGCTCCGAGGACGTTCACCTAAGCAAGCAACTGGGAGGAGGAAGCTGCCATTTACTGAGATGGAGAATACTCTGGGTAAGAGCAAATTTGGGGAAGGGACATAAAGTTTTATTTGGATAAGTTAACTGAAAGATGCTAATTAGGCCCTCGAGTGGAAATGTCAAGGAAGTAGTTGATTTTAGGTAAGAGGGCCAGGCTGGAGATTTGGGGAGAGTATTTGAAGTCATGAGAGTGGTACATCAAGAGAGTGAATATAGAGAACAGAACAGAACAGGTCCAAGAACTGAGCCCTGAAACCCGCCAAAATCTAAAGGTGAGAAAAATAAGAACGAAGTTGAAAAGGAGACTTAGAAGGATGAGCCAGCGAAGGAGGAAAAACCAGGAGCGCGGTGTCCTGGAAGCCAACGGAAGAAAGTGTTTTCAGGAAGGAGCTGTGAGCTGCATCAGCTACCGCTGTTAGGTCAGAGAAGAGGAACACTGAGGGCTAGACATTCAATTGGGAAATAAGGAGGACACTGGTAACTTTGAGAAGAGTAATTGGGTAGAATAATGGGGGACAGGAAGCCTGATTGGAATGGATGTAAGAGAAAATGGGAGGGGATGAGATGAAGATGGGTACACAATTCTTTAAGGGGTTTAACAAATGGATTGGTAGCTGGCGAGGGGTGTATAATAAATAGATTTTTCTTATTTAAACTGGAAAAATAAGAGCATGTTAGTATGCTGATGGGAATTACATATTAGAGAGGGAAATTTGATGACAATGAAGGAGGGGCACAATTTTTGGGGTGATAATCTTCAGTAAGAGCGTGGGGTTGAATCCAGTATGAAACTGTAAGGACTGGCTCTACATAGGAGCAAAGAAAAGTGACCCATAATAATGGAGAAGGCAGGGTATGTGGGCATAGGTCTAAGTGGGTAAGTAGATATGGTGGTAGAAATACAAGGACATTTTATTCTGACTTTTTATTTTCTTTGTGAACAAGAATCTTAGCCTGAGGAGAGGGAGGAGACATACACAGAATTTCAGGAGAAGGTATGAAATAATCAATTAGGTCGGTATATAAAAGTAATTCAAATAAGGAAATTCTACAAATAGTAATGCTAATAAGGAGAAGGAGGGGGCGGAAGAAGAATGGTGGGGGGAGAGGAGGAGATATTAAGTGCTTACTAGTCCCAGGCCCTGTTTTATGGACTTTACATGTGCTAACAAATTTAAACCTCTCAACTCTATTACAGCATTTTCTGTTCTTCTCCCTATATTATATATGAGAAAACAAAGTACAGTCAGCAGCTCATCTGTACATGAATTGGCATAGATGTGAATTTAACTAGGGTTGAGGTGTTGCCAGTCAATGAAAATGGGGTGAGAGAAAGAAAATTTAATGAAATCCATGACGTATGAAAGAGTGATTATCGTGATGAATTGTGTCCCCTGAGCTGCGGGAGGAGATAAGTGAGGAAATGGAAGGGGGCAGGACTGAGAAACTGAAAAGGTTTTCCTGTAACCATACAGTCCTCCTAGTGGGATCGATAAAGTGTTAGTCTGGGGACTGCAAGGAATGAACTGCGGAGGTAGAAGGTCAAAGAGTAGGATGCTTGGAATGATAACGGGGGAGGTCCAAGGTTAGGGTCTAAAGTTTTGCATGAGTGGCTGAGACCGGGTGAATAACGTTATTGGAAAAGAAAATTCAAGGAACTGAGATTTAGAACACTTGAGACTCATCTACATGGGCTACTGTAATCAACAAGATTTATAGCAAGAGTAATGTTAGAAATTTTTAATTTTTTTTTCCAATTACAATTGACATTCAATATTATTTAATATTAGTTCCAAGTGTACAGTGTAGTGGTCGGACATCCATATAATTTACGAAGTGTTCCCCCAACAGATCTAGTACCCACCCGACACCATAGATAGTCAGGGCAATCTGACGGACTATATTCCCTACGCTGCACTGCACGTCCTCACGCCTATTTCATAACCACCAATCTGTACTTCAGAATCCCTTTGTTATAAAAACCTTAAGGAATCATAATAGTCATCTGCCATACTTTTAACTCTACATTGTACACCACAGGCAACAATAATTCTGTGAAAAAAAATTCTTGTGATTTTTATATTTATTTTGTTATCATTATTATTAATTTTATTCCCTTTTTTCACAATGATGCAATTCTGATCATCAGTTATGCATATCAGTGACAATGCCACATATTAAATCAACACTATTATAAGTCTAATGAAATAAAATTAATTTTAGAAACTTTGATAAAGGCATAAAAATACATGAGATAATAACCACTCTGAACGTGTCTCTTTTATAAAGAATGAGAGCCAAGAGATGGAGCGTGAGTCCTCCAAAAGGTTTTGTTGTTAGACCCTCTCAGTCTCTGCATTTTGTAGTAATTCAGGCTTCTGTTAAATCATGGAGAAAATACATGTTAGCTGCTAAGGCATCATTATTAATTAAGGGTTTAGCTTTAAAGGAGATATATTTGTTTTGAATGAATAAAAATATCTCCAATCTGTAGTAAAATGGCTTCATATAGAGATACTGTGTGGTGGTGACCAAAGATTAGACACAGCAGAAAAAGATATAAAGAAGAAAAAGGTGAAAAGCCCCTACTTCGGTGCACCTGCAGCTACCGGGTTGGTCCCTATGAGGTCTGTTAGCCCAGCAGCCTAAGGAAACAGGGTGAACTGGAAGCAGGTATAGGTTAATTTATGGGGCCATTCTGGGTTGAAAGGCATGTTAAAACATGAATGGGATTAATACACTTGGAAAACCCAGTTAAATGTTTACTACTGATTTATTTCCATGGATACATGTTTTCTTCACCATATGTCTCACTAAATTCAAACAAACTTATTTGGGCCTTAGTCCCCCATCTATACAAAAAGGTAGGCTATCAAGGGAAAATGATACATTATCTGAATTCAAGTAGATCATCCTGTTGGAGACTTAAGATTTCCTTATAAGGAATTCACGGAATTATAAATTCTTTCCTATCCATCGACCAACCAGAAATTTAAAAGGTTGAGAATATGATTAATATTTAAAACTTCCTTCAAATTTAGCTGATCCTTTCCCAGAGCTTTTAACTTTTCACAATGTGATGCAATGCATGTTAGCCATGCACTGATAAAACATCTCTGCAAAACAGTATAGTAGGGATGGAGGGGTGATATCTTAGGGAATAAAGTAGCATTCCAAATAAATTATCCCTTGAAATGGATAACTAAGCTGTTAGATTCAGTCATGTCAATTTTTCTTTTAGAAGCTTCCATGCACTCTTTGCTCCTTGCTGATGTACAGCATATCCCACTCACACACATCTCTGGTCCACAACAAAGGTAAGAAAGAAGAAAACTATGACTGTACAATTGTCACAGTGCCCAACTTGTGCACATTTATGACTGCACCATGTGTTTTTAATGCAAGATAGGTGAGCCATGGAAAGTCTTAGCTCTGAGATTATCCAAGACTTATATAACATGAACTTGCATGAGTGTCGTGTTTTTTTCCACTGACATTCCTCAGTTCACTTAATTTAGAAGAACTTTCAGCCTATAATGTACAAAGAAGTATGCTCCACAAAGTAAAACAGGATAACGGAGGGCCCATAAGAGATGTTTTTCTTTATAAAGATGTTTCATAAAAAACTCTTAAAAACTGACTGCTTTTCTACAAGCCACACTTGTAAGCTAAAATTAAATTTTAGACTCTACAATTGCATGACCCTCAAGAAATGTTTCCAAAATTTTTGTTACATAGAAGTCTGCCTTAGGCCAGTGTTCACTCAACCACAGTAATGGGGATACAAACATTTATTGAACACCTATATGTGCCAGACAATTCACATAAGTAATCTTATTGAACCTTAGGAATATGAAATACCCATTTAAATGAAGAATCTGAAGGTAAAAAATGTAAGATAATTGGTCCAAGGCAACATAGCTGGCAGGTAATGGGGAATGTATATGCTTATGATGCCTGTATTGGGTCTCAGAGGTGGGTTCTCCTTGAACAGGGAAAATAAGGCTATTTGTGGCTACTACTATAATTCCTTCACCTACGTTTCTATAAATATATTATGAGAGAGAAAATTTCATTCATTGACATGTCTAAGGAATATTTACAGTGCTCCTAAAGATTGTACCACTGAGATGGGCTGTCTCTTTAAGACAGAAAAAAACTGTCAACAGTAGGACGTTGTATCATAAATTTGTCAGCATTGTCCTACAAGTTAAATGTACTCAGAATCCTCACTGTTCTTGACAGAATTATACACACCTCTATCTTCAAATATATTTTAAAGGAGAAAACTGAGAACACTGATCTTACTGTGTTTCTCTAAAATGAAATAATTTGTGCATAACCCAGGAATTTTATAACAGATTCCATGTCCTCTAAAAGTTATCTTTAATTTCACTACCATTTAGAGATGAAAGGAGACTATAAACTAATGAAACAGCTTTTCCTGGCTCATTTATGAGGGAATAGGACAGAAATCCTTGGGTTGAATTTTAAGAAATCCCAAATGCCAGCATTTTTAATTTTGATAAAATTAAATATAAAGGAATAGATAAATGAAACTAAGTCAAACCTACGACATTAGCCTTTCCTCTCCCTTCAGACCACCAAAGCTTGGATGTTTTATCTGCTAACAATTCCTCTAAAAGAATCTCAAGCATGTTTTCTTGTCATCAAAATTAATATATATTCTAGGGAATTATAACTTGATAAATTCATAGAAGAGGGAAAATTCTCATGAATATATCAGAAGCTTGCTGATATTCTGTAGTAACACTAAAAACACCTGTTAACATAGTAAATAACTATGGTAACTTTGGAGGTAAATTTGTTGTAATTTGACATATGATTATATATTTGTTAAATCTTGCATATTCTGTTGCCCAGAGATCCCTTCTGATAAATACCAACTTTTCTAATACTGTTTTACTGGGTTTGGAATGAAACTATAGAATGGATAATTACCATCTGAGAAAGTAAAGCCTCTAACTACCACAATTATCCACATTAATTCAAATTGCATGAAAACAGAAATAACAAATGTTTGGAAGACTGCACTATGGAGGAAACTAAACAAACCAGCACACACACACACACACACACACACACACACCCTGATATTAACAGAGGAGGAAAATAATGCATTTTCTCTTGTTGTATAGGGTAATAAGATTTGAGTTTGAAGTCCACTTGATGTGTTTCCTGAGGCATTACCAGTGAGTCAAGGAAACAGAGGAGGCAAGTAAATCTTACCATAGATGCTGTAATAACTAAGTGCACCATAAAAGTTTATTTCTGCCAGGCCGGGCGGGGCTCAGCGGTGGAGCATCGACCTGGGATCCAGGCGATCGGGGTTCGATTCCTGGTCAGGGCACAGGCCCGGGTTGCGGGCTCAATCAATGACTCTCTCATCACTGATGTTTCTCTCTCTCTCCCTCTCCCTTCCTCTCTCTGAAGTCAATAAAGAGATATTAAAAAAAAAAGTTCATTTCTAAGCCCAATGAGAATTTCTTCTGTTTAGAAATATCTATGCATGTACCTTACCATTTTCAAAAGCTGCCTCCCTCCCTTTATATACAGAAAATTGCCATATTTTGACACTGTTTACACATTCATTTATTATATGAGTCATAGACCATGGAAATGTGACATTTTCCATAGTTCAATGGGATGAAGAGAAGGACCATTAAGTAGAGGCAATTAGAAGGCACAGTCATCCTTTATTGGTCAAGCTCAATTATGCTCCCAGTGGAATCTTAATGTTACTTTTATATAAATAAACCAAATAATCAAAGGCAGAGAAATAGAAAATAATGTTTTCATGGAAGATTCATTAGAAACCCATTTCTACTGTTTTTTAAAGTAAGTTTTCATTGTTGACATTATTATAAATGTTCCCTATCTTCCCTACTTCCCCCCCCCCACCCTAGGCCTTCACCACACTCTTGTCCGTGGCCCTGGGCTATGCATATATGCATACCAGCCTCTCCCCACCCACTCCTCTACCCCTCAACTTCCCCCTGAGATCTGTCAGTCTGTTCCATGCTTCCATGCCTCTGGACTTACTTTGTCAGTTTATTTTGTTCAGTAGATTCCACATATAAGTAAAATCATGTGATATTTGTCTTTCTCTAACTGGCTTATTTCACTTAGCATAATACTCTCCAGGTCTATCCATGCTGTCTCAAAGGGTAAGACATCCTGATCATGAATAGAAAATAATTATTCATTTCCTCAGGTATAATCTATCTCTTTCAAAGACTATCCCCTGGCCAATCTGTACTAAGGAGCACTCATTCAATGTATATACTACTTAACCCCATTGCTGTGGATTTTATTAAAAATTTAATGATGAATGAAAAGTTGAGGTATTTGTGGCTTGCAAAATACACTCCAGGGCCACAGGAATCAAATTTTATACTCTCATTTAATATTTGAAGTAACTGAGATTCTGACAAAGGAAAGGAGCTGCCCAAGTTCATACATTTATTTGAAGAGGGTTTACAAGCTGCATTCCCAGATTTCTAATTCAGTGTATCCACCAACGAAATTGTGATATCACTACTTGTTCGATCAGTGTTTCTCATGTATTAAAAAAAGACAATCAAATAGCATGTTATTCACCACTATTCTGGAATGGTGACAAAGATCTTGTATACACATAAACCTCTATAATGACGAAGGAGAGAGACGTGTGCACATACACATGGAAATACACATGTACCTTGGATCTCTAAATGGCTCCTTACTAAACTGTATCATTTTTGGTTCAGTCATCTCTTATTATGTAAAAGAGAGTGTCATTTATTTTCTCTCAATCTTTGGCCTTTTACATAGTAAAATTTTCTTCTCTCATCTATATACTAAATATTAGTATAGTGCCTACTGGATATTTAGTAATGAATTCGGTCTGGTGGGGAATATAAAAGGAAAGGCACCATTCTTATCCACAAATAACTTAAATATTGTTCGGTGATACCAGATTTACACACAAGAAACATCTGGAGAATAAAAGAGGTACATAAAAATAATACACACGTTGTGTTGTGAGAACACAAAATGAGGCACTGTGATGCTTATATGAGCTTTTATAAGGTTGTAACATTACAAGAAAATACGCTGATATTATCAGATACTTCTTTAAAGTTTGTATTTACAATCGATTCAACAAAGCCCAACAGAGTTATGGCCTTTAGGATGTGTAATCCATCTTCTATCAAGGGACTTTTGCTAAATAAAAATGTGAAGGCAGTGAGTCCTTTCATGAGCAATTCAGGAGAGAAGGTAATTATTGTAGACAAAACAAACAAAGCAAAATCAAACAAGAAATCCTATCTCGTTTGAATTCAGAATGCCACACCTGAAGGGAAAACGACTACTAGGTATTCCTATAAAAATAAGGATTAAAATTGAGTTGGCAAGGAAGCTTCTTTTAGCAACCACAAGGAAATACAATTAAACTGTGTAGAGGAACAAGTTTCCCTTGAATTAAGTGGAATGACCACTGACGGTACATGACTGCCGTCGGGGCTGCCACTGATATCATAACAGCAAGAACAATTTTCTAAGACCTTTGAAAACTATACGAATGTGCCACAATATCATATCAGAGGTAGTGATTCTAGAATTCTGCAGAAGACTAAGACTCATGAAACAACAAAAAAAGTTCAAGAAAAAAGTTCCAAGAAAGCCACTTAATGTTTCTTGGTAGTAGTGCCTCACATATGAAGATTATTCTAGAATGATGAAGAACCCTTTCAGTGTGACTCTAGGCCATAATGAAAAAATTTAAATGGACAAAATGATGAATTTCAAGTTACTATTTTTTATTTGTTGTTACAAAATATACCTATTGTGACATTGCATTTAATTCAGCACTACAAAATAGCAATCCAAATACACTTTTACTTGACCAGCTGTCAAGTACACATACTATGATATAAGATAAGGTGATGTAGACAATAGGGCTATGAAAGAATAAATCACCATACATAATATTATGTATTTTGATATTATTATTGCAGTGGGCTATCTCTATAAATTTACCCTTAGAGTCCTAGAGACAGGACAAACTTAGAATAGAAACTCTTTTTATAGTAAAGGTTCTTTGGCATGACACAAACTAAACTCTCACATGGGATCCTTCTACACAGAAAAGTACATTTACTTCAGGGTTCCCATGAACTTTTGACTCATCATGGGTTCTGTATAGCAGCTCTGCATGTGGCTTTCCTAAAAGATTAATTTCCTCAATATATTGAATGAAACACTGGTTCATGATGAAATGGTAATAGAGTAGGGTGGCAACAATAAGAGCAAATAAAGGTTAAATAAGATCTGATAAAAAGGACAAATTTTCTCCTAAATTCTAAGAGAAAATGCATTATTAATGCAAAGCATTCTGGTTCGCTTCCATTTTCCCCTAATGCTCCAACAAATGTTTGAAAATGCAGTGTAGCCACTCGGCTGGGCCAAGCCATATGCCAATTTATAACCAATGAAAGAGTCATTGATTCGTTAAGAAATTAAATGTTGCTAACATTCAGAAAAAGAAAGTGTTATTGTGCTTATAAAAGTGAAATGAGAACATGTTGAACAGTTTGTGAAGTAATTAAGTAATGTGCCAGAAATAAACAACCTGCTTGAAGATACTTTCCAGGTTTTTTCACAGTGGGCGCTATTTTCATTTCCCCTGCCTTAAAAAACGCCATATGAAGTTTGAGATCTCTCAGGTTAAAGAGCAATGAGCCATACAAAAAGCAGGATTTAATTACTAATAGATATTATTTATTCAGTAAGTCAGTGGGTTGATATCTCATACTCTTATGATAATTTCATATATACAGATCTTAATATACTTTTACCTCTATACAAATTACAATGATATATTGGTTTAATTTCTTGGATTCCTGAATTTTGGATTTGATGAAATCTACATAATGTCAACTAAGAATTTCTACCATTTTATGGGATACATTTACATGGAAACAGGGATGATTAGGTGCCTGGACCAGGTGCTCCCACACTACTGAACCCCAAGGATAGAGGTCAGCACTTTGCGGCTAGTCAGAATTTCAGGGAGCACTAATGACCTTGGGGAAGCAACTGCACTTCGTTTTCATTTTGGCTCCCCCAACTGCCCTGCCCGAAGGTTCCAACTGTCAAAAAGAAAGGTAACTGGGTCTGAAAAAAATCTAGTCCAGGACTGTTTCAAAAACATCTGGGATTCTTAGATTTCTTTACTGTTATTGTACCTCATCTACATTCTTGCATCTTTTGAATGTTTTAAGGGTGTTTACTTACAAAAATAACAACTATCCAGGCAGCCTGTAGCAAAACAACTGCCACTCTTTGGCCACATCCAGATGCAAGGCCCTGAGAGGCAGAGCCCTTACCTACTGACAACAAGAACCAAGAGCAGCAGACGAACATCACCGGACCGTGTTATAGATACTGAAAAACAAACTAAACAAAACACCTCCCCTGATGCCGAAACTCCACTGGTCTCATGAAGGCTTCAGAGGTTCGAGACAGCAGCTACTGATGAGGGTGGTGAATGCAAGGATACAATGATGGAAAGGAAAAAAGCCTCCACCTCAAACTCTGGAAAGAAGGCTACCAAAAGAGCTTCCAAACCACATAAAATAAAATGCTGCCCTACGTGTCTTGGGTGTGGACAGAAACCAGGCCAAGGTCCAGAGCAAAGAAAAGCACCCATCATGGCTCTGTTGACCTGTATCCTCAAGGTTAATTACTGGTTTGAAGATAGTCGCATGCCTAAGTCAAAGACACTCACTAGCAGTTAAAGTGTTTCCCAGGCCTATTATCTTCTGTAAAGTTTAAGAATTGTTGGATGGGCCTGGAGAATAATATGCTAAGTGAAATAAGCCAGACAGAGAAAGACAAACATCACATGATCTCACATGTGGAATCTAAAGAGCTTAATAAACTGATGAATAAAATAGGTTCAGTGACATAGAAGCATGGAACAGACTGAGGAATCTCAGAGGGAAGGTGGGGGGTGGGGGGTGGGGAGAGATTAACCAAAGAATTTATATGCATATATGCACAACCCATGGACAGGGACAATGGTGTGGAGAGGGCCTGGGGAGAGGGGTGGGGCAGGTTGGAAAGGTTCAACGGAGAGAAAAAGAGACATCCGTTAATATTTTGAATAAAAAAATAGAGAATTGTTAGATTCAAATACCCTTGTGACATAGAAGTGCTTTGGTTTATTCATAGCTCTACTGGAAGCAAAACTTTTTAATTTGAGGAAAAAATTCTATTTAGAAACAGAGGAGAACAAAGCAGCACAATAATCTGGCTAGGTGACTTCTGTTGTTGGTCAGGATATTAGGAGTGCAAATGTAATAAACTACTTTAATAAATATGCTTTTTATCCACTTACTGTCCCTAGTGTTAACCACTCAGCTAACCACCCATCTAATCAGAGACAAATGGTACGTGAGTAACAGGGATCTCAGAGCAAGAGGTGATACGGGTCAACACCTTGCTCCATTTCTACAGCAGCCATAAAAAGTCACGGGCAGGAAACGGTAATTCCATTCTGGAGAAATGGACACTTGGTATTCGTCAAAATATCCGGTGTTAATATATCTTGCATATTATAGCTCCAAGAAGCTGTATCTCTGTCTATGGGTCAGCATTGCTTCTCTCTGCTTTGCTTACTGCTGCAGCATGCAATTATAGAAAAATGAAGAATAAGATTTCCCTGGGTCAATGTCCAAACATGTGAAGTAGACTCATAGACTTAAAGCTTTGGTTGGTTGAATCCACTGTAAGTCACCTGTGTTACACAGTGGGAGACTTTTTTATTTTTTTGTTTTTGAATATATCTTTATTGATTTCAGAGAGAGGAAGGGAGAGGGAGAGACAGAGATAGAAACATCAATGATGAGAGAGTCATTGATCGAGCCCGCAACCCGGGCCTGTGCCCTGACCGGGAATCGAACCCCGATCGCCTGGATCCTAGGTCGACGCTCAACCGCTGAGCCACGCCCGGCCGGGCAGTGGGAGGCTTTTTTAGAGCCACTTATTTAACAAACTCTTAAAACACTTCAACTTATATCATTTCTTGATATAATTAAAACCCACTTTTCCATTGTATGCAATTTTACCTTCCCAAGACACATACACATGGTCTTAATGTGATCTGCTGAAGATTGTGGTTCTAAACATCCGATATATATTGTTCAATAAAACTGGTACATTTCCATAATGATGCATTCTCACACACCCTCAACCCCAAGAGCATTCAAATCGTTTCCCTAGGTGGAATTTTCTAGCAGTGTGTTCTGGACTAAAAATAGCATTGCATGGCTGCAGAAGTTGGGGAGAAACAGTTTATGCTGATCCTTCCTGTAGTAGATCAACTATTAACAATTAGGACTGAACATAAGACGCGTCTGATGCAAACTGCAGCCTTTGTTAGTACAGATCAATGTGACCACTGTTTGGGGTGCCTAGTACCTTGTGGATGTTCCACAAATATCTGGTAGTTGATTGGTTGACAAAGCTTCTGAACCCATTCATGCCTCAGTTTCTCTGGGAGTATAAATGGGTGACTGAGCTTTCTGAGACTAGATGAAAGAAGAACGTTTTCAGGAAATCTCTCCTTCAAGAGTTACGATACAGTATTGGAAGTACTCAGCTTCAGGTCTCCTCTAGGCTTCTTTGGGCAAATAGCCTACAAAGAGGCTCTTTCATTAACACTTCCATTACAGTCCATACAAGGGAATATTTTATACAATATTTGTGAGAATTCTTTAATCAGGCAACCAAACACTTTTGTTATTGTAGCCCTGCTGATTTTGTGGCTAGATTACAGCAATAGATTTGTCATGAACAGGCTTTTTTGTTACAATATTTGCTATATACAATGAAGTTTTACATGTTGGAATCTCACTTCTGAAAGCTATAACTGTCATTTTCTGGTGTTTCGTTGTCAATTATGAAAGTACTATGGAATGATTCATACCCTCCCTCTGGTGAGCATTTTTCATCCTCTGCATTGTAGCAGTCTGCATTCTAACACCTTGGAGTTGGTTATTTACATTTGACTTTTCCAAATCTCTATAATAATTTTTTCTCAGGTAAAAATGGACATCATCTTTAATTCAGGATACTCACGTAATATGCTGACCGAGAATTCTTATACATATCTGAGGCCCTTAAGGAAGTGGATATTATATATTATAACTACTGGCTATATGCAAAATCTACATAAGAAATCAACTGAGGCTTTCCCAGTAGTTACACTTCCAGGACCGTCAAAAGCAGTTAGCATCAGAGTATCTGAGGAATAACTTAATCAGAATGTTAGCACAGACTTGCTATCTGTTCACACATTCAGCCTGGGCAAAACATATTAAATACATTAGTCAGGGGTTTTCCAGTTATTAACCTTGGTTCCAGCTATTATACTGATTAAAGTAATGCTTTCATTTAAACTTTCCCTTTAAGCAGTGCAACCACTGATACTAGTGCTGTTGCCTTCAATTTTTGTGTGTGTCTCAGTCATTTACTTTCTTATATAATCCTAAAATGTTAACACTTGAGAGGATCCATGAAAGGTTATAATTGGGGCCCTTTAACTTATTTTAAATATTCCATGGGGCTGACAAATTACATTATATGCCTTCATTGTTTGTTATATACGTTAATTATTTTAATAAATATTTATTAAAAAGGTAATTTTTACTGGGCATTACTCTATGACTAAGGGGAGGTGAAGAGAAATCAAATTAGTTACTACTTAATGAGTATGATTTGTTAGGTAAACTATTTTAAAACACAACTTTAATGGAAAGAAGGGCAATAAGAAAAAAAGGTCTTTATTGTTTCTGTGGATTAAAATTGTACAAACATTTAAGGCTGCTGTTTTCCTGTTGACTTGCTGTCTGGAGGCTCTACTCATTAATGTGAACGGGGTGTTAAATGCCCACTCTGACTGTATTACTATCGTTCTCTCCCTTCCTGTTCATCGAGATTCGCTTTACACATTTAGGTGCCCCTATGTTGGGTGCAAAAATGTTTACAACAGTTGTATCTTCTTGTTGGATTCTCCCTTTATCCTTATATAATGTCCTTCTTTGTCTCTTACCATAGCATTTGTTTCAAACAGACTCACAGATACTGAGAACAGGCTGGCGGCTGTCAGAAGGGAGGGGTTGGGCTGGGTGGAAAGGGAGAAGAGATTAAGCCCAAAACAACAACAACAACAAACTCAAAGGCAGACAACAGTGTGGTGATGACCAGAGGGAAGGGAGGGGGGAGGGAGGGGAGGGGAAAGGGGGAGAAATGGTGATGGAAGGAGGCTTGACTTTTGGCGGTGAACACATAATACAATATACAGATAGTGTGTTGTAGAATTGTACACCTGAAACCTACATAATTTTATCAACCAATGTCACCCCAATAAATTCAGCTAAAATTACACTGCAACGCTGTAAAGATATTAACAAAACAAAAAATATATATAATTATGTAAACAAGAACGCAGAAACTAAAAATGATATTTGCACCAAGACTTGAGATTCACTGGAGAATTACATGAAATGTAGCCAAAAGTCTTATTTTCTGTTTTATAAAGCTATTAAGCATTACTAAATATGTCTATAGGACAACCTCTAAAGATATTTCATGTCCAGTATAGGATATATATTTAAAACAGAATTATTTTAAATAATTCACCCCATAATAACAACAGAGCAATAAATACAAGATTGGTTTCTTCCATTTGTATCTCCTGTGTGTGTCGTATGTGCGTCCAGGTGTGTGTGTGCACGTGTGTGTGCATGATGCATTACCTACTTACATCTGGCTTTACCTGCTTAATTTCTTCTTTACTGTTCTTGCCAATTATTTTATTCTTTAGCTCCAAGAGACTGGCTTTTTCCCTACAAATATAAATTTTGCTTCTGAGTTAAAGCCATGAGACACTCTTTTAAATATGTGCCCCATGACCTCTCCTTTGGACTATTTTTTCAGCTTGGCCTCAGAAACATTATACAGAGCCAGCCTTGTGCTATTTAGCTACAACTACTCTTGCGCCCTTGATTTCTGAGCAAGTGCGATCCTTAGTCATTCTTTCCCCTATGAAACTAGACCTTCACCCTGAATAATTTACCAGGTTGGGTTACTTTTTTTTTTTTTTTACAGAGACCATGAAGAAAAGGCACTTGACTTTGAAGGTACAACTAACCAGATTTATCTTATTTCATATTCAAATAATACCGAGCTAGGTTTTCTTTCACATTTGAAGGAAACTTCCATTAACTGCGAAAAGAACTAAGTCTGTGAAATAATCTGGGACTTGGGAAATGTATTTCAGGTTTGAAAATTATGCTGATTCACTGGTATTCTGAAGGAATATCTAAGACGAACACAGCTACTTCAATATATTTTTCAATACAATAATTTTAATGACTTCTAACTCAACAGCACCAACACAATAACTTAAAGCCTCTTTAAAACATACAATTTAGCTCCTTGAGCTAGCAGAGCCATTCAGCAGCAAATAAAATGTGATTATTTTCTCTGCTTTTCTTCCTGTGAAACAATTTCATTTTCTTCTTTTTTACATTTTCAGTGATACCACTCAGAAATATGTATGTAAGTGTATAACTTCCCTTATACACCATAACCAATTTGTCTGGACTGAAAATGCCCATCAAAAATGTTTATCCCACAGTCACTGAAACCAAAAGTTTGTTAGATGTAGGCACCAAAATTGGGAAACTAAGTTTTCATAGTCAAGACTTCTCTAACTTTATATTAAGTAAATCAAATTCAATAATTTTTGAATTAAATGAAGTATACAAATAAGCTAAAGCTATAATCGGAATTTAAAATTTATTTGTGCCTACTTGTTTAGTAGGGGGTGTTATATGTGATGGCTACTGGCTATATGCAAAATCCATCCATGAAATCAATTTTTATTTGAAAATGATCATTTTCTTCTATATTAAATATGATATGCTCATGTTTGTTTTAAATCTATTTCCTTTTATAATTGACCCAAACCTACTTCCTTAAAGAGCCATAATATTTAAACCAGCACCCTGCACTTAATTCTATTAAATATATAAGCCTCTATGATAAAAACCCTGGAAGTTAAAATTATATGAACTTGCTGATATACAGATCTGACATAACATTTTGCATGCTACAAACGTTTGCTAGGAGTACATTCATCACTCTGAATTGATCGATGAGTTCACCTAAACTTTAACATCCTTTCTATATTAGAATATGAGCTATAACTGTGAAGCCATATCACTGAAAATTAGGTCTTAAATTGTCACACACTAAAATCAGATGAACTAAACAAATCTGTAGAAGTAAGCTCACAGTTGATAGCTAAATGTACTGAACACCTGAAGCACCTTAACATAAACCAATCCTCTACCCTCAGTATGAAATTAAGACATAAATCAGAATCAAATTTTAATTCACCTGGACAATATAAACCAACCTTCCATTAAAGAATAGTATTTAAGCACAATGACTAGAGTGTTGAACCCATAAAATCCTTTGCTGCTGGATCCTGTTTTTATGATTCTTGTTCACTTGGGGGGGGGGGGAAGGTTAATTTTTCACTACTTCAATTTAACTATTAGTCATTTCTCAATTTATTAACTAATTATCTTATTTTTCTAAATAGGTTTGTGATTCCTGGAAACAGGTTAAAGACTTGGCTCTTAGGAGCAGGATATTTATTCCAAGTGTTTCTGAATAGATTATTTACTAGTTGCAAAAGAGAGGGGAAAAAGCAAGAACTATATATTGGAAAAATCAGACAATATTTTGATTGGATCATCAAAATTTACATCTGTGATGGGAGAAGAAACCTGGTAAGTTAAGGTATGTGGTAATAATCCAGTAAAGAAGGAAAATATGTCCCCTTTGTTCAGATTCCAAGTCTGACTGGGCCCCTGGGGTCAAGTCGCACACACACTGCCTCACGGCCACGGCGTCAGGCTGACTCTCAGAGAGGCTTGCTTTCTGGTTTTGCATCTAGTTTGTGGTGGTCCCGAGACCATAAAACAAGGCAGTAAAATTACTCCTGTAAGTCCTTTCTAGAATGGAAAAAGGTTTACTTGTCAAATAATTTCTACTTGTCCACACAATTTAGCTACATTAACCCTAACAATAACCCAAGTAACAGTTTGGACTCTGGAAACAGAAAACTAGTGTTCATGGAAGGTAAGTAATTAGGCAGATAAAAATACTACTGCACTGTGGAACATTTCAAAGTCAAGAAAAAATGCTTTTGGTTTAACTTTGAGTTTTTATTATCCGGTTTCTAATATCTATTATTACTCTTCTATTAAAACAGATCCTAGGACATTAATAACATTTTCACATTTAAGATTCTTGATTGTCTATAGTTAATGTTTATTTATTTCAAGCAATTTTGAAATACGTATTACAAGTAGGTTTATACTATTAAATATTTATACTATTAAGTTTTGAAGAACTCTCAAAAGCATGTGTACAATTCATTATTACTGGTAAAGAAAACCAGAAGGTATGAACAAAGTTGTCCATGCACAATGAATAATTTCCTTATAGTTCCAGAAAGACTTAGTTATATCATGGACAAAAGTAAATGTGTTATGAAATAATGGCTAATTATGATTCTCTGTGCCACAGATGGTTTCTCACTGCCACTTGAGCCTACATCAAGTCTGTCCCTCATGGCAACAAGAAAAAAAAGGAGGGGGGAGGGTGCAGTGCAAGAATCCTGAGATTAATCACGGGAAGTAAACTGCTATCTCTGCAGCAATAACAACATGGAGATATTATTTGTTCATTTAAGGGACAAAAGGGGAGAAGATACGGTAAAAATGTAAAATTGAATGTAAAAGAAATGAAGGGTGTAGAAGCATAAATGAAAAAGTAGAAAAAGGAAATAAGAAAGCTCTTCCAAGGATCAGCCTTTTTCTACATTTCAAGAAATCGTCCTACAGAAGGTAAAGGCAGTATTTTTGCAAGAGTAGAAAAATAAGATCAGGAATTTCAAATAAAGGATAAAGTACGTATAAATCCATGATTTCTGATTTCATTGCAGGGGTTCTGAATGCTATTCAACAATCATTTTTCTTAGGCCCCCGCCAGTTTTTAACCCATGCTACACATTAGCCTCAGCTGGGTGGCTTCAGGAAATATTCATGCACAGACCCGACCCTGATATTTTGATACAACTGGTTTGGCTGTAGCACAGAATGGAATTCTTTTTAAAGATCCCCAGGTGATTCTAATAGGTAGCTAAGGTTGAGAACTATTATCTCCTTAGGGATCAGCAAACATTTTTTTTGGAAAAGGGCAAGATAGTACACAATCTGGGCTTGTGGGCCACAAGGTCTCTGTTACAACCATGAAACTCCGCTGTTACAGCACAAAAGCAGCCACAGACAATATGTGAATAATGGGGTGACTGAATGTGTTCCAATAAAACTTTATTCACAAAACAGGCAGTAGGCCCTATTTGGTCCATGGGCCACAGTTTACCTGCCCCTGGTCATTAGAGTATTTCCTCCTCCCTTTCCCAAAACGACTATTCCAAGCATTCGCCTAAGCCATCCCCATGCCTCTGATTCCAGCAGGCAGCCTCTCATTCTGCTCAGTGGGAAAATACAGATCATCCGCCTGGAAACCCTTCCAGTCCCTCGCCCATCGCCCGCAGACTTACTGCACCTCCATCCGCCTCTGTCCCCATCTCTTTGCCTCCTATTGCAGCCGTGACCCTTCTTTTCAAAGTGAGCCTAATCCTTCCAGTTGTGCTCAATTCCGTCACCCTTCCCGACTCCTCTGGGGCCCCACTCCATAAAGGATCCCGTTTCATATGTCTTTAAGTTTTCCCTCCCTACTGGCGCTTTCCCTTCAGCTAATAAATATATTCAAGTGTCTTAAGCAAAGAGCCACCAGAGCCTTCGACAATCTTGTGCCCTCCCCATACTCACCCACAGCTCCCCTTCCCTTAGCAATTCTACGCCTACGGCCTCTACTTCCTCTCTTCCCATTTGCTCACTCCCTAAGCCACTAATCTGGCTTCTGTCTCCACCGAAAGTGCTCTTGTCAAGGTCACTGAAGACCTTCATATGGATAGAACAAGTTCTTGTTTCACTTGTTTTCTCTAAAGCACTTGGCATTGCTGATTGTTCTGAAAACTCTCTCTCTGTTCAGCTTTTGCAATACCATGATATCTGCCACAATGAGTTCGGCTGCTGCTGGCCAGTCCATGCTGGTATTCCCTAATATTATAAATAATCTTTTCTTCTTATGTTACATATTCTCTGAACTATTCTCATGGCACCAACCACCACCTCCTACATGTGACAATAACTCCCACTTTTTATCTCTGCCTCACATCTCTTTCTCAAGCTACGGTTTGTACTCAGGTATCTTTTTTCCCAATTCTGCCCTTTTTCTTTTGTTCTTCATTTTGGTTAATAACTTCACCATTAACCCAACTGCCAAAGGTGAAATTCTCCCTCTCCCTCAGGACCCCTACTAATCTACTATTGTGCAAAATTAAAAAAAAAAAAAATCTTTACCTGAAGATATTTTATTTTCATATGTGCGGTGAGTGGCCACCATACATATTCAACCATCCATGGTAGTCCTGTTTTCCCTCCAAATCTAATCGGCCACTAAATTCTGATGATTCTACCTCTAAAATAGCTTCTGAATCCATCTCCTTTCAGCTTTTGCCCCTGCAAATGCTTTAAGGTAGTCCTTTGTCATCCCTCACCAAGATTATTTTCAATAACTTTCTAACATTTGTTTTACTTGCCCACATTAGTAGCTCCTACTTCACTCTCTTACTTTGCTTCCTCCTTAGGTCACTGTGCAATCGTATCTTCTCTTTGCTAAGTGGCAGCTAACAACTGCATACGGCCCTTCAGCAGCAGACACCATGGTTTTATGTAAGGGAAGACTGATCCTTCCTTGTCCGAATGAAGCATTACATTCATTTAGCTTTTTGGTCACAGGGACACAAGTCGTTGAAGTCATTAAAACAGACTCTATCCTAAGAGAGTCTGAGCACCACACTTTAAATACATAGTTTCTTTTCCTTAATATCAAGTGCATACTGAAGGTTCCTGCCTGCTGGCTGCCCAACATGGAAAGGAATCTCGTCAATCCACAGGGTTACTGGGCAGCCCTCCTCAGAAATGAGCCCACATTGGCATTTGCACGTTTGTTAGAATAACGGTCCATTTGAATGGTAGGCTATACATTTTTTGTTTTATTTTATTATTTCATTTTATATTTTCCATCACCCTTTATCCCCTCTACGCCCTCTTCCCCTCCCCCCACACTCTTGTCCATGTCCATGAGTTCTCTCTCTCTCTTTTTTTCTTTTTTGCTCAATCCCTCCGCCAGCAGCCCACCCTACCAGAGCTGTCTGCCTGCTCTCTGTCTATGAGTCTGTCTCTATTTTGCTTGGTAGTTCGGTTTGTTCATTAAATTCCATATATGAGTGAAATCATATGGTATTTATTATGCTAAGTGAAAAAAGCCAGTCAGAGAAAGGTAGGCTATACATTTTTAATATCAGTTCCCTAAAGGTAATACTGAATGTCCTAAATTTCCTGAATGAGGGAAACTGACATATTACCTAACTTAAATGACATTTTTTTTCATTCTAACATAAATATTATTTCCATTAAAAACAAAACAAAACACCTATTGTAACAAGAATAAAAAATGTCAACTCTTCTCATCATGGCACTATAATGGTGACCACAACTCAGTGAAATTATTTCCTGGAAATTATTTCCTATGCTATCTGGTATTTATCTTCTCAAAAGTATGCCCAGTATATTACATTTCCTTCCCATGCCTAAATAGTAGTTTCAGAAATCAGTCATTTATTTATTAAAAACCTACCTTTGCATCTGGTCCCGTTGAGGTAGTCTGTTGATCTGAATGAGTTCAACTAAAATCCTTCATTATTAAATTATCTTACCTTGAGGC
Source organism: Miniopterus natalensis (assembly GCF_054644295.1). NCBI lineage: Eukaryota > Metazoa > Chordata > Mammalia > Chiroptera > Miniopteridae > Miniopterus > Miniopterus natalensis. Next base: position 5,097,282 of record NC_142103.1, on the reverse strand, counting down.
ACAAATCTGAAAAGTAAATCCCCTTTCCTATCTTTTATAATAATAGTAATGTATTAATAAAGTGACATATTTCATGAAGTTTGCAATAAATCCAAATCTTTCATTTGTAAAAAGAATAAAACCCCTGCATTTATTAAACAATAAGACAGTTAAAATAGCCTGATAGGAATACTGATAGTGACCAGGCTTTGAGGATTATGCTGATAATTAATATTTTATCATAATACAAAATAGACTACCCAGTTCACCAAATGAATGGGCCCTTTATATTCTTGCTCTTCTCCAACCTCTCTCTCCCATCTTGCCCTCTGAAAAACAGGGTTAGGGCACACTTTCCTTCCATGTCTTCCGAGAGTCTCTCTATATACCTGACTTTGAAATAAATTCTGGAAACATGAGAGAGCAAGAGTAGCTAAAGGTGACTACTTTTGCAGTTGGAGGAATAGATAACCTCCTTCAAGGTTATCTAGTCGAAGTTTTGCAAGAAATTTCTCCATTTTTAACATCTCATCCTTTTTAAAAAAAAATACATGAAATTCAAAACAAAGGTTAAAAATATTCATATATTAAGTGGTCTCCTGTAATTTGTAACCAGATCTACTGATAAGAATAAAATCCTAAACCTGGTGTTGTTCCATTTCCGTCTATATTTAAATGTTAAAAAACCCCCACAAAAACCCAAACCCCTTAAATCTTAATTTGGCCCCATGTTCCCAATATTGAATTGTTGTCTACAATGTTTATAAATTTCTTGGGAAAAGTTCTATTTTTTACTCTGTTCATTACAAACTTGTAAGAAAAAGGTAAGCAGAAATGTGCATGTAAGGAGAGGGTGAACTGTTCTTGATGGAAAAATAGTATTTAAAGTAGACACAGCAAACATGAACTAACTGAACTGAAGATAAGAAACAGAAGCACTTCTAGAACTGTCCTTTATGTCCCAGACCTGATCTGAGAAAGAGGTCTCATTAACTTCTTGAGAAATAAACATGGATAAATACATGTTGAACTGAGTTATAGAAATGGCTTTCCCACAGCTGCAAAGCAGGACAGTTACATAAAATAATAACCCAAATGCCACTGTATGCAAAAACGTTTAGTGGATCTTTGATTTTATACCAAAAATGTTAGCTTCAAAGATTAATTAGAAATAAATATCATTTTCACTGGGAGTTAAGTTCTCCTTTCAAATGAGGTTTTTCCATCAAGAACATTCTTTCTTCCATCACAGAAAGCTGCCATAACATATATGCAGTATATTTTATTTCATGTCAGATAAAAACTATAACAGTTAAAACACGAGCTCAGTGAAAGGCTTACCGAGGTGTACAGGTATCCCTCGCTGTTCATTGCTAAATACAGCTTGGTTTGAACTCCTTGAATAGCCACCACTCGAAGTCCCACAGGGATGAGATTAAACAGAGCTGAAATCAAAAAGAATGTGAAAACAATGTTATATTCTGAATTCCACAGATTTCAAAGTTTCCAAAAGCAGGATCTGGTCCTGCAAAAGAGATGTGTGCTTGGTAAGAAAAGACAGACACTATATTTATTTACGCACATACAGATATAGTGTCTCTTCCACCCTTTAGGATACTTGACTCATGGTTGCAGTCACATAACTGGGACTATAAGCACATATACTCAAACACCCTGGAGAAAATGGAAGACAATTCCATGGTTTACATAGTGTTGAAGGTGGGGAATCATAAGTCTTCTGGAGAGATCCAGTTCCAGAAATTGGTCTATATATTAAATAGCTTTATCCTCAACAAATGAAGGTTTTAATCTGCTCCTTAGATAATTGTTGAAATTCACAGAGGCAGCTACAATATAACACGTGGGGAGAAATTCCTAGAATCTTAGAAAAGACACTAGTCCAATTCTCTCATCTAAATTATATTATTTCCATTGCAACAACCCAAAAATAAATCCAGGCCTTGGAAAAAAAAAAAAAAGGCATTTTTGTACTCATGTTCCCAGAGTAGTATTTCTTAAAGAACCAACATTTTCCAAGATAGGGTTGAGAGGGGTCTTAGCTTTTAATCTCTAGGAGCAAAGCTTATAGGAATAAAGATAATGAACTTGATGGGTTGATTTCTTTTTAATTAATTAATTTTTGCAAAACAGTTGTAAGTGGGCAGCCAGCTAATGCCAAAGAGGCCTTCATCTCTCCATTTTAAGGTTTGACTGTGTGAAACTTACACCCAGGCTCTCCTCACAATCATACACCACTCACTGGAGAAAACCAGTGGGCGTCCTCCCCCTACCAGCTGTCTCCTCCCTCCTACACCCTGAATAAAAATAAAACAGTACATTTTTAAAGTGTAGTGCTTGCCACACACATCTTTTGAAAAGAGTCTATGCACCTTTCTCTCAAGAGACCTAGACCAATGTTGATGATTTTTGTTTTGGTGAAGAAGATAAATCAGTCTGCTATCATTTCTGTGAACAAGAATATATAAAGGAGTCACCTCACGGGTAAGAATGGTTTTTCTGGGATCTCTTATCTTGGTGCATATAGATTCTGCTGCAGTAGATGGGGTTATATGGATGATAAATATTAAGGAACAGCTAAATATTCCTCGGTGAGCCTACAATGTATCTTCCCTTAAAATCAGGGCGCTACCAAAGAGAAGCTAGGACATGCTGTACAGTTCAAAATCAAGTTTTCCTACCACATGTCCCTGATGGCACTTCATTCAATACTCATCATATTAAAGCTGTGCCCTTCTGTTATGTGAGGTAAAGCAAAGTAATTTGCACAGATTGCGAGCCAGGATCTCATGCTATATTTGACAATGCAATGCACAGGAAAGAACGCGGAGATCTTTGAGCGCGTCATGTATACACCTCTTTCTGCTGACGATGCCTCGCTCAGGGCAGGCGCTCGCACACATCTGTGGACTGCTAGCAATGTACATGGTAAAACAGGATAATATTGGATTTTTGCAAAGTAATAGATCACAATCCCATTACATAAAAGTTAATAGTTTAAGAATTCTGAGATCTAAAAACCAAAGTAAACCAAACCAAAACCTCCATATGGGTCTAGTTTAAAAGCCATACCACTAGCCCGGCCGGGCGTGGCTCAGCGGTTGAGCGTCGACCTGGGATCCAGGCGATCGGGGTTCGATTCCCGGTCAGGGCACAGGCCCGGGTTGCGGGTTCGATCAATGACTCTCTCATCATTGATGTTTCTATCTCTCTCTCTCTCCCTCTCCATTCCTCTCTCTGAAATCAATAAAGATATATTTTTTAAAAAATAAAATAAAAGCCATACCACTAGACAACTAGACAACCAGCATTTGTCTTAATCCTAGCTCAGTCATACTAAAAGATGACAGAGTATGATAAATGGAATCCAGAACTGCTTATACAGCTCCACGTTTTACAATATTCTGAATCTCCCTAGTTCTCTTAATGCAGCTTATAACAAGTAAAGAGAGATTGATTTCTCACTGTGTACCCCGACTACTTTCTGATGTGGGTTTTAATGAGCAGTAGAATGCTTAAACTCCAAACATCAGAGAGCAGAAAGAAGAGATGCAAAGAACAGTAATTGCATTGTGAATAATGTTATTAACTATATAGTAGAACCTGAATTTCTCACTTTGTAGCATAAATTTCTGTGAAGCCTGATTCAAAAACAAAAATCACCACTCAAACAAAATATTGAAGACAGTAAGAAAAGCACAGAATGGCTGGTCATACGACTCCAATCTTTTCTTTAGACATTCAAGATAGACCATAAACTGGGTTGGTTTAAAGTCTGTCTGAAGGGACTGTTTCCGGATAAAAATGCCAAGAAATTTTATTATGGGTGAGCTTGGACAGAATCAATATCTTTCTTTATGCCTTTATTACTCTAAATTTGGAGTACTTCTTCATGGATTTAAAATATTATTTTGATTAGGATAAACCTATTCTAAATATGAGAAGGGAATAATTGATTTCATTTGTGTATGTAAAACACATTCATTAAATACCTAAATTCCGTTTTCATCAAAGTTTTGAAGAAGCTTTTAATAAATAAAAGGGCCTGTGTTTCATGTTTGTTCTGCTGTGTCTACATAAAAACAACTAAACGCCTTGTACCTTGCAGGGACCAGTTTCTTGGACATGTGCACACAGTCGGCACTCAGTGCTTCTGAAACCGACAATGATCCTTTTTCATCAGTTTGGCTAAGGTCAATTTCTCAAAGGGAGTAGTTAATAAAAATACATCTTAATGAAGACTGGAAAAACCTGATATGTTGAACTGGCAATACTACTGTAGGCTTGAAGGGAAAGTTGCCTATTCCATGCATAAGGCTCTCACTGCACCCAAGGCAGATACAATAAAACTGATGCCATGCAATGTCTATCATCTTTTCCTTTTCAGGGAGAAATGCATAACTTACAATGGCTGATTCGCTTATGATGAGATTGCATTGGATGGACATTTATCATGGAATAAATCTACCTGGGGTCATCTTAAATACATAATACCAAACATATGTTTTTAGAAATAAATGTACCTGGGTAAATGTGAACTGATCTGTTTTATCATCATCTTGCTTACCAGGTCAGAATTAAATATGATAATGCTAAATGAGAAAAGTATGATTAAAAATACTAAAAATTAGAAAAATATAAACATAATACCAGGAATCTATAATAAGGAAATCTAGGAACACATATTAAGGAAATAATATATAAATGAAAGAGTGATAGTTGAAAAAAACAAAACCTTTTCCCCTGTTCTGCTCTCTTAAAATAATTAAGTAATGAATGCCCCGAAATTTGCTTGGCTTTAGGGGGAAAATTGTGCACGGCTAGACTTCCATTTTAATGATCTGTTTAATCATTAAACATTCATGTTTCATTATGACTTATACCCTACAGTATCCTCAATTGGGAAGATAAACTAGCTCCCTGGCCTCTGGTCACACTTATCATCAGGGGTAGAGTCAAGCCCCATGGACTTGCTATTTGTTTTGAGATACTTTTCATTTGTGTGCTTCATTTATAAGACAACCAAAGGCAGAAGCTACACATATGGAGGAATTGAAGAGTAAAACCTACTATGTGATTTAAAGCGACATAGTAAGAAATGTAGTCTTGATTTACATACATATATGTATGTATGCATGTATATGTATGTGTGTATATGAATATATATGCATGTATATCCTAAAATGACTGCATACAGTGTGATCTTAATGTATTTGGCACATTGCTGTTTATAAGGCACGGCAAATGAATTGTCTTTCTTTTTCCTTTTCAGAAAACACATGTGAACACTGGACCCCAAACCAATTTTTCTCTGATTTTGATCTGGAATAGATATTAAAAATAAATAGGGGAAAAGTTGACTGTGTGAGGCTCATTAGTAGCTACCGTAATCATAAATTTCCTTTCAATAACACCCAAAGGATCCATTTTGCTGAGGTACTTTTAAAAACAGCACCTTACATCCCCAAATTCCTTCCCCACATAATGATTTGTACATATTGATTTATGGGAATGTCTTATTACTGATCCTCATGTACTACTGTTATATAATTACAGTAAAACCCTCTAGTTACACTTGACTAAATTTTTTTCAAATACAAGAGCATACATAAAAGAATGTCTAGTATACTTTAATATCACAACAGTAACATTGCATTTTGCAAAACAGTGAAGAACCATTCAGTATGAATATTTTTCATGCTAGGTACCAAAAGATGTTTCTTCAAGGGTAATTAAAGGTTACTTCCTCTTGAGGTCATAGCTTGGTCATCAGCCCAGGAAGCATTCTTAACAGGTGTGAAACTTTTAACATTTAACTTTGGGACCCTAGTCTATGGCTTTGCTGTCTGTAGCCAAGTATCTGTAGCAGAAGCCTCATTAGCATTCAGACCAGCTTTCTTGGGCTGTTTTTAGCTGACAGTGGGAATATTTCTGGGAAATTATCAGTCTGAGGAAATGCAATATAAATTAGGGAAAAAGAAGAATCAATTGTCAAAACTAGATGTTTTAGTCTTGTGGAAATTTTAATAGATCTGCAGAAATCTGTAAATTGTAAGAAAATACCAATTACTGTCACTGAAGAAAGAGCTTCACTATTTGTGAGTTTATGTTTGTATTACTCCAAATAAATAAAGCATATATAACAAAATATTATGTGACATCTTGGAATCATCTTACTTCAATAATTAGATATAAAATTGACTTTATTTTTGACATGTTTCCTTTTTAGGTTCACCATTATGATCTCCAGTTTTGTCTTTACTTAACCCATGGTTAAAAATAAAGCACTAAAATAAATCTTTTTACCCACCTGTGGAGCTATCTCAATGTTAAAATCCCAGTTAGTCTCAGAGTTATCAGTGTGTGTGGAGGGAAAAACAGAAATAAAAGCTTGTAATGATGAATTCTCATGACGTGAAACCAGCCCTCTCTCCTGGGATAGACCAGTTTTTAAGAGTAGAAATAACATGCTATTTCAAGATCAGTGCGTGGGCGAGTAAATTTTCTGTGGGGAAAATAGTAATAAAATCCAATGGACAGTCATAAATCTATCCAGATTACCATGGAGATGACATTTGGATTGTTTTTCAGATGGTGCCAGCATTATTTGCTATAGTTCACTATTTTAGATACTTTCAGGTTCAACTTCCTTTAGGTTAACCTGCATAAACAGGATTATGTAGTATTGACTGTATTTTGTATTGTCTTCAGGATTTAGCAAGGGCTGTTTATTTAAAAAAATAAGGAAAGAAAACAATGTCAACAACATGCTGAGATATACTAATTTGTTTTGCAGTCACTTACTGTAAGTGCTCTCCTCATCTTTTGTGCCATCGATGGTTCCATCTGCCTGCAGCTGCAAGTGGAAGCCCTGTCGGCTGTACAGTTTGGTAACTATACCCTTAAGTTGAGGCTCTGTAAAGAGAACGATGGTTTGGATCAATTGTTAAGTTGTGAAAAGACTCAGAATTCAAACCTGATTTCTACTTTGTAACATTGGTAAAGCCCTAAAGCTTCTGGCAGCAGCCACAGCTTCTGATAGGTTGTTCTTTGATTTCCAGACTGGTCTTCTATCTCACTGAGCATTTGGAATGGGCTGGCAAATGGCATATTCTGCCTTTTAAGAATGGGCCACTTTTCATGCGGAAGGAAAATAAGAAGTACAAAGATAGTTCAGAATGGTTTGCCAACCAGGGACCAAAAAAACCACACTAGTAAAGATTTCCCTCAGAATATGGCAATTTGAATAAACAGCCCCCTCCATTCTAAGAAAGTTGAAATACATAAATAATCTGCAAGCCCATCAAAGGACTTATATTTAGAAAACTGAGCTGTGATACAAAAAAAGGAGGAGGGGAGAATAAAGCAGCCATTACCATACCCTAGCATATTAATTACCCTTAGGAAAAATGGGTGCAAAAGACCAGAGATACATTGGTGGGGAGGAAAGAAAATTAGTTCATACATATTTTCAGAAATATCAGAAATGATTATCCAAAATATGTTCTCAATTAAAATGATTTTTAATTATGAATCACCATAGATTAATAAAGTACTTAATTTACCAATAACAACCATGTTATCCAGAAGTTGCTTATATTGAATACAGACACCTGCACAGAAATAATATTTATGTGATTATTAGGACCTCATAATCATGCTTTGCAACTGCTTAAGCCTTTTTAAAATAATCCTAATTTACAGCTAATGCCTTAAAAAACTCGGAGCCAACAGAAAATGTACGTTTGCATTTCCATTCCAGGGTGTGTAGAATTCATAAATAGAGAAATAACAGATTGATGAATAAGTCTGAAATTCTGCAGTACTCACCTAGTTAAAAGCAAAAAAGCAGAACGGATTCGTTTGGTTAAGAGTCACCAGATAAGCTGCAGGTTCGCCTGAAGATCTACCTTGACGCAACCTGACACCGTGAGCTGCGTGAATTTCCCCTGACACCAGAATGTTGCTGCTCTGATCACTGAACAGGTTCAAAAGGACCCACAGTCTGCCTATGAGTTTATATTCTCTTCAGTCCTGCATTTTAGTAGCAAGTAACCACAGTTTTACTATTCTAACCAGATCACTAAGCTCTTTGACAAAAGGATCTAGGGATACACTCCCCTCTCTCCAGCAAATATTTCAAAGCTGCACCACAAGTCAAGTCTGTCCCCCCATCAGCTTAAAAGTGATCAAAGAAACAGAATGCCTAGACGGCGGAAAGCCAGGGAAGCTGGAGGGAAGGGTCAGGCTGGTAAGAATAAAGGCAGGCAGGGATTCCCTGGGTTCTCCCGGGTGGGGGTGGGGGTGGGCAGTGGTGTCTGCCCAGCTCCGCCTGCGATTTCCACTCCACAGCGCACGCACACACACACACACACGCACATACACGCGTGCACACAGACACACACACACACACACGATGGCCATGTCTGGATGGCGCCTGCCCAGAGCCCGGGGGCACACACACATGTGGCACGTCTGAAGCCGGCGGCCCGCCGCCTGGGCAGGGCAAGCCCCCCGCTCTGCGCCTGTCCCATGGCAGTGGCAATGCAGCAAGCCCGGTCCCATTTCTAAGGGGGCGAGAAAGCAGTCGCGTCCCTCAGCACGCACCCTGGCTAGGTGGCCGCACAGCCCCACAAAATGGGCCACCGGCAAACTCACCGATGCTAACCCACACGCCCCCCGGCCCCTTCGCATCCGTAAAGTACGAAACAGACAGACAGAGCCAAAGCAGCCAAAAGCTCCTTCCGACCTGGTCTCCTCCTGCGCCGCTTTTTGGAACCGAAGAGTTTGACCCGGGAAAAGACGTTTAACTTGTTTTTGTCGCAGCTGGTCTTGCCTTTGCTGGGGCTGCTGACACACTTGCAGGCGTTGGATTTCTCGCGCTCGCGGGCTTGTCTCTTCTGCCGGATCAGCGAGCTGGCGATAGCCGCCGCCATGGCCACGACGCCCACCACCACCACCTCTGCTGCCCCGCGCCGGCTCGGCCGCCTCCGCCCGCGCCGCGGCGCCTCGGCTGGGCCACTGTCTCGCGCCTTCGCCGCCTCTGGCTCCTTAGCGTGCGCTCGCCCGGGCTCTTCCGCACTCGGGCTTCAGCCAAGGAGGGGGCTCAGCATGCCGTCTGAGCTCCTTCGGCGGTGGTGGTCCGGCTCCCGCGCGGGCTGCGGGCTGCGGGCTGCGGGCTGCGGGCTGCGGGCTGCGGGCTGCGGGCTGCGGGCTGGGCTGCGGGCTGCCTCGGTCCGAGCCGACGCCACAGCCCCGGGCCGGGATCGCGGGCGAGACTGGCGGGCGGAGGCAGAGCTGCGCGATTGCGTGCGCTCGGCCCCTGCGCCCCGAGGACACTGTGCAAGTCCAAGTGGCTCTGGTCGGAGTTTGGCGGCACCCCCTCCCCTCCCCCCACCCTGTGCCTCGCGGAGGGGGCTGGAGGAGGGAGGCGGGCGGAGGGAGAGCGTGGGCGGGAGAGCGGCCGGGAGCACGGGAGGAGGGAGGAGGGGGAAGGGGCAACCGCGAGGGGGGAGCGCGCCCTCACCCTGGCCCCTCCAAGCCTCCGACTAGTCCTTGCAACTTCTTGGGGTGACAATCGGGAAAAGTTGGCCGGTGCCAGCTTTCTGGCGGGGATCAAACAGGTAATGGCCGTGCATCTTCGCGGCGGCTGCTGCTGTTGCTGCTGCTGCTGCTGCTGGTCTGGGCGCGGCACGCTCTCGGCAATGGAATTCCACCGTTGCAAGCACCCTCAGGAATAGCTTTTTTTTTCCTGCTCCTCCAGCTCCGCCGCCTCCCCGAGGGCCCCTCCCCCGGCAGCCGCCCCCACCCCCCACCCCCCACGCCCCCGGCCGGCGGCTGGGGCTAACACCTGTAGGGGCTTAAGCACTGACCCATCCCCAAATCTTTCTCCCTTCCTCTTCCCCAAAAGAGCTTCGGGCACGAGCAGTGACGGAGGAGGTACCAGGATGAGGTGGTTGCATTGGAGGAGCAGGGGTGGTGGGTGGAGGGGGTGGTGCTTGTAGCCGGGCATGGCAGGGGAGGCTGTTCCTCACTGTACGATTCTCAGTGGGCAGGGTAACGGCCAGCTGGGGTCCCCAGCAAGTTCCTAACTCGCTTGCCGCCAGCTCGGACCCGCGGCACAGCCCCTTCACCCCCCGGGGAGGAGGTTCGCCCGGCAACACTTGTAGCCATTCGGGAGCCCGAGCTCCAGGCAGCCCAGCTCCGGGCGGCGGGCCCTGCAGAGCTGTGGCGCGCACCGCGCTGCCACCCAGTGGTTTTTGCTGACTTTTTATTTCGAGCTGGTTGGCGCCGTCGGAACCCCGTTTTTCCTCTACGCCCCCTCATCTTTACGTCCGGGTTTGGGATGCAAGCAGAGAGCAAGAGTCGTGCGCCATACACAGTACTGGGGAAATACAGAGCCGATCCTCCTTATTAAGCCCTAGCCTTTCCGCAATCTCCTAACTTATTTCTTTTCTTTCTTTTTTTTTTTTCTTTTTTTTTTTTTCCTGCTCCTCAAGCTCAGGCAGCCTCTCTCCCTCCAATGCAGGAATCAAGTCTGACCTTTTGCTCACCTCACTCTATTCACAAGGCCTGTCCTTTCCCTGATCTGTATTTTAATCTGCAGGAGAAAAAGAACGAATTTTGAGCTCAAGAATATTACAGAGAATGGTGCTTTCACATACGTACCTTCAAACAGACAGGGCTGTTTTACTATTTTACTTGATTTCTGATGCCAAAAAGGATGCCCCAATAATAGGGCTGCTCTCTCTTGTAGCTGCCACTACACTGTCTTTACTGGACTCCCCCCCTCCTCCAGATCTTTTCAGAATAGATGTACATGCAAAACCAAATGCCCAGACTCCAGCCCTTCTTTTCATTGCCCATCCATAAGGACATCTGAGTGACCAGTCACCAGGTCAAGAACACTGATGAGCTCAAAGGGAGTAACGGGAGGCAGGTTCAAGAGCACCAAAGTGAAGCAACACTGAGATCCCACCAGTAACTGAGTAGGGCAGCAGAGGGGGTATTTAAGAGACTGGGCAGCAAGGACCACCTTTTGTGGTCTATCTAATTACACCAAAAGCCCAGAGAAATGACTGGATAGATATACAAATGAGGAGATTAGAGAAAAGCCATTAGCAAAGGCTCTTGCCACTTAACTTCATGCAAAACGAAAAATGCATTTTAAGGGACTCTTGTCAATCTCACACTGGAATTCCAGGGACAGAAAAAGTGATGACTGTATTTTGCAACATAACCTGACACATTTATTAGCAGGCAATGAGTCTATCCTAGTCAGATCATTTGGGGGAATTATGCTTCAGAAACAAAGGTCTCCAGATCCAATTTTTAGCAATTGATTGCCTCTTCTGATTTGCATTCAGGATGAAAAGCCAAGGAACCCTAGGCTTGCATTGCACTAGGATGATGGCTTGGTCTTCATTATGTCCCCTTTTGAGATCATTCTCTAAATACTTAAGCTCTAGAATTTACTGAAGCCACCTCTGGTTTATATTTAAAATCAATTGTGAACATACTGATTAATTCGGATCCTTTAAGAAGAAAAATCCTATAACCCACATAAAAATTTCATTGTTCAGTCATAATTTATGAACATTAAAAACATAAAGCACCCTGATGGTATTAATTATATCAATGAATTCAGTTCTTTGCCATCTAATTAGTCATAGCAGCTGCAACATCAAGAGTTCAAGGCCTCTGATTACCTGCTTGGTCATTTAATCAAGAAAACCTGGAGAGAAATATTTCCTTGTTGCTGTTGAGTTTTCTCTCTTGATCATAAGGAAAGAACACAAGGCAATGAGTCTAAGCTACAATATGTGGAGATTTAAGTTTTGTACAAGGAAAACAGTCTTTTCAGTGAGGGTTGTTAAATACCATGATTGCTGATTCTGCTATAGAAGCTTTTATGAATAGAACAGAAACCTATCTATCTTGGTGGGCATGTGAGTTGATTCCCCTCAAGGCTCTCATTCTTTCATAAAAACTACACTGTGTACTATTTATATTACCCGTGACTACAACCAAGAATTGGTCCCAGACAGAGGGGAAGCAACACCATTACTGAGAAAGCTTAAGGTTCTGTCCTTATGGGGCACAGAGATAGATAGTGAATTTGGAAGACAATATTGGGTGAACTTGGAGCATGTGGGTCAAGGCAGTTACAGCCATTTTCTAAAGTTTCTCTTGTCCAACGTGTGGGAAATGCTTTCTAGATACAATAAATTTATTCTTAACCAAATGGGTTGCCTCACTGGTGACACAGCATCCAGAGCCAACAAAAAAACCAGCTTCTCTAAGTGAGGCTGATTCAGTTTTATTCAATAATATTTGAAGATCTTGAAAGAGCAGTTGCTATTTTATGAACTGACTGGTGGCTAACAAACATAAATGAGGTGTGTTTCTATGATGAACATTTACGGCAGACTAAAAATTTGCAAGACTCAGAGGCAAAATGTCTGTAATGCTGGGTTCATTTCTTGCCCAGTGAACTAAGTAATCTAAATGAAAAGCTAGGGGGAAAATGATGGAGGATTTACGGCAAAAGCAGACAATCAGTAATTTTTCTGGATCTAAGCTGTTTCAGGAAATAGGATTTCTGGACGAAGGTGACCTGAACTGAGGATGTGAAGAAGGGAATGCAGTGTTTGCAAATGATGTAATGTTCATTATTACTTAGCATGTGGGGGTGCGCTTCTAAGATAGCACAAGGGACTTTGAATTGATTTCCTATTTGCTAATGACATTGATTCACTAATTTCCTATCAAGATTTGCCATGTTTTAAAGAAGCAGGGAGGTAATAGGAAAATACTCCTGTGCTTCCTTAGTATTAATCTTAAGACATCTTGTGTTAGACACCAACCAGGATTTGGGCGGTAGAACCTGCTAAATTCAGAGGAAAGCATGCCCTCCGGATTCTGAGAAATAGAGAAGACAAAGGAGAATTCCACAAGCCACCTGAGAACTGTGCAGGTGCCGTAGATTAAAAAAAACAAACTTGCCCTGGCCGTTTTGGCTCAGTGGTTAGAGCGTCGGCCTGTGGACTGAAGGGTCCCCGGTTTGATTCTGGCCAAGGGCACGTGCCTGGGTTGCAGGCCCGATCCCCAGCCCCACTTGGGGCTCGTGTGGGAGGCCACCAATAGATGCATCTCTCTCCCATCCATGTTTTTCTCTCTCTCCCTTCCACTCTCACTGAAAAGCAATGGAAAATATCCTCAGGGGAGGATAACAACAACAACAAAAAAAAACAAGTATAGTTGGTATGCAATCTTGTACTGGTTATATTAGTTTCAGATTGACATTTTTATTCCTTTCTATGTCATCACCCTACTACTGCTAGTAATCATCCGTCACTGTGCAAACCTATCACAATATTACTGACTATATTCCCCTTTACCTTTCCACCCAGCCCTCCACTCTTTGGCCTCTGTATCTATGAGTCTGTTTCTGTTTTTTTTGTTTTGTTTTGTTTTGTTTTGTTTAGGTTCCACATATACAGAAAACCACACAGTATTTGTCTTTCTCTGCCTGACTTATTTCACTTTAGCATAATACCCTCCAGATCCATCTGTGTTGTTGCAAATGGCAATATTTCATTCTTTTTTATTGTTGAGTAATATTCTACCTATTTTCTATCCATTCACTTAGATGGTTTTTAAACTCTCCACTCTACTTTAGATTTTTGGGGTCAAATCTTGTGTTTCAATGGTGGTAGCACTCAGTAAATTCTGTGGTTATAATTGCACAAGCAATTACAGTGTTCAGCACTGTAACAATTTTTCTTTAATCCTTACAACCACTAAGGTAGGTATTATTACTATTGCCATTTTACAGATGGGGAAAGTAAAGTCTAGAAAGACTAAGTGCTATATCTATGGTTTCCTGGCCTGTACACAGGTGACAGTGCCACTATTTAAGCCAAGGATCCTCAGCCAATACACTTTATGTGTACAAGACCAGCCTTTAAATACAACTTTTCCTTTTTGGCACCGGGTCTGGAATTGGGTCGCTGAACAGTGTGCTTCCTGATACGGCTGTCCCTAGGCTTGGGTAACAGAAAAAGATGGGGAATATAGCATGATTTTCAACTCAGTTAAGTTTTTTCTTTCTTTTTCTTAATAAAAGTGAATTATGGAACACAAAAGGACAGATATGACCTATGTTTAATTATAAGCATAGTTCATACACTTTTAATAACTTCTTAGAGTGATTTTTAAAGGAAACTGCTATGTTTTGCACTAAAATTAAATGATTATAAATCACTGCTTAATGTCATTCTGGGATCCTCAGCCCAGTGAGCACATGGACACCAGGACCTGCTTTGACTCAGGTTATCAAGAGCTTTAGAACACCGAGGCCCAAAAGACACTTCCTAGCCTTTACCTTCATCACTACTTCACAGAGACAAGCGGTTAAAGCACTCCCAGTTCTCTCAGTTCTTTTCATACAGGGAAAACTTCTTTCCACGTTGTAAGCTTTTTTGTGCCATTTGCTTTCAGCTACAGGAAGCTTGAGTTCAGCCAAAAGAGAGAAAAATATTACCCACAGTGTATGCACTTCCATGCCTGGAGCCCATGACTATCCTTTTGCAATCAGGGATTTCTCTAGTATTTATTCTAACAGATTTGCTCTAACTTTTCCCTTCTGACAACAGCTTAAATGTATAATCAACAGATTGAAATCATTTTGGAACTTCTCTTTCATACCTCAAGCAATTTTTATAAACTGATTTCCTATCAGGGGTCTTGATGCTCAATTAATATTCTCATTTTAGAGGAGAGGTCTGAGACAAGAGTAGTTGAATAAATTTGCCCTGGGTCAAATTGTTTATTCATTCATTCATTCATTCACTCACTCATTCGCTCGTTCATTCATTCATTCATTCATTTATTCAGTCAATCAGTCAAGATTTACTGAGAACTATTTGGCATGTACTTTGCTATGCCCTGAGGGATGCATGAAAAAAACTTTAAGCTAACAAATGCATTAAAGATTATGGGGAAACGACTGTCCAAGCCTGATAATACTAGTAATTTTCTATGTAGACTTCAATATCCCTATTGAATAGGGAAACTAGGACTTGGTTGGTATTTAGATATCTTGAAAACATATTTAAAATATCTTCCTACTTACAGCATTTCTCTTTCTGCCTCTAAAATTCCAGTGCCTATTTTCTCTGTCAGAATCGTGGTATCCTGTGTTCTGAAAAAAAAAAACTTAACAGAATTACTAAGAGAAACAACAGTTCTCTATTTCACTATAAGAAGAAACAAAATAACACAGTGTGTGTACCCGTGTGTGTGTTTGTGTGCGTGTGTACACACTCCAGGCTGGCCTCGGGCAATGCTCTCTGTCCTTTATGAGGCCCCACAGGAACCTGCCCTGCCAGAGAAGATTTTATGATCCAGGTTTTCCTAATCCCTCTCCTTCATTAAAATTGTCCTTTCTTATATCCCAACCTGAGTCACTGTTTTCCACTAAAATAGTTAGTTAATCAGAGACTCTCATTAGTGCTGGGCTAATGAGTGCTAGTGGTCAGTCCTCCCCTCCACACACAGGAACTGGCTCATTCGGAGAGAGGGATCCTCTGGAGGCAAGATCACAGCACAAAACAGCATCTCTATTGGTGACAACCTTTGAAATGACAGAACAGGCTGCTGGGTAGCTTGAAGGGATGGAACAGCTTTGGAGAATCCCTCGTCCCCTGCTATTTCAGACCGCTGGTTCTGTGAATGTATTTGCACGTGAGTGTGCACACAGGGTTGCTGTGCTCACTCTGCTCTTCATACAGCATAAAACAACACGTCAGACAAGCACAGCCAGCTTCCGTCCCATCTTTCTTACTCTTCAGAGGCAAGGTTCTTGGGGGAAAAAAGATTGTCTTTAATTACAATCTCTTCTTCCTTACTCCACATTCACCATTCACATTGCTTTTAATATATATTATGTTGTGTGTGTGTACTCCAAGTAATTCCGCTACGTAGATTGCAATATTCCTTTTGGAGAAGGACAACTAGTATTTGGTGTTTGAATATATTGAAAACACATTTAAAAAATGCTCCTACTGCTGCATTCCCCTTCAGTGGTTCTTCAGTTCTGGCAATTTAGCCATCAGCTCTTCATCTACTGCTTCTCCTTAAATCTCTATCGCTCTTCTGAAACTTTTATTAGCTGCACGTGAGAGCCCATGCCCTCCTTCATGACTCCCTATTTTTCTGTCCTAGTTCCATCTTTTTGTCTTTCTATGTAGAATCTGGGTGCTTTACTGATCCCCTCTCCAGTTGGGTTTAGTCTATTGTTTAATTTGTTTTTATTTCATTGATACACACATATACTATATATTATACAGTATAATAATATATATGACATACTAAAATTTTATATATATCTACACATATATATACATATATATATAATTTTTATAATTTGTTTCATCTTTTCTAATATGTCTATTTTTTTTTTCACAATATGCTGTTCACACCTTATGAGTTCTATTCCTTCCTTTACCCTATTGAACATTATGAAGATACTTATTTAAAGTCTCTTTTACATTGCCTGATGATACAAGTTTTCTGGAATATGAATTACCCTGTTTATTGTTGCCACTGACTCTCCTTGCAGTGGCTCGTTTCTCTCCTTGCTCTGTAAATTTGACTGTGGGCTCACCTTCAGCAGTAGACTGGTTTTCTATAGAAGTCCCATGTGAATCCTGGATAGCAGAGTTATCTATCTCTACAGTTTTGTGTTCTTTCTACTCCAGTGCTCTATGGCTTTCACTGGATCCAGGTCAGTTTTTTATTTAATTTGCAACTTTTTAGTACAAATTTATATGTGGGGTTCCAATTTCTTACACTCTAGGCCCAGAATGGGCACTCTGCCTATCATCTATATCCCTAGACTTTGAATCCTCATTTATCATGAACTTAACAGGACTTCCTGACTTGCAGCTTTATGCAGGAAGCTCAGGGCCCTGTATCAGAGCTTAAGGCCCAGAGCATATGCTCAGTTCTGATATACTTGATGGTCATTTAGCTTGAACTGTTGCACTTTGCACTGGCTTTGAATAGTTGTGTTGTTTCTATCACCTGGAGATTTTCCTTTTTTGTTTTAACACACAATTTTCTCGAGTATTTTCAAAAGCTTAAGGTAATATTTTATTCACTATTTCTATGTTTTTATGGAAGGATGGGGGCTTCTGCAATACCTTAGTTCAACATATTGACTAGAAGTCCCTATTTAATTTTTACTTCCATCATAGCACTAAAATTGTTTTCACTGAGATCAACAACCTTCATTTTATTATAGCCAATGACTGCTTCTCAGTCATTACTTCACACACCCTTTTGACAGCATTTCACTACTCTCTTCTTGACATTCTTCTATAGGCTTCTCCAAGATGTGTTCTGATTTTCCTCCTGCCTAGATGTGACTGTTCCTTCCTAGTCTCCTTTTCCAGTCCCTTTTCTTCTTACCAGCCACTTGAGTTCCTTAGGATTCTGCCTCATGCCCTCGAATTTTGTCCCTCAATCCCATCTCCCTCGGTTTGCACTCTTCATTCATCCATTCAATGAATGTTCTTTGAACATTTACTCTGTGCCAGGCTTAGCTGCAGGTATTCAGCAGTAAACAAGGGAGATGGGATCCTGCTCGCATGGAAACTATAGTCTAATGAAGAGTCAGAGAGTAAGCAAGTAATATAAATATGTAGTTATAGATTGTGATAATTGCTATGAAACAAAAGGACAGGATGCTATTCAAGAGTAATACAGGAGAGACTAATTGAGACCGGAAGGTCAGGGAAGGCCTTTAAAAGGAGATGGCATTTCGCTGATTCTTGAAATATGATAAGGACCCAGTTTCGTGAATAGTGCAGGAAATAACTACCTTTCCTACTGTAACAACTCCCAAAATCTCCACTGCTTTTGATGGGCTTCAGGATGTGCTACCCCAAAATATGGCATTTTGGCATACTGAACATTTTAAACTGAAAGAGTCTGACAAAGCAGCAGAAGCAGGAAGGTCACCTGGACCTCCCCTCTTACCTTTTTCCCTGAAACAGGTTGTAGAACCCTCATATGTGACAGAGGAAATGAGTATCATTATTTTCAAGACAAAGGGACACTGAGAAGAATGCTAACATGTTTCCCCAGTTTACTGCTCTTGCTTTGTACTCCTTGGCCTATCATATTTCTACAGACTGCCCATCCTTCATCAAACTTAGCATGAAAATACTCAGGTCTATATTGTTTCTCCTAGCCTTCACTTTCTTATAAAGGTTCTCATGTCATGTGAAACTTCTATTAAATATTTTTTTTCTCTTGTTAATTTTTCTTTGTCTGTTTAATTTTCAGACCCAGCCACATACCCTAAGAGGGTTGAGAAAAATTTTTTCCTCCCCTGCACTTTCCTCAGCTCATATAGCTCCTCTGAGGTCTAGATATTCATAGCTCTATCCAAATGCCTCAAACACTCAAGACCTCAAACAAAAATCCAAAATTAAACTAATACTCCCAAACTGGTTCCTCATCTCTTATTCCATGTGGCTATTAAGGTTGTTTCTTCTATCCTACTCCTTTCTGGATTCATCTACTATTTCAACCAAGGCAGAAACTTGGGCATTGTCCTGAATTCTTCACTCTCTCACCTATATCAAAGGACTGACCAAATACTGCAGGTTCTACCTTCTTAATATCATTTCTAAATTCCTATTGCTAAGACTCTTACTGATTTCTATTTCATTTCTTGCCTTAATTTCATCATAGCTTCCTCTCTGACCTGTGATCGAATTGCTCTACTCACTGCTACATTTCTAATAGACAAATCTGATCATGTCATGCCCTGTAACAAGTCTCAGTTGCTGTCTACTTATAAGCCCCCCGTTATCTTGTCCCAGACTTTCTTGTCACTCTGCCCTGTCACACACTGTATTTCAGACATGTCAAGGTACTCACCTTCCCCCAAATACCCCTCCTGCCCTTTAGCTATTCCAACTGCTGTAACTTTGAAAATTCTATTCCCTCCCACTCAGCAAACTTTTCAAGATTTATCTCAGGCACTATCTCCTCTGGGAAAACCTTCCCTGACAATCCCCATGTAAAGACAGTTTCTTCTTCTCAGCTCCACAGCACCCTGTACATTTAGCTATTAGGAATTTATAATATTCATTTCTGTTACTTCTCTGTCAGGCCTACAGTGAACTCTCTAAGTCAGGGACTAAGACTCTGTCTCTGGATCCTCACACCTGGACAGATAGAGGCTCAGTAAATGAAGTTTCATGGCTAAGTGAATTAGCCAATTCTCCCTTTCTCTGTTTAGAAAGCAGACAGTAGACATCTAGAGCAATGAAATGCAGGACAGGTCCATTTGATAGGAGTAGGTTCGTGTCCAATGCATGTTGAAGTGTGGTCATGCTTTAACTAGAAACAGAACTATAGTTCAGGCATTGAACTATTAGCTGGGGACTATTGCCTTTTTGTGAAGGGCAAAGTTAAATCAGCTTAGTAATTAGATTAGTCCATATTTTAGCCATATTCTGATATTAAAATAATTGTTTACAAGTATATAACACTGTAAGATTTGACAGAGCCCTTTTATAACCATCTTCTTATTTGATCTGCATGAGAACTATTGAGGTAGCCAGAGTAGGTTTCAACTAGCTCCATTTTACAGAACAGAAAACTGTTTCTCACCAACATCAAACAACGAATCTATTTATTAATCAGTTTAGGCCCTACCTCATACCAAAGAGGAGTTGCAATTGCTTACCAAAAAAAGGTGCACAGGAAAATAGGACTGAAAACAAAAAAACACACTAAACACTGGAGTGAAGGAAGAGGAGTCGGCTACCAGAGGAGGTCAGTCGGGTTTCAAACCCAAGGTTTCTGATTCTCAGTTTGATTCCCTTTCAGCCCCATTTGACTGCCTCCAAAAGATTTTGAACCACTGGGTGGTGATTGGCAGGAGTTTTGTTTGCATTAAAAAAAAAAAAAAAAAAAGAGCAGCAACAATTTTGACCTCATAAGGGAAGTAGCCCAGAATCTGTTAGAATAATCTCCCATCAAATGTAAGCACTGAAAATTAAATCCGAACTTGAATTACCGCAATTATCCTGCTAGGACTAGAAACCTAATCAGCCAACAGAAAGAGACAAGGTGAAATGAGCTGAGACCACAAAGAAAATTGGTCCATGAGGATGCAGGGGCCTCGGTTTGTTTTTCCAAGCTACATATATACGGGAACATTAATTAGATCAAAAGGTGACTTGGTTTCAGAGGTAAACTAATTCAATTTTGATCACATCACATTTTACAGACATCCGCCTGCTGCTAGATTTGTTGAGAGTTTAAACTATAATGTGGCTTTGGGTGGATCCTGTGACTCAACCAGACTCACAGTTACCATTTTCCTAAGTGTTTTACTGAAATTGAAAATGATAATACCTATAAAAGCTCTCCAGTGCTGACATTTCCAAGTCTCTACCAGCACAAACAAAATTAGAAAATGGAAAATATAACCTTTCTAGCCTTGTACTTTCTTCACAGGGTATAAAATTGAAATGCAGTTCATATTCCAACATCATAAGCAAATAGCAGAAATGATAATGACAAGAGAGTGATAATAATAATTGCAGCTATTTTTTTGCGAGCTTTTACTCTGGACCAGGCACTTTTCTAAACACTTTAGATATGTTACCTTATTTAATTCTCACAGCAACCCTATGAGGGAGGAACTATCATTACGTCCATGCTATAGATGTGGAAAACAAGATACAGGGAGGTTAAAAAAGTTGCCTAGGTTCATGCAGCTAACAAGTGCTGGAACTGTAATACTAACGCAGACAATCCTGCTACACACAGACATGCAGATGATCCTAATTTATAGTTATTTGGTCATGTAGATGGAGTATATATTTTGTGGATTGTTTCTGACTTTTTTTTACTTCCTCTTGCTTTTCTGGCTGTTTATATCATTGCCAAATTCACATTTCAGTAGTAGGGTCTCAGGGTAAGTAAAGATACTACTAAATTTGTAGAAAGTTGGGCAAATTTCTTCAAGAAGTGTGGATACTTTTCAGTTTTCTCCCTTGATGTTTGCTACACTGATTTCTATCATGCTTTGCAGCTTTAAAATCACTTCTTCACATGTATATAGCTAACCCTGGGGTTGCCATGGAGATTTAGATCAATGCTACTAGCAGGGGCATGATTTGCATATTCTTTTGATTAGTGGGGGTACTCGCTAATCCCTGCCAAATTCTCCCATCCACTGCCATGACTAATCTCATGTGTTGGCGATATATGAGATTCATGAATGTTAGGAACTGATTTCTCAGGTTATTTAACACTTCTCTTCTGTTCAGTAACAGCTTAATTAAACCTTGAAAAAAAAAAAAAGGTCAACAGAAAAATAAAATCAAGTCTTTTAGGAAATTAGTTAATGAGGAGGGGAAGTAGAATTCATTGCTGTGAGGAAGAGCAAAGAATATAATAATACAGGGGTGGGAAAAAGTAGGTTTCCAGTTGTTTGTATGGAAATACTACAAATAAATAATACCATAATTAATTAATAAATAATAATTTAAGAATAAACTCACCATTGTAAACCTACTTTTGCCCACCCCTGTATAATACAACATAAATGATCATCCTCACCAACTATCATTTATTAAGAGTCTTCTCTGTACTTGGCAGCGTGCTAGGTACTTTCCTATGTTATTTCATTCCATTTTCACAATAATATCATATCAGGCCGGGAGAGAAGAGTTTGAGTCACATGTCCAAATGCATACAGCCATCAAGTGATACCATCTGAACAGAGCTGGACCAGCCAAGTGTGTCTGACTCCCTCCACACCACCTGAGTGGAACTATAGGTGTTTACTTTCCATGTACTATCTTGATTCTCTACAGAACAGAAAGAGGGCTAATGGTGAGAAGCTGCAAGGAAGCAGATTAGGGCTGACTTTAATGAAGGCATTTCTAACAATAAAGGCTGTCCAAAAATAGACAGAATGGATTATCTTGGGAACTAATCAGTACCTTGTCACTGGAAGTGTTCACATAGGGGCTGCAGGGTTCATGCAGACCCGCTAAACACTTATCAGATGTTGTAGAAGGGATTCTTGCATGTATTGAATGAATGAATCATCATGGACCTTTGTCAAAGCTCCAACACAAAGACCACCAGAGAAACCTGTTGGTCATAAAAAGCTGGACATGTGAAACATGCTGAGTAAAAGAAAATACTCCCTTGACATAGTCTCAGTGGTGGCTCAAAAGGGAAGACTTAGAGAATAGTACTTATGGGGTTTTAGGGGCTGGGGTTAGTTCTAAGGTGGGTTTTGGGCAGAATTTTATAAGTATGTCCCGTACAAATTCAGTTCAGAATTTGGAAACTAGGTGAGTTGCTGGAATAGCCAGTGGTCTTATCCTTGGTACACATGAGCCATGTGGAATTATTCTTAAAACAGTCCAAGCCAAGGAACAGTAAGACACAAAGAAACTGTCACAAACAACAGGAGACTAAAACATTATTATTAAATGCAACGTGTTTTCCTGGATTGGACCCTGGAACATAACAAGGGCATTAGTGGAAACACTGGTGAAATCCAAATAAAGTCTAGGGTTTAATTGATAGTAATGTACCAGTGTTGGTGTCTTAATTTCGACAAATGCATTAGATGGCAGGGGCCATCTAGTTTGAACAGAGTGTCTATTTAACCGGAACTACGGGAAAATAAATAATGAGATTTGATGGGGTTGGAAAGGATGTATCTGAAATAAGAGCAATTTGTCACTTATTGTGTTTTTCCAATTTTATCATTTCCTGAGTTAAGGGGACCACCTTGACTACACAAATGACACTGTACCAACATTAGGGTGAGAAGGCAGCTGCCCGGTCTATGGCGAGAAGCATGGACACTGTGTCACTGCTAATGGAAAAGCAACAAGTAAAAAGTAGCGAAGCCCATGCTACGGTGTTTTCCTGAGGGATACAGCTTCCTAAACCACCAACCCGAGAGCAAGAGGTGAACGCAGGTCAAGGCCAGCTCCTTCATGTCGCATTGCATTAGAAACAGCACTCTCGTTCTTCCTAAGCTGCGCTGTGAGATTCGTCAGCATGAGGACTGCCAGCGCCAGATATTATGAATTTCAAGTCTTTACCTTTTAGAGGAGCCGGCTGCAGATGGTGTTTGTGATCGCAGCAGAGGAAATGCCATTTAGGGGAAAGTGTATTGATAATATAATGGCTTCTTTTCTAACTAAGGATATTTGGCGTGCACTTCCAGTGGTATTTACTTTTACTTGCCCAGGAAGCTTGAAGCTCCTTTGCTCCACCCTGCAAAAATATTGATATTATTGGTAATGGACAAAGCTTTCATTTGCCTTTGCAAAATAAAGGCTAGGCGTTGTAATAAGTCAACGTTTGTTAATGAGTTTGCAAATGATAACTAGAAACAGTATTTAGTTGTGTCCAAGATAACCTGTCATTTCCACTTTTCAAGCTATAGTCTTAATGGAAGGATGAAAACAAGAATCCTGGATTTGAGTCTCAGTTCCCCTACCAACTAGTCTTGGGGCTTTAGGAAAACTCTGTCTTACACTCTGGACTTCTATTTCCTTGTCTATTAAATAAGAGATCTATGTACATGAAACCTCTTTGAATTTAATTAATCTACTACTAATCAGAATACAATGACCATGGAACTTTATCACAAAGCCATAGCATTATTTGTCCATCATATTCAGTTGCTCCATCAGATTGAAAAAGTCATGAAATAACAGGAAGCCAGAAGCCCCCGTGCAGGCTCTCCACTTAATGCAGAAGGCACTGAGCCATGTGGCAGAGTGGTTAAGAACATGGGCTCTGCAACTCAAAATTTAGGTGTGAATCTTGTTTCCATAGCATGTTAGATATATGACCTTAGCAGGCTAATTAACCTCTCTGTTCCTGAGCTGCCTCAACTCTGAGATGAAAATAACAACAGTACCCACATCCTCGGGTAATTAGGAGCACTGACTGGGTTAATAATTGTAAAGACCTTAGCATGTAGTTGGCATATAGTGCTCACACAATAAACTGTAGTTGCTATTTCTGTTATTCTTCTTGTTGATATATGTTATTAAAGCCAACTTTATCTGCACACATATCTGGACAAAAATAGCCAGAACCTTCCATCTACCGTAGACTAATGAAAAGTTACTGATATACAATTGAGACCTCCAATGTTCTCCCATCTCCTGAGCCAGCTTGGCCTGGGCTGTCTGGAATAAAAAAGAATAATAGCAAATAATCTATGTGTCAAATGCTGGTCCTTTGTATGTATTAATTAATTTAAGCCTGACATTGAGGTATTATTATTATCCCTAATTTTTGGATGAAAAACTGAGTCATAGGGAAGTTAAGCAACTTGTCCAAGTGACAGCGAGTATATATCAGAGGCAAGATGTGGACCCAAACAGCCTGGTTCCAGAGCCCCTGCTTTGAACAGTATGCTTTGCTGCCGTAATAGAGAGTGTTTAAGTGCCGCACTCATTACAAACCTGATCTCTAATCCTTAGGTAATCTTGCAAGATAGGCATTATGTTTATCTCAGTTGTTATAGATGGGGAAAGTGAGGTTCAGAAAGACTAAATAACTTGCCCAACATTACATAGCTAGGGAGTGCCAGAGTCTGCCTCCACAACCTGTGTCCTGTCCACTCTACCGCATTTCCTCTTAGCAAAAAGAAGATTCAAGTTTTGTTTTATTTTGTTTTTAATTCAGAGGCATTCTAGTGGGAGATGAAGGCAAATTTTACTCAGTGTCAAATTTCTAGAAATGTTGAATAACTACAACACCAACGTTCTCTCTGGGAAATATGCAGAGCCCTCCCATAACGAGGCACAGCAACAACAGCCTGGCCTTCGGGGAAGGTGCCTGGTGCTAGTCCAAGCCCCACAGGTGCTGGGAGATCTGCAGATCTTTCCACCAAGAAGATTTTCTCTTATATAAAGGGAAAGAGTTACTGAAGCACATAAAGAAAGCTTTCATATGAAACTCTAATTTGTTCAACCTACCTAAGACCGAATCTTAAACGAGCAAAATAGCATTCTGACTAAAGCCCATAATCACATCACTTTTTATGTGATGAAACACAATGAGATGCTTGGAAGAAATGACTGTGGAACAAATTCACCCTATTTAATTCTTGGGAGAAGAGCCCTTCTAGATCTACCCTAGAAGTAGTAAGATGTCAATGAGGCCAATACATTTTTTGTGATACACTAGGGAAACATACCTAGTAAAATGTAAAACAAAGCTAATAATGACTGTGTCTTTCTCCTTAGATTTTTGGAAGTATGGCCCACAAAACATGTTCCAAAAGGCATTACAGTGAACAACAAAGGGTTGGAAAAATATATAAGTTCTGTGATTTTTTTATGCTTTTCCCAATGATATTATTGTCATATAATTCCTTATTTCAATTTTGTATAAAAAATGTCTTCCCAATTCAACAAGTTCTTAAAACTAAATATAAAAAAGAAGACCGAAAGGAAAACTTATATTTTAAATATAACAGTGACTTTTACTTGCCCAGTATTTTAATATCATATCATCCTTTCTAAAGCCACAGTCAGCAAAACCTGAAGAAAAACATGCAAATTCAAACTCTGTTGAGGATCTTTATATGAGAATATTTATATTAAATAAAAGTGTTTTTTGAATCATAATCCAGCACACAATGGCTTATTTACTTATACTTCATTCTAAGCTGATACAATTTTTATAGTTTTTCTGTTTTGGTTCTGTGCGTTATATAGCTCCAGGTTCTCCAAAATTTTATAGGGGGTCAATCTGTCATCCAGCATTTAAATATGAGTAGACAGAAATTTCCAAATACTCCATCCTGGAGCCATAGTCCCTGGACCCTTCAAAGACCTTTCATTGAAAATTTACCATAAACAAGCTCTGACCTCCAAGTTGAAGACTGGGTTTAACTAGAGCACATGTGCAATTATCCCTCAAGCATGCAAAGAATGTTGGACTATTATGTAGTTGGTAGATATTTTACTAACATTTTATTGAGTACTATTACTTCTGCAATAATGGTACTCAAGCACAAGTCTAAGATGTGATAGTAAACAAAACTCAGAAAATATGAATTCGAATTCCTCCACACGTCTGGGCTTTCCAATGCCTAGGAGACAGTGGTCATATGCCACTCGAGAAGGGGCAGGAAAACTGAGAGAGACACCCCCCTCTACTCAATCTAGATGCATAGGGCAGGGATGGCGGGGATAATAACTGAGAGAAACCCCACAGGCCCTGAGAACCTTCAGTATGCTGAGTACCCCCCATTGGCCCTCTACTGCTGTGATGGGCAAGAAATAAAACAGAGAAGACCCCCTCCCGCCAGGGTTCTAGTAACAGAGCCTGCTGGAATAGGGGGTTCGGGAAGGAGAACAGACAAACTATCCAGGCACTTCAGATTGAAAGTACTGCTAAAGAGAAGTTGTGATCCTGCTCTTAAATAAGGTGAAACCCATGGTGAATTGAATATAACTAAAGCAACAACAACAAAGCTCAGATCCAGAGCAATCTAACAGCAGATTGATCCCAAACCAAATACTAATGGCCTACTAGAAGAAAAGGTATTTCCACTTTTGGACAGTGATAAAGTTTACCTCAACTTCTCTTATTTTATACATAATGGCTTTTACTAAAACAGAATTTACATAAACAAATAAAACAAAAGACTTACAAAAAGGAATAAAATAAGAAACATTCTCAAGAGCTAAAGCATCAATAGAGCCAGTCCCAGAGATGGCCTAGGTGAAGGAATGCATATAGAATTTCAGCATCGAGATGGAAGTTATAAGTAGAGAAATATGGAAACACTATAAGTGAAATGTGAAATATCAGAAATAAATTTTTAAGGGATTATCAGTTGACTGGATATAGCAGACAATGGAATTTGTGACTTGGAAACATGGGAATAGGAAGTATCTCTAAAAACAGAAAGAAATAAAAAAATTAAAAAACTGAAACAGAGTGTTTGATATTTGTGGGACAATTGCAAACCATCTGACATGACTGATTGGAGTCCCTGGGGATGAAAGAGAAATGAGCAGAAAAAATATCTGAGAGGATATGGCCAACAATTTTTCAAAATTTATAAGAGAAGATCTGAAATATCCAAGAAGCTCATAGAGCCCTGGTGTGTGTGGCTCAGTTGGCTGAGCACCATCCCATGCACCAAAAGGTCACTGGTTCGATTCCCAGTCAGGGCACAGACCCAGGTTTTGGGTTTGATCTCTGGTCAGGGTGTATGCAGGAGGCCACTGAACGATGTTTCTCTCTTTCTCTCTCTCTCTCTCTCTCTCTCTCTCTCCCTCTTCCTTCCCCTCTAAAATCAATAAAAAGATATTTATACAAACAAACAAACAAATAAAAACTAAAAAACCAGATATAGTCACCAAGGCCGGAAGATGATTTTTTGAAAAGACTAATAAAATTTTAAACCACTAGCAAGACAGATGAAAAAAGAGAGAAAAAATGCAAAGTGTTAATATGATAAATGAAAATGAGAGCATCACTAGAAGTGCTACAGACATTAAAAGGATAAAGAAGACGCTATGGTAAACAACTCAATAGTAAGACAAAAGACCTAGTAAAATACAGGGAAAACATGCTTCAATAAAGAAGATGTACAAATAGCCACCTAAGCACATGAAAAGTACTCAACATCATTAGTCAGCAGGCACATGCAAATTAAAACCAAAATGTGATGCCACTGTAAACACACAAAAACAGGTAGAATGGAAAATAACTAACAACCCCAAATGTTGGTGGTTATCTGGAACCCTCAGAATTCTCATTGGTGGAGTGTAAAATGATGTGAAAACTTTCAGTGCTTAAAAGTTAAATTTATATCAACCGTATGACCTCACAATTTCACTGCTAGGTGTTTGTGCTCCTCCAAAATTGAAACATACACCCCCCAAAATTTTATAAAGATTGTTTATCGAAGCTTCACTCATTGTAGCTCTGGAAACCATCCAGATGTCTCCACAATGAGAGAGCAGGTAAACAACCAGCATATTCATGGAATGAAATACTCCTCAGCAATAAAATATAATGACTTACTGATACACACAGATATATGGGTGAATTTCAAAAACATTCTGGATGAAAGAAGTTAGACACAATAAAAGCACATACAATAAGGTTTCCATGTTTCCATTTGTATAAAGTTCTAAAATAGGGAAAACTAACCTATGTTGATAAGTAAGTTCAGTGGTTGCTTCTGGCAGTAGAGGGGTGTTGATTAGGAAAGGGCATAGGAAACTTTCTGGGGTGATAGAAATTTCCTATATCTTACATATGGATTATATGAGTATGCATTTTTCAGAACTGATCACTGTCTACTTAAGATCTGAGCACTTTAATATATGTAAATTATACCCAAATAGTAAAAATCTTTAAAAAGTAATATACAGTCAACTTCTTGTGTGTAGATATGGGAAACCAGTTAGGGAAGGACAGCAATGAAAATTGGGAAGAGAGTAATTAGTAGAGAATACTTCCAGGAGGATTTCTCTAGGGAGATATGTGTAGTCTTCCTGTTCCAGAATCATATGGAATACCTGTTAAAATGTATATTCTTGTGTTCCAACCAAATCAGCTGGGAATTCCCAACTTTAACCAGTTTCACAGAGGATACCGATGGCATACACTAAAGTTTTGGAACAGTTGGGTTACAAAATTTTCAGCCCAGAATACAAAATTTTTCCACATAGAAATAGTGTAGACAACACTGAAGCTAACGCTTGAAATGTGATTTTGGATATTTTCATGAGTTATGAATGTTATGAGTCAGCTTTCGTAAGTCTACAAAATCAGATTATTTTATTTCCTTGAAATGACTTGACATTGTAATTTTTAGTTGGATGTTTGAAATTTAGCATCTGACAGAATCTATAACTTTAACTGAGGTTCTAAATTTTCCTCTTAATTAGATGAATTGGCAATATCTATTCATGTAAATATGTTTAAGAAAAGTGAGCTATAGTGTATAATACAATAGTTTTACTTCTATTAAGCATAAAGCATTTGTAGAATTGCTGTTGGAACATAAAGTCACCTGCCTTGGATTGATTATAACCAAAGACTTGTGATCAGAATGGTAACAGCCAATCAATGAACCAATATTTGTTCAAAATCTATTATATTTGAGAAAGATGGCATTACATGGGCCTGCTTTAAAGACTGGCCCCAATGTTCATTAACTGAGGAACTCTGTCTCATTATTTAACCTCTTGGAGCCTCAGTTTCCTCAGTAGTAAAGTGAGGAAAATATTCACCTACCTTGCAGGATTGCTGTAAGCATTTGAGTTCTACCCATAAAGTATTTATACTAGGGACTGGCCCATAGCTGATGCTTAACAAATGGTAGCTGTTGGCCACACAGTCTTAGCCACTAAAGCGATTAATTAAGCCTCTTTTTCTTAATGAGAAGGAGCAAAGAAACTGTTGACCAAGACAAAGAATCAAATAGATAACACAATTAGAGAATAAAATCTATTATGAAAAAAAAAATAGGAACCTGATTTCTTACCTTTGGGTTCACCTTTCCTTATCTTTGGAGTGTTAAGATCTGTAGGACAGGGTTATGTTGTGATTTAGGGGAAACAGGACAAAAAGCTTGCTTGAGTTGCTTCTAGACTATATAGTCTGTTTTATTCAGTACTATACATGCCTGCAAACGAGGAGATTCTCAGCGCATAGCTTGGATTTAGTCCCGTCCAGCTCAGTAATCATGAACTTGACTAACTTTGTTCTCTGACTATTTTGGCATACTACTGTGTAGCAGTGGTTAACTGAGAAGTCATGGAATCTTCAGGATTCAATCAATAGTTTTTTCCTCACATAAATGACATTTTAAGTTCATATTGTTATTAGTCCTGTGCTATTGATTAGGTAGATAAATAGAAGTATTGAATATGGGCATTGCTTCCTAGAAATTTATCATTTAGTAAGGGAAATGAGTACAGAGTCTAACACAATATGAGAAAGTTTAGAATGAGTGTCATATGACTGGTTTAGCTAGTAAGGACTACGAGAGTTCTAAGGGTGATGAAATCTTATTTGGTTGGGGGAGGGGAGAGAAAAGGCATCTCGGAGGATGTAAACCAGTCTGACACACATTTAAGTCCCTGGTTAAATTACACCTCCTCAGTGAGGCCATCCCATATTCAGCCAGCAGAAGGCATCTATCCTAGTCCTGTTCCCCTGTGGCTTTTTGTATTTCCATTACAGCACTTATCACAGTGTGTCTGGTATTAGCAAGATGGGCGACCAGACTGTGCCTTCTTGGAAGGCAGGGCTTATGGCTCTTTCATCTTGGCACCTTCTTGGGTGTGTAGCGCATCACAGAGAGGGCGCTGCCTATAGTACACACTAATGAATTGGGCAAATCCCTCTAGGTGTAATGGAAGCAAATGGATTGACTGAGGCGGTTCTCCTAGGGAAGGAAGGAGCAAGGACTTGAAAGGTATGTTGAACTGGACGGTCGTAGTCTTGTTTATAGAAGAAAGTCAACCACCCCTTGCCCCCAACTGCTTGGCATTCAGTGAAGCCAGTAAAGATTCACTTCACTTTTTATATAGGGAAGAAACATGATGAATGGCATTTGGAGACCTTACCATATTCCGTTATATTAGCTAGCAATACAGCTAGAAAAGCATCTTCTTACTCAACTAAAATGACTATTACAAAGAATGCCAGAGTATGCGGTCTTTACAGAGATGCATGCATGGAACCAACCAAAGACAGAGTCCCGGTAAACATCTGCAACCCTGACTCCTCTGGAGCCCTACTATGTCCCTAAATAATGCCCTATTGTCATGCAAGGTAAGGCTCCTGAATCATAACTTAGTCACCTAACAACATAGTAACGGATAGAGCATGTCGGGAAAGAGTCAATATTTGGACATTGCAGGTCCACGCTGAACTAGACATAGGGAGTTAGTATAGGTAATGCAGTAGAGCTTTGCATCTGGGAGACATGTATAAACCCTCTTTAATATATTTATGACCATACCTGTTATTTACAACTCCTGTTGAGTAAGATTTTTTTAAAAAAAATGTATTTTAGCCTTGGTTGGGTGGCTCAGTTGGTTGGAGCATCGTCCCATAAGCAAAAGGCTGCAGGTGCAATTCCCACTCAGGGCACATCCCTCGGTTTGAAGTTAGATCCCTGGTCGGGGCGTGTACAGGAGGCAACCTATCCATGTTTATCTCTCACATTGATATTTCTCTCTCTCTTTCCCTTCCTCCTTCTCTAAAATTAATAAAAACATATTCTCGGGTGAGGATTAAAATATGAAAAATAAAAAATAAAAATTTCTATTTTAGAAGCCAATATTATCATGTCACATTAGATAACAGCAGCTAAATTTTAAGAAACACTAATAACTTATTCAGAAACTTGCAAAACAAAGTAAGCAGATTTAAATGTAACTATTTTTAACATTCTCACAAATGAGGCACTATTACATTAAAACATAGTTTACCAAGCCCTGGTCAAACAATTCTTTCTAAAGAGAATGTAGATATCATGTTTACATTTGGTATAAAGATTCAGACTTTCACATGGATAGATTAGAGAGTTATCCTTTGACTATGTATATTATAATCAAATTATTTTATTTGAAATAAAGGCTCTTTTCCTTACTACATACCCCATGAGCATTTCAAATGGGACTTGATTTACATACAACTTTCTGGAAACAATTTAATTGTATAGAGACACAGTTGTTCTGTGCATTGTTTACATTTTGGGGCATGCCCAGTGGCACTGCAGGAATGAAAAGAAAAGTTATGGCATATCTGTCTTTCTCCCATGGGCCTGGTATCCCAGGGCAAACTTACAAAACCTCTTCTACCCAAGAGGCACTTGCTTCCTGCCGATACTCTCCTTGCTCTACAAGAGCTCAGCTGTTGTGATGAATTGTCTTACTGCTCAAGACCTCTTCCCTTCCAACAGTGTTCACAAATCCAAAGTCTCCAATTTTGAAAGCAAATGGCCAAAGACCAATATAGACTTCCGGCGTACATTCTAAAGACACAATGTGAGGAGAGTCTTTCTGGTCAGTTTTATAAGGTCAGCATAGATTGTTTAATCATGTCCAAAGCAAATATATTGAAATAGTTTTGAGTGTTCTATGCAGCCATTGTAGATAGAGCCATTCACTCAACAAACACTAAGTATCTACTGAGCCCCAGACGCAGGTCTAGGCCGTCAGAACTGCGTATTATGAGGAGGCACTGCCCAGGGACAATGGCCTTAGTGTTTACAATGAGTGATCTATGGAACAGCTGAAAGTACACACCTACGTCCTCTGAAAAATGGACTGAGTGGTTATTGATAAAACAAACAATAGATCATTTTCTAAGTCTCTATCGATAAGAAAATTAACAAATATGTTTTTTTCCTATAGAAGGCCCATAACCAGCCAGAAACGGAGAAAAACATAAAGGGACCTTGAAAAGCTGAAGTAGTCACGACAAACAGAAATCAGCACAGCAAGGACAAAAACACTCAGAGAAGTAAATAGGTGAGCTAAAACACGTTGATTAAAAACAAGACTAAAATAGGCTACAGAAATTCAGATTCCTTAACTTAAATAAGCCATGAACATGAGGGCTTCAGGGCTGTGAGGGGTTACACAGAGCATAGCTACTGTTTGTACCTTAGCCTCCCTGAGAACCAAAGAAGAGGCACGAGACTTAACTGGAGGATGAGGGATTTAGGGTGAATCCTCCTGCCTTGAGAGCTGTTGAAATGACTTCTTTAGAGAGCTTCTGGGTGCAGTGGCTGGGACAGTCTCATCTCTATACCAGGGGTGAAGATTTTTTCCTGTCTAAAGGCAAAGAGATAAACTACCTGACCTTTCTGGGGACTCGCCCTTCTTTGGTTGTATAATCCTTTCCTCTAGTCTCTTTTGCACTATGCTATTATGCTATATTGCATCAGGTACTTTTAACATTCCTTTCAAAAAAGAAACTCCAGTCACTGTCAATCTGTCGCATATTTTGCATTCATTTCTGCAAAGCGTCTCAGTTTGCCATGAGCATGCATCCACTTAAACAGACACGTCTATTTATAATATTTCATCAATCAATCTAGAAGTCTTTTGTAAGCATAAACTTGGTTGGTGCTTGAATCTAACCAAAGAGCTTAAACGGCAATCTGATAATTTCCAATTAATGTATGCACATGTTAACGCAATAATTGGTTGGTGAGAATTACCTGTGTCACAGACCTTACTCAGCTAAGAAGTAATGTATACATTCCACTCAAATACTTTACAAGCGATGAGTTTAAATGTTTCTGCTGCATGTACGTCAACCTGAGATAAGGGACACGGACACTGTAGTCTGTTCCTTAAATGATGATTATAAGCTGTCTCCCATCTGACATATGGAAACTTCTTAGAGGCATGAATTGTGAGCATCAAAAATTGAAATGCTTAGCCCACCTCAGAAATTCTGTAATGATTTGCATCCCTAATATTGCCCTTGGTACCCTAACCACTGAAATGAGTTTTTTTTCTCCCTTTCCTGGGGAGATCGGTTGAAAATAACCAAATAAACGGTGTCCATGCAACATCGGAGCCTTCGTTTGCAGAAGCTCGGGGACCACTCCAAGTAGTCCAGAGACCCTGCCAAGCACTCAGGAGGGAAAGCTTAGCAATCCCAGTTAGTCCCATGAATAGGCGCATGTTACACAGCAGTTTCGGGACAAGGGGAAGGGTTTCGAAGAGACAAAAATTGCA
The DNA here is from genome assembly GCF_054644295.1 of Miniopterus natalensis. Taxonomy (NCBI): domain Eukaryota; kingdom Metazoa; phylum Chordata; class Mammalia; order Chiroptera; family Miniopteridae; genus Miniopterus; species Miniopterus natalensis. The sequence continues at coordinate 5,063,461 of NC_142103.1, read as the reverse complement.
AAGAATAATCACTCACTTGGGCAAAATGTTCTGGCAAAAGAAAACGTTCAGAGGGGCTGGCGTTCTCGGGGACCCTGCCTAGGTGAACGTTAAAGTGCAAAGGATGTCACTTAGCTTGGCGAGGCTACTTCCTCCAGATAATATGAAGCTTGGCAAAAAGTTTCCCAAGAAGAGTTGTCGTTTTCCATTTAGTTATGTGGTCAGATTTATCATAAAAAAGGTCGTCCCTGGAGTGACTGCGACCCTCCACAGGAAGCCCTGTCCTCCTGTTTCCAGAGGCTTGAAGGCGGAGGCTCCAGGGCTCCTCTGGCTTGTTTTCCTCCGCGGCCCTGGGCGTTGGTCCCTCAGCCCTCGGCCGCCTCCCCAGCGCCGTGGAGGCCGGTCCCCTCCCGGCTCCCTGACAGCCTGGAGCGCCCAGCTGCTCGGATTTCCCCGTGGGTACACCTAATCGGATCCTCAGAGTTAACGTGGAACTGTCCACTTTTCCTTAGCTCCCCATTGCCTTCTCTTACTTTCCTTTTGCTAAGCTTAAAGCAAAATACATTTGAAGCTAATTACAATCGTGTATTCTCTTGTCTTCCTTTAGAAATTCAAATGAATGTTTTGTGCTGTAAGCAAAGAATAAATGCAGATCTGGAGGGAGGAAATCTCTCTTGAATCAGCCAGTGTCGCGGTTCTCTAAACATAAACAGGACTTTACATAGACACATTCACTCTAACAATTAATATCTAAAATTCCTCTTAGAAAAACAACAACAAAGGAAGCATTTTTCAAGAGCCCATATTCAACAGCCAAACATCATGGAGTACAAGTAACTCAAGAGCCCCTGTCCCATCCGGAAAGAAAATATCTCAGCAGAAAGATCCCCAGCCTAATTTTGTTAATTTTTAACAAGGCACAAATGTTCAAGATAACCTTTCAAATCTACATCCTTCAAAAACATTGCTTAAATAAATCTTACCTGAATACGATTTCCTTAACAAAGCCATGCTTCTTTATAAGCTGGTCCTACCCAGACAACTGCTGTCTACATTTGGAGCAGACACAGAGAGAGGAGATCAGAAAAAGTTTAAGGCATATCTAAAGTATTCTCCAAGGTACTGGCCAGAAACATCAAGCCCATACTCGCGGTATAGAGAGATCATTAATGGGCATTAGTGACAGACCATTATGACTCTCACAGATCATTAATGATTCATCATGTAGCGGTATTGTTCTGGCAATAATCAGACCATTGCTTGGACTCAGATATAAGCTTCACCCATACTATTTGCTTAAACTTATTATTTCCAAGCAGAAAATTTTATTTTGCCTTCTAAAATTACAAAAAATACTCTGTAACAGGATCCCTCAGCACATTAGAGGCACTTTTGAAGCTAGCTGCCTTCCTTGGTAGGCACTTCTCCCACTGTTAGGAATCTTGTAGTCTGAAAGGCTCCCCAATAGCTTTTGGGATGCAGAAAATGTGTCTTTTATTTTGAAATTAAATTATTGATGAACGGAAAATGCTACAAGCAAAACAGACATTTATAAGTGTTACAGTTGCTCAATCCTCTGTAACAATTACTTGTAAAATGTTGAAATTCTGAGTGAATTTTGAGTTTCTTGCCAAAAAATACATTTTCATATTGAAGTCCTTTGTTAAAAATTTAGAGAATCTACTAGCAGCCTATGTCTAGGCATCCAGCTAATTAGAACAAAAAACAAGAATGTAGGCTGTTTTAGCATTTCATCTTACATGTTACTGAAGCCCTCAACAGTGTTAATATAGGAATCAAAATTTTAAGGAAAAGCGAAACCCCAAACCAACTTGCCATTCTTTTTATTTTGCCTTATGAAAGATCCACTCTTTTGGTTAAAAATTCAAATGGAAATGGAAATTCAGTTATTCTGGGAGCAAATGAGTCTTTCCTATCGAACAGATTGGATTCTCCTTCTGTGTGGCTCTGGGAAAACTTCCCTTGAGTCAGAGCAAAAGGAAATCTGTCCCAAGGTCTGAATATTGTCACTATCAATGAATATTGAAGATTTACTGACACCCACAAGAAACTATATTTATTGAATCCCACCACCCATGCTCAGTGCTATATGGAAAGGCAGATTGTGTATTTCCAAAAGCATTCCATAAACTTACATATTTTTTTCTTAAGCTTCTCTGAATAATCAAAATTGCCTTTTTCTCTCTGCCTCTTCTTTTCCATCCAAAATGAAGAGTTAATAGACAGCTGCAAACGTTGGCCCCTCCCACAGGTACCCAGCCTCAAGGGAATCTGGTTTAGCTGCAAAACCGGATTTCAGCAGTAGGCAGAGGATGGGAAAATTTGTTTCGCACTGAAATCAAACACCTCCACCAGCAGCCTACAGCCCAAGGGCCTGAACATCAGGAGCCCTTAGAACTCTGGCGTCCGCAGAGCTGTTCTTCAGCAGGGCCGGCTTTCTGGAAGTGTGTCCTGTGCATTCATGCAGGACTCTGCTCTGAGAAGGCCCCTGTACTTGGTTTCATGCTTTGCTGTCACCATTTTGAAATTGTTTAAAAATTTTGAACAAAGGATAAAAATTTAGAACATTTTGTTTTGCACTGGGCCCTGAAAATTATGTAGCCTGTACTATCCCTTAACAACCCATTTGTTAACCAGTCAGTCACTCCTAGAAGGTCATACGATCAGCTTCTGAATGTGACCGGGGCTCTTCCCCAATGATCTGTGACTGGGAAGCTGAGCTAGTGCTCAGACCACCAGGCACAGAGTTGCACATACTCAGGTCCCTGTTTGCAAACCAAAATGGCTAATGGAAGAATTTAGGTTTCAGTGAACTCCTTACACAGGAGAGATGCCAACTTCCTTCAAACAAAAATAGCAAACCCTAATATGGAGGCAGGCTCTCCTGGCCAATGTAAGAGCTCTTTAAAAAAGGCATTTCCCAAGGGACAAAATTAAGTCATCTGAAAAAGTGGTCTTATCAGTTCTAGTCAAGAGACACAGTCTTTCTTTTAATTGTGCCACAGCTCCTTGTGGCGCTGCAGGGGCTGCATTGGTCAGCAGTGGGGAAGGAGGTCCCCTGGGATGACAGCAACTCAATCTTTGATGTCTAGACTGCACAGAAATAAACAAAGTGAGGGCTGATATAGAGCCAAATTGCAAGACAGGTGGAATTTATTTCTGATACCCTTTTTCTCCTTTCCCTCACACTAATTCTCAGCCACTCAGGGCCTCCCTGCTTCTCAGGACCTTGGCGCTGCTCTCTAACTGTTATAACTACACTGCAGGAGTTAACCCCTCTTAGGCCTGGCAGCCCCCCAGGCCCCCGTGCTTCTATCTGCTCTTACATTCCAGGTCTCCCTACTCGCCTAGTCCTCGATATGGCTGATCTTGGTCAGGTGTTATGAAGCTAAGAAATCTTGATTGAACTAACCGACATGAATTTGTAAATAAATGACAGCTCTCACAAAGGTGTTTTCATTTTGGGAAAAAAAAAAAAAGTACCTTGTTCTCCAACTGGCATCCTCTTGGGTAGTGGGACAAATGGACGGATTTTAAACAATAGGAAGGCACAGAGGATGGTAGTGCTCCCCTATCCTATTTACCTTAGGGGCATAGGTTTGTGCCGATCCAGCCCAATGACTCAGGGTAAACTAAACATAAGCACCAGACTAACTGCATTCTTTAAACGTCCCAGGCTCTTCTTTATCCCCACAGGTCCGTTCATGATCTTCCCCCAGCTTGTGATGCCCTTGTCCCTTTGTCTGTCTACTTTCAAATAGAACATGTTCTAGGAAGACTTTTCATCTAACCTCTTCACACTTCTCAAGTTGACCATGGCCTCCTTGGTCCCTTCATTATCCCCAACGCAAACATTTATCATCGAACTATTGCACTGGGTTGCATTGAGATGTTCATATGATCCCTCATTTATTGGACTATAAATGGCTAAAGGACAAGGTCCACATGCAATCTGATAAGCTCCTATGAATGAATGAACTCAACAGAGAATGGTGCATCCTAAATGGTGAATGCACTAGAACCCTGAGCCTGTATGGCTGCCATAATTGTAACACATAAATATTAGCAGGTTGTAGGGTACAGCTTTGCATGGACAGCCTTCACTTCCTTTATGATGATTTTAATTCAGATCTAATCAATAGTGGGGTCAGTGCTCAGTGCTGTGTCACTCACCCTTTTCCAATAAATGCCATCAGCAACCAACTCTTTCTGCCCATCTACCAATAGGACCCCTCTGAAGTCACAATCTATTATCTGCCCCTACAGGCAAAGTCCAACTAACAGAAGCTGACAAATCTAGTTAACTCTCTGATGAGTGGCCTTTAATCTCAGCCCAAGACATTACAGATCTCGAAGCTTTCACTGCACTGTGGTCAAGCAGCCCAAGTAAGCTTCCTCCCTTCCTGGAGGCCCCAATCAATACTCTGCCCTCCTCTTAGAGCCCAGACACATCAAAAGCAATAATGCCTGATATTTAGTCATTTCCCATTAAAATGCAAAGCTCTATCTCCAGGCCCCCTTGACAGTTTAATTGTTTTAAAATGTCTGCAGAAACTGATGTAAACAGATTTGTAGTGCATTGTTTACTTGCTGTGCCACCATGACCTCCTGGCTAATTAATAAAGAGCATTTTGCCATAAATCAGGCATCTTGGTTGTACTGATCTCTCACTTTGGGAAGAATTTTTGGGAGTAAGGACAAATACATTTTTCATTAAAAATCACTGAGTTAAAATGTTATGTCCATACAAAATTGTGCACTCAGATGTTTACAGCAGCTTTACTCATAATTGTCAAAACCTGGAAGCAACCAAGATGTCCTTCAGTAGGTAAATGCATAAATAAATTGTGGCACTTATAGGCTATGGAATATTATTCTGAACTAAGCAGAAATGAGATATAGTGCCATGAAATGACATGCAGGAACCCTCAAAGCATATTACTAGGTGAAATAAGCCACTCTAAAAAGGCTACATACTGTGTTATTCCAGCTGTATGACATTCTGGAAAAAGCTAAATTATCGAGGCAGTAAAGTGGCTGCTAGGGATTAGGGGGAGGTGGGGAGAGAGAGGAATGAACAGGCATAGCAAAGAGGATTTTTAGGGCAGTGAAAATACTCTGCATGATACCATAATGAAATACATGTCATTATACATTCCTCCAACCCCAGAGAATGTACCAAAGCAAGAGTGAACCCTAATGTAAACTATGGGCTTCGGGTGATTTTGATATGCCAGCGTAAGTTCATCAGTTGTAACAAATGTCCCACGCTGGTGGGGGATGTTGCCTGTGTGGAGACAGGGAGTACACAGGAAATCTCTACCTGCCACTCAATTTTTCTGCGAATCTAACACTGCTCTGAAAAAGAAAAAAAAAAAAAAAAAAAAAGTCTATTTAAAAAACAACAACAAATGGGTACCTAATGTATTCCAAGAGTACATATTTCCTCATGACAACCCTGTAAGGTTTTCTTTGCTTTGTTTTTTCTTTTTTTTCTTTTAATTTCTTTTTAAATGTATCTTTATTGATTTCAGAGAGAGGAAAGGAGAGGGAGAGAGAGAGGCAGAAACATCAATGATGAGAGAGTCATTGATCGAGCCCGCAACCCGGGCATGTGCCCTGACTGGGAATCGAACCCGGATCGCCTGGATCCCAGGTTGAGGCTCAACCGCTGAGCCACGCCCGGACGGGCTGTTTTTTGTTTTTTCAAGTGAGGAAACTCAAGCTAAGAGAAGTGAAGTTTCTTGCTCAAGGTCACATAGCTGGCAACTGACTGGAACACTGTCAAAATTTCAGAAGCCTGCTTGGTGGTCAAACGGGATGCCCTTTATGGTTCCCCCAACCCAGAGACTTCATGATTCTGTGCCCCCTTCCTCCATGAAGCATTTGCCAGTGAATCCAATTGCTTTAAGTCCATCAGCACTGCCCACATCACTCATTTCTCCAGGGAGGAGAGGAGGTGCTGCACAGGAAGCCCTTCACCCCCAAGCAGATGATGGGGACCACTGTTAACAAATAGCACGGGCTGCACCTCTCATTTTCTCTGAGGGTTGCCGGGGCAGAGAGGCAGCCAGGGGGATCCCTCCCCCTCCTCCCTGTGGACACAGGACCCAGCTTCAATAACACCCCGTTGGCTACTCTGCCCACAACTCAAACCCCAGTCAGCATCACCAAGGCCTTAGGTACAGAGAGGCATAGGCAAAGCCATGGCCACTCCCAACACCACCACCTAACTGAGTATTTTAATGGAACAGCCACGATTGTGTAAAAAGATAGGTGGTGGGACTGGGGTGACGATCATTTCTTCATTGGACTATTATAAGAATTAAATGAGAAATTCATATAAAGTGCTTAGAGCAGTTCCTGGCACACTGTGAACAGTCAATAACAGCCCTCTTCCCTTCCCCTTGGTCCCTTCTTGCCCATTCGCTTGTATCCCTGTAATCTCACCATTATCCGCCCTGACATTTTTGGCAGTATTTTTGTGGAAAGTGATCAATAAGCAATCCATGAACATTAACTGAGTCCTGACAATGCACCTTTGCACAATGTACCTCTGCCATATGCAAGAGATACAAATGGAAAGCATTCCCACAGAGCTCAGAGTCTAAAGGGAAAGCTAAACATGAATACAGTTCAAAAATCTCACTCCAAGTTCAAGGCCATAAGGGACATGTTGAAGGCAGAAACTGGAGATAAGATTTTGAAAACAAGATTCAATTTACCTAAGTCGCTGGTTATACAAATTACAACTCCCCAAATACTGACTGTGTTGTGTGTGTTCCCCCATTATGGTCTCATAGAATCAAAACTGAACTAATGAACACAAGCTGGTACCACTGTGTCTGTGGGCTCTTAGTAACAAGACCTAACAGATAGCTCACCTCTGATACCTGGATGGGTCTTCTATAATAGTCTCTTTTATGTCAGGGTTAAAAACAAGAGAGCACATGCTTCTGTTCTGCTCAATTTTGCTTCTGACATCATAGTAAATGACACCTAAGTTTTTTGATGAACAAATTCCGGATATATCACAAATCATGAATCTTTAAACTTAATGTCTGGATCTTTTAAATATGCAGAAAGGGGTGCTGTGCGCATGCACACATGCACACACACTTGCATCTTATTAGCAGAAAGACGTGTTCCAGGCATACATAATTTTCAAGCATGATGGAAGAGTTATCCACTTCTTGCAAAAATTGTACGCAATGCAGGAAAAATAGAAAAGTTATTTGGTTTCTGCAGTTTCTCTGAGGAACATATTAAGGGAGAGTGGCTTCTTTTTGTGTTCATAGCACCCCCTGGTGGACAGTCAGCACATTTCAGTTGCATGCTAACCCTCTCACCCTCAGCAATTTTTCTTTTCCTCTTGATAGTTTTATGGAGGGAGAAATGAAATATTTTTCTAGACTCCTATCTCATGAAAATAAGAAGATAATCCAATTATAGTCCTCTTTGTCCACTTATTCTGAAGATTCTCTTGGCTGACTTTTGAATTTTTTAAAAGTTTTTATTGTTGACACTATTTCAGATGTCCCGCATTTTCACCCCCTTTGCCCACCTCCACGCAGCCCCCCTCTTGGCTGATTTTAAAATTGATGCCAAATACTTGTCTATTTTAGGGAAACTTCCTTTTTATTCCTTTAGTCAGCAAACATTTCCTGGGTGCCTATTATATACTAGGCCTATTCTGGGTGCTTGAGACACGGGAATAAATAATCCCAGGTCCCTGCTGGGGAGGCGCTTGTCCAAAGCTGAGAGGTGCCGCTGGAAGGCCATCTTCGAAAGTACAAGGCTGGGAGGCTAAGCCAGGCCTGGAAAGACTCAAAGAGGATGAGCAGGAACCGAAAAGCTTTCACAGACCAGGTGACAGCTGCCCTGAGCGTGACAAGTTGAACAGTTGTTCCCAAGCAGATGGGGTTGGTGAGGGAGATAGGGTATTCCAGGCGGTAGACGCAGAAAGGGAAAAACTTAAAGGTGCGAAACAACCTGAAACCAGATGGGACACACCAGAAACTGGAAGTCCTTTGGCATAGAGAGGAGTTTGAAGGCATAAGCTGAAAAGGCAGGCAGCGAATATTCAGAAAGCCGGTGTTAGGAGCTTAGACCTGATCTGAAAGATGACTGGGTTTTACAACAGAAAAGAGAAAAACTACTTTCAGAAAGGAAGCTGGGCTATAGCGCGGATAATATGAGGGGTAAGGAGCAGGGCTGGCGATCGGGGGCCCTGCTAAGTGATACCAGAGACATGATAAGAATTTCAGTTAGTACTTTACTGTGAGGGTGGAAACTGGAGCTGTAGGTTCCCTCTGAAGCCCCCACCAAAACCTTGGTCACTGTCTACAAAACAAACAAACACCGAACTAGTTCTGTTGACTGCAGCACAATTGACTGGGGTTGGGAAGGGACAGTCAGTGATTATTCCAAATAGTCATCTAAGCTACTCTTCGATTTGGTCAACACAATGTAGATAAGCTCCATCCCAGCTGAAGATTCACAAGGAAGCAACAAAACGTCTTAAAAAGCATGGGCTCCAGAGCCGCACAAACTTGGATCTTGGCTGCGCCACTCGCTGTAAGCTGGGCTTCCTTGGGCCTGCTTCCTCGTCGCTCTGAGCCTCAGTTTCCTCCTGTGTAAAATGGGTGTAATAATTGTATCCACCTTGTAGAGTGGTTGTAAGAGCTCATTTAGGAAATGTATGTAAAGCGGTTACTATAACGACTGGCACACAGTGAGCAGGTGATGAAGGTTAGATGATTTCCCCTTCTTCCCTGTTCAGTGTCCCCAGCGGCAGAGCAGTCTCTGTAAGATGGCTCCTACACATGTCCCTTAGTACCTCTCTAGGGCACTCTGCCTTGGGCTAAGAAAAGCCTCTATTTGAAAGGTATCTGGTGATTTCAGCATTTTATTTCCCTCCTAACCAGGGCAGAGCCTCAGCTCTGCAAATATAGTTGAGAACAAGCCAGGTTCTCACAGTTCAGAGAGTCTGGTTTGCGTATCTGCCAATTCTCACTGGAAAGCATGGAGCCTGGAAAGGAGGCTGGCACCAGAATTCCATGGGATTTCTAGGCCAGCCAAGAAAGAGACAGGTGAACAGGAAAAGACCCAGCCAAGAAGGGAGGCCAAGTGGCTTTGGCATTACTGGTAGCAAATAGATAGATGGGCGCAGGGAGGCAGACAGCAGGGCGAGGCCTGGAAGAATTCCTTGAGTCAAGCTGCACCTCATTGCAGTGGCTTTTTTAATGATTCTCCCAGAGTTAGCACTTGTGAGTGAGTTGTGGGGAACACTAGTATGACCAAGATTCTCTGACTGAAAAGATCCTGTCCCCCTCTCCCCTTCCCCATCTCTCTCCTTCCCTCCCCCTCTCCACATGTGCACAGAGGAAAGGCTGTGATGGCACAGAGAGAAGGGGGCCATCTGCAAGCCAGGAAGAGAAGCCTCACCAGAACCCAAACCTACAGCACCTTAACCGTTCATTTCTAACCACTAAAGCTATGAGAAAATAAATTTCTGTTGTTTACACCATCCAGCCTGTAGTTTTTGTTACGGCAGCCCTAACAGACTAATATAGTATCTATTTTTTTCTAAATCTTATATAACTTTTTACCTGAGCATGATAAATTGAACAGTTGAGGACCTAGTCTGCACCGGGATCTGTGCTTGGCTCTAGGATGCTCGGATGGGCAACACAGTGTTGAATAAAATGTAGTCCCTTCCCTCAAGGAACTCAGTGTTTAGTGGAGGAGACAGGCAAGTAAATAGACATTGAGAAAGCAAAGGTCTATGTTACAGGGGAGGGGCATCTAAAGCACTGATCAGGGTTTGGGAGGTTGGAGTGAGGGAAGGCATCCCAGAAGAGGTGATATTAAGCTGAGACTTGAAGGAAGAGCGAGAGGCAACCAGGTCAAGAGAATAATTGCTCTAGAAACCGGCAGAACCCTCAGAAATCATACAAAGCCTCTGCCCTAGGTGAGCTCTTAGCTCCGGGAAGAGAGAGGCCAACACATATGTCCATTAGCAGGAAATTCTGTTCACAAGCTGGAATAGAATTTCCAGCAAGAACAGATCCTACATATGGAATGTATCATTTTAAATAAAATATATGAGGGGTATCCACGATCAAAGCAATGGTGTGATGAGGACAGTGTCTAATATCATCTCATCTAAGAAGTAGGGAATTAACCCTGTTTGCCATTGTCACCATCATCATTATCACAATTATTATTTACTAGATTGTTTAACTTACTCTTCACAACAACTCCCTCATTGCAGATATGATTAATTTATCCTATTTTACTAATAATAAAACAAAGGACCAGAATAAGAGTAGTATAGCCTGCTCAGGTTCACACAGTCAGTAGCTGAACTTGGACTTGAACACATTCAATAAATAATAAATATTATTATTAATTGAGTACCTATGATGGACCATACTCTAAAAGTATGTTCTTCCAAATGGAATGCATGAGTCTCGGGAATGGGCTAGACAATCAGATGTGGGAAGAATATATTGTACCTTCAATTATATTTATTTATCCTATCCTTTTTTATTTGTATGCTTGTGTATATTTTATAATATAAATAATTAAAATATAAACTCTATTAGTAGATATATACATATACCTAAATTGTATATAAGTAAATATTCACACTCAGAGATGTGTGATCAAGAACCTTGTAGGAGACTGATGTAGACACAGTGGTGAACAAGACCTCACTAGCCCTGACCTTCTAGAATTATCACATAAGACCACCTGTCCCCGAGCCCATGTTCCTGAGCTTCTCTATTTTATACCACTTTGAAGTACACAAATCCTTTGAATTGTTTGGACCAATGCACAGACCATGGATTTAATTTAAAATATAGTTTTGTGAACAATTTATTTTCTAGACATTTATCCTCTGAGGCTATTTCTCATTGTCAGAAAAAATCAGAAGTATCTATGTTTGAATCAACACTTTCCATTACTCATTTTTATGGATGATGATTTTTTTTATAGTTGAAACATGAAAAACAATTAAATTTGAAATATGGACCCAGATAACTGACCATATTACAGGTTAGCTTCAATTTTTCACACATCCTAAGGCACTATTTTGCTTTTATATGTTTTTTTAATTTTAATTTTTTTTTTAATTCTCAACCAAGGACATGCCTTTATTGACTTTTTAGAGAGAGGAAGTGAGAGGGAGAGAGAGAGAGAGAGAGAGAGAGAGAGAGAGAGAGAGGTGAGAGTTAAACATCTATTGGTTGCCTCCTGCACGCACCCTGACCAGGGATCGAACCCACAACCCTTTGGTTCACAGGATGACGCTCCAACCAACTTAGCCACATTGGCCAGGGCTGCTTTTATATGTTTAGTCCACCCATTCATTTGCTTATCCATTTACCGAGAGCATGCTGGATTCCAGGCACTGTTCTAGGCACTAAGGAATTTAAGCATTCAACTTGTATGTCTACACATCTCGAATTTTTAGATCCTTACTTATCTAGAGTGTTGTTGTTTTTCCTTGATCTGAGTTTCTTGGCCACCAATAGCTAAAACAGGAGGTACTCTCAGAGTTACTCAGATTTAATTGTCAGATAAAAGTATAGCAAATATGTAAAAATTTTAATTGGTGGAAATGAAGCCACAGTTCCAGAAGTGGTTTCCCTTTGATGGCTATGAGCTATACTTTGAATTTTTAGAGTGCAAAAATCAGAATGTGTCTGAATTATTAAGCATCTACCCTATCGGTATACTATAGTTTCAAGAGAGCCTAATTCAGCTGAAAATAAACGATGCCAAACTATAAGATTCCCAAAACCTTTGAGATAAGAATATGAACCCTATAACCATCCTGACCTTTCTAGTTTTATAGCCAAATCTGGGCAATATTTGAGTCTAATTTTTAACTTATTACTTCACCAAGTTAACTGTCCTGAGACTGCTGTCCTTAGAAAGGCCTCCTGCACAGCTGGGCCTTGTTTCATGCCTGGTAACTTGGCTGGTATACAGTTTCCTACACTGATTTGAAACTTTCACTACATGATAAAAGTGGCTTACTGCATTTAAAAAATTTTGTACAAATGATGTTTATGCTGAATACCTACCTCTTTTTCTTCTGGGGCATCTGGAATTTTAATACATACTAGCCGGATGGTGCCTACGTGGCCAGTCCTCAATAAAAACCCTGGGCACTGGGTCTCTAATGAGCTTCCCTGGTAGACATTTCACATGTGTTGTCACATTTGTTGTTGGGGGAAATAAGCAAGTCCTGTGTGCCTCCACTGGGAAAGGACTCTTGGAAGCTTGCACCTGGTTCCTTCCAGACTCCCTCCTGTGCACCTTATCACTGTGTTGACTTTGCTCTGTATATTTTTGCTGTAATAAGTCATAGCCATGAGCATGACTAGATGCTGAGTCCTGTAAGTCCTTCTAATGAATCACCAAACCTGGAGGTGGTCTTGGCAACTCCTGATATATCTTCTAGTACATGCTCATCACGTTTCGTGAAATAAACAAAACAGCCTCAAGTCCACCCTCGACTGTAAGCTCCATGAAGGTAATGACTTTGCTGGTTTCATTCACCACAGTATCTTCAGCACCTAGCATAGTGCCTGGCACAATGTAGATATTCGAAATATTTACAGAATGCACAGATGAATGAAAGAATAAATAAACTAGAGAACGACGTATGGGCAGTTAAAGTCTTAAGACTACACTTACAAATTCATTGTTAAAGGTAGATGAATGCTTCAACTCGATATTGGTTTTGATTTTTACCTCAGGGTCCAATAATTTTTTGTGGAACACATGTCTAAAATAATAAGAGCTAATCAGAAAACGTGATCTAACACATCAGCCTTTTTCTCTTGCACTTAGCATAGTACCTGGCATGTATAAGACACTAAAATATGGTTATTTAATAAATACATTAATGAAGACATAGATCAAACTCTATAATGAAATTGCTATATTAGTTTGCTCTCAGAATAAGAAATCAATCTATACTGTGAAAATCCATTCATAGCAAGTCATCAAAAATTTGCATTTCTTTTCTGAAAAACTTCTCTCTCTACTTTATAGAATCGCCTGTTTTTGAGCAAGATTTCTAAGCTTCTAGCTTTAACCCATTTATCAAATTGATGAGGAAATATCTACTTCATCAAAATAATGAGGAATCATCCCGACAGGGAAAGAGCTTACCCAAAGTCTCAAGGAACCAGGCTAACCTCTTCATTCTATGAGGTATGTTATAGACTGAATTGTGTACCCCATGTGTTCAAGTCTCAACCTCTAGTACCTCAGAATGTGACCGTATTTGGAGACAGGGTCTTTAAAGAGATGATTAAGTTAAAAGGAAGCCATTAGAGTGAACCATAATCCAAAGAGAAAGGTGTCCACATAAGAAAAGGAAAACTGGACACACACAGAGAACCAGGAATGTGCACACAGGAAAGTCCGTGTGAGGGCACAGCAAGAACGTGTCCATCTTCAAGCCAAGGAAAGAAGCCTCAGAAGAAACCAAACCTGCTGACACTTTGATCTTGGACTGCTAGTCTCCAGAACTGTAAGAAAAATTAATTTCTGTTGTTTCAGTCACCCAGTTTGTGGTATTCTGTGATGGCAACCCTAGCACACTAACATAAGGAGTTTCTTATCCTTCAGGTGACAGTGTTTGTTACGCACCCCTATCAGACCAAAGAAAAGGTAGGGCAGCTGGCAATCGAAGATTCCAGGAGGCCTGGCCAGTTTATCCCTCCGTCCAGCTGCCCAGTGAAATTTCAGGATGGAGAAACCAAGCCAGCCAGTCGGTGCTGGAGTGGGTTTAAGAAGGAGCCTGCGAGGGCAGCCAGCTGGAAGCAGGCCTGCTGTGTGCTGGTTATTAGCAGGCAGGCTCCTGGAGATGGCAGCATTAGCTAATGATTACTCCTTCAGGCAGTACAGCTGCCTTTTTGCTTTTTCTCTAACAATTTGCAGCAGGAGGGGATAGCAATGGGCCTAAATAAAACAAAGACCATTGCCAGGGCCATATGTTTCTAACTAGGGTGGGGAGCCTCAGCAAAGCTTATAGAAAGAATCTCTTTCTCTTGGCTAATTTCACCACCAACACCACCGCCACCCCGCCACCCGGCCCTTTAGCAGAGCACAGCCTCCATAAATGCCAGGCTGCCTGGGGGACAATGACGTCATTGCATCACTCATTATGGGTTGCAAATTCCACATTCCAGTCATTCTGGTGAACTCGCGGTCCTGCCCATCCCCTTACTGTCACTGCCCCACCAACACCCAGTAATACATATTTCTAGCTCCATGCTTGTGTTCCCACCGTATACACTCCGACTGGAATGCCTTCCTTCCCTCTGTCTAATTCCAATCCTTTACCTGCTTCTAGGCTGAACTCAGTCTGTCATCCACGAAGGCTTCCTTGGGCATCACAACCCTCAGTCAGGTGTCTCCCCCCGAATCACTGTAATACAGTATGACAGTCATATAATGGAGCTGTATACAAAAAGCTGTGGAAGCCCAGATGGGAGCAGGGAGTGGATGGGATAGGGGATAGAAGAGAGGAGAAACATCCCTGTCTGTACACCTAGTGTGGCGCTTCCTTGCCTGGCACCTAATCACATGCTGCCCTAGGAAGCTGTGTGGCATCACAGCTTGACCCTTGGGTGACTTTACACTTTATGTATGCTGATCACTGCTACCTCAGCGCCCCCTCAACATTCCTCCTCTCCCCACCCCTCCCCTCCCCATCATCTGTGTCTTACCTGAACTCAGAAGGTGTTGAATATGCCCATAGGGGTGAATTTAAGCCCAGCGTGGCACCTCAGTGAATTTTTGAGAAAACTTAAAAATAACTATCTTGTGATTGTTTTCTGTCATCATTAAAATGTCAACATGGTGCTTCAAGGAAGAGCTAACTGCTCCCTGCGAACTGTTCGGTGCCCAGGGATGTGTGAGCCGATGGTGAGCTGGCAGTTACCAGACGTGGCAAAGGAGCTGAGGCCGAAGAAAACAAATAAACAAAAACATGCCTAACACAGGATCTCTGACATTGAAACATTCAGATTAACGGGGAGGACAACACACTGAGTGCGACAATGAGGGGTGGACAGGAGATCGGAAGCAGTGGGGACAGAAGCGTGGTGGGAGTGGGGACTGTTTAGTGAGCACATACTCTATGCCAGGTTCTGCGACGGCTGCTCCACATGCATTATCTAGTTCAATTGCTTTAGCAACCCCGAAAATTTGATACTGTTGTTACACAAATTTCTTTTTTTTAAAGAATAGCTTATTGATTTTTAGAGAGAGTAACGGTGAGGGAGAGAGAGAGAAACATTACTGTGAGAGTGAAACATTCATCGGCTGCCACCTGCACACCCCCTTCCAGGGATGGAGCCTGCAGCCCAAGCAGGTGCCCTGACCGGGAATCAAACCGGCGACCGTTTGGTGCATGGGGTGACACTCCACCCACTGAGCCACACCAGCCAGGCTACACCCATTTCTGACATGACAAAAAGCAAGGCTAACTGACTTGCTCAGAACTGCCCTCCTGAAAAGTAAGCAGGGGCAGGATTTGCAGCCAGGCCGGGTGCACGCTGAGGGCTGTGCTGCACTGCTGGCCACTGAGCTGCACTGCCCGCCATGAGCTGCACTGCCCGCCACTGAGCTGCACTGCCGGCCACTGAGCTGCACTGCCCGCCGCTGAGCTGCACTGCCCGCCGCTGAGCTGCACTGCCCGCCATGAGCTGCACTGCTCGCCACTGAGCTGCACTGCCATGCACGGTACTAATCACCATTGTCACACGGTGCTTCAGCTCTGACCTCTTGGTGACTCAACACTTTCTTGGTAGCAATGAAAAAGCTGTGTCTGCTCCACCAAGTCAAGGTGGAAGGCGAGAAACAAATGCAGGACACGGGCCAGACATTTTATGAACACTCTTTCCCAGAGAGTTAAGAGGGCCCAACAGCCCAGACTTCAGCAACTGGGCCGCTGAACCGACCAGGGAACACAGACAGCCCCTGGGTCCTAGGCCTGCCATGAAGCTCTCTTTTCAGTTACCACCTTCTAAAGGTTAAGATGAATTTGCCTTCCCTCCTCTCACACAGGAAATGTAAGTCCCGTGGCACACCCTGGGCCCCTTTCTTAAACTGCCCAGCTCCTGTGTCCTGCCCTGAAGCATTCTGGTCCTACACCTCTTTTTGCTTGGCTGCAAGTTTTGATTACAAAAACTCTCAAAAGTAAAAATCCTGTATCCTTGACAAAGGATGCAGCCAAAATCAATATGCACATTCTATCTTATATAGCAGTTATTTCATTTATGCTAATTAAATAAATCCACAATCAATTATTTGGCTATTTACTAATGGAAAATAATAAAAGTGGCCCATGTAAATACATTCACACACCACCTCTCCCTTTTTAATTATCTAGAATGGTCTACACACACTTTCTTCAGATGTATTCACATCCCAGGTCTGCTTGAAGAGCAGGGAGGTCCCTTATCTGCACATTAGCTCTTTAAGGCCAACTGGGTAACAAAGAGCAAATTGCATCCCTATGGTAATGAATGGGAATTGAGAGGCTAAAAGTGTTTACTGTACACAGCCACACACCGTTTCCACTGCAGGCTGGTCTAAGTCATCATTGGCTTTGGGTTCATAAGTAAAGAAGCAAATTTCTGGTGACCTGTAGATCCCAGAGCAAGGGCTTGGAATGACATTGTGAATATGATGAAACCACGTTTGCTTCAAGATCTCAACACTTCTAACTTTCTGCAGTAGTTTGGGAACACTGCATATACCAAGAGAATATTGGTGTCTTGACATCTCCTTAGGGCTTATTTCAAACTGGCCACCTTTCCTGTAAAATGCCATTGATGGCAACTGGCTGAGAGGAGAGGAAGCTATTTATAGTAAGCAAAGCAGGGCACAGCTTCGGCAGACACCTCAAGTGTGCTTTCTCACAACCTGATTCTCTTGACAAACAAACAAGGGAAGAATTAAGTTCTAATATCGGTTGAGGAAAAAGAAAATTTGTGGAACGACTACAAAGGCCCAGCTTGCTGATCCCAGTCCCTCAGTTACAAGGGCTATGGGGTGACTAACCATGCTCAGTGCAGTCGAGCTTGCCTCACTCTGGCCTGATCCTGAGCTCCTCGTGATGTCCTCTGTCCTTCTTAAATTCAGTGTGGAAAACTGGAAAAGATACAGCATCCAGAGTCAGAGACCTGGATTGACTCTGCCACTTAGGAGCTATGTGACTGGGCAATTATATCACCTCTGCACTTCAATCTCTCATCTGTAAATTGGGGCTATACAGGCTTGTTCTGAGGCTAAGAGGAGATGATTCGAGTAAAGAAGCTGACACATGATAGGCCTTCAATAAATGGCAATTGCTACTGCTAATACTGAAGGTCAGGGCCCTTTATTTCACCTCTTCTCTATTCCTAACAATGCTTAGCACAGTTACTTCACGAATAGAAGCAGCCTTTGATGAGTCCTTGCTATGGGCCAGGAACTGTGTTAGATGTTATGCGCGCCTTGTTAGGGCATGTGAGGGTGGGTGGGAACAAGTGGGGAGATAATGGTTGTAACTGAAGGAATAATCTGGTTCCAGAACTTCTGCCAATTTCAGCAACCATTATTAATCTGGGAGATGCTCACGTCAGAGTCCCTCAACAAGGCACAGTTAATCCAGATCAAGGTTATTTACAGTGTAGCTCACCTAACACATTTGCCCTCCTTCAACAATTCCCTGTGTTCATCCTAAACTGAATAGACGGAAAGGTGCTGCTGTGTGGTCTGCATGTCTGCATGTGTGCTGCATGTGTGCGCACACACAAGTGCCTAAGGGAAAGGCAAGGAGGAGCAAGCCCTTGCAAGTGTTTGATTATTTGTGGCTTATTTACATTAACCACCAACCGTTCTTTGAGTTCCTGTGTTAATTCTTGGAAAGAAGGATCAGGCCACTGATGCAAGCCTAACTTGGTGTTAGCCTCACTTTGCAAGGCTGGAGCCCGGTTGGAGAAGTGAGATTGGAGAACCCCCAATGTGAGTGGGACAGAGTGCTGGGGGTGTGGCCAAAACAAAGGAAGACTTTAACAGACAATCTACTGCAGATGAGAAGACTGAGAGTTACAAGGATTGCCTTCGTCCATACCACCCCACCCCACCCTAGATTCCACTTCAACTCACGTATCAAGGCCGACAGTTTTCCTTGGGTAAACTAATATACCATAGGGACTTTATCCACAGGTCACTGAGTCAACAGCAGAGCTGAATTAGAAACTACGTCTAAATGGTGTTAGCCCAGGCCCTCTAATACTCCAACATAGCGGTGCCTAAAAACCTGCAAGTAAAAGAAAACCTGGAACAAATGAACAAGGACAGGCCAAAATGAAAGCTAAACTTTCTTCTAGCTTCTAGGAAGAGGTGTCTAGACATATATTACATTACCACAAGCACCGGGTCAAAATCATGAACGTGCAGATTTATGCTCCCCTCTGGCTCCAGATCACAGCAGAAGCACCATGTTAAATGTGCCTAAAAGAACCCCAGGGGTTAATTTAAGTCAACTAAAAAAGCATGGGCCCTTGCCAATGCTTTTTATGGCCCTTGAGATTTAATATTCCCTACGATGCTTCCTGGTCTTCCTTCACTTGCCATCCAGTTCTTCTTAATGATTACTTATGAATCTGACAAAGGTCACCGACTCAGTTTTTTACTCTCATTACCAAACTGAGGCATCACCTTTGAACTGAATAGTACTGCTCCCCCAGAGCTCTGAGCACTTCACCACTCCTGGAACTGCTTTGGAAATATTCAAGGCCAAAGGCTTTGAAAGAGCCACTGAGGCAGCATCAGGCTGGTAGAGAGGCATGCTGCCAGTGGCAAGTGACACTCTCAAAAAGCAAATTGATCGTGCCCCTCTGTGTGATGTCTGCCCGGCTGGACCTGAGAGCAGGGGCTGGGGCTGGGAGCCTCCACTGTCTAGCAGTGTCTGTTATAAAGCAGCCCCATCATCAGTGCCGACTAAGGTGGCACCTCGTGTCCTATTTATCAAATCCAGAGGATATTTTTCGACTCTTAACTTCAAAAGACATATACAGCATTTGACACTGAGAACCACACTTTGCTCTTTGATATTCCCCACCCTTGGCTTTCCTGACCCCACGTTATCCTGGTCATCTTTTCAATTTCTCATCTACGGCCCCATTTTCTACTTCCTGACTCCTAACTGTAGGTGGTACCCAAGGCTCATGGTTCTTTCGGACTTTCTCTCAAGATCAGTGCTGTCCAATAGAACTTTCTGCGATGAAAATGTTCTATGCCTTACTATCCAATATTGTAGCTACAAGTTACAAGTGGCCACTGAGCAATTAAGTGTGGCCAGTGTGACTGAATACCTGAATTTTTTATTTCATTTAATTATAATTAATTTAAATCAACTAGCCACATGTGGCTAGTTTCTATCTCATTGGATAGTGTAGACTCTTGCAAGTGGCACTCTCATCCTTTTGCATGGCTTTAGGTGGTATTTCCATGTTTATGACTCCTCAATATCCTTTGACTTGATAACCAACTGTATGTGGAAGATCCAATTTCATAAGTGCTACCTCTGATAAAATTTCTACTTACAGGCCTAACATATACAATAAATACTTACTAAATGTGAACAAGAACAAAGGGCAGTGGATTAATTTTAACTGCATCCATTCTTAAGAAAACTAGATATTTTAACTGGGAGCAAGATTATTCAGACAAAAAACAAATTAATTGGCTGGTTGTTGAAAAACAGAATCTATGCTCCTCTCCAAATGTATTACATTCCTTCACCACAATTACAACCCAAAGAGCTTAGATTCTGTCCTTTGGAAAGGCAGCACAGTGTTAGGGTTAAGATATTGGTATCTGCAGTTAGACTGTGTAGGCATGAATCTTGCCTCTACAACTTATAAGATGTAAATGTGGGCAAGTTACTTAATTAACCTCTCAGTACCTCAGTGTCTCCATTACAAAGTAGGAATAATAATAGTACTTACTTCAAAGGGTTATTGTGAAGATTAAATGAGATAATACATAAAACTTGTACTTAGTGCAACGTTTAGCATATAATATTAATAATAATAGCTAATATAGGCCTGGATCACAAGCTTCTTGAGTTCACTAAATCTGACTTAGACATGTCAACCGTTAGAAAGTCTAGGGATTCTGGACCTCAGGTCCAAAATGAGGACCCCCTTAAGGAGGTCCCCAAATCCTAGACACCTTTAGTAGAAGAACTGTCTAGTCAGCAGAGCCCAGTAGCCCTGGCCCTTCAAGACTTGTAGGGACTACTGACTACAATAGCCAACTACAAATTTCTGGAAGATATTCTGCATTTATAAAGGGACAGTTCCTGAAAGGTTTTTATTATATCTCACTATAACATGAGACAATGGAGCCCCCTGTTTAGCTCACGGAAAGCTTGGGAAAATATGTATATGTATATAAAATACGTAATATAAAAATGTATTGCATATGTACTTTATATAATATGTATACATATACATAAATCTATTTTCCAAGCTTGCTATGAACTAAGCAGAGGTCTTCATTGTCTCTAGTTATATTTGTCTATCTATCTACCTGTCTATCTAGATATATAATATAAATATACTATATATTATACAGACCATATAATATTTTATAATACACACACATATCCTACATATATGGAGGAGCTTCCCCTATTTGAGTGGGTCCTTAATACATAAAACTCTAGCTGGGAAACCATGTGTATCCTCGCTGGCTTGGGAACAGACACACAGCTCACTCCACAAGTATTTGCAGTCCTGCCATGTCACAGCCACTACATTTGTCTGTGCACAAAAGCGTGGCTGTTGTATCTGCAAAAACCGTGTCTCTAGTGCAGCAACAAGATAATTGGAAGCTAAGGCCTTAGAGTCAACATTTGCTTTTGGATTGAATATTCTGGTAACAGTTAATTAGCACCCTCATTCACAGTATTATCCTCTATCATAAATCATGAACCTTAACGTGAGGGGCTGCTTTGACCGATACTAAGGAGCTGGCATTCTTCCCCTTCTGCACCACCCCTTCCCGCCTTAAATTCATCAGCTGTGAAACAAGGCCTTCCATTCTTTTTCCACGTGGTAAGCTGCAGTTATGTGCTACATCCAGTGCTAAGAATGCATCCTCAGCAATGGGACAGCACTGTCACTCTTGCATTTATTCACTGGGCAGAGAGAAAACAGAGCTGGGGAAGGAGCCGAATCAGGGCAACATAAGTGCAACAAGAGCTCACATTGTCAGCTGGCTGCTCTTTAGGAGGAAGCAAATGGTCATCAGCCAGATACCTTGCTTTCCACCTTGTGCCTGCAGCACAACGGGAAGGAAGACACTGTCAATTCTATGGATCCAGTGGTTCCAAAATCAGCCTCCTTTCCCCCTATATGAGTAGTGTTTGCTGTGTTTCTAGTTTGTACCCTGAGCCAAGAAGCTCTTTCCTTTGCCCAGGGAGCCTCAGAACCAGGGGTCTGTGAGAACAGATCAGTAGCACAGTAACAAACTATGATTAGGCAGCATGTCAACCCTGAACCTGAGCCAATGGACTCTTGGCAGCTTTTTCAGATTAAAGCATGTATAGTTAACCCTCTGATATTCTAGGTGAATAAAATCAAATTCTATTGTTCTGCCGAAAATAAAATTTCCTTACAGGGCAAACCTCTAACCCCTGCTGATTGTAAACATCCAACATTTTTACAAATAGTACAACAGTTACTAGGTGTACACTCTTATGCACACACCTTAACCTCTCAGTGCTAGGTTTGATAAACTATGGCCCAAAGGTCAAAGCCAGCACACTGTCATCTGTTTTTGTATAGCCACAAGTTAAGAATGATTTACAACATCTTTAAATGGTTGAAAAAATCAAAAGAAGAATATTTCATGATACTTGAAAATTATATGAAATACAAATTTAAGGGTCCATAAGCAAAGTTGTATAGGAACACAGCCATGTCCATGTGTTCCTGTACTGTCTGTGGTTATTTTCTTACAGTGGCAAAGTCGGAGCAGAGACTGCAAAGCCTAAAATATCTACTGGCTAGCCCTTTATAAAAAAATTTGGCCCTGGCCGGGTAGCTCAGTTAGAGTGTTATCCCGATAGGCCAAGGTTGAGGATTCGACCTGGTCAGGGCACATGCAAGAATCAACCAGTGAATGCATGTTTCTCCCTCTCTCTTTCTCTCTGTCTGTTTCTCTCCCTTCCTCTCTCTAAAAGAAAGAAACCTGGGGTCTTCTGAGAGATGGTTGTTACTTCTTTTCAGTCAGTTCCTTCATGATAATGGCAAGGATCTATTCAACACAATAAATATGTACTAATTCTCTGAAGGGCAAAAAATTAGTTAAGAACTCAAGTTGGAGGGACCTCCGTTTGGATATCGGCTCTACCATTTGCTTAATATGTAACTTGGAGAAGTCTTGTGGCCTTGTTGAGACTCTTTGCCTATTCGTAAAATGGGTTAATAATATTTCACACCATTTAGTGTTCTCAGCCACCCAGTGAGAGAAGTAATTAGCTATGTCAACGTGCTTTTTAAATGCAAAAGCAGCCCTAGCCAGCTTGGCGCAGTGTCTAGAGCGGCAGCCTGCAGACTGAAGGGTCCCGGGTTCTATTCTGGTCCAGGGCACGCACTTCAGCTGCAGGTCAGATCCCCAGTCCCGGGCAGGGCTCATGCGAGAGGCAACCAGTCCATATGTCTCTCTCACATCGATGTTTCTCTCTCTCTCTCTCTCCTTTTCACTCTCTCAGAAAAGCAATAGAAAAAAATATCCTCAGGTGAGGATTAAAAATAATTAAATGCAAAAATAAAAATGTCTTGCATACTGGTGTGATTATTATTGCATGTATGGTCTCTCCCTTACTGACTTGCTTGGTCAGCCCCTTCAAAAATACCAGATCTATTAAGCATGGATTCCTCTTACGGGAACTAATTACACATACTGCCTTTCTCCAGGTAGGATTCTGTGATCCTGTCCTCTACTACACACTCCACCACCTTACCTGACACGACAAGCGTGACTCCTTCATCTCACTGCTACCATGCCAGGCACTCTGCCTCGATGCCCATTTGTCACATAGCAGAGAGTACCCAAGACATATTTCAAAACCAATCAAGGTATACAATTTGAATTACAGATGGCCTGGAGGAAATTTCAGAAAAAATATAGCCACATAAAAATGAACAAGTGCTATGTTGTCATGATTAATAAAGCTGGCTAAGCAGTCAGATGCACTTGGATTTGAATCCCCACTTTACAGCTGTGAGGCCTAGAAGAAGTCATACTCATCTCTTCGAGCCTACTAAACACCTTTCAAGGTGTGATCATTGCCCCAGAGATGGCATTACCTTCCCTTACACGACTGTCACGGCTCTGTAGGATCTGGTTAGTATATAACTCTTTCTCTCTCTGCACAGTCCAGCCTTATTGGACTTGGTTGAGATCCAGTGTTTCATGATTTTTCCCACCAAAGGGACTCTGCATGGGCTGGGAATGAACCCTCCACTCCCACTCAACTCTTGTGCACTTCATCTAGTTAACAGCCATTTATCTTTCAGACCTCAGTTTGAATGTCATTTCTCCAAGAAAGTCTTCCTAACCCTACCCACATGTCCACACAACTGGTTTGATTCCTCCTTACTGACCCCCACTGCATCCTGTACCTCTGTGTACTAGCAATAGTAGTACACTAATACTTCCACTTTTAAAAGTGGAAATTAGATATTATTTGTTAAATATCTGTCTCGCCCATGAGAACAAGGGCTGGATCTAGTCACCATTTTATCTCTAGCACCTAAGTTGGTGCCTGCTACATAATAGAGGATCAATAAACATGTGTTGTAAGAATGAATGAATGAGCCTGTGATGGGCTCTCCCTTACAGGAAGTCAACTTCATTATCTCACAGAGTTAAAAGTTCCAGAAGGCTACCGTCTGCACAGTGGTCAGTTCACTGATGACAACATGACTTGAAGAGCAGGAAGAACCCTTTCAGAGTAGCAGTTCCAACCTCCCTGCTGACATAATTTCAGCAAACACCTATCTCTCTTTGTTGTTGCTAGTCAGGATGATATTAGAAGCCAAGTAATACAGCCCATATTTAGGGTGTTTAAATATCTTTTTCACATTGCACATGATTTATTAACATCAAGAAAGGCAATAGCTGAGCTGGCTGATGTTTCCTTACATTGCAGCAAAACAAGATGTCTATTTTCCCCAGCCGGTGTGTGAATCCTGTAACTCGAATCAATGCTAATGACAGCACGTGCCTGCAAAGAGAGCCAAGTGAGTGAGGGAGGCTGTTCCTCCTATAATCTCACAACCTCCCATTGCCTCAGTGAGGAGGAGACAGCTTCTTTTTCTTCCTCTTGAAATGAGATCACTAATCTCACTCATATGGTCCATGTCTTTTTCCCAAGATAAACAGAAGCTCCATTTTGAGCAGACTACACTAAACTATATCCTCTGGCATTCAACTATGTTTCTTAAACTTAATGTGTGTACAGACCCCCTGGAGATCTCATTAAAATGCAAATTCTCACTCATGAGCTCTCGTGCGGGGTCCGAGTTCCTACATTTCATGCTACTGGTCCATGGACCACACTTTTAGAAATGAGGTCCTATGGGATCCCGAAGTCTTTCTTTGGTCTCATAAGTGGTAACTGAGGTGATCGATGATCATTTTGAGGCTTTGCAACTTCCTTCTGAACAACTGCAGAAGAGCAGAAATTCAAGATATCATTTTGAAATTCTGAGAGCCATAGTCAAGAATTCTCCAATAAAGCAACTCTCTGGGAAGCTAAGAATTGTTTCAAGCTTGGCATATAACGGTTATAAGCAGAGGATCCAGTAAAAAAAAAGACATGGGTTTCCTAGCCCAGCCAGTTACTACGTGAGGGACCTTGGCCAGGGCATTTAACCTTTCTGAACATCAGTTTTCTCATCTGTGAAAAGGGCTAACAGTTGCAGAGAGGAGTTTTGAGTATTAGAGACTAAAGTCCAGAGCCTAGCAGTGATTGTATCAGCACAGCTAAAGTCATCTTGGCCCCATAAAACGTGCTGCATTTAAGACCAACACTAGCTGACCAACAAAGCCTCCCCATGGGCAGTTTCCTCTGCGGGAATATCTGCTCAGAGAAGGGGCCTCTTGGGGGACTGCAAAGCTAAAGAGTTTTCAGACTTGGCCCTTAGCCCTTTGAGATCACTACTGTCATCAACCCCACCAGACATAGCATCATGGAAGCCTGGAATCATCTCAGACTCCGCTCTCTACTGCCACAGTCACTCGGGCCTGGTTGTTTAGGCACCTATTTAGAATTGACAGAAAAACTGCACCCATTTACCCCTAAAGCCTTATTCTGGATTTCTTTGACTTTATATTCATTCATATAGATATTTATTGCATGCCTCCTTAAGACATGATTTCCCCAAATATATTCCCCCAAAATAGTATTTGAAAATGTATTATTCAGTGAAATTAAAAAAATGTGGTCAGATTAGATGGAAATTCTGCATACCATACTTCTCTTGAGATCTGAAACGTACATTGGCCTATCAAAGGCTCTGACAAGAACTGCCATTCACTCAATCACTAATAATCCATTCATTCATTTAATAAAATATGTATTGAGTGCCTTCTATTTGGTTGTCACTATTCTAGGCATTGGGGGAGTAGAGCAGGAAACATAGTTATCCCACAGGGCACTGTTTAATCCAGTGTTTCCCAAATGGATTCTCTGTAAAGAGCCTTCATGATGTGGCACCCCTTTGTCCCCCACACTCGCTACAGTTGTATCTAGAGGTTTCCAAAGCACGGCATTAAGCCTCACACCCCTGTGAATCTGCTCACCCTCTGCCCAGAATGCCTTTTCTCCCCTCAACCCCTTCCTGCCTAACTAACCCCACTCTTCCATCTGGATTCTGCTCAAGCTCCAGCTTCTCTGAGGATGTCTCTCAGTTCATGTCACCAGGCTGAAATAGAGTCCCCTCCTCTTTGCTCCCATTTTGTAATGATCCTTTTACTTGTCTGTCCTCCACTAGACTCTGCGCTCCTAGAAAGAAGGAACCATGCCCCATCCATCTCTGTATTAATGTGGTCCTTTGCTCTCAGTAGTGACTTTTCCAATACAAGCACACCTCATTTTATTGTGCTTTGCTTTACTGTGCTCCACAGATGTTGCATTTTTTACAATGAAGGCAACACCCTCCAGCAGCAAATAGGTCACGGCTTGCTTTACTGTGATACTCGCCTTAGTGCAGTGGCCTGGAACTGAACCCGCAGTATTTCCTCGGTGCGCCTGTTAAGTGTTAAATGTCTGGATAAGTCAGGTCAACAGTCTAGTGCTTTCATGAAAATTATTTTATTTTATTTTATTTTAGTTCATTTTATTTTATTTATCTTTATTGATTTCAGAGAAAGGAAGGGAGAGGGAGAGAGAGAGAGAAACATCAATGATGAGTCATTGATCGGCTGCCTCCTGCACCCCCCCCCCCCCGACTGGGGATGGAGCCTGCAACCCAGGCCTGTGCCCCGACCAGGAATCGAACCTCGATCTCCTGGATCCTAGGTGGATGCTCAACCGTTGAGCCACACCAGCCAGGCCATGCAAATTATTTTAAAACAGCACCTGCTCTTAGCAGGCTCAGCCTGGGAGTGCATAGTTTGGCAAGTGCAAGGCACATATGTGTATGGAGGGGAGGGGCCCTTTCCTCCAGGGTCTTGGTGCAAGGCTTGGGAGTCAGAGTATGGATTAACTTTCAGTCCCAATGACCACTTTGGGATCTTTTTGTCAGCAACTGCAGAATTAAAAAATGAGGTTCCAGGTCAGGGTTGGAGATTTTGGAGAAAGCATTACAGAGATTGACCTCCACAGCCCTCACAGAGCTGAAACACTGTAAGTCTAAAATAAGTAAACTAGAGACATTTCTATACAAGCCTGCATTTTTAGCATGTTTCCTTTCTCTTGTCCATATTACTATATATTTTGGTTATACTCAGCTGATGGCTCATTAACCAAATCAGACATCTGCTGCTCATTTGTCTCTAAAGAAGTGAAGCTCGTTCTGTAGGATTCCCATTATAATAAAACAAGTTAAGATCGGCCTTATTGCTATATTTCACTTATGTAATTTGGAAATTATAAATAGCTCTAAGGATTGCGAGATAAAATATAGGACGTTCAGTGAAATTTGAATTTCAGATAACAGTGAATTTTTTTTAGTTTAACTATGTCCCATATAGTACTTGAGACATACTTACACTAAAAAACTCTGTTCTTTTTCTGAAATTTAAATTTCACTAAGTATCCTCTATTTTGGTTTGCTAAATCTGGCAACCCTACATGTGATGCCTTTGCATACTAACAACTAAAACAGGATAGTTAGATTTGCCTGGTATTGCACTCCAGGAAAAGGCACCAGGCTTTGGGGGCAGTAATTAGTGGAAAGTAGAGAGAACACTTTTATTTTTGATGTTGATTTGTTAGGTTTTTCTCTCTGCTTTCAGAGAAAATATAAATTTATTATTTCTTTAAAATAAAGTTTTTAGAATATTACAATGAGGAGAATAAAAATATCTATGCCTCAGGGCTCTAGCAAGAATTAAATGTGATAACACATTTTAAGCATCTAAACAGAAAAAAAGTTCCAGGAATTGAAGCTGCTAATATTTTCATTATTCTATTGTTGGTATTATTTCTAAATTTGGAGCAATCTACTATGAGCTTCCTGTCTTCCAGCACCTAACAAGAGGGATACAACACAGGAGTAACTGTTTGGGGAAGGGGGAGAAAACAGAGTTCCCATACCTCACATTTCACCCTCAAGGGCTGTATTTATATTTCACATTATGGTGCCCATAACAATAGCAAATGCTTTACCCAGACAGAATTCTGATGCTGTTTATTTTCAATTATTATTTATTACGTGTGTCAGTCCTTTAAGTCCATGCTGTTTTCAACCATGTTTAACAGTGTCATTGGGCAAACTTTGCTAGTATTGTTAGCTAGTGAGTTGCAAAGACGGAAAGATGGGCAGCATGTTCTTTTTTAAAAAATATGTTTTTATTGATTTCAGAGAGAGGAAGGGAGAGAGAGAGAGAGAGATAGAAACATCAATGATGAGTCAGTGATCGGCTGCCTCCTGCACGCCCCCTACTGGGGATCAACCCCGATCTCCTGGATTAACCTCCGAGCCACGCCGGCCAGGCGGACAGCATGTTCTGATGGCCATATCACAACTTAGAAACTCCAGTTCTACCACAAATTGATCCACTACGGTTCTGGCCAAGACACATTTCCTTTTAGCTCTGTGACCTATTTAATAGATCATTAGTTTGAAAGCCTTTCAAAATCCATGAAGTACTCCAGCTACAAATACCTCTTGTGTTGAGCTGCTGTTGCCTCTCACATTATTAGTTCCTAATGGGAATCTGGACAAAGTATCATTCATTGAGCCTTACTGTTAGAGCTAGTTATGAGCGTATATATAGTGGGCTCAAATCATAGCAGCATAGAAGACTATTTCTTTACCACTGACTGAGCTACCTGCTGTGTCATTTTAAGTTCAAGTTGATGGCTGGTCTATATTTAGTAAAAAAAAAAAAAAAAAAATTTTTTTAAATGGCCTTAGTGAAAATTGATAGAGGTGATCAGTTTAGACTCAGTACAAGCAAATGATAGTTATCGCATGAAATTAAAAGAGAGATCAGGATCCTGGAAGGCAAGTTAATTCAGGTAGAACCATGAAATTAGTCAGCCCTCCCATGAGCTCCGTGCTCCCGTAGAAAGCAATGTGCCTGCCCGGCCGGGCGTGGCTCAGCGGTTGAGCGTCGACCTAGGATCCAGGCGATCGGGGTTCGATTCCCGGTCAGGGCACAGGCCCAGTTGCAGGCTTGATCAATGGCTCTCTCGTCATTGATGTTTCTATCTCTCTCCCCTCCTTTCCTCTCTCTGAAATCAATAAAGATATATTTAAAAAAAAAAAAAAGAAGAAGGAAAGAAAGCAATGTGCCTGGGGATCAGTCTTTAACCACAGTGTTGCTCCCTCCAGTAGAACCGCCCGAGGGCCTTCCAGAGAAATCCTGATGTTATCAGCCCCCTGGGGGGTAGACGGGCAAAAGGTGGACTTAACAATTGGCGAAAGCGATGGGCATCCCAAATCTCAGTCATCAAATTGGTAGGGGGAGTGCAAGCATGTAATTCTTTCTACTTAGTCATTTTATGAAATATTAAACACCAATAACAACCGTCCACTAGCCTAGGAACTTTGAAATGCTCAACAATCAAATGATGAGCATTATCCGCTTTCTGTAAAGATATGCTGCAATACATGGTTAGGTGGCTAAGGCATTAGAGCCAAAGTAAAATTCTGACTGCTCATATTACATAGCAGTTAACTTTTATAATCTTACTTCTTAGCTGTCAATACTTTTGCTGTGGTACAGAAATTAATTTGGGTTTAAGAAATTTAATACAAAATATATTTTATGGAAGGGTGATTTCACAGCTTGAGAACACAGAGCATTCAGCATTCGCCCAGTGTCTACATAGCACTTCAGGCGCTACATGCCGGCAAGAAGACACACGTTCGCCTTTCTTTTGCTTAACCTCTTCCCAGCTATTTCAGTTGACCTTGCTGTGTTTTACCTTCCCAGGTGTGCACAGGAGTAGATTCCAATAATGTAGGCGCTGGCTAACCCTTCCACATTGCTTGACTCAAGCTTCCATGTGCCATACATTCCAGTGACGTCAGTACTACTGTCCTCTGTCATTTCATTTTTTTCCGTTCCTTTGCTCTAGCTCCTGCCTTAGGGGCAGACTTGAAGGAGGTGGTGACCTGTTTAAAAGGTGTAGGTCACGGTGCCCCTATGCATTCCTCACGGGAACTGGAAAAGCTAGGGCCTCAGTAAGTTAATTCTTGTTAAATAAAACAATGAAAGAATGAATACTGAGATTTAACTCATCCTACGAACATACCTCAAATGCTTCTTCTGCAATAATAGAGAGATAATGACGATGATGATGATGATAGTTAAATAGCACTTACTATGTGCTAGGAACTAGTCTAAGTGCTTTGTACATATTAACTAAGTTAATACTCACTTCAATCATATAAAGTAGGCGCTATATTTTCCCAGTTTACAGATAAGGAAACTGAGGTACAGAGAAGATTAGCACCTTGCCCAAAGTTATCCAGCTGGTAAATAGCAAAATTGGGATTCAAGTCTAGACACTTCGGTGCCAGAGTCTATGCTCTTACCCACCATGCCAAGTTGTCATACCTTCTTAGACCTCTCTCAACACCTCCCAGATTTTGCCTTAACGTAAAACTGTCTGTACTTAAAAGAAATGACTAGAAAACAAGTCATGCTACCTAAGTGTGTTTACTTCCCACACTGAATAGTGAGATACTTGGAGGCAAGGCTCATGTCTTCGTCTTTGTGTCCACCAGGGTTTGCACCTTATCTAAACGTATCATATGTCCAAAATAAATATTTTTAAGAGAACTGATTTGAAATATTAGGCTGGTCCATATGAAACTGGCATTGTTATAAGGCAAAATAGTTAATTGTCAATTTCCTTTAGTTCAACCTGCTAGAATATGGACAACACACAGCAGATCTGAAGCTAACAATACTCTTCATGCTATTGAAATGTTTTATTAATTTGTAGCACATTGATACTTACAGGAAGAGAATAATATCATCAGATAGTCTACTAACCTACAATTAACAAGGCCAAGACATGGAAAAGCTGGCAGTTCTCGATTTCTTCCTGAAACTATTTTATTCTTCGTTTTCCTCTATGGCAGGCACACCATTTTTAAAGGTCTCCAAACTAACATTCGATCAAGGTGACATCCACCTCAACTTTCCAAAGCAAGTCTCCATTCCACTCCTATCCCCTTCTCTCATTCATTCATTTATTCAGCAAATAGTTCTCAACAATTTCTTCTAGACTAGGCTTTGAGGAGTCAAAGAAAATATACTCAGTTCCCCTTGGTGGCTTTTTGTGACTCCTAAGTAGTAATGACAGATATCTCCACAAGATGGCACTCCTAATTCTTCTTTGTATTCCTTTTCCATCATGATGAAAGACCCTGATTTGTAACTGTCACAGAACAGAGAACTATGACATGTTTCACAATTGATGTAGTTGACTGCTCATATGAATAAATTTCATATGAGACACTTGAAAATGATGGTTTTCTCAGGGACTTGTAAATGTTACTTTGGGAGAGGGTATATGTTGGAACATGAAGGGCACGTTGTGATGTGAAGACATGAGTACCTTCTCTTATTGCTGGTCCATACTCTGGAGGAGCGCTCAGGATTAAGGAAAAGCGGAATGTGCACTGAGGCCAGGGGAGCTCAGTGGGCTCCAACGCTCACCCCAAGCTTCCCAGAGAAGGAGATGCTCCAAATGCATCTTGGGAGTTCCTCTTACTGAGCTGTTCCAAACTATTCCTATCCAAACTGGTGCCACAGGCTATGCCCACCCTCACCTGGACCTTCTTCACCAAAGCAGAGGATTGAGCTGAGTTTGAGAAATTTTGACAAAGGATTTTACTTTAAGGAATTAGCCTAAGGCTGAGACTAATACCTATGAAAATGATAGTAACATTCATTGAATGCTATATACCAGGCAGTTTGCTAATCGCTTTGCTCAGCAAACGTATCTCATTTAATACTCACAAGAACCCTATGAGATATTTTATGTACAAAACAAACACTTAATGTAACACCTGATTTTAAGCACTTTATTAATTCATTTTAATTAATCATAATATTCCTATGAAGATATGTTATTATCTTCCTTTTATGGAAAACTGAGGCACAGAGGGATTAAGTAACTTGCCAAAGGTCTTACAGCTGGTAGGAAACACAACTGGGGTTTATAGCCAAGAACATCAAACTCCAGGGTCTGGCCTCTTTGGCTGCCTCTCTGTTTCACAGAAAAATAATCTGGCCTATCAGTTAAGAATTCCTCAAATTCCTGCTACCAAACCTATAAACTTATCTGAATCTGCACCTTCCTTCCTCCCTATCTCTTGCTAAAGCTGATATTCTCATCTGTGTTCTGAGTCTTTTTTTCTTAGCCTTTCGTGGGACCTCACTCTATTGACTGTCCTCTCTCTATTTGCTTTTCTTTACTGCCATTTGAAACATAATTGGACTTCTGGCCCAGACAAGATGATGTAGAATCATCTGTCCTTCCTCTTCTGTACAAAGTGCAACTATAAATTCTGAGAACAATGTGTGAGGCAAACAAAGGAGAACTCTGAAAGGTGGCAAAAGAAAGGCTGACTGTTCTTGAATCCAGGACTCAAGGAACATGATGGTGGCAGGGTGGTCTATGACTGCTCTTACTCAAGAAAAGATGACTCAGACCCAGCATTTCCTGATCCCTAGATAAATAAAAGAAGGCACCCTAGGTAGGCTTATTTCTTCCCCAGATGAAATGGTAATCTCCCTGACATTAGGTGAGCCTGACTGCACCAGCAAGAGGGGCTAACTGGGAGTCCTGTTAACTACAGGTGGCCAAGGGCAGCACTTTCCTCCTCTGCTAGCCCAAGACTCTCCTTCCTTAGTAAGAAACACACAGTAGCCAGGCAGCACTGGCAAGGGGCATCCGCCACAATAAGCAGGCTTAGTCTGGAAAATTTATTCGTACATGCAGACCTGGCAATCTCTCCCCCTTGGAGAGACATCAGGTTGCCAGGTAATACCATTTAGGGGGATCCTACCCCAGCAAGTACCTTGCACCATAAGCAGTTTTGTCCCCACAAAGGGGACAAAGGAACTTGAGGCTCCCTTCCCCTGCCAAGAGATATTAGGACAGGTGGGGCCCAGTCATGACAAGCAGCTTTCCTAGGAAGAAGCTTCTTCAACCATGCGAGCCTGGGAAAGCTCTGCCCCCTTAGGCAGCACCAACAGGAACCAGTGGGCGTCCACATGGCACAGATAAACCAAACCAACCAAAATTATACTGTAAATGCCCTAAAAATTAAACTCCCATTGGAACTACAACCCACAGAGTACGCCAGGACCACCTGCATGCAAAACCTAAAGAGAGGGACTGCCTACTAAGAGAAATAATTTAAATAGGACCCTGAGTGTCCTAACATATTAGCCAAAATGTCCAGAAAACAATAAAAAGTCACCTATCATACTAAGAACCAGGAAAGCCATAACTTTAATAATAATAAAAAGAAACTAATACCAACACAGAGGTGACTTAGATGTTAGAATGATCTAACAAGGATTTTAAAGCAGCCATCATAAAAATGTTTAAACAGCAATTATAAATTCTCTCGAAATAAATGAAAAAAATATTTAAAAATCCCAGAAGAATAGAATTTATAAGAGAACCAAATGGAAATTATATAAATAAAGGAATCAATGATAGACTAGAGATGATAGAGGACAGAATCAGTGAAATTGAGAATGGATCAATAGAATTCACATAATATTAACAACAAAGGTTAGACTGAAAAAAAATATGAATAGAACCTCAGCAACATGTCATTCATATCATGGGAATCCCAGGAGAGGAGAAAGAAAGTGGAGCTAAAAATTGTAAAGAAATAAGGGCTAAAACTTCCCATGTTTGGTGAAAGATGCAGACATACAGATTCAAGAAGCTAAGTGAACTTTGAATAGGCTAAAACCAAATGCATGCCAATACACATCGTAATGAAAATTCTAACAAAGGAAGCCAAAGAAGAAATCTTGAAAGCAGCCAAAGATAAA
Source organism: Miniopterus natalensis (assembly GCF_054644295.1). Taxonomy (NCBI): domain Eukaryota; kingdom Metazoa; phylum Chordata; class Mammalia; order Chiroptera; family Miniopteridae; genus Miniopterus; species Miniopterus natalensis. Next base: position 5,029,651 of record NC_142103.1, on the reverse strand, counting down.
ACACATCACTTATACAGGATCGCCAATTTGAATGACAGCAGATTTCTCATCTGAAATCATGGAGACCAGGGGGAATTAGCACATTATTTTTTAAGTACTGAAGGAAAATTCTTTGCTCTGAGAATAGCCAAGTGAAGAAAATGCAAACAAGCTACAGTCTGAGAGAACATACAGAGGTAGGCAAAAGTAGGTTTACTGTGCCATTGTGACATCCTTCTGAGTTAATAAAACTATTGTAATAATCATAAGCTCCGTGCATTTTCCCCTATGAACTATAAACCTACTTTTGCCCACCCCTGTACTTGAAAATCACATACCTGACAAAAACCTTCTAGAGTATCTAGAATGCATAGAGAACTGCCAAAACTCAGCAGTAAAAATCAAATAATACAACTGAAAAGTGGACAAAAGCCATGAACAGACATTTCACCTGACTGAAGAGAATATACAGATGGTAAATAAGCCCATAAAAAAGATGTTCAAAATCATTAGCTATCAGGGAAATGCAAATTAAGAGCACAGTAAGATACCACTATATACCTATCAGAATGGTTAAAATAAAATAAAAAATAATAACAGCACAAAATTCTAGTGATGATGTCAAGAAACTGGATCATTCATATATTGCTAGTAGAAATGTAAAATGGTGCAGCCACTCTAGGAAAATAGTTTGGCAGTTTCTTTAAAAAATTAAACATGCAACTAACTACCATGTGACCCAATAAGTGCCTCCTAGGCATTTATCCTAGAGAGATGTAAAGCTATATTCACACAAAAACCTGTACACAAATGTTTGTAGCAGCTTTATTTCTAAGAGCTAAAAACATAACAGCTCAGATGTCCTTCAGTGGGTGAATGGTTAAAAAAACTCTGGTGTAGCCATATCATGGAACTCAGCTATAAAAAGGAATATATTATTGACGCATACAATATTTGGATGAATCTCCAGGGAATTATGCTGAATGAAAAAAGCCAATTCTAAATGGTTACATACTATATGATTCCATTCATAGAGCATTAATGAAATTACAAAATTATAGAAATGGAGAAGAGATTGTTAGGGACTCAGGAGGGTGGTTAGTGTGGTTAAAAAAGGGCAACATGAAGCATTCCTGTGCATCTTTTTTTTTAAAAAAAATAAATCAAATAATTAATTTATTTCTTAAAATCTTCCAAGGACTACCCAACAGACTTAGAATAAAATCCAAACTCCTTTTCCTACCTATTTTTCCAACTCGTCCTTTGTGAAAAAACAAAGAAGAATTTCAGTCTTCACTTTCCAGGAGAAAAAAAAAAACTGGAGGCGAAGGCAATGGAAGTAACATATAAATACCCACTCTGTGTCTACCCCTGGGGAGAAGGAGACTGCTTTATTTTCAGGAAATTAAAATCCCTTGAGAATTATTTCCCTAGCATGGGTCAATCTATCTGCCAATCTGGGCCTTCCCTGGGGACTGCTGCCCAGAGAACTTCCTGCCTCCAACAGTTTATTAGAATTTCCCCTCCCATCTCCTTACCTCACCTCCCACCGTCTTTCTCACCACCGAACCAAAGGCAGCCATCATTAATTACCAACAGAAGGGCAATAAAACCTTGGCCTTCTGTATTGTGGTCCAGCTGGATCTGCCACTAACTAGCTGTATAACCCCACACAGGCCACATAATCTCTCTGAGCCTTAATGTTGTTGAAGTCGTCCCTGTTAACACTAAGATTCCATAACCAACTGCTAGTTTTCAAGTCACAACACATTACCAATTCTACTAGCACCAGGGCAAAGAGAGGAAAAATAAACAAGGAAAGGAAAGAAACAAACAAACATTGGGCATTTTCCTTTTTTTCTTGGAAAACCTTTTGGTTAGCTCTGATCTTTCTTTTGTGAGACAGAGAAATCTTAAACTCCTGAATCAAATTACCAATATCTGCCTACTCAATAGCTTACAATTTGCAAGAGTTTTAGACTAATTTCTTTAAAGTGATAGGTCTTGCTTGACTTTTCAAAGGAGAAGATTCTTCCTCACTATCTACAGTGTGAAAATGTTTTTTTAAAAGAAATTAAATGAGGAATGATGAATTGATATTTGAATTAGTCGTTAATCAGCCAGATGCGGCTGCAGAAGCTCAGAGAAGCACTGGCTCTGGGAGCCCAGGTTGGGCTGCACCGAGAAAGTGGTCGGACAAACCCAGCTGCCCATCCAGTGCCCAGGCCTGAGGCCTTCAGCCTTCAGCCTTCCTGCCTCCACACCGTCTGTCCTGCCCTCCATCCTATGCATTCACCTGCCCTGGTGAACCTGCCTCAGAAACATTTCCCAGAAAAGTCCAGACCCAAATGGGCAATCCTTTCTCTCTTCAATTTCACTTATCTTATGCCTTTTGTGTTTTCACACTCTATGCCTTTGTCTTCTGCCTTTAGTAAAATTTCTGCCTCCAATACCAAGGCTTTATTTTCATTCATCCTCTTAAATGAAGCTGAAGTGGCCCCTCCTCTGGGAAGCTCCTCCACCCCAACTCTGCAAGGCATAGTCTCACTTTCCTTCCCTGCACTCTCCCAAGACTTTGCCCATACCCTTCCCAAAATGCACAACAGTGTATTACAATAACTTTTAGAGTTTACTGGTTAAAGCTGAATTTTTGAGTCTTCTTTATCTCTGCATTGCCAGCACCTGGCACAAGGCTGGTGCATTTTCAAAGTACTTGGTCGCTGTCTATTCAATAAATTAGCACAAGAATGGATCCTCAGAACTTGGATTTTCCCATTCAGGAAACAAAATTGTACTTCCTTGACCCAATGCCTAGTATGATGTCAAGATCTGCCTTTGGTATGTCAAACTGTTAATTGGTTGCTTTATTTAAGGAAGTCCTTTTCCTCTAGCATCCATTCTGCTATTGTATTTGAACTGATGTTGGAGGACTGAACTGTTGGTTTGTATTAAATTGCAATCAAAGGAGGAAATAACAAAGCTGATGTGCACTCTTCAATTATTGTCCTGGAAGGCTCCCTCAGTGGTCTGAATTGTAATATCTTGATGTCTGCAGCAACACTTTAATTTCTGTACAATGCAAGATATTTATGAACAGTCAAGTTGGTTTTGTCACTCTAATGACCCTAATTGGAATTTGCCAGTAAAACAAGAAGAAAAACTCCATGAGCATTCAGCTAGAAAAGCAAAATGCAATTAAAAGGGTTCATTTGTTAGTTGTCTACATTTCTCAACTTATCCCCAGGACATTTTTAAAATCTATGAATTTTGACAGGAAAGACATTAGCTTTGATCTGTGGTCTTGATAAAAAAATGTTCACCATGGTTAAAATGTTTGTTCATTAAAACTTAATTCACCCCCAGCTTCTTTGTTCCTTCCTAAACTTCTCAAATTCATGCAATTTCACCAAAGAGTGAAGATGACTTAATTGTATCCCAAGAAATTCATTCCCAAGGAATTCAGGGGTATAAGTTAAATGGTGTTTCTAGTTTCTCACAACAATATCATCTTTCCCCTTCTAAGCTCAACTTTCTCTATTGGAGGACCCAGATGCATCTGCAATTGCTCCATAGCACTTGGTAGAATGTCTGACATAGATTCAGCAACTCTAAGTTGAAGCTAAAGGTGACAACAATAATAAATTTTAAAAGCATGCATTGACACCACCTACATTTTCTGTACATTTTATCATTAAATCGTAACATCACTGCAAGGCAAGTGGTATTATCCCTATTCTGTGGATGAGAACAGTGAGATGTAGAGTGTCTTGCCCGAATTACGTGGTTAGTGGGTGGCAGAGCCAGGAAACAAGCCATGTCTCTCCGGCTCCAAAGGCAAGGTATTTTTCTCTCTTATAGGAGCCTCTGACCAAAATGGATTTCTTCATCTCATTTCTATTTTGCAGGTGAGAAAACTGAGTCTTAGAGAGGTTAAAGCAACTTGTCCAAGGTCATATTACCAGGAAGTATCGGAGTAAGTTGTAACCCAGTTCTGTCAGACTCCTAAGTTCATGTTCTCTCTCTTAAACGACCCTGTTTCCATGAACTAATGAACCCAGATTGACCTGAGACTGATGTCATGGGGTGTCAGGAGAGTCTGGGGACTTGGGGGTATCATGTACAGGAGTGATATTTTAAAAAGTGGCAGTAGAGGGCAGCCACAATCTTATCTTCATATTCCTAGTGATTTATTTTTGCCCTGAACAGCCTGATTCTCTGCAGTTCAGAGCATCATTGGGGAATGTTGAGTCCCCTGTAGTAGGTTAAATGGTGACTCCCCCTCAAATATATGTCCACATCCTAATCCCCAGAACATTGCCATATTTGGAAAATGGGACTTTGCGTATGTGGTTAAATTAAGGATCCTGAAATGAGATCTTCCTGAATTATCTGGGTGGGCCTTAAACCCAATTACAAATTTCCTTATAAAAGAAAGGTAAAAGGATATTTGAGACAGACAAAAGAGGGTAAGACACAGAAGAGGAGGTCATAAAAAGACAGGGGCACAGATTAAAATGATGCACTTACAAACCGAGGAACACTAAGGAATGCCTGGAGCCAACAAAAGAGGTAAGGACTAGGTTCTTCCCTAGAGCCCCTGGAGGGAGTGAAGCCAAGCCAACAACTTGATTTTGGATTCCTGGCCTCCAGAGAGGTGAGAGAATAAAATACTGTTGTTTTAACCCATCAAGTGTGTGGTAATTTGGCTGCCACAGGAAACGGCATATTCTGAGTGTGGTTTGAGGTACTTCCATCTCTAGACACACGAAAGGAGAGCTCTGTCCACTTCTACAGCTGAACAGTTTGATCATGACAAATTCCCAATCGTGGAATCCAAGATGCTTAGAATGAAGGCCCAAGTTCTTGGGCTATAAGATACAAGGAGTAAGTGGGTGGCAGTCAGGGCCTACCAAATGGCCTGTAATTGGAAGGAAAATCTTGGTAAGCATGAATGTAAGAATCCTAACTAGGAATCAATACTATACCAGAGGCATTAGCCTATAAACATGAGGACTTCAGCTAAGCTTCAATTAGGAGAATTTATCCTGCCTTTAACTTCATCTGAAGCTGCAGGATGTGGGGAAATGGGCGTGAACTTTAGTCTAAAAACCTTGCATTTGAATTTTGGCACTGTCCAAAGTCACACAGTCATTGAGCTGACAGGACTAGAAAGTTTCTGTTTCCTTATCTGAGAAGTTGAGACAATGGCAGGAACTGTCTCATTGAGATGTCAGGACTAAATTAAGTATTACAAGTTTACATGTAATATCACACAAAATAAGTGCTCACTAAATGGCAGTTGTTCTGTCCAGTCATGAAACCTGAGACTGCAGCTCTATTATTGCCATTGTTTCCTTGGGCTGGCTCAGGAGCCAGGGGCAGGCTGTATTCTCATGCTCAATGCTGCAGCCTAAGGGGTAGACAGCTCAGGGCAACAGCCTCCTCTTCACAGATCCAGTTCTCAAGGTGGAACAGTGGCGAAATCCCATGGATTTCATAGCTCGGAAAAGAGATGATGGTTTCTCACTTTATCTGCTAATTGTACCATAGCTCTTACAACAAAATTGCTTGGGCGAATGATACAACTATTTCCAACCATTATTTTTTTGTAACTTAAGATAAAATTTAGTACGCTTATAAAATAAATGACTCATAGGGATTAATTTTTTTAAAAAATGAAGTCAACAAAACAATACAAGCTGCCATCACAGCTAATGGGCTAGATTCTGTCATGATATTCAGTGATAGTATCCACTTGAGTGGCTGGAAAGATTGGATGACACAAGGGACATGGCATTTGAAATGAGTATTTTCTATGAAGTCACACTTCATTTGCATTGTGACATCAAATGACTCAATTCCTTTTCATCTGTTATGCTCAGTTCACAGACCTTACCTGCAGTCTAATCTGTCAGATCCTTTCAGAAGTGTTACAAGTAAGATCTGTCAGCACGACAGGTAGTTTTTTTTTTATTCCTACTCTTCAGTGTTCTTTCATTCTGGGATTCTGACAACTGAGAAAACTCCTATAACTTTCTATGGAATCTTGGGGAAGCTCAGAGGTGAGGAAACCGACCTACGATCCCAAAGGCAACAGTTCTGCTTTAAAATATTCTCCAGGGAAAGGATGAAGTGAACAAAATTTGGTGTATTTTTTACAGTCTCTATTACTGTTACCAAGTCACAGGTTAACTCCTGTTTTAGAATGTCAGTCCTTTAAAAGAGAAAAATAAACCAGAATTATAAATAACTGCAGCCAGGAATAATAGGACTCATGTTTTTGTCCTTGACTAGAGAGTTATTTTGACATTTTGTACTGTACCTGACATGGTAGAGTTTCCCCACAGAAGTACACAAGAAGTCAAACTCATACAATCCAAGCAAGGTTTTATTCACTCTGTTGGGAGTTCTCTTTACAACTACAAACATCGGGTATCATAAGGGTCAAGTTATTCCCTCAAGAAGCTAAGCTGTAGGTGGAATGGAGCCAAATTAATTAACTCCTACATAGGCTTAAGTTATTTATAAACTTGAGAAATAAGCACAGCCTGGATTTCCAAGTGCCTCTAGCTAACACACGTAACTCTTTATCGACCAGTTTAAAATATTCAGCTACTCACTTCCACACTGGAGAAATGTTGGTTTAGCCAAGTCAGTTCTGCCATCTTCACTTAATTCTTCATATGATATGATTTGTCAAAGATGCCTACAGTCCTAAAATAAAGACAATAAATCTAGGCTAGGTTCTAGCATGAGCTATTCCTGTGAGTAAGTGACTCAGACTCTGAGTCATCAAGATCAATCAACATTGAATGGTCGTCATGGATTCTTGACAGATAACACATGAATAGCAAGTCTGGGCAGGTGAGCCTCAGAGCTTCTATGTTGCAAGACATGTTACACATGTTGTAGGACACATGTTTGGAAACACACAATCCACATTGTAAAGACAACGATTTCAGAAATAATTCCTTTCATTGGCAGCATAGCAAACATAATGGTTACATTCCAGTAGAGTTCAGAAAGCCCTCGTATAGGCAAAGAGAATTATAGGACTGGACTAGGCCAGATGAGTCTGGAGAAGTGATCCATATATAATAAACATAATTTGCTGTCCAAATCAGGACACTTTTTGAGGATGAAATGAGAAACTATTAATAATTATATCAAGACTTGACTATAAGGCAGGAGAGGGCACTGCTAATATTATAACTCATACTGGCAGCAAAAAGATAACATCTTCCACAATGCCTGGCAGACAGTAAAGTTCAATAAAGGTTTGTTGAATGAATAAAATAATACAGTAAAAGTTGTATGTATTGCTTTACTTCTCCAAAGTCTTTCAGTCATTGATCACTGGGATTGGTATAACATTATTAAGGACTTGGTGGTGGTGATGGTCTAAATTCACTTGTTTTATAATAAAGGGAAATAACAGAGTTCCAATCATCAAATCCAATTGCTTTGTCTCAGCTCGGCCCTTTTTGATCTTTTGAAGTATCTGATATTATTGGCCAACCTCTCTCTTACCTTTGTTTCCATGACATTCTGCTGTCCTGGTTGTTCTTACTTTTCTGACAACTGCTCCCTGACTCCTTTTACTAGTTTCTCTTTATCTTTTTGCCCTTCTGTGCTAAAACCAGGCTTTCACATGGGATTCATCCTTGACTTAGTGCTCTATGTTTCTGCATGTGCCTCCTTAGTGGTCTCATCTAACTCCAGTGTACTACTCACACAATTATCAAATTTTGCCTCCTTCCAAAGCATCAATTCTATAATGCAATGTTCCATCTCCACCCCAGAGTCATAATATGTGAAATAAAACTCAACATCTTAAACCAACTCTTCCTTCTAATTTCTTTTTGTGAAGGGCACCTCCATTTCTCAAGGGACCAAGGCTCGAAACCCCAGGCTTATAATTTTTTTCTTCCCTCTCACTGGAACACATAGTGGACAACATCAAGTTCTCTTGGACCATTTTACCCAATCACTCCTACATTTGTCCAACTCTAATGGCAACCATCTTGGTTCAAGCCACCATCTCATTCTTGATATAGTACACATCTACCTGCTGATTAGCCTTTCTCTCTTCATTTCTACCTTCCCAATTCAACCCATGTCTATATGTCCAATTAATATATGACAAAGGAGGCAAGAACATACAATAAGGTAAAGACAGTGTACTAAATAAATGGTGTTGGGAAAATTGGACAGGTACATGGGGGGGGGGGAGAAACTAGACCACCAACTTACACTATACTCAAGAATAAGCTCAAAATGGATAAAAGACTTGAATGTAAATCACAAAACCATAAAAATTGTAGAAGAAAACATAGGCAGTAAAATCTCAGACGTCTCTGGTAGCAGTACATTGATATATCCCCTAGAGCAAGGGAAACAAAGGAAAAAAACTGTACAAATGGGACTACAACAAACTGAAAAGTTTCTGTGCAGCAAAAGAAACAACAGAGATTGAAGAGGGCGGCGGACTGAGTGGAAGCTACACTGCCACTCTCCCAGGACCAAAGTGAAATTACAACTAAAACATAGAAAAAACATCCTGAATATCAACTGCAACTGAGGACTAGCTGGAGAGCACCCTCATAACCAAGGAGGAAAAGTGGAGACGCCATAGAGACTGGGAGGAAATGCAGATGTGAGAGGCCTGGCTGGGCTCCCACAGGCAGCAGCTGAAGGTCCAGAGGGAGAGCTCAGCTGTGGGGGTTCCCACTGAGGACTCTGGGGCCTGAACCCCAGCATGGGCTCCCCAGCCCAGAGCACCAGACCTGAGACAGGGGCCCACATAACGCCTGGCCCTGAAAAGCAGCTGGGTTTCTGTCTGCCAGGGAGAGACGGCTGGAAAAGCAGGCCCCTCTTCAAGAGCCAACGCACAAAGTTTCCTGTGCAGCCACTCACCTTGGGCTCCGGCAGAGGGAGGGCGGCGTGGACAGGAGCTGTGTGGGGAGAATTCAGGGTTTCGGGCTCTGGAGAGAGAGTTCAGAGGGCACCCCTCTGGATTCCAGTGCAAGTCATTCCCCCAGACTGCAGAGGACATCATTTTCAGGCAGACTTTGACCTTCCAAGCTGCTTTTGCCTGAGGGGGAAGCAGTTGCCCCACCCTGATGGAAAACCTCTTACCTAGTGGAGTTTCTACAGCCTGAGGCTCATTGAGAGACTGCTAACAATCAGCCATCCCACCCTGTGGAGTTTCTACCGCCTGAGACTCATTAAGAGTCAGGGCACCCTAGAGCACTGTTGATGGGAATGCAGACTGGTGCAGCTACTGTGGAAAGCACTATGGAGGTTCCTCAAAAAATTAAAAATGGAGCTGCCATGTGACCCAGCGATCCCATATCTGGGAATATATCCTAACAATCCTGAAACACCAATCAGAATGAATATGTGCATCCCTATGTTCATAGCAGCACTATTTACAATAGCTAAGATCTGGAAACTTCCCAAGTGTCCATCAGTAGATGAGTGGATAAAAAGCTGTGGGACAGTCACACCATGGAATACTATGCAGCTGTAAAATAGAAGGAAATCTTACCGTTTGTGATGGCATGGAGGGACCTGGAGATTATTATGCTAAGTGAAATAAGTCAGTCAGAGAAAAGATAAATACCATATGATCTCACTTATATGTATAATCTAATGAACAAAATAAACTGATGAACAAAATAAACCCAGAGGCATAAATATATGGAACAGACTGACAGCTGTCAGGGAGGAGGCAGAAGTGGGTACTGGATGAAAGAGGTGAATAGATTAGCCAAAGAACATCTATGCAGAGCCCATGGACACAGCAGTGTGGTGATGGCCAGATGAAGGGTGAGGGTGGAGGCTGGGCGGAGGTGGGTAAAGGGGGAGAAACTGGGGACATATGTAATAGTGTCAACAATAGAAAAATCACTAGGATTTGAAATTGCCTCTACTTGGATGTCATCACACCACCTATCTTAGCTGCATAATTGCTACTCCTGGGTGGGGGTGTCCAGTGATTCAGACGCCATCCAAGCACTAGGTAAAGGATTTGAGTAGAAATCTATACAATCCCTTGAAATAAGTAGCAGGGCAAGTAGGAGATAGGGGCCTGGAAAGTGAGCACTGAGACTGCTGGGGTGGGGGCTGCCTCATATTCACTGGAGCCCATTTTGTTCATCTCTAATGTGGGCTAGTCTCTTGAACATTCCTGTTGTCCTGGGTGAAGGTCCTGGCAGTTCAGACTGAACCTTCAGGATTTCCGCTCCCACAGCCTACTGAGTGAGACTCAAATGAGCAGCACCCGTAGAATCTCTTTTGGAGGCCAACTTTATGCATGGTACTTGATCCCCAGAATGTGATTTTTAGGCTCTTTATGAAACTGGTAAGATAGTGCCTGTTATCTAAAGATCCACTGTTGGGAATCTCCGGCCACTATAATCATCTACTTGCATATCCTTTCTGACTGTTTGATGATGTTTTGGTCTAGAGTCCCGGTAAAGCTTCCTCTCATCCTCACAATCCCACAGAGTTTCAGAAAACTAGCGACAGCAGAGTTGTCACAGAAGCACAGCTTTGCAGCTACATTTGCTTCCTGTGCAGCATAGTTGGTCTTTTGATTTGATGCCAGATGGGGTGACAGCACTGAGCTGAGTTTCGGACTGAGAAGCAAATGAAGGAAACCAAAGCCATACTCTGAAAAACAGTGCCCACACTGGTGCAGTCAGCGGCACCATTTCTGCCTGAGTTCCAGAAAGGAGGCAGTTCTCCGGTGACCCTCCGAAGAGAGGCATATGTCACCACATTCAGACTTAATGTGATTTATAAAACCTGACACACTCTGCTCCCACAGAATTTAAAATTTCCTCTTTATTCATTTAAAATATCCTTAGCTCCCTAAAAAGGAGAAAGAGGTGAAACTAAATGGTAAGCACTCTGCTTATTTATCCTCTCAACCCCCTTTGGTTGGCTTATCAGAACCATTCACTTTACTGTCATGGACAGCTAGATTCTTCAAATGTGGCATTTCATTTTCTCAAAAAGCTTTCTAGTTCACTGTCACAGCTCCTCCTACCACCATCCTTACCTGTCATATGTCACCTGTGCCTGACTGGTGAAATGGACTGTGCACCTCAAAGTATCACACAGAAACTCAGATACTTATTTTCAGTATGCACCTATATGCACAATCATTATTTGGAGCTAATAACACTTGCCCAATGATGCTTTTTGCCATGATTCTTGATCACTAATTAGCTCAAAATTATTTATGTGCCTGTGGGATTTGTATACACACACACACACACACACACGCACGCACGCACTTGAGACGATATACATTATCAAGATGTTCCTGGTTCATAAAAGAAGAATCATCGACACAATATATCGAATCTATACACTTCATGTTCTTTTCTGCATTGTCAATTTGACTTTGGTTCTCTTTGTATACAAACATCTTATTTTTAAAAGGATTCTTAGCAATTCAACCCTACGTTGTGTAAGTATATCAGAAGACACAGTTCAATTCATTCTTGCTTTGTGCTACATTGTGGTAAGTTTTGAAAAAGATGATATTCAATTTTTGAGACTGTCTTCTCCAGTGAACTAACTCAATTAATTTTATCCCTGAAAACAGATTATCTACACTCTTATAACCTCATTTCAGACTGTGGTATCTAAAAGACCCCACATTACTTTTGAAGAAATATTGAAATATCAACATAATAGTAGGGCGAAGGTTAACAATATTATTTCATACTACCTAATGTCATCATAATTCATTTGAGATTAAAAAGAAAGACTCATAACAATTTTTTATTGATACTAATCAAATGGAAAGGCAGATTTTTCAAGTAGGTGCAAAATTAATGTCTGATGTCAAATTGACATGGGTTTATATATGTTATATAAATAGAAATTAATATATGTAGCACCTCCTATACATTCAACTTTAAATAAATACGCTTGGATATAAATAACAGAAACTATCTATATAGGGTGACTTTGAAGAAATAAATATACTAGGCAAGAGCAAATGCCAAGTTATTTTCAGATACTGGTGTCTGAGGAAACCTCTTTGCTTCCTGTCCTAAAAATCTTTGAAATTCCTCTGCTGTATTTTCAGATACTTGATACATTACACATGAAATAAAGTAAATTAAAATAATGGCATAAAATATGTACTAAACATAAATACACACATACACTGAGGGAAGAATCTAAATATTAAAATGGCATATGCTCTTATTAAATTGACTGGATGGACTGTATTTTTTAAATGTAATATTTGATTGGACCTGTACTCCAGCCATCTAAAGTGGGGGTGGTGGGGCAAGAGTGGAAGAATCTTTTAGGTCTACAATCTAACGAATCCTCTGCTGAGTGGCTAGAATAAATAAAGATTAAAATTTCATGATTCAAAAATGTATAGGGCCAGTTGAATACTATAAATGTGAGGACCTAACTACTTTTAACCCTAGAGGGAAAGGGGGAATTTGGGGGCACTATTAAAAATCAGAACTGCAGCCTTGGCTGGTGTGGCTCAGTTGGTTGGAGCATCATCCTGTGCACCAAAAAGTGGCGGGTTTGATTCCCGGTCAGGGCACATACCCAGGTTGTGGGTTCAATCCCAGTTGGGGCACATACAGGAGACAACCGATCAATGTTTCTTTCTCCTCTTTCTTTCTCTCTCTCTCTCTCTCTCCCCTCCCCTCTTTCCCTCCCTTTCTCTCTGTAAAATCAATTTTAGAAGATCTGGAGTGGCCACTTTTTAATAAAAAAGCCTATAAGCTCTGTCTATCTTTGTGGCTCCAGGATGGAACTTAGATAGCTGTTAATGAATGAATAGATTAAAGAAAAAAGATATTTAAATACCAACATTGATGTCCAAAATACTCTTTTAATTATTTACTTCTAAAGCAAATGTTGTATATACACTTCTCTGTGTCCATGTTACTCTAGTCTCTTTTGTTGTTATTTGCTGAAGGCTTTAAATTTCCTTAAAACTCATGTTTTTCTTGCTAAATGACTTAATAATTATAATAAACATGTTCTTATGTTGACCAGCAATAAGAAAATAATTCTAAAAGAAAATCCCAATTTAACAAAATAACCTAGTCAAATTGGAAGTTTGAATCTATTATGTATACTTTTTATAACAATGAATCTCAAACTTTATGTAAATGAAACCATATGTAGAACTCAAAACAACAACAACAACAAACCAACAATTGAAAACAGAGCTGATCTGCACGGGGAGGTGGCCTTCAGTCCATCCCTGAACAGTCTGTCCTCTAACTTCAGCATCTCCCCCAGTACGCCACAACTCAGGAACCCGAGGGCTCCCAGAAGCCGTTTGAAAACTACTGCTCTAGGGACTCTATACGCTTCAGCAAGGCTGGAGAAGGGAAGCCGGGTTCTATCTTGGTGGGAATGTGAGGACATGAATTTGGCGCTGGACAACGTGGACTTGAAAGAATGTATCACAAGATAAAATGAGCAAGGGCTACAATCAGATTTGGTGGCTTCCGAGAATAGCACAGCCTGTGCTCCTGTTGTGGCAGCTGCCTTAGCAGAAACACACAGCCTGCTGTCTGTATTCAGGCTGCACCATCAACACTTCCAAGCGCAGGAAGTGCTTTCCTCCCCATGTACCCTCCCACCTGCAGATCTGGATTTCCTTCCATAGCTTCTCCACCTGAGAAACTGAGTTAGAGCTACTCTGAGAAAACCGCTCTGCGTCCTGGTCCAAGCCGAGGGTGTAGTACCAGGAGGAGGTGATTATCTCTGGTGCTAGAGAGAGACCTTACAGGGCACAAATGTTTCAGAGTCCTCGAAAGTCATGTGCCCTGCAGCACCCTACTATCCACATCCCATAACCATGTACAAACACTATGACAAAACTGGGGCATTTCCACCCCAAAACAAAGTGGAGCACAGCACCCAAGGCACTCTCAGGAAACGTCAAAGTCATCAGGTCAAGCCATACTGAAGCACACTCTCACAAAGAGCTAAGGCCACACCGTATTTTTTCAGAGCTTTGCTCACAGCCTTCCTCCCTCCCTGGGCATAGCCTTTAAGGCCCAGAACAAATGCTACCTCACGCACGAAGCCTCTACTTCAGTCTTCAATGATCTCTCTCTTCTCAGGTCTTCATTTGCACTTATCATTTCTACTACATCTCTTTTTAATTGCTTACTTTTGCTTCTTGAATTGTTCTAAAATGGTTTTCTATCTCCTAAACCAGACTAGACACTCCTTTAGGATAGATATTGTATAAAACATCGTAATGAACCACTTAGTTCCAGGTCAGACTACTGAAAATCAATCATATAAGCAAGAGCTGTGAACAATTAATACTTCAGTATTGACTTGTCTCTATATTTCCACATTCATGAAGCCAACTGCATGCCGAATATCTTCACTTCAATGTTTAATAGACATCTCAAAATTGACGTGATCATGAAAGGACTCCAGATTTCCAATCCCACCACTAGTGCATCCTGATTTCCGCTCAATATTTCCTTTCTCAGTAAATGGTACCACCATCTTCCAAACTGTTCAACCCCAAAACTAAAGTTTATCTTTCATTGTTGGCTCTCCCTCATCTCTTACCTCCAATCCTTTAACAAATCTCATTAATTCTACCTATAAAATGTATTCTAAATCTAACCACCTTTCATCATCCCCATTATCACTCTAGAGTTTAGAACAAATCACCACTGTCTTCGGCCTACACTGTGCCAATATGCTCCTGAGTTCTCTGCTTCTGCTGTTGCCCCATTAGAGTCCATTTTCTTTCTCATTTCCATTCTCTCTCCATACTCCCTTGCTCCACTCGCCCCTCCCCGTCCACAAACTCTTTGGTCAATTGGAACTTTACTAGGAAATCGAAGAAGAACCAAGAGCTGGCCCCTTTTTGCTTTCCTGTTCCTTCCTGACTAGTATTGCTGAGATCCTGAGACCTATGTATCAAGAGATAAGAGCTCCACGTTTTCCCTTCCTTTTCTCCAATACCTCCAGCTCTTTAAACAATTCCTCACAGCAGATGCTTTCTTGACCCCTTGGCATCTCTGGGTGCTCTCCTCCAGATTCTCCCTAGTTTGTCCATGTTTCCCTTAATTTATGATGCTTCATTACAAATGAAGAGAATGGTACCTACAAGTTGCTCCAAAGAAGTGCACTGCTTGCCTTGATCTGGTCACCACAACTGTTTTAACTAAGCTTGGATGAATATATTATTTTAACAGCTGCTAACTAGAAAGTATGGGCTCCCGTTAAGTGTATGGGCCAATCTAGATACTTCCTCTAGCTATCAAAAGCACTGCGCCTGAAGCAGTTTTCTCCTGACTTTTACCTATGCAATTCAACTTTTGAACTTCAGTATAGACTTTTCTTCACTTGTTGAGTTTGTGCTGATAATTCTAGACTGTTAAAATATTTTATATATATATATTTTTAATATATCTTTATTGATTTCAGAGAAAGGAAAGGAGAGGGATAGAGAGAGATAGAAACATCAATGATGAGAGAGTCACTGATTGAGCCCACAACCCGGGCATGTGCCCTGACTGGGAATCGAACCCCGATCGCCTGGATCCCAGGTTGACGGTCAACTGCTGAGCCACACCGGCCAGGCAATATTTTTTTTATCTTGATTATCATCAGTCAGGACAGTCATCCCTTCCAGCTATTCTCTTTGGTTTTGATAACCTGCTCTCTGCCTTCAGTGAAGTCCGTGATGAGACTGACTGAATGAATAAGTAAATGGTGGACTAGGACATTTCCATCTTGGAGTATAATTGGAACAGGATTGGAACAAATCTATCCTACTTGTTATATATGTAAATGGCATTAATTATATTTCTCATGTTCTGAATAACTTCAATAGTCCAAAGAAAAATCTACCTCTCTTAATTTAAATTGTTCTACTCGTAAAAGACACAGAAGTAGCCTTGAAGAAATGGAAAGACATTCCTTGTTCTTTGATAGGGTGAATCAACAGTTTAAATAGGTCACTTCGTTTATAAATTTAATTTATCAAGTTTACTTATAGTTAATTTATAAATTTACTCACTGAAGTTAATATATAAATTTATATAATCCCAATAAAAATGTCAACAAAAATTTTATAGAGTTAGACAAGTTGTCACTGAGCCTCATGTGAAAAAATAGAGTAGCCATCCATGGAAACACAAAAAATGAAGAACTGTGAATAGGTACTAGCCCTATTTGACAATAAAACATTACTACAAAGCCTCTATAATTGAATAGGTGTGGTACCAGCACATCAATAGAAACCAGTGAAAAAAGGACACAAAGTTAAAAAATAGACCCAAGTGAATATGGAACTTTAGTAGGTACCTTGAATAACTAAAGCAAAAATAGATATTTTTGATAGATGGAGATGGGACAAAGGTTAGCCGTCGGGAAAGAGATAAATTAGATCTGCAGCTCACACTTTATATAAGAAAAAGTTCCAAATGGATCAAGGATCTAAATATAAAGTGAAACCACCATACAAGCACTAGAACAGAATATGGGTGAACTACTCTTTAAGCCGGGTGTAGTAAGAGGTCTTCTAACTAGAACTCTAAATCAAGATACAATAAAACAAATGATTGGTGCCCTGGCCGGTGTGGCTCAGGGGCTAAAGTGTCAGCCCGCAGACTGACGGGTCCCTGGTTTGAATGTGACCAAGGGCATGTGCCTCAGTTGCAGGCTCCCTCCCAGGGCCAGGTCGGGGCGTGTGCGGGAGGCAGCCAATGGATCTCTCCCCCTCTCTCACTCACTCTCTCTCTCTCCCCCCCTTTCCACTTTCTCTGAAAAGCAATAAAAAAATATCCTTGGGTAGGATTTAAAAACAAATCAACAAAACCACAAATGATTGTTAAATCTCACTACATAACAATAATTTAAAAAACAATGCATGTCAATAAATACCATAAACAAAAAGATAACTGACAATCCAGGACAAATATCCACAACATGTATGGAAGATAAATGGCTATCTCTAATATATAAATAATTCTTAAAATTTGAAGGAAACAAGTCCCAGATAGAAAAATGGCCAAAAATATGAATAGATAACTCACAGACAAAAAAGATTAAAATGACCTTTAAGCTTATGAAAAAAGCATCCTCACTCATAATAAAAGATATGCAAGTTGAAACTACATTAAGAATCTATATTTTACTGATAAGATTGGCAAAAATTTTAAAGTGTATTACTGTGTAGATGAGGCTTTGGAGAAACAGGCACTCTCATATATTGCTGAGAATACAAATTGGTACAACACTTCTGAAGGGACTTTTGCAATATTAACCAAATTACATATGTACTTAACTTTTGATTCATCAATCCTACTTATCAGGATTTACCCTGACCATGTATCTCCAACAACATGAAAATACATAAGCATAAGGATATTTATTCCAGCATTATAATTACAAAAATATAGGAAACAGTGTGTTCTGTAGTATACTGCCCTTCTGACTTTCCTGGAAGTCTGAAATCATGTCAAAATTAAAAGAATGATTTTTTTCCCCCTCCAAGGATACATTCATGAGTTCATCAGAATTTTTAGGACTGCCATTGTCAAAGTATCTATCTCATATAGCATTTTAAAAATAATTATAGAATCAAGGCTTTAAAAGTATAAGTGAACAAAATATTCAACAAA
Source organism: Miniopterus natalensis (assembly GCF_054644295.1). NCBI lineage: Eukaryota > Metazoa > Chordata > Mammalia > Chiroptera > Miniopteridae > Miniopterus > Miniopterus natalensis. The sequence goes on along the minus strand of NC_142103.1, from coordinate 5,012,006 downwards.
TCACTCATCACATTGTTGTAGTGCTCTCCAGACTGACAATAAATTCTAGAAGAAGTCAGTCAGTGAACACATTTAGCCTGAGAATTCCTAGTGTGCGGAGAGTACCCCGGGAGGTCCTGCGTGATATTATGGTAAAAGTGATGAAGGTGGTTCTGCTTATTCTTCCCTGTCTCGCTAAAATTAGTTATTGAGTACCTTTGTGTCCTGTTTTCTGGACTTAGGAATACTCCAGGGTGGTAAAAGCATGGCTGTGGACCATGAACTTTTATCCTTCTGAGCGAGAAGGAGGACAGGCCCCAAGCTTTGAATTCCTCAAGTTTTCTATGGATCAATGTCATTAGTATCGGCCAGATAAAGAGTCAGAACTTGCTTCATTTGAAATTCAAACAGTACCATGAAGATCAGTGGTTCTTAATCCCCTTTAAAATGCAAAGGACACTCATGGATCTCTCACACTTATTCTGCATAAATTGGCAGGCTAAATTTTATAAAATTTTGCCACTTCTCTGTAGGGAGCATGCATGCTTCTCTTTTTAAAGAAATATCAGTGTATCAGAGATGCTGTAGAGACAATATGTAGAGGGATACATGAGAAATTAGGACAGTTTTAACTGCTAAGGTCTCTTCCCACTCAAAGATGGCATGATTATGTGGTTTAATCACTCTGAAAATTTTCTGACCCCTCTTCAAGAAGAAGTAATTTTAAGTGCTGATTTTCTGCCTCCTCCAGTCTTGTACTTAGGCCACTGGAGTGAAGTTAAAGATGTACAAGCTTGTCTACAACAAGGGTTGGCAAACTTTTGCTATAAAAAAATCACAGTATATATTTTAGGCTTTGAGGGCCATATGGTCTTTGGTGCAACTACTCAGTTCTGCTGTAGTAGTGCAAAATTAGCCATAGACAACATGAAATTGAATGGGTGTAGCTTCATTCCCGTAACACTTTATTTAGAAAAAGAGTTCATGGGTGGGATTTAGCCTGAGGGCTATAATTTGCTGACCCCTTGCCTACAGCATTCAGGACAGAGGCCCTGTCCTAAGTTGTTAGGTGTCCAGTTCTAGCACAGGACCTGGAATCCTCAAAGATACTCAGTAACCAGTTGCTGAACGAGTCCGTCTTTAACCACAGGGTCAGATCGTATAGTTATGCCTGGAAATTTCAACATATGTCATTTTTCAAAGTGTGAAGTATAGAAACAATCTTAATCATAATTATAATTCAATTATTAATATCTGAACAACGTCTACAATATTCCCACCAAGTTGCTGTCCATTTCTGCTTGAATAGAAATTCAACAATTCCATCCTCCAAACAGAACATTTTTACTAGTGGAGGCGAACTGTAAGCAATATTTAAAACTAGTGCCTATACTGCTTTTATCTCCATTCTCTAGAGGAATAATCCCTGCTTTTATTTTAGGAAAAAGCTATGTTATGTTAATAAGACTCATTACAGAACTGCATATTGTATTCACACACATTTAAAGCAATAACTCGAAGGTGGGATATTGTAATTTGCCCTAAAGAATAAGAAAAATCACACTAACAAGTTAGGTCAAGTGTCTCATCCAAAGTAACCATTTAGGCCAAGGATCAGGCCAGGACTTTAATTCACAGCTTCTGCAACTTCTATGTGTTGGAGGCACTCAAGTTCTCAGGATTTAATCAGTTTGTGTCCTTGGGAAACAAGTAAAATTAAACAGAAATAAAGTGCAAATGGTAGGTAGTACATAGTATTAAAAAAAGAATGAAGGTGGTAAAAGAAAATTGTTTTATTGAAGCAGTTATCAAGTGACAATAAGATATCATAAAGAATTCTAAAGAGGAGCAAAGAGTATTATCTGTCCTCAAAAATAAATGACAGACAAAAGCATCAACTTTCATTCAAATAATCAATCCAATTTTATTTCATCTACATTGTTCAAGTCCATAAATATTTAGAGATAACTTGCCATGTACCTGGTGCTGTGCCAGTCACTCCAGATGAATAGGACAGAACCCCCATCCCCTATGACAGAGGTAGGCAAACCTTTCCTGTAAAAGGCCAGATAATTAATACCTTAGCCTTTGTGGGTCATTTAGTCTCTGCTGCAACTATTTATCTCTGCTACCGGAGCATAAACAGTGCAATAGAAAATATGCAGATGAATCAGTGTGGCTGTGTTCCAGTAAGTTGTTATTTAATAAGACATACAATTTGGCTCAGGGTCTGCAGTCTGATGACCCCTGCTCTGAGCTTCCAGATGAGTTCATGAGCCAGATCAACTCACATCTGAAGGTAATAAAATGGAAAAAGTGTACCATTTGAGATATAAATGGGGACATTAATGTTACCTGGCAGCAGGGTTAGTGGAAGGCTTCTTATAGGAAATGACATTCAATTTAGGCCATGAAAGAGTAGAGTAGGGTTTGGGTGAACTTAATGCGCATGAATTTGTGGAGAGTTGTTTGTGCATGACGCTCTTTGAGAATGAGGAATAGGCCAGTGTCTCTGAAACAGAGGGCAGGCAAAAGAGGACGGGGAGGTTGACAGGGACAGGTCAGGGAGGGCTTAGTGGGCCATATTAAACACTGGCTTTATCCTGCAGTCCACAGTGGGCACTGAAGAATCCTCAAGCAGCGAAATGATGTGATCAGATATGGGTTACACCAAAATCCTTTAGGATTCAGCGAGGGCAATGGACTTGGGTGAGGGGGATATTAAAGACAAAGAGGTTGGATGGAACCTCTTTGGGAAAGCTTTCAGCTAAGGCTGAAATAGTGAGGTGAGAAAAGATGTATTCTGAGATAATTTAGACCTGTATGGTCCAATATGGCATCTACTAGCACTTGACATGTGGTAATGCAACTAAGCAACTGAATGCATCATTTATTTAAAATTTTGATTAATTTAAATTTAAATATAAAAACTAGTATTCAATGCAGTTATTGCAAAATTTTCAAGTACATTTGCAACAGTTTGGGTAATATACTTCTAGTTTTTCTTTTTTAAAATATATTTTTATTGATTTTAGGGAGAGAGGAAGGGAGAGGGAGAGAGAAACATCGATTGGTTGTCTCCTGTCCACACCCTGACTGGGGATTGAACCCGAAACTGGGACATGTGCCTTGACCAGGAATCAAACCAGCGACCCTTCTGCGCACTGGACAATACTCAACCACCTGAGTCACACTGGCCAGGGCACATCTACTCTTTCAGTAGTAAATTTGATAAAATCAAAATATAGGCTAAATATCTCCAATGAATATTTGGTATATACTTTGAGATGTGCTGTAAGTATAAAATGTACAGATTTGAAGAACGTAGTGTTTAAAAAGTACAGTATTTCACTCAAACTTTTATATTGATTAAATATTGAAATGAAAATATTTTGGATGTATTGGATTAAATAAAATATATTATTAAAATTAAGTTTACCTGTTTTTTTTGAATGTGGCTGCAACAAAGTATAAAATTATACATGAGGCTCACATTATGTTGCTATTGGACAGTGCTGCTTTAGAGGGGGAATTTCTACGATTTGGTGACTACATGGAACAGAGTCAGTGGACTAATGGTGATCAGATTGAAAGATATGAGGAAGAGTATAAAAGTAAGATGATTTCAATGCTTTCAAAAAGAAAGAAAAATCAACTTATTTTTCCATAGGCTATATGCCCAGCCCAGCTTATCCAATCTGAGAGAAAGGGTCAAGGCTCATCCACTCTGTACCCCTGTACCCAGCATGGAGTTCAGGTCATCATATGAGGCACAGATATCTGTTGGCTATTACTTATGATAAAGATGACATGATCATGAACACACACTGAACCTCAAGGTGAGATCAAGTCAAGAATACGATAGTTGCTATGTCTAGGATTTCTGTGCTTGGTTAGAACCCTTCTAAAGCAAAGACAAAGAAATCCTCCTTTATCCCTTCCTGCAGAAATGAGGACAGTATAACCACCATATTCTTCACATTAAAAGAGTCAAAACAATCCCTTACCTTCACTTTGCTACACATAGTAATGCCAAGGTCAACAGCTCTCCTGGACCAGAGTTCAATGCGAGAAATTTGCAAGGTACCTCAGGAGCAGGAAATAAGTTACCTGATGGAAACAAGTTACCAAAAACTACATGGGCTTAGTTAGAGAAGGATCACTCCTATGGACAGCTTCCTGGAAGGAAACGGGTGGCACTTGCAAGGGAGTAACTGAATAATGTTTAACAAAGGGACCATTTACAGAAACAAGGGCAGCTTTCGGGGAACCCTTATGGAATGGTGAAGCTCCCAGGGATGAAGAAGAGTAGGAATCTGATATCCCACTTAAAACTGCAGGGGCAAGGGGAGACATTATTTGAAGCTAGAGAAAGCTGCAGCCTTAGAAGAAGGGCCACCTGAAAGAAACTGTGGCCAAAGATAGAATAATCCCAACCATTCCCTCCTCCTTTCCTCCAATCCCTTGCCAGTGCTCCCCACTGGCGTGCTCCAGTGTGAACCAACTTGAAGCCAGAGGGCGAAGGACTCTATGTGATTCACTCAGCCCACACCCTATGGCCACAGCAGGTCCCCCCAAAGGTACAGAATGAATCTAGAGGGACGAATGGGGTATATCTACCTTCAAAATTCATTCTTCAGCCTAGTTGTGTAATCTATGAATCAACAGTAGAAATTAAAATATAGGCATAACCTATGTCCAGATGATGAGGAAACCAATTAATAGGAATAAAAGTAAAATACACAATTCCTTACACTAGATAAACACTACAAAAATATGGGGTGGAGAGGTTCAATGGGGGAAAAAGGGGGACATCTGTAATACTTTCAACAATAAAGATAAATTTTTTAAAAAAGAAAAAATATCTGGAAATTGAGCTGGGATGACCCATATCACTCCTTGGAGATAAATCTGCCTTGGGCCATCATTTTTTTCTATTTTCCTTCCTAAAACAGAGACTTCTCATTTTCTGGCATTGAAGCTTCCAAAGGGACAAAGTGCATTAAATCAGTGATTCTCAACTGGGAGTGTTTTTGCCACCCCCCAGGGTATATCTGGCATTCTAGAGACATTTTTGTCTGTCATAATTTGAGAGCAGGGCTGCTGTGCTACTTGTATGTCAAGGGTAAAAGACCAAGGATACTGTTATACAGTCTACAATACAAAGGACAATGCCCCATAACAAAGTGATCTGTCCCAAAATGTCAGTAATGTATAGAAGCCTTGTTTTATTTTATTTTTATATGTTTTTATTGATTTCAGAGAGAGGAAGGTATAAAAACATCAATGATGAGAGAGAATCATCAATCATCTGCCTCCTGCATGCCCTCACCTGGAGATCAAGCTGCAACCTGGTCATGTGCCCCAACCAAGAATCAAATCATGACCTCCTGGTTCATGGGTCCATGCTCACCCACTGAGCCACACCAACCAGGCTAGAAACCTTGTTTTAAAAGCAAGTGTTATAGTTGATTTAAGAAAGTGAGAATATGAAAAAAGAAAATAAATAATTCAGAGATTCGGTACGCCACAACAAAAGAACCTTTTAAAAATTGCTATTTTAGCCTTCAAACAGCAAATGTATTTTCTCTGAGATAATTTTTTCTGCAACACAAAATAAAAGTAGGCCCTGAAATTAAAGTGTCTTTCTTAGAATGTTCGGATGACCACTTTGAAGCCAGGCCTTAGTCTGTCAGATTGCTCACTGATTAAGTTTACTTATATATAAGAATTTTCAGATAACTGATAACAATGTACATTATCTTTCACCCTAATTTCTCCTGATTGAATCCTGGCATTCAGATTATTAAAAGAAAGAGTGACCAACTTGAGGTAATGGTCACAGATGAAGCTTCTTCACTGAGAATCTTGAGGACATTAATGTTTTCGCATATCTGCAGGATCCCACAGCAGGGGGTAGGAGTGGGAGGAAAAAATAAAATCAATTCATAATAATAAAATTCAACTTTCCCTCTGTACTCTCCATTGAATATTCCCAATTATCCCAATAGGTAGGTACTAATATTATGATTGTGTTACATATATGAAAACTAAGGTTCAGAAAGGCTAAATACCATGCTCTAGGTCAATTATCTGGTTAGTAGATAAGTTGGAGATCTTAACCACTATGCTCAAGATAGAGGTATGGGCAGTAATGAAAAGATTCAAGCAAGAATTAACAAAGACATTGGATAAATTCACCTTCTAGGTCAGTTTTACCTGTGGTTGCCAACAAGTGAAGAACTAAGTAGAAAATCCAATTTTGGATGAAAAGGTGTGATTTCCTTGCAGGGAAAGGAAAGTAAGGTCTTTAGGATATTTGTAGCCAGTGACTAAGATGTAAACAAACTATTAGGCGACACAAGGTTGGCACCTCAAAGGTAAGCAACAGTCCAGTCCTTTGGCCCTGGAAGCCCGGAATGTTTCATCCCTCCTCCATCAGTTTCCTTCTACCGGCATCACACCCCTGCCCCTGTCAATGCTGTTGAAGCTGAGCCTATGGGTTCTTTTCTGGTCTGCAACTGTTTGCTAAATGCTGAAACCCTGCTTTGCATCTTGGATGAAAGAGTAAATTGATGATAATTACTGCCTACAAGTTTGCTAAGTGGCCTCATATACATTGAACAGGGAAGAACCCATAGTTCTTTCATGTTGATGAGAAATCATTAAAATCATTCACACCCTCACAGAGAGGTGAGAAAAGAGTGGCCGAGAAGGGATTGTGCTTATTGGAGTCAATTATTTTTAAGAGGCTACTTCCTGCTTGTAATCAAGAAGCTAAACGGTTTGATTTCTTAGCATCAATTGGAAGAGAAAGGAGAGGACTAAAGATTATATTAATTCCCATTTTAAGAGTGCTTAAGAAAGGAACATTGCCATTTAACAGCTTTGAAAGTGGGGAAATAAAGAATCTCCAATAATGTGATATAAAATTTGTTTGAAGTGGCCAAGCAGTTCCTAAACTGGTGGCAGTGTCACGAGGCCATACCCATTGATCGTTACCATCATCATGAAGCTTTTACCCAGTTCCCAGGCACTGGAGATACCAAGCTTATCTCGTCTTATTCCTCCAGGAGTTCCAAGTGCAGCAGATGGAAACACAAGTCAATGAACATAAATGTGGGGCAACACGTATAAAGGCTACAGGATCACCAGCTCTAATCAGAGTGACACTGGGAGGAGGAAAACATCACTGATGCAGAGGCATCATTCTAGATCTGGTGGAGAAGGGGACAGGCAGGAAGAGCGGAGTGAACAGCACGAACAGCCCTGAGCCATGGAAATCCACAGCATGATCGGGGAGTGGCAGGTGGCTTGGTATGTCTGGAAAAGAGTGACTTTGAGGAGACGAAATAGGGAGAAATTTTAGATACAGTTATAAGGTATTAAACACTGTGACAAAGGATTGGACAGAGGATTGTGGGACCCAAACTTATACTTGAAGTAAAGGATAACTTGAAGATATTACAGTTCAATGTCCCCATATAAGTATTTCCACTACTACTATAAGTACTATAAATAATACCATGACCACAACTATCATCATCTTTGAGCATGTACTAGGTTCTAAATTCTATGTTTGTTGATACACACTGTTCAGTGATATGTATTATTTCATTCAATCCTCAAAAGAACCCTATCGTGTCCATATCATTATACTCACTTAAGAGATCAGAACATTTCACCAATGGGTTATTTTTATATAGAGGATAGTTGAAGCATGGAAGTGAACCTGAAACTCATTTTCCTGTATACTCTACTCCTGCCAATTAGCACCAAAAGACATCTAATCTCCAGAGCTCCTTTACCTGAGCATGTTTACATTCCAAATGCTAGCGTAGCCATCAGGAAGGAAAAAGCTAGAAATTAAGGGAAAGAGAAGGACTGATTGAGATCAAGGTCATCAAAATGGCAGGAAGAAGGCCTATCGCAGCACATGCAGAAAGGCGGATTAATTTTGAGCAGGAAGGGAGCCACATCCTGTGAGATACGGAATGGAACAGAGGGCGACTGCAAATGCTGGTGAGTTTGAAGGTCCAGAAGAGGGAAGCTGAGAAAGTTCACCTGGACTTTTCTCTGTAACACTGGGAGTTCACCTGCTGAGTAGTTGTGATGATTAATTTTATCTGTCATCTTGATTGGGTTAAGAGATTCCCAGATTGTTGGTAAAACATTATTTCTGAGTGTCTCTGTGAGGGTATTTCCAGAAGAGATAAGTATTGGAATCAATAGACTGAGTAAGAATATCCCCCTCCCCAATGTCAGTGGGCACCATACAATCTCCTGAGGGGCTAAATAGAGTAAAAAGGCAGGTGAAGAGTAAATTTGCTCTCTGTGTGGGCCAGCCATCCATGTTCTCCTGGCCTCTTATATTGGTGCTCCTGGCTCTTAGGCCTTCTGCTTGGACTGAATTACATCAGCTCCTCTGGTTCTCCAGCTTGCAGATGGCAGATTAAAGTTTAGGACATCTGCTGTGGGAGATGAAAGAGGGAACTAATAGGATACATGATAGACCCAGTGACTTAGTGGCAAGGCTGTATAAACTATGTGTACTTTCCAGTGTAAAGGAGCAATATGTGAAATTCTTCTTTTGTTATGTCCCAAAGTATAAATAAGCTAAAAACCAGAACAAAACCAAATATAATACTTTTTGTAAAAAGTGAATTTTTGGAGATTAAAGTTAAGGATAACTAAAGATACATAATAATAATGTCTTATTCTTAGTGATACAAAGTACATCTTAAAAGTGGAGCTGTGTCAAAGATCTTGGCCATAAATACAGGCCAAGTTTCATGAAATTCTGCCAACATTCTGTCTAAACATATCCAAAGAGACCATAATACGATAACATTTGGTCTTGAAAGGGAAGGAGTCAGAAGTGGTTAGGATTTTCTACGTCAAAAGGCCTCTACCTCACATGCCTTCCTTCACTTATCCCATAGTTTCACAACCCCTAAGGAAAGGGAATGTTGTCTTTCTGCTTCAGTGAGCAGACTATTACATCTTGCTGCAAGGGAATTATAAGTCCTACTCTATTTGTGCTTAAGAACAATATTCCTGCTCAAACATTTTCTCCTTGGGGCATTTCCTCCACCACACAGGTAGATACCAATCCATTTCTAATGCAGACAGGACCATTAACCCAAGAAGTTGAGCAAAGCATTCCTTTAAAGAGGATGATTCTAGGCCCATTGAAAAGACCATGGAAAGATTGGACTGGACTGTCATTTCACTTATCTTCTTATCTCTTAGCCATCACGGCAGCATCTCGGTTTGTGAGTGATAAATGTGGTGGTCAAAATTCTTCTGAGTTGCTCATTGGGGCAATATATACATAGTAGTTAAAGAACATAGTCTTTGGAGGCAGACATATCTGGTTTCAAATCCCAACAGAACAATTTACTGCCTAGTAGGGCTTGGCCAAGTGAATTCAAATTAATACTCCAATTCTCCATTTTCTCATCTTGAAATTGGGGGCAAATAATAAGATAAAACTCTACTGTTTGGAGGATTACAAAAAATAATGCATGTACATTCTCAACCTGGTACCTAGCACATAGTGGTGCTCCATAATTTGCAGTCAAATAAAAATAATTCAGCACTTTCTCTTGCCTTTGCTTTAAAGGGAAAAGTAACTCGTGCTTTACCTCTTCAGGTCCCCATGATAAGCATGAAAACCCTTTCAAAATGGACTGCTGTGGTTAAGAACTTGACCTCTGGACTCTGATTGCCCAAGTTTGAGTCCCTTTTCTGCTACTTACAAGCTGTGTGACATCAGGCAAGTTATCTTTTAAACCCCTGTTTTCTCATATGCAAAATAGGAATGAAGTGAAATCATGTCTGTAAAACACAGTGTTTGGCATATAGTATACACTAAAAATGTAGGCAACTGATACTATTGAGTAGGCTCACACTTAGCTGAAAATAAGATGAAGATAACATGACATTTTCCAGAGGCAGTCTGATGAAAATGGAACTCTAGTTTTCCGAACAATATTGCCAAAGCTGTATACTATACTTGTTTCCTTGGTGGCAGCCACACTCACACCAGTGTGGATGTCTGGCTTCTTAAACAGGGTCTTCCTAATTCCTTTGGGAATGAAGAAATAGTTCAGCTCCACTGAGCTAACATGTGAGGCTTCTAGAAAATGTGACTCCACCCCCCCACCCCCAAATGATGGTTCTCACGGTTCAGGTGAGGGTATTTACGGAAATAACATCTAACAAAAAGCTTTTCCTGAGAAAATCAATCTGTCCTCTCAGTCCCCATCAGTTTGCTTTCTGATTTATAAAGACCCTTTCTAGAAGATCATTATATTTGTCCTTTCTGAAATATTTCCCACAGGAACTTAGTGTTATAATTGTTCAGTTTCAGGATGATTCATTCACCTAATGCATTAGGTGCTTTCAGGGATGAGTTTGCTATTTCTGAAAACCTCTTATCCTTTTTAGGCTAAATGAACACCATTAGGCAACATATGTCTACAATGTACTAATGAAATCCAGGTGGTCGAAAAGTTGGCACACCCCTTAAATGCTTAATTCATTTCCATACAACTCATTCATAGTGCTCAAACAAAATCTATCCAAAACAAAACCGAAGAATCCACAGAATATAAAATATAAAATGACAGGTCTAAAGTACAAATTTCTCAAGTGGTAAAATAAGAGACCTGAAAGGTAATATTTCAAAAATAGTCTAGTCATAAAGGCCTCTTCATGACCTGCACACTATGCAGAAATCAAAACAAACAAAAAAAACAGATTCAAATAATCCTGCTAGGGGAAGGAATCAAACCACACAGGGGTGGGGAACATCCGGCCCTGCCAAGGCAACCAACCACAGGCACGAGTCTAAATTCGATAAATCTAGGAGCTTTTTTCATAGCTAATTTTTAAGTTGATAATTTTGTATGGCCCGAGAATGATATAAATATCCAAATGGCCCTTGGAGGAAAAAAGGTTCCCCACCCCTGATAGTCCAAGGCCACTATCCCTGACTTTAACTAATAAAACAGTTTTATCTTTGAAAGTTATGTATAAATCAACAATTATTTAAATATCCTAGTTTGGAAAGGCCTTATAAACCAATGTTGCAGTGAATCCATAAGTAAAATTAATAATGACTCACATTTACATCTTTCGTAAATTGAAATGCTCAAATAGTAATACTTAAAGTGGGATTTACTTTTGACCCAAGAGACCCTAGCACAGTAGCTAAATACTGTAAGCAACTTTTATTCCAAGATGGGCATTATGGCACTACACTGGTACACTGGCATATTAATGCACAGTAGGCTGAAAGACAAGCCGTAAAGCTTGTGGCACATGGAATTGTAGCATGGGGGTTCATATGAGATTACACTCCCTATCCCATTGGCTATACTTTCAAATTCAGCTGATATCAAAGGGAAAGTCTGCCAGCTGTTGAAGTATGTTGTGATGCTGGGGAAACTTGTATACAAGCTAGAAAATGGCATTGACTACCAACAACCTTGAAACTTCTAATGAACAGATTGGCACGTTCTCTGGTCCTGGCGGCCTGATCACAGCGACAGCAACTTCATAGCCCTATTAAAGGGCTCTCCTGAAGTGGGTGCAGCGAAAGAATGATAAGGGTCATGGGTATTAAAGTGAAGACAGCAAAAACAGATGAGCTTTCATAGGGGGGAGGTACTTTGTAATTGCAAGAACAACCTTATCTGCATAAAATAAGAATGAGACAGAGCTCCTCAGAGTCTTTAATATTCTAACATGCAGTGCAAACCTCCAGGGCAGGGAGATGGCCAGCAGCTGTTTCTCGGGCAGTTTTTACTCTCAGGACCTTTCCTGTGGGAGCATTTCATTTGGGTAACATATTTGGAAATGCTGCTCTGAAGACAATTTTAACAACAATGAGAATAAGTAGCATTTATTAAACTCCAGGGACAGAGCTTACTGTGAAACTCCGGAATCAGTTTGGAAGCACAGTGCAATATGGGTCCCATTAAGTAGTTTGGAATTGTGGCTGAAAACTTTACATGACAACGGCTGAATCGGCTTAAGGGTGACCCAGTGAGATAAAAGACTCACTCAGAGCTCAGTGTTTACTATCATTATCAATTATAACAATAAAAATAGTTCCGCTTTATCGATCATTTGCTGTTTCAGGCACTGTGGTCAATCAATCCTCAAGACAGCCCTGTAATTTCGATCCTATTATTGTCTCGATTTTACTCTCATTTATCCCATTAACCGAGCACGTGTTAGAGGTGGGATTGAAATCCAGGCTTGTTTCACAATGAGTTCTGTGTTCTTGCCATTCCACTACATCTGTCTCTCATGAACGCATGGGTGAAGACAAATCCTGCAGATCACGTGTAGCAGTCTATGCTATATTTAATTACACTCAACAGAAGACACTAAGATAAAATAATATATACAAATGAATTCTCACAGATCAGAACTCGAAATACAGAAAAATATAATCAGCGACCGAAATGATTTTAACCTGAAGTAACCTGCAAGCAAATTCTATGTGGAGGCTAACTGCCTTGATAAAGTAATGAATCTATTGTTTGCTCAACATTTTAAAATTTCCATTAAGGTGAAAACAGCACTCAAGAGACGGACCTTATTGTGCTACACATTCTGTGAAAGCCATTTACTAGTAAGACAAACATGCCCTTCACAGAGATGTGTAACACGCAGTATTTTCCAATTCTGAGAAGTATTATTTTGTGCATTAAGAGAACAAGGGGAGTTCTAATTACTTAATATGCCACCATAGCTCATTTCTAAAGCAGCAGCATTGTGGTCTTCAACGGAGAAGCCTGTACTGGGTGCCCACTATGTGCCAGGAGGAAGACGTGGGTCCTGCCCTCTATGGGAAGACAAAATCCCTTAATCTTAGGCAAGTGGTGAAAATACCTAAAATGAAGGGGCTCAGTGAAGCGCTAAGGTATCGACAAAGAGGGACTTATTCCAAGAGGGTCTCAAGAGGAATGTTGGGAATAAATCTGAGAAAGCAAAAGTTGAGCTTGCTTTTGAGCTAGGCTTTTAAGAGTTTCGCACCTGACCAACTTTTGCATTTACAGGGATGAGCTGTGTTGTCCACAGTAAAAGAAAAGTGAAAAGACCCCAAGCTTTTTTTTAAAGGCTCAGGAATGAAGATACCCAATAGGACTTCTATTTATAGACAAACAGATTGGAATGGATATTTATGCAGCTACTATCTTATAGCCACCAAGAGATTTACCATGGCAATGTCTTATGTGTCTAGTGTACCTATTACTCTAGAATAAATTATTATTATTATTATTATTTTATTGATCATAGAGAGGGAGGAATGGATGGGGGGGGAACATTGATGTGAGACAAACACATCAATTGGTTGTTTCCTGCATGTGCCCTGACTGGGAATTGAACCCATGACCTTCTAGTACATGAAACAATGCTCCAATCAACTGAACCACACTGGCCAGGGCTAGAATAAATTATATTTTGTAAATAAAATAGAAATTTAGTCACATTTTAAGCAACAGTTCAAGTCACCAGTGCAGGTGATATCCTGGATGAGAAGTTAATATATTAAAAGATTGGTTTAAATAACTTACAGTTCAAAATTCAAGTCAAATTTTTTAAAACACATACTGTATTTTCATGTTCTGCTTAACCTAAACTCTCTGAGCCTCAGCTACCTGAGGTATGAAATTGGGATAAAATAACTACGTTACAGAATTTATATAGAAATTAGGGAAGCTTGATATACTTGGCCTTGGCTAATTTGATGACAGTCAAGTGCTCAGAAAATGTTTTCCTCTCGCCATGTCCACCTCAGCCCATGCCTAAACTTTACTCTTCTCAAAGCTGCCCAGAATCAAGATCACCAGTGTCAGCAGGAGTCTGAAAAAGGAGAAGCCCGTGGTCATCACCACATGCCCATGAAGCCCCTCTAGCTTTTGAACATTAAACCACCCAGTTGAAGGCAGCAAAAACTTGAAACTTATCAAGTCAGGATTCAGCAATATCTATTAGTCCAATTTCCATTCAAACTGTCATAAAGTTATAAGGAAACCTAACAAAAATTTGAGTCTTATTTTGAACCATTCTGAGATAGAGAATGGTCCAAAACAGGAAGAGAATTCAGTACCCATTCAATCCTCTTTTTTTTTTCCATTTTACAGAGAAATATATGCAGACCCAAGGAAGAAATGGACCTTATCCAAAGTTACATAGCTCACTGGGAGTTCTTTACTATGATAAGGAAATAAAAGCAGAGCTAAAAACTGAAACCCAGATAAACTGCAACTGCTTTTGAAAAAAATATATCAAAATAAATTAAATTAGCTGAGAGGCATATTTCACTCTACTCTTTGATAATCCTTCAGAGTATTAATTTCTCTGAATTTTGATGAGTTTAATTTCTGTCCGTCACCTGATACATTTTGCAAGGCTTCACAAAACTCCCTTTTTCCTGATCTCATGTACTTGTTGGTATAAAGGAACCAAGAGGACAGGGAAAAACGATGGTACATTTTTAGGATTGTTTTAAGGACTCAGAGGGAAGCAACTGGCCAAGTGCCATCAATATTAGTTGGGTCTCAATGGTTAGATTTAATGTTCTAAGCTTTTGAATTTTTAAAAAATATGTCTTTATTGATTTTAGAAAGAGAGGAAGGGAGAAGGAAAGAGACATAAAAACATCGATGGGAAAGAATGAACAGTCAGCCGCCTCCTGCACGCCCCTCACTGGGGATCGAGTCCGCGGCCCGGGCGCCCGCCCCTGGAGGCCTCTCGGTGCCTGGGACTCCGCTCAACCACTGAGCCACACCATCTGGGCTAAGCTTTTGAATTTTGACTTAGATAGGAAAGCCTGCAAAAGCAAATACTGTGGAAGGCTTTTACCTTTGCTCCTCAACTCTGCTGAAAATATAGAGCGGACTTAGCAAGAGGCTTTCTAAAAATACTGCAATGAAAAGACCTTCCTGCATGAGGTTGTATTTGATCCTGGGCCCTTGACACAAACTTATATTACTTCTCATATGTGAGAGCTTGACTCTTAAGCTCCTAGAAGGCAGGAGCTCTGTCATACTGTTCCAGATCTCCTATAATAGACACAAGGAAAAACAAAGTAGGTACTCATTAAATGACTGTGAAATGACTAATTTAACCAGAGGACTAAGTTTTCTTATAACAAGTCACTGCACTGAGTTCTACTGGAAAGTTTCATAGTTTAGATAAAAGTTAAAAGGCTTTTGGATGGGTCAGGGAAGGATTGGAAGGGTAATGCCGAATTTGGATTAAGTTGAAACTATTAGTACCCAAGGAAGGATGACATTGGTTGTGATTAAACAGAAGCATTTTGACTGGCTCTTGGGGAAAAAAGGGTAATTTTCAGGCCATATCTTTCTTATTTGCATAGTTATTATACAGTCAAGTGTCTCTCCTCATGGGACGTTTGGCGATGTCTAAGACATTATTTTTGTTGTCACAAATTTGGGGTGGGCAGGAGCATATATAGAGTCTAGGGATGCTGCTCAACATCCCACAATGTACAGGATGGTCCCTGAGAACAAAGAATTAGCTGACCCCAAAGGTAAATAGTGCCACGGGTGAGAAACCCTGGTCTAGTTCATCATAGGGCCTGGAATTAATTGAAGGGAAAAAAATAGTCATGTCAACTAATTTTTACAAGAAAGAAGAATTAACAAATATGCTCACTGGGTTTTAGTTTTCACTTGTGTTTCCAATGTTAATTTGGTATTATTTTTAACCCAGTGTTATTTGTTATCAAGAATTGGAATGTGTTGGTTGATTTGTTTAGATCTTTTATATAGGAAAAAATAGGCAACAATGCACAGAGATGATAAATACTACCACTTGGAGCACTCTAGAGGCGCAGATCCATCCATTTCTGATTTTTCCAGTGTCCGTTGTTACTGCGAGCAGAAACAGGACTAAGCAGGAGAGCAGACAAAGTTCAGATTGTGTGTTAAATCTAACCTTCTTCCCCCTGCCTACAGAGATATTTCTCCTTCCTCCTCAAAGCCCTTTCTCAGGGCCAGTCGACAGATGAGAAAAAGATGGCAGATTATCAAATGGCTCAGCTACCATGTTCTACTATGGAGAAGCCAACCTACATTTTAGGTACAGGACACTGCCTCAGCACAGATTTAATTAAGACACAATCAGGGGGAAAAGGAGCATTGGATGGGCTAAGAAAAAACTGAATGTTGAAAAGGATGGGTGCACGAATGCAGAGTTTTCTACAATGTCATTTTCCTGTCTTGGTAAGAAGGGCACAGGGCAGAAGGGTCTCGCAGCTGCAGCCTCTGTCTGAGAAATGCGTAGCAGCCTAATGCAATCTTAATTAAGGGCTGATCCAAGTACAAGGCTTTATTCAAAACTAATTTTCGCCAAAACCCTCTGGACCTACTTACATTATGGAAAAAGTTAATTAATTTAATTTTTTATATTCTCATTCTGAAAACACAAAGCTTCTTTCCTCTCTTGAGACCGCTAAGGAAGAATTATTTTACCCTGGACAAGGGGGCACCCGGTTCAGAAAACTTTCATCCAATTTTGCATGGGAAGTTAACATTTCCATGGGATCCAATCTTTAAGTACTAGATGAAAACTCAGCTCCGTTATACAGACTCTATATTATATTGTCAACTCAACAGCTCTTCACCAAAAAAACTGTGTATTTGTCCTTTTGAAACACTAGCTCTTTGGCCCAGCTGGCGTGGCTCAGTGGTTGAGCATCCATCTAGGATTCAGGAGATCGCGGTTCGATTCCCAGTCAGGGCACAGGCCCGGGTTGCGGGCTCGATCCCCAGTAGGGGGCGTGCAGGTGGCAGCCAATCAATGACTCTCATCATTGATGTTTCTCTCTCTCTCCTCCTCCCTTCCTCTCTCTGAAATCAATACAACCATATTTAAAAAAAATTAAAAATAAATACTAGTTCTTTGATTTGGCAAGAAGCATTCATTGCTAGACAAGGAATCAATTTCTATAGTCTAGTAAGAGTGCATATGTTTATAGAGTTGGCAGAAAACTTGCTTTATTGGAAATTCACATCATGTCAGCCTTGGTTGTAGCATATTAATAAAACTCTAAAATATGTTAGTTCTAAAATCCTGAACTCAAGTGGCACTTTACTTTAAATTTGAATTCCCAGTGGTCCAATATATTTAAGCTATTAAAAAATATTGAGCAGGCTTAACTACTTTAAAAAGGACAAATAACAAAAGAATAATTTAGTCTTGGCAAAAACTTAAACATCAGATGCATTATGGAAAGGAAAAATCAATGACATCTTTAACAAAGACCTACTGCTAAAGAAATAACAGTTGGGCTGTATATGATTCCTCATCCCTCCATCTATCAAAGGTCATTCTAAACAAACCCAATTCAATGATTTATGCTAGTTATTTACAAGGGTGTGAGAAGTGGAGAGACATGTTCTATACAGTCGTGTGCTGCTTAACGACAGGGATAGGTTACGAGAGATGCGTCATTAGGCGATTTCATCATCATGCGAACATCACCGAGTGCACTTACACAAACCTGATGGTATAGCCCACCGCAAACCGAGGCCATACCGTGTAGCCTCTTGCTCCTAGCTGCAGGCCTGGACAGCCTGTTACTGTACAAAACAACTTGAGATCAAATCAAGCACAAGAGAAAATGATGAGATGAAGAGATGTGGTAAACACGAGATAAATGAGGCTGCTGCTAGCTGAACACAACATACTGTTTTATAGCAAACTTTTTAATAAGTAGAAAGAGTACAATCTAAAATAACAATAAAAGTTATGGCATAGTAAATATATGGACAAGTGACATAGTGTTTATTATGATTATCAAGTATTATGTACTGTACATCATATATGTGCTGTACTTGTATACAACTGGTAGCTCAGTAGGTCTGTTTGCACAGATCACCACAGACATGTGAGTAATGTGCTGTGTGTGCTATGACACTAGGATGGCTATGTCACTAGGCCACAGGAATTTTTCAGCCCTAATGTAATCTTATGAGACTACCATCGTATATGCATTCTGTCCTTCACGGAAATGTTACGCAGCACAAGACTATCGAAACAAATTGGGCTACAAAGCCTAGATGTTAAAGGGAATACAGAGAGGGGCAAAAGTAGGTTCATAGTTGTGAGTATGCAAAACAGTTTATTCTTGTATTATTATTTATTAATTATTGTATTATTTTCCATACAAACAACTGTAAACTTACTTTTGCCATACCCTGTATATGAGAAGCTTGAATTAAATTACCACCTCTTTACTGCATTCTGCTCTGCCGATCGATCCCTACTTTCTAGGGGTCAGCTCTTCCCTGGCTTTCTGAGCACCACATTCTCCTGGTTTTCTGTCTTTCACTTCTGAGGAGTCCCTTCTTTTCTATACCACCTTAAAATATTGGTGTGCCTCAGGGCTCACTTCTCTACACACTCTTTCTCCTTAGGAGATCTCCTTGACTCTCATGGTTTCTCAACAGGTCGAAAAGTGTTATATATCTGCCAGGAGCACAGGACTCATTCCCGAACAATTTGAAGGGTAGGTCATGTAGTGTCTGACACTCAGCAAAGTTAATTAGTAAATGTTAAATGAATAAATGAATGAAATATAAAAATGGATTCATGGTTATACTGTTCACTTTTTCACACTTTAAGAACCTTTCAGCATGGAACAAATGTCTACGTGGCTGTTTTGGGAAAGGACCAAATATCAAGGACCTTTGGGCATGGACCAAATGTCTCTGTAGACAGGACAAAACAGTGTGAACCAAATGTCTCCATGGGTGTTTTACACAGGACCATATGATAATCATAGACTACCTATGGCAGACCTGTCCAACCTACAGACTACGAGAAAAAATAAAGTTGTTCCTGTTTTAAGCTACTTTGTTTTAGGGTGACTTAAAATACAAGAGCTAACTGATAAACTAGTTTGAAGTCTGCTTTTCCTGCCAGTCTTCCCTCCTCAGGGCAGAGATGGTGCCTCTTGTCAATTCTGTGCCTAATAACCAGAATAATGCCTGGCTTGTACAAGTCAATGAATATCTATTGACAAATACATTAATTCTGTTAATGGTGACTGGGAGCACTGTCAGTCACTTGCTGCCTAGAATTAGTGCAAATGGCCGGTTGAACTCAGAATTTCAAAATTTGTTATTTGAAGAAGTTAATTGTAATGATAAATATGTATTGAGTATTTATTGTTGAAAGACACTGTGCTATGCCTCTGGTATCTATTTAATAAAGTTCTATTCACTGGGGGTGAAGTAAAGAATGTATGTTTAAATAGAGTTCTAATTGGAAAGGGAGATAGATCTCTTTTAAGACACCAGTTAACTACTCCCAAAGAAAAAGCTGCACTAGAATAAAAGGCTCCTGAACTATTCTGATTTGCTTTGGGGATTTTTTTCCTCCCACAGTAAATACTCTGGGTATATTGAACTAATTATCCACTAAGTGAACAGCTAACCATGCATATCAGTTAGAAATTTACTAAATCAGTTCATGCATCTTCTAACATGGATCCAAAATGCTATCTTCTCAGAGGAAAATCTAGTGATTACAGAGAGAAAATGGCTGAAGAAGGAACAAAAAAGAAAAGTTACTGGTTGGCTGCAGCTCTAAACACTACTTTTTGCAATGCCCTTTGTTCCTTCCTTGTTGCATGCAAAGAAGTCGATTTTGTACACAGGCTAAGGCAGGCTGCTAGACAAATGTCCTCATTGTATGAATGGCCTCTTAAATCCACACTATCTTAGAGAGGGCTGTGGTTAGGTGGGGTGTTGCTGGGCTGAAAGGGCTCTAGTAGAGGGATCATGTGAGCTTGACTGCTTCTCTGCTTGTGTTTTTCCTCAATCAACTATTTCAACTAGTGATGTGACTGTGTTTGTGTGTGTGTATGTTCTCATTTTCTTTGAATGCTAATTAAAGATCACATTTCATTTGCCCCAGTGTTTTGTGTTTTAGGAAGGGGTAAAGTCAACAGTGCCACCAATGGGGCAATGGGACATCTCTGGTAGAGCTCCTGCCCCAATGAGGTCCTCAGTCAAGGGTCTACACATAATCAAGGGGAAGTCACTTGTGTTCACACTAAGAGAGAGGAACAGAAAGAGCAAAAAAACACAGTATGGACGTGTTTGTCCCTTTAATCTCCCTCCATTTCAGGGAGACTACCCTAAAAGGCAGTTTAACCTTAAGTGCACAAGATTGCTCCACTCCAAGATGGGCACAAAAATCCAGACCCAGAATGGAGCCTCTTCTCTCTCACTGGGAGGGACCAAAGCTGATGACGTAAAAATAGGCTTTCTCTATCTGTGGGAGCCCTTCCCCCTCCTGGGGGAGGCAGTTCATGGCTGAACCAGTTAAGGCGATTTTAAAGTCTAGTGGTTCCATGAGGAAAACTATGGGCTTGAAGTATTACTCCATTTAAGGAGTCACTGCAAGAAAAATGACCTGCACTTAGTAGATGTTCATGTAGGGAACAAAGGAGAACATGTGACAAATCGCATGTTGCTTTGTTTAACCCTTTATCTTCTGCTTATACCAACATTGAAACCAGGACGTGGAAAAATAAGAAAAATCTCGCAGTGGATGGACTGAGTAAGTGCACTTTGCAGAGAGGTAAGGCTCTCTCTCCGCAGCAGTGTGCAAGGCGGGGCTGGGCTCTCTTCTGCTTCCCACCTGAAGCGGGGAGTCGGGGCTTAGGGCATAGGATGAGCTGAGGCGGCACAGTGAGTGGAAGAGGCCTGTCTTGGAAGACTTGCTTTCAAATCCCAACCAAGTCACTTATTAGCTGTGTGACTTTAAACAAGTTCTTTCTTATCTCTACACTCTAGTTTCCCCATCACATCCTTCAAGATTGATCACACCTACTTCATAGGTTGGGAAGATTAGCAATAATAAACCTGAGGTGCCTGGCACATAAAAGATGCAAAAAACCTGATAGCTAAGCATCCCACCAAAGCACAGTATATAGAATGCACTGCACAGAATGTATCGCAAATTCCGGACACCTCCTTCTGCATGCTGCAGGAGGGAAACGTGCAATTCCACACCGCCTCATGCCTTGTGAAAGTCACACAGAACTCCTGACCATGTTCCATCTTGACCATGGCCCAGCCCAACTTGGCAGGACATTCTCCTCACGTGTGTCATATTAGCTCTCACTATGCGGTGAAAGTTCTGTCATTCAGGGACTTAGGTCAGCAGATACTTCGTGAGGCCAGGTTTGCAGGTGGAAGGTCAGTTGGCCCGAGGTGATTAAGAACTGGCCTGAAGCTGAATAAATGTACACTAACGCAGGGAATAAATCCCAATTCTGGCACTGCAGGTTGTAAAGCATTTTGACCATATCAAATAGGATGAGAATCTGTTCTGAAATCATATTAAAGTTAAACCTGGCTGTTTCTCTTTTCTCTGAAGAACAAGCCACCTTTTTAACCTATTGTTTTTTCTGACAGCAGGTACCAGGTCCCTCTACCTCTGCTTACTTAGTACACCTGGTGATGTCTCTCAATAAAATGACACTGGAATAACTTGCTGTTTGTAGGGCCAGCCTTGTTATTACGGTCTCTTGTAACTGAGAGACCATGGAATTTGGAGGGAGATAGGCTACATTTGAGTATTGGCTCCATTTCCCAGTCTCATGGCCTTAAAGAAGGTATTTCACTGCTCTGAGACTGGGTTTCCTCATACATAAAATGTAGAGGGGGGAAAAAACCTACTTACCTCCAAGGATTGTGAGAATTAAGATAATGTTAGGTAAAGTACTTAGAACACAGTAAATTCTGCATAATTGCCAATTATCGTTTTCATTATTCACCTCTAGCTACAGAGTAGGGTTCCAACAAGTTGTAAAAGAGAATTGATTGCTAATATCCAGACCTGTATGTAATACCTAATCCTATGAAACTGTGGACATGCTCAGAGCAAGTCTTAACATTCCTCTAAGTGGTGGCAATTTTACTGAGCTGAGAAAAATGAAGCAGTAGAATCAGCTTCTTAATAATTAGAGATGAAATTTCCTCATTTCTACCATTATAGGTGAAGGACATGCCCTGGCTTAAAGAGAGGCAAGTAGGCAAGTCAACAGTTTAGGCTGTGTGTTGTTGTTTTTGTTGTTTGTTTGTTTTTAATATAGGGATAGTTCTATTACATTCAAATTGAATTGAGCTATTCACTAACCATTCTACTCTTTCTTTGTGTGTCCTGGAGGAAGTCATCACTTCCTTAAAGATAAGGTCATTTCATTTACTTTGTTCAAGTGCTGCACTCCTCCTAACTACAGACCCACAGAACTAGCAAGTACCTCCTGAGATCTTTCTGCTTATGGCAATTACTTGTCATAAAAAAGCTGAGAACGGAGTGTAGACACCATTTCATTCCTTTAAACCTAAGATGTCTTTTCTGCATTAAAATTGCTTTTGGACAACAAACTCACATATAGGGCAACAGGGGGAAGGCTGAGAATATGGAGAAGCCATGGAGGGGAAAGACCATGGGCTTTGGAAGCCAGAAAAACACAGGTTCAAATTGAATCCTGTCATTCATTTATCAAGAAAGTGATTTAACCTTTCCGTAACTTAGTGTGTGAAATTTCGGAAGCATCCCCTACCTGACAGGGTTTTTGTGCTCATGCCTGTAGGGGACTTTGCACAGTGCTCTCACTGCATGTCGAAGCAGCCCAGTGGAACCATGCTCTTTCCCTTCCTCTGTGTAGAACTGGTCTTCCAGCCAGCGTACACTTGTTGCTTCCAAAGCTGGACAAGCTTGAAGGTTGAACTGGAGCTGTTCTGAGAATATATATCTTAAAATAGCTAGGGCTCATAAGCAGAAATATGCTAGCTCATAGGTGGAAGTGGACATGTGATTTTGATGTGCTGGAGTGAGTGTGGATATTGGCTGTGAAGCAAAACACGGAAGGGTAAGTGTTGATAAACTGCAGGATGTTATATCTCTCATTCCACACCTTCCTGAGGGTGTTATTCCAGCTGCATATTCTTAAGCAGGCTGACAAATGCTATAACATATAACACATAAAAACCTGAAGCAATGTAATATGCAATGTTCGGAATGATTTACAAACATGGATATCAATTAAAGTTTCTCAGTCATGTCAAAATCAGTTTTCACATCCATGCTGCTGTAATTTTATGCTGCAGTGACTGGTGATGTTTGTAATGATAAAAAGGCAATGCTTCAACAATGACAGCCTGTGGCACAATTTGAGGATAGACACCCAGGTCATGAGCAGCTTGCGTCAACTTTTGCAATCTCACCCTAGAGCAGGAGCAGTAAAGTAAAAGCATAGCAGTAATTTTCTGGCATATGAATACTCTCTTCTCCTCCATCTTCTTCTTTAAGTTGCCTCAAACATGGTCCCTAGACCCTCTTCCACCCACATCTGCAAGCTGAGTCATAGTTTGAGAGCAGAGCAAGTGTTGCAACAATTACTTGCAAGAAAGAATGTTGGTCACAAGGTGGCAGATTACCATGCTCCTATGGAGAAGCCTGATTATTTTTTTTTAAAAGCACAGAGTGGCAGAGGCAAGGGGACTTCAAAAAGGGGTGTGTGTGTGTGTGCACGTCTGTGTGTGTGGTGGGAAATATGGATGCCTTACATGGTCACAAGTTCTAAAGGTCATATAAGTGCTGCCTGTCCAGCAATGTCCCTTAATCACAAGGCACCTCCTAAAGAGGCCCATGCAATCAGCAAGATAAGAATTCTGAATTGACAGCTGACGTCACACAGCAGACCACATGCCAAGGTGATACTTTTCTAAGGCAAAGGTTCCTACCCTGTTAGCACATTAGAATCACCTGGGAAGCTTTTCCAAAAAAAAGAAGCCATGCTGAGCCTCCACCACAAGAGATTTTGCTTGGAGAAGTTATTGATGAGTTGGTTGGTTTCGGTCTGATGTTGAGCTCAGGCAGGCATCAATATTATTTAAAAGGTCCTCAGGTGATTCGGGTGTTTAGCTACGGCTGAGAATCATTTAAGTACTCTAAGGCACTGGCACTCAAAGTATGGTGCACAGACTTAATGCTGATCTGTGGACTATGTCTCTAAGTATATTTTTTACTCAGTCAATACTTTCCTTTTTAAATTAATTTTAGAGAAAGAAGGGGAGGGAGAAAGGGAGGAAGAGAGAGAGAGAGAGAGAGAGACATCAATCGATCAGTTGCCTCCTGCACATGCCCGACTGGGGACCAAACACTCCAGCCAGCCCAGCCAGTGCGCGGATTTACATTCGGGCACGAGCCCCTTATCTCACTGAGGACTGGTCAACAATCGAAGGCCCAGCTCTCGCCCACAGACCACGCCGCGCAGCACTTCCCTACAGACAGCGGGTGAGGGTTAGAGGGTTAGAGGGGAAGGCGGCAGCGGTCAGTTTCAGAAGTATGTTACCCCTCCAAGCTGGGCTTTGATGCAAATGCACTGCTCCGTGGGGCCGGCACGGCAGTTCCCAAAGCAAACTTGTGGGATGTTAAGTGTTTAGAATAAAAAGGGTCCCAGAGCCGGAAGATGTTGCCACTGAAGTGCCCAAAGTAGGAGAGATTCCTAATGTGTGAAACTCCTCAACACCTTTAATATATAGCCTTGGGCCCTGTGACTCGGGAAGAGTGGTGCAGAATTTGGGAAACACGTATTTGACCACAGAATCTGTCTTTTCGCAAAAAGACATGATTGTGTTTCATGAAACATAATTTGAAATACTGGTCTGATAATTATTTAAGAACATGTGAAAGAGAGTAGGTTAATTCCTGCATTGTCTTCCTCCAGGCAAGCGAGTTCTCTTTTAAAACGAAAGGCAGAGTGAAAATTGGAGCTGAGAAAGCAGCACATCCCGGCGTCGGCCTCGATTTGAGAAAGCAGCTGAAAGTCACCCAGGCTGTGCCATGTTGGACGTGGGACAGAGTCTACGTGGGTCATGCCACACTGGGTCAGAAAGGCAGATTTTG
Organism: Miniopterus natalensis; assembly: GCF_054644295.1. Lineage (NCBI taxonomy): Eukaryota > Metazoa > Chordata > Mammalia > Chiroptera > Miniopteridae > Miniopterus > Miniopterus natalensis. Next base: position 4,987,046 of record NC_142103.1, on the reverse strand, counting down.
TTGAATTTTTTTTTATTTAAATGATTTTATCAACTGGCTGTGAAGAGAAAAAAAAAAAACCAAGAGGAACTGTTGATAAACTGGACCCTCAGGAGCACATTTGCAATGTGCCCCGAAGGAATAGCTTTGATTGGGCAGAACTCATCCGGATGGATAATTTCCAGATTTTTTTCAAATATAAGCACTTAGATTTTGACATTTTTAAAAAATCAAAATCACCACCATAACTCTGTCATCCATCCAATAGGCCTTTCAGAGCACTTTGCCAAAGCGATTTGATTTTAAGCATAATTACTTCAAACAGGTCATCAGTGTTGGCTTCACACAAGAAGAAATATCTGCCTCCAATATTAACTAAGGGGAACCTCGGTTAATGAGGGTTGTAAAGAAGAGACTTCTCAAGGCAACACCGCCACCACCTCAACAGGGACACCTAAGCTCAAGCGAGAAGGGAGACGTGCGGCTTTAAAAAGTGAATCTTCGAAGAATGAATGGTTGTTAGCTTCTACTGTAAAAGCCAGCTTGGAGATGGAGTTGAGATGCATATATCCAATAAGTGAATAGCAAATGCCCATGCTGGCCTGAAAGTGAATTATTGGCTGGTTAAGTATACTTCCTTGATCAAATTATTAGTTTCTCTGGGAGTAGAATCAATCCCCAAAGTATGATTTAATTTTGCATTTGCTACAATAAGGTGTGGAAATAGGAGAGAAGAGAGAAGAGAGAAGAGAGAATGTGCTTCAGTGTCATTACTAGTTTCCTATTGTTATTAGGACATAACAAGTTGTCTTCTAAGAAATAGCTGACATGCAACCAAGAAAAACACATTTAAACACTCTGTATGGAGAGGATGGTGTTTACTCATGGCCTTCAGATTTCTGGCTTTAGTTTGATTTTGATACAGACCAATTTTTTAAATATTTTTTGTGATTCTGCAATTATGCTGCCCTTTGCTTCAATGAGCAAAGAAAATTATCTGGTGTCATTTCTGTCACCCTCAGGTCATAAATCAAAGTCAGTGAGACCCTAAGTCATAGTTATTTTGAAATTAAAAGGTTAAGAATAATGAATTTGATCTATTCAGAGTCACCCAAACATATGGCCTTATGTTTTCCTAATAAAACAGAAATATCCCCTCAATTCTCCAGATACAGAAACCAGTTAGATTTTTTCTGGAAGTCAAGACATTTTCAGGTGTCAGGTATCAGCAGGTTGCTTCATTTCACTGAACCAGCTAATCATTCAAATAGTATCAGACCCATTTTTCTCCAAAGGTAAATTAGTATTAAAATGAGGAAGACACACAACTGGAAATGACAGTTGATGAAAAGGTAAGAATGAAAATAAAAACATTTTCCTCAGCATATTCCTTAATATTCTTATACCGTCTTTCTCTCGTACCATTTAGATAAGACTGATATGCATGGTGATATATTCTCTTTCTGGGATAAAGAAACCAAGGCATTATCACAGTAATAGTCATTGTGCTAGTTACAAATACGTCCCCTTAACATTTGGCACAGAAATTTGGTTTCTTCTGGTTGGTAAAAGCTGACATACCTCATCACCAGTCTAGAGCACAAATGTTCTTCTCCAACCAAAGTCACTATGGTTAGATGTGTCTCTGAATAAAAAAGGTTATGGATGTCCCAAGGGAGGTGGAGAGTGTGTGTGCCTGTGTGTGTGTGTGTGTTAAATAACATGAAAATAAGACTGTACAAAAGAGGCCAAAGACTTGATTAAAGAAAAAAAGAAAAAGATGGTGACAAATCTCTGAGCTCTGTAATATTTTCCTATATTATGTGAACTCCTACAAATACTATTGTAATCAGGATATTCAATCCTGAAAGCAAATGCTAGGAATCCATGCTTTAGTTTTCTTTATAGATTTTCAACAGTAACCACATGCAAGCATGCATATCTTGGTGTGATTCTTTTGCACAATCTTCAAACATAAGTAAAAGCCCAATGACTGGTGTTTAGCAGCAACTATGCTGGTAATATATTGGCTTTGACAAGTTACTCTAAATCAGTGATTTCATTTTGGCACACATGACAACGAAAGGAAAAAAAATGAACAAAAGAATGCAGCTATGATGATTACAGTTTCTCTTGCCAGAAGGCTCCTGGAACAATAAGAAAAAGATTTTGGTAATGATTTCCACTCTCCATGTGGCTTTCTCATAACAAAGAGAGTTGCTGGTACTGAGCCAAATTGGACTCTCAGACATTTATATGTGCTTCTTCAGCCAAATTCCAGTACTCACATAAGATTACATCATAAGTGGTTTTTATGAAAATAATCACATCACCGAAAATCACAAGTATTTGGAAAAGATTAAAGAATTTATTTTAGAATTGGCTGCTCAGAATAGAAACCTGTTTATGGCAAAGCGTTATTTGGCCTTAGTGTATCCTGAAAAGCCAGTGAGATATATCACTCATTCTATGTATTATTTTACATGAATTCTGAGGGCCCTGGGCATAACATAAAAATGTCTTTAAAAGGACAAATGACTGGGGACAATTGTAAATAAGTGTCTGTACCAAATCTCAGGTGATCATAAACTATGGAAGTAATCTGGCCCTTACAAAAAGTATCACCAACCAAAATAAACACCAAGATTTTGTCTACAATAATGCAAAAAAGTTGGTGGATTTATCAATTCAGTAAGTTAGAAGAAAATTAATTCCAGCTTTATCATAATACACATAAACCTCTTTTACCTAATCTAATCATTTCTAAGACTTATCCAACTCAAATGTCTATTTTCCTCCCAAATTTAAATATATTTTTCATTTTTCACAAGGGCTGTACAAACACAGCCTCATTAGAAGAGGTCATACTGACAGTGGCATGTACACAACAAACAATGGGTGGCTTCACCAGCCTGTCCACTGCCTTCACCTGCAGTGCAGTTGGTGGGCAGCCATTGACAAGGTCACTTAAGGTCTCATCTTTGGGCACAGAGACAATGAGAGGAACTCTCTCTTCAAAATGTTTCACATGATAATACAGTGTTTCAAGGGGTGGACATATAATAGAACTAAGATTCTATCCATTTGTACTAATTATAATAAAACATTACAACAAGTGTAAGAAACAACTGATCACTATTCCTTACAGCATTTAAAAACTGGTCTTGCAAAAATCTTCCAGGTCGACAGAATAGTCACTGAACCCTTTCAAACCCACAGCCACTTTACCTCCTAGCAATCACGAGCTTTGGTACCCTACATGAAGTAAGCATGTTGATTTCTTAGCAATGTGTCCTTCTTTATCCAAGGCCTCTTCCACAGAAAGTTTTCTTTTGCCCCCACCTAAGGTCTTCTGGATCCTGATAATTTGTACAGAGATCAAGTAGTTTCATTTTAAGGTCTGGGTTCACCATTACCTTCTGTGCCTTTGTTTGAAGGGGTTACAGTAAAATTGTAAATGTCATCCCAGAAAACCTCTAATAAATCCAATACTATTTACAAATAATTCAAAGTATTACAAGTGAAAGGATGATGGTCATTCAACTTGTGGATGAAACAATAGCTTAATAACTATCCAAAACTTGTATAAGAGAGTTTAACTGCTACCCATTCTCTAAAGAATTGTTTATATCTGAAAACATTCCTAACAGTATTCACAATACACTCAAGATAATATTTTGAAAATTAATAGATCCTGTCAAAATTATATGCAATAAGAAAAGGGAACTGATATTTAGTTATTCAACTGTTCTTTTTAAAATCTGAGTATTGTTAAAACAATTTGAAGTTTCTAACCAATTGCTTGACTGGATTTAACCGGCTGCTTCTTAAATGGCTTATTATTTTTTTTTTTAATATATCTTTATTGATTTGAGAGAGAGGAAGGGAAAGGGAGAGAGAGAGAGAAACATCAATGATGAGAGTCATTGATCAGCTGCCTCCTACACGCCCCCGACTGGGGATCGAGCCCACAACCCGGGCCTGTGTCCTGACCGGGAATCGAACCCAGATCGCCTGGATCCTAGTTCGATGCTCAACCGCTGAGCCCCGCCCAGCCGGGCTTAAATGGCTTATTTTTCTTACTCAAACCAAATTTTGCTTTTCAGGCTGATGTGCTAATAGAAAAACAGTATAGTATCTGCTATATAATTATATAATAAACAGTATATATCTATAATACAGATCCTGTTTTGTACTTGCAAATACACACACATATATAATTTTAGAGAAAAGAAAGCAGAGCAAATTGGAATGTATTATATACAGTAAAGTAATTGTCACTCATTAGTATCTTCTCTACTAAATCACCAAAAGATTCAATTTACTCACTATTAAAGGATTACCATTTTCATCTCCAGATAAGTAAGTGTTGACATCAGAACCCATATCCAAAATGGATAGCTTGGATATGAAAGTATAGGTAAAATAAAATAGAAATGTTCTATTCTATTGCTGAAATAAAATTAAACATGAAAAATGTACACTTTTCATTTTCTGTCAATGAACATTTAAAATTTTATTTGGAAGGAAGGAGAAGGGGAGACTTTGAGATGTAAAACCTTGCTTTCAAAACTATGGAATAGAATCAATCTGGAGTAATTTCCTTACACAGCAAACTTTGAATAGCAGCACCATGTAGCACTCTTTTCCATGTCAGAAAGACAGTTGTACTGAAGACACCCATAATGTTATAAAAGGGCAACTTAAAATGGGAACAAGGTCGCTTTTAGAAATTGGATCACAACCATTTATGCCAAAGCCTACACCATAGGACAAGTGAAGTTAGTCACTTCCAGTGTTATTCACTGACAAACTGCTTAAACAGTATTTGATGTGGGGGAACAGGCTATTTTACAACAAGCATTTAATTACCGTACACAGTACACATCTCAAATGTCATTTTGGAAGTTGAAATGTACACAGCTGGCAAAAAGTTTAACCACATTTTGTGATATAAAAAATGTTCTTGTCTGATCTATTCAAAAAAAGTTGGACAAAATGAATACTCTTTCTGGGGAGACGAGATCATTTCGAGATTTATTTGTAGCATAGATTGCAAGGAATACCACGACCTCAGTTTAAGTAACAGCAGGTAGAGTTTTCCAAACCTGTGCTTGAGCTGAAAGGAAAAACAAGCTACTCATAGTTTCCTTGAAGCATGCATTTCGCTGTGGCAAGTGCAACCGGGCGTGCATTACACGGCAAGCCCGGGCCGCTTCAGCGAATAAGGGGCCCGCGAGCATTCCGAGCGCGGTGCAGAAGCTCCATGGCGCGGAGGCGCTAAGGAAACCCCCGCTGCTCGGGAGCGCCGGGTGATGGGAGCGGACTGAGCCAGGAGCCGGCTCCAGAAGCAAGGGCTCAGCAGCCAAATGGGGCAATGGAATGGTACCGGCCGAAGCCCTTTCAGCTGTGAGAAGCAGGACACCGCGCTGTGCCAGGGGTGACTGTGTTATACAGTGTCCCATCTGAGACTGCAAAACACACTCACCAGCGAGCCGGGGGCCTCCTCCCTATGTCGGGGGCTGAACAACACACAGCACACCAGAGGGCAAGACACAGTCGAGAAGAAAGGGAAAGAAAGGAGAGTGAGAGAAAACAAACAAAACATGCGTCCGTCGCGCACAAACCTTCGGGCTCTGTGTTTTCTTTGTGGTGTACTTGCTTCAGCGGGCAGCAGAAGATTTCGTGACACTTAGCACGAAAGGGGGACTCTTTTTTCTTTAATTCCGCAGATTGGATGGAATCTTGCCGTAACATAATGTATTCCTGTGTGCCAGGGGGGGCGTCATCCAGAACTGTGGTCACCACATAACAAAATGAACTCAAGTTAGAGCTTCATGAAAGCAGTGAACGTCTTAAATCAAATCTACTCCCAGGGGAGACTAAAGAAACAACATTCCCCAAAAAAATTCCAAAGAAAAGCATTTAATAACTTGTCAATTTTAGTTTTAGAGGTTTTATTTAAAATACTAAAGGCTTGGAAATAGCTTACTCAACTGTAGATACCTCTACTGCTAGTCCAATGAGAATGTAACAGTGTTAAACTGTGCCTGTAGTGGGATAAAATATTTTAATACCAATAAACACCATACAAAACTCATATATTTCGATCTGAGATACAGTATAAATACAGGGGTGGACAAAAGTATACTTACAGTCATTCATATGGAAAATAATACAATAATAAATAACAATACAAGAATGCATTCTTGTTTCACATACTGCAACTGTAAACCTACCTTTGCCCACCTCTGTATTTACAGGTGATACCGGCCATTGTCCATCAATTATCAGTTTATTTTTCTTTCCTTGGTCTGCTTCTGGCAATAACCTGACTTCCATGCAGTATATACTGAGTCTGATGGAAGAATCAACAGTGCTGCTCTTTACTCTTTGATTTCCAAAGAGAACTAGAGCTGTTGCAAATACTGAAAACCCTTAATGAAGATAAGAAATTCCAGTTGAGAGCCTAGTAATCAACACTCGATCAAAGATCTACCTTGTTGAATTGTGGAAGAGCACGGTATGGTTCACTACTTTTGGCCAGAGATATACACCAAGTCCCTCTCAGCCCACATTTTCTTTCTAGGCCCTTGGTCAATTTCCTAGGCATGATTGTGAATTTTTAGCGTTTTTCCCCTGCAAGAACAGATGTCTGCTTTTACAGGGTCCAGTGCACAACATTCTTTAGCCTGATAACCATCCACCAAAGGGGGTAAAAATTTGACCTGCATTTGCAGAAACAGGGAACTGACCATGGAACAAATTTTTTCTTTTGCACCCTTCCCAACAAGGGCATTCCATTTTGCCAGGAGTGAGTCAGTGCCTCCAAAGCTGTGCTCAGTGACATGCTGACTCATCCTATTCCCCCAAATGCACACACTTAATATGCATTTAGGAAGACTGGTACCACCAGCAAACTTCTTATGGAGAGAATAATGCTGTGGTGTTTGGAGCATATAAACGGCTTATGGCTGAAATTAGACAGGATCTGAAAGTTCTGTGTTTGGCATCCCCAGCCCATTGGCTGGGATCTTAATGGGCTTTAAGAACTTTCTTTCATATTGGAGTAAAAATGGTATAAAAACCTACATAACTTTTAAATTAGTATTATGAGTTTGGAACAAGTTCTAGATAGATAGTCAGTATGTGAAATTGTTGTCTTTCTTTATAAGTCATTAAATTATGCAAGAAGGTGATGAATATTTTAGTCAGTTCTCATTCTATTTTCCTCTAGTGTTCAGCAGCAGTAATCAAAAATTTTATATAGATACACCACCACAGCTTTTCTTGGCAGAGAGTTCCCTTCATCTACTAGGAATGTGACTATAACTTCTTATAATTGCTTTGAATGCATATCTTTGCTAGGAACAGCTGCTATTCAAAAACACTTGCTACTATTTCCTGCCATGAAGCAGATAGTTATGATAATATAGACACTTATCAAATTCCAGGATCACAGCCGAAGACAAATTCTGGTTTTACCACCCAAAATATTTAAAGAAAACTTCCCAAACTTGGAAATCTTTTTGAAAAGAAACACCCATGGTTATAAAGAAGCTGAGAGATTCCATTTTCATGCAGTGCATATAGGAAGCATATATTTAGATTAAAGGACGATTGGAGGGTGAAGAACAACTTTTGATAATACATAGGGAACTTGCCATTTGGAAGTAAATGGTGAACATAAGTCAACTGTCTCCAATTTTTATTTTTCAATACCTACAATGATGTCACAAATGGGTATTTCTGGAGATTAATGGCAGGCTGAAGCTAATAGCCTTTGGCTGATTCTCCAGCCATCAGCTTTTCCCAGCTGGTCATTAATTCCCAGAAAAAGGCCTTGCACTGCCATCATTATTGTTTAATTAGATACAACTGGTTATCTATAACATACAATAAAATTCAAGTGAGTGGGATATGCTAACCGATACAAGAACCAGCCCAAAAAGTCATCATGATGGGGAAAGCACGAACGTCACAAAAGTGCAGGATAAATGCTTTCCACAAAATTCTCTCTCTCCTCTTCTTTCTTCAAACTGAATTTGGCAAGTGCAAAAGGTGCCAAGATGAGAGCATTTAAGGAGCCATCTGAGTAATAACCGCAGACACAGAACATTTCTTTGGAAATCATGAACATCTGGGAGTTAATGGCTCAGTTTGGGTCTCAGGCTGTCTCTATTCAATGTCCCAAACATCAGTCAATTCAGGCAAAACAGTAGCTTGGTATCATGTTGACACAACAGCCAGAAACATTTTGGGCTTTTTAACCAGAAGTGACATTGTTTAGGCAACATCTCACTCAGGTCTAAAAAAATCTCCGAACTTGAGAATATTTTGGATAAAAAAATTAAAATTGTTACGTCAAATGCATTTATTCCCAGGACTCCTTCAAGTGAAGACAGTGGCTGTATACGCAATCGACAGCAGCAGGGGTGACAGTGGACTTCCACAGCTCTAAGGCAGGTAGGTCCCTTAATTCTACCTCCCTAAGGGGCACTTGCTCTAGAAAAGGGAGAGTAGGCCTACAAAGAAGTCAGTGTATCAAAACGGGAAAAAAAGAATGGGATTCATTATTTACCCGACTTAGTCCAATATTTTCTACCATTTCCCCCCTTCTAATGCGTTCCCTTCTTGCACATAATCTCTATCATCTGAAAACTACTCCTCCCTCTGTTCATTTCAACCATTTTTCCACATTTCTTCAATGACTCCTGCTGCCCTTCCCAGCAAAAGATTTATCCAATCTTGGAGGTAGACCAAGGACTCCAGGGATTCGGGAGGCAGTGCATTTATACAAAGCCTCCTCCAGTTTCAGAGGTTCAGTCTGACTCTTCAAAGCACGTAAGAGTGGCTCATGGCTGATTTCTAAACTGTGTGACCCATGCTTTGGGAGAGGCTGCTGAGGCCCATGACAACAGCTGCCAGGGAGTAGGCCTTTGCCAGGAAATTGTGACCATGTACACAGTGCCCTTGGCCTTGATCACACAGGCCACCTACTCAGGATTCCAAAGTCCCGCAACAGTAGTAGAGGGCTGGAGGAGACAAGTGTACACATGCAAATCCACACATCCACAGACACACAGACACTGAAGGGTGGCGTACTCAGATGAGGAGGTGAAAAAATAAGTGACTTTTAGTGGCAGGATGATACTTATGACCACAATTTATGCAAGAGCTACTTCTTAGTATAAAAGGTATACTATTAACTCTCCATTAGATGAGCAAGCCTGCATCTAGAATTGGTTTCCCAGTAGCAGCTCTAGGCTGGCATTAGGCCATCTCCACTCTCCTCCAGGCTTCTCAGCAATCACCAAGATCAAGGTCAGGAGTGGGAGGCAGTCATGGAAATGAAAGAAAGTTTAAATCTAAGCCTGATGACTTGGATGAAGGTGCTCACGTTCACAGAAATGTAGTATGCCCATTTCAAATTAGACAAAAAGAAAGACCCAGTCTATAGCAAAACAATCATTGATAAACTACCCAATAATCACAATGTAATGGACCTTTTAAATGTATTTAAACTAAAGAAGTTAACAATCATTTATCCATCCTATGTTTAGAAAATTCAACTCTTGTTTTACTCCATAACTTTATCAATAAATATAATACCGGCTACATAAAATAGCTACCCAAATATTTAGTAGTACCACAAACACTACAATATAATCGTCCAAGTCATTCCAAACAAAATTTCTAGAGATAATATAATACAAACTTTTGTCTTAAAACACAAGGAATATAAAGTTCAAGGACAGGAAGTAACTTTTATTGGAACAATTATTGGAAAAGCCCAGCCTAGAAGCCAGGATTCTAGTGTGCTTACCAGCAAGTCTAAAGTAAAACTGCTTAGTACAAAATTGATATATTAAATAGGAATCAGGTTCTTCAGTATTTTTTTAATCCTCACTCAAGGATATTTTTTGCATTGCTTTTCAGAGAGGATGGAAGGGGAGGGAGAGAAAGAAAGAGAGAGGAAAAATAGGTAGTCCCTGGAGGTAGACCAAGGACTCCAGTGAGAGAGACACATCAATTGATTGCCTTCTGCACAGCCCTGGACCAGGGCTGGGGATGGAACCTGCAACCAAGGTATGTGCCCTTGACCAGGAATCAAACCCTAGACCCTTCAGTCTGAGGGCCAACGCTCTAACCATTGAGCAAACTGGCCAGGGCTCTTCAGTATTCTTTAGCTTCAAAGATTACACCTATCTCTGATGAATTTTTCTTTCTTTATTCAAAGACAGAAAAGCAAGTTTCTAGGAAACTATTTAGACAATGCTACAAAGGTACCTGCCCCTCACCAGAACCGTGTAATTTTCGAGGTTTGCTGACTTCAAGCTGGAAGCTGTTAATAAGCCCTCAATGATTTGATGATGCTGGTTTTTGGTTTTAAATTAATTCATCACAAAGATGACTCAACATACTTAATGATACATGATTTTAAATCAAAGCAAATCGGATATCACCAGAGCTATGGAAATCAAGTACAGCCACGGGATTCTCAAAGTTATTAGTGACTTCAATAAGCAAATAGTTAAAACCATCTATGAAACAGAAAATATGACAAATACACAGATTATCAAATGACCTCCCATAATGAGAATGTGAGAAGAAAACAGAGTAATTAGAGTGATTACTCTTCCATGTCACTGAGCACCTACCATGCTGAAAAGTACATTCAAACACAGGATAACTTAGCTCAAGACCTCCGTTTTGCTTCACAGCTAACTATGCATCCACTTATCTAAGCATGATATTCAAGCTCTACTGCCACAGTGGACATTATCAAGATGGCAGGTTTAAATGTAAATGAGTAACTTAAATAAACAATACACAGAATGGAACTGATCAATACGAATGATCATTTCATTTGGCCAAGATAGAAACAACTTAAAAATACTTCTAGAAATGTCAATTACCTTCTCATTTTTTAAAATTTATCTTTATTGTTGAAAGTATTACAGGAGTCCCATTCCCCCCCCCCCCAATTGACCCCCTCCACCTCGCTTCCTGGAGGGTGGAAGAGATTAACCAAAGAAGTTATATGCATATATTCATAACCCATGGATACCTTCTCATTTGTAATCTCCCCCATCTACATTCAGTTCCCCAAGCACTATTAGATTTTCCTCCAAATTCTGTTTGTTCACACTGTTTTGCTCTTTTCATGGTAGAATGAAACTCAAACTCCCTACTATAGCTGTCCCCCACCTCCTCAATTCCGTTGCTTACACTAGCTTTTCGTTAGTGTGCAGAATATGACAGGCTTTTCCTGCCATAAGGCCTTGCACTTGCTTTTTACTGTGATTCTCCTTTTATTTCCCTTCTGGCTCTAGTTAAATGCCACTTCCTCAAAGATGTCTTTTCAGGCACCTTAGGTACATTTGCACTTGTCACAATCTAATTATTGTATGTATGTATGTATGTATGTATGTATGTACTTGTCTCTTATCTGATTCTCCCCACAAAAATACAAGCTCTCTGAAACACAAACATTATTTTTCCCATTACCATTTAATATGTGGGTCCAGCACAGTGCCTTACTCATAATACACACTCAAAAAATTCTCATTAATCAAATGAAGGATGCCCTCCTTCCTGTTTATTCAGCCTTCTCTCAAAGCCAAGGTAAAGAGCCCACTCTCTTAATTTCCATATAACATTTTAGGAAACTTATCTTCTTTTGTCTTGGGACAGCTTTTTGGTTATTACCACAGGCTTTTATTGAAAAGTTAGACTGATAACTATTTTCATACATGTCTTTCCTCTGCAACTTGAATGTAAGTTCCTGGCAGATGAGAACAATATCTCTTTTGTTATCATCTTTGCTTTCCTAATGGCCTACAACTCTTTGCACATATTAGTTTTGCAGGCATAAAGTGAGTCCCTTCTAGGGAAAGCCATGCCTACTTTGAAGGTATGTGCTAAGAAGACGGGAAACTAAATGGGAAGAGTTCAGCACATTGCTTGGTATCGGCCATGGAGGAAATGCTGTCTGTGACAGAGAAAAGCCTGTTGAAAAATGCACTCTCATGGCTTGGAAACCAAAATCCTCACCCTGAGTCGCTGCTGACTTTCTGGTGACCTTTGGAATGCCATGTCACATTTCTGAGCCTCAGTTTCCTCATTTCAAAAATAAGTGATCTAGATTAGGCCAGGGTTCCTGAACATTGCCACTTTTGATATTCGAGCCTGGATATTTCCTTGTTTTAGGAGGCTGTTCTATGCACTGCAGAATTTTTAATAGCATCCCTGGCCTCTACCCAGTAGATTCTAGTAGTATTCTTCTCCAACTTGTGACAACCAAAAATATCTCCAGATATTGCCAAATATCCCCCACAGTGGGATGAGGGCAAAAGTGCCTTAGCTGAGAATCACTGGACTTGAGATGGGTAAAGCCCACCTCGTCTACAAGCCTCTTTGTAAAGAAGTAGTGCCAACCCTGCAAGTCCCTGTGTGACCCTTGGAGATGCTCAGCATCCTACGAGGGTTTAGCTATTCCACTGAGGGGAATTTGGCACCCCCAACCCAAACAAGAAAGAGAAAAAGGCACTAGTAGGCACGCCAATTGTCCAGGTCACAGAAAGCTTCTGACTGGCAGGATGCAAAGCACTATTGCTACACATTGCGGGGGGCTTTCCTCAGCCCAGGGCATAGGCTTTCTGCAGTGAGCGATGACACTGGGCAGCACCAGCAGCATTTCTGGACATAGGTAAGTACCCTCAGGTACCTGCTGTGAATAACGGGTGGGGCCCAGCCAACCAAATACCTTCCTCAAGTGGGGATGAGAGGAAAGGAGAGGCAGGGAAATCTTCTCTGGCTTTATTAAAGCAGGAAGAATGACCCATGGGAGAAAGAAAAAAATTAAAAAGTTGGCTGTACTGCTCGTAGAGTAATATGCTGAACGACAAATGGCATTGCTTCCAGAACGCCACCTGTAAGTTCTTGAAAATGTTTAATCATGAGCGGCTTCATTGGAAATTTTTTATTTGTTCTCACTTGTTTTGTTTTTTAATGCGAAGTGCTTCTGGCCACTGTGTCCTAGGAACTGAAACATCCAGGCAGCCATCACGGATTACTTCCAGACTGATTCCAGCTGTTGCCGTTGCACCGAATTTCGCCCCTTCCTCCAGGCCTAATTAAGGACTTAGTGCAGGCTATGGTTAGGTTCACAAAATGTCATAGTTTAAAAGAAACAAAAACAAACAAACAAAAAAACCAAAATGTCATAGTTACTCCTGGAAACTTTCTTGCCTGAAATCTTCTCAGCCTTTGGTCTTAAGACCTTACTTAGATTACATCACAAGCTAAATTACTATAGAAAGCCTGTTTTCTTCTATCGATATTTTCCACTTTTGGAGCATTAAATCTCAGAAGACTGGAGTATCCTCACCAATATACTATAGAGGGCACTCTTAAGCATTACAGCCACGTGTTCCTGGAAAATGTGCTCATTGACACCATACTTCTTCACGTGTCATGCTAGAAGAGTCCTGCATGACCCATTATCACTATCTCCTTCATATTGTTATTTCAAGTTTCAGAAGCTGATCTCTGATCTGAATCCCATGATTGCTCCAAGTCCCTGGGATGTCTTGAAAGCTCAGGAAACCCCACCTCACAGGCTCTGTTGACAGAAATTCCTTGGTTCTAGTGATAGTGACTAGAAAATTATACTGTAATGTTGCTTTAAAATTATATGATTGGGAGAGTGATCAAGGCCATCATTCACCTCCCTCTCTACATATCCCCCCTGAAAAGGCATCTAAGTAGCAAACTCATTATATTTTATTAGTCAGGAAACACTACCCTTACTTTTAAGCAATAAGCCTTCCCTTATTTTCCCTGCCTGCTAGTGTTCTGTGACCATATGGGCCTCTACCACCGATTGGTGCCTCCTTTTGTGGCATGGATGAAAGTTCACTCAAATACATTAGCAGCCCATCTTGACTAACCCTTTGGCAGGAACCATAAAGCAAATACCAATATATGAGCTGATCTATAAAAACTATTTCTCAAAAGCAACAAACGATGTATATATCATTGTGGTTCTGTGCTACCTGGCATTACACGTAATATGGTGAGATACCAGTGATTCCAGGTGCAGTAAAAAGACAAAAGAAAAAACAAAGATTTCAATTGAATAAGTCTTTTACTTTGCACTCATGCCTGCCAGTTTCCAACTCCCCATTCAGTAAAAAAGGAGTTGTGTGTGTGTGGGGGGGGGCGGGGATCAGAAGAGATAAACCAAAGAACTTATATCCTTATAGGCACAGCCCATGGACACAGACAATAGGATGGTGAAGGCCTGGGTGGGGGTAGGGGCTGGGCAAAGAAGGGTAAAGGTGGAAAATGGAGGACATCTGTAATACTGTCAATAATTTAAAAAATTAAAATAAACATAAAAATCAATGAACATAAAAAATTAAAAAAATAAATTCAATTTATCCTGGGGCAAAAATACATACATACATACATACATACATCACATGAAATTAAAAAAAAAAAAAGTTGTTGTTTCTTCTGGGAGGAGGGTCTGTGGGGGAGGGCTGTCCCTGCAGGGATTTCAAATGGAAGAATATGTTGTGCCATATTACAACCTACTCTCAACTTGAGAAGAATTTCAAAGCAAATGGTATTCGAATTTGTTTACTCTTGGTGTGTCAGAAGCATTTCTGTGTCAGAAAAAAAAAAAAAAAAAAGGCATTAGGATTATTTTAAAAGCCTTGAGCCATCAAATTTCCTTAAAATAGCATTTAGTGATTTAGGTGTAAATGAATCATAAACACTTAGATTCAAATTCCCCCTCAATCCCTACAAACCCAGCTGGTTTAAGTGGGGTTTTAGCAAAAGAGTACTTGGCCCCCTTTATCCTATTGAAGGTAAGGTCTTCTGATGTGGGCTCTAAGCTGGGTTTGGTGCTCACACTTAGAACATGAGGAATACTCACAGTATATCTTTAAAAGGAGTAAAATCAAGTGTCTAGTGTGTATCACCCACCTGCACATCCTTTCCAGTATTCACAACAACCTCATGAGGCACGTATCATTATTGTCCCCATTCGTCACACAGGAAACTGAATGTCAAAGCAGTTAAGGAACATTCCCAGAGTACCCCAGCCCCCAAGATGCAGAGCTGAGGTTCAAATCCAGGTGTTCATGCTTCCAGAACCTATACTCTTGCTCACTATACCATATATCATATTAGTTTGTATATCTGTGGTAGGTAGAATAAGGGCCCCTCAAAGATATGCACATCCTAATCACTGGAACCTGTAAATATGTTACCTTAAGGTTGCAACTGTTATAATTAAGGTTGCTAATCAGCTGACCTTTGGATGAAGGAGATTGCTTTGTATTAGCCAGGTAAGACCAAGGCAATTGTGAGCTCTTAAAATCAAAAGGAGGCATAAGAGTGGGTCAGAGAGATGAAAAAGAAGAAGAGGCAGGGCCAATTAAAAGTGTGAGAAGACTCAACTTGCTGTAGCTGGCTTTGAAGACGGGAGGAGGAGGCCATGAGCCAACAAATACACATAGCCTCTAGAAGCTGGAAACAGCCCTCAGTTGACAGCAAGGAAACAAGGATCTCCAGCCTATCAGGAATTGAATTCTGCTAACAACCAAAATAAGCAAGGAAACAGATCCTCCTCTAGAACCTCCAGAAAGGAATGTGGCCAGGCCAATACCTTAGTTTTGTCCTAGTGAAATGTGTCTGACTTCTCACCTACAGAACTGTAAGATAATAATTTGTGTTTGTTTAAGCCTCAGTGAGAAGGTGACGTTGGAGCAGAAGCCTGAAGGAAGAGCAGAATGGAATAAACCACGGAGGTCTTTAGAAGAGTGGGCCCAGTAAAGGAATCAAACATGCAAATATCCAGAGGTAGTATGACTTTTTTTTTTTAGTAAATGAAGGAGGCCAATGTGGCTGGAACTGCGAGACTGAGAGGGAGAGTGGTAGGAGGTGAGGTCAGAAAAGTAACAGGAAGCCTGCTCGTGTGGGCCACTGAAATAACTCTGGCTTTAATTCTGAGTGGTGGAGAGCCATCAAATGGTTTCAGGCAAAAGAGCGATGTGATCTGGCTTATGTGATCAGAAGTTCATATGTGCTGCTATGAGCAGACTTCAGGGCACAAGGGTAGAAGCACAGAGACTAGTAAGGAAGCTACTGCTATAGTCCAGACAACAAATGATAGTAGTTAGTACTGTGGAAAGAAGTGGCTGGATTTTGGGTACATACTCTAGGGATATAGACTTTTATAACAGAAGTTGTGTCTAACAATATGCAACATCTATTTAATATAGATTGCATTTGATAATGGTTATCCATGGAATATACACTTCTCAGAGGGAAAATACTTCCTGTGAGTTAGCTAATTCTACTCTTTAGGCACAGGAGGAGAGAAATCTCACATTTAACTCTCCCTTGCAGTCTCATTATACTAAATGCATCTATATAGAATATGATTAAGCAGGTACCCAGCAAACATTAACATTGCATGAGAACATTAATGGCAGTGATGTAGCCGATGATAGGCAGTTTGCAAAACAACATTCTTGAGAAATTGATTCTCTTGAGCTTTGTTTCCATTCAATAGGTCTAATTTCCTTCTATCGTTATGTCAAAGAGACCACCAAACAAATCTAACACTTCATGTGCTAGAGGAGAGGAATGACAGGGAAACCACCTTAGAGCTGAGGTGCGCGGCCTCGTAGCCCAGCCTACGAGCCTACCCCTAACTATATGTGTCACCCAATCTGTGTGAGCCCAGATTCCTCAAATGGAGCGGAGCAGATGATCGCTACAGCCGTTCCCGATACTTAATTTGTAGGGGAGAGTGGGTGTTCTTCCCTATCCTTTATATTTTCTTCACTATGAAGCTAACTAGCATAACACTGCTGGCTTCTCTTTGCCCCAACATTCACTATTTTCTGGATGGGGTACTAATGAGGTTTTAAAAGAGAAAATAGCATTTGTAGCCTAGCCCCTTCCTTTTCTCTTTCTCCTTGGGAGCCAGCTTACCACAAAAAGCATGTATTCTGCTCTTCTCCTCTATGCCTTAAGTTTTGCAGGTGGATGCCCTGTGCCAGGGCAGGATAGGAGAGTTCCAGAGATTCCTATGACTGAGTGGATACATCTGTCTAATTATGTGGTTCATTATTAGAATGTCCACCTTTTCAAAGATCAAAGTCTCATCTCCTAGTATCAGCTTTATTAAGAATAAAGGTGATATTTTGTTGTTCATACACCTTTCTATTTTGACTTGTTTCTTATTTGTTCACAACCTGGACAGAGAGAGAAAGGGAGTATTGTTCCCCCACCAATATTCTCAATATTTATGAATGTTCAGAATCATGGTTTCAGGTAACTAGAAAAGTCCTAAAACTTTTATAGACTGTCAAACTCTACTGGCCAGTTTGGCTCATGGCAGATACTAGAGAAACTAGCAGTCATTTTTCATGGCCAAGATCATATCAGGGGACCTGCAATCAGAGGCCAGCATAAATAGGAGGCATAATTAGGAAAAGGAGACATAGAAGGGAGGGGAGACACGAGGGCCAATTTGCTCCTTCACAGATGGAAGGAGCAGGCTGCCACATTCATTTAAAAACCTTCTGCTGTCATACAAATTGTTACCTATTGATAATGTTCTTGTAATCCCACAGGAATCTCAGTAGGAAGTCCAATTTCAAAGCAGCAAGAAGGGGACGGACAGTGATAATTCAGGCCGCACATGGGAACAGGGACATTAATGCGAGCGGGATATGCAGCTGCGAACCCTTCCTCCTGCATTGCACTGAAGCGAAGCGTCCACACTGGGAGGGAGCACAAGACTCCAAAATATGAACTCCTTGTCTTTTCTAATGGTCCCTGCAGTTCGTCCCCTCTGACAGGCCTCCGATATTTGCATTAATTAAACTCAGCCCGAGAAACCTGGTCATTTGAGGAAATTGAAACCTGCCACTCTTACAAGCTGAGGGAGTAGAATGGAATCTTTTCCCAGGTCTCGTATTAAAGATGGCCTTTTCCTTTCTCCTTAATGGAGAGTTAAGCGGAGTTCAAGACTACATGCAAGAAAGCCAGGGCAAAATGTTCTAAAGAAGTGCTCTCCCAGTTAAGCATTTAATTGCTGAGTGGTAGACAAGATACCTTTAGAATTCCTATGAAATGCAGAAATATCATCATCAGTAACCTTTTAGAGTTGTATAGAGAGCAGTTCCTTCCTCTTTCCTTTGCCAATGCCTTTGTGTAACACTTGTTTAACTGACAACTTCTGAGAAACAAGGTTAATGTGAGATATTCTCAGAGGCTTCAGACATCACCCTTGAGTCAGTCCCTAGTTGGCAAAAAGATCCTCAGGTTAAGGTATGGGAACCTTGACAAAATGTTTTGGGCTGAGATCAGGGTGGGTGACAATCACATTTAGGAAGCTGCAATGATTATGGCCTGACTCACATGCTACTTTGGGGTTGTCAACCTTTTGCTGCAGACCAATTCTTTATATTTCCTTCTGGCCTGCAGGGGACTTTGGGAATCCCTTACCAGGTTTCTGTTGACCAAAAAAGAACACAGTGTTCTCTTCGATACCCATATTTAAGGTGGTTGCAATGAATGGAGGCGGTGGTGGAGGCAAGAAGAAGCAGTAGGCATGCCTAGCCGGGGTTCTCTGGCAAACAAAGGCCTCCTGACTCTGCCCCTGGCTTCATCTCTCCTTCCTTGCAGGGGAGCAAGTGCAGCTCGCTTCTCTTCTTCTGGAAGTTCCCAGGAGGCACAGCCTAAAATGCTGTAACCAGACTTATAATGTGCTCCTACAATAGCTGTGGGAAACAGCCTGAGCAAAGTCCCTCATCCCCAACTCAGGAAAAGCAGGAACTAAATGAGTCATGATGATTGGATTTGCCCCAAGTGTCAGGGAAAAGGGAGTGTATTTACTGAAAAGCACTGTAATGATTATTTTACATATGAACCTGACTGGGCCATAGGGTGCCCAAATATTTGGTCAAACATTTCAATCCATATACTGAATGAAGCAGATTGCCCTCCCTAATATGAATGGGCCTCACCCAACCAGTTGAAGGACTGAATAGAACAAAAAGGCTGACCTTCCCATAAGCAAGGGGAATCTCCTTCTGCCTGATGGCCTTCGAACTGAATCATCAGTTTTTTTCCTAATTTTGAACTCAAATGAAACATTGGCTATTTTTGGGTCTTAAGCCTGCTTGCCTTTGGACTAGAACTATATCATCAGTTCTCCTTGTTCTCAGGTTTTAACACTTAGACTGGAACTAATCTGTTAGCTCTCCTGGGTGTGTCTGGTGTGTTGACTTACCCTGCAAATCTTGGGACTTGCTAGCTTCCATAATCATGTAAGCCATTTTCAGATGTAAGTAAAGTCCAGCTCAGTTGATTTTAAGTTAATCAAAAGGAGACTAATCTGGGTGGGCCCAGCTTAATCAGGTGAAAGCATTAACAGAGAAAGATTCACCTGCTGGCCTTGAAGAAATAAGCTACCTTGTGAGAAGTCCTGGGAGAGGGCCATGTGTCAAGGAACACTGGGCAGTCTCTAGAAGCTAAAATTGGCCCCCAGCTGACAGCCAGCAAGAAAATTGGGACATTGGTCGTACAGCCACAAGCAAGTGAACTCTGTGAAAAGTCACATGAGTTTAGAAGAAGATCCTGATGTCTACAAAGGAATACAGCCCAGCCAACATCTTGATTATGGCCTTGTAAGATCCTTAACACAGTAGCCAGCCATGCCATGCCCTCCAAACATTCATTGGCAGGGACTTTATTAGCCACAAATGTGCTGTTGTTTTGAGGCTTTAATTCTTAAGATTGAAGAAGCAGGCTGTGGTGATGGACAAGAGTAATTAGGATGAATCTCTCTGTGTATTCTGTAAAAATTACCACGATAAAGGAAACAGTTATCTCAATATTTAGCATTAGTCACCTCAGAAAGATTACAACAAAAGAAAATTTCTAAACAGAACCTGAGTAGACTGAAATATCAGTAATATTTCTTCCATTTGAAGTAAAGTCATTCTCAATATGAAATATAAAAGCCTCCTTTTGAGTAGTTTTCTATTCTTAGGAGAGTCTCATTTGTGGTCATCTTTATTTTCTGTTTCAAAGGTAATGATTATTTAAAAACAATCATTTTAAATAACATAACTATTTTTGAAGGAAAATATTTTCTCTTCACAATAGTTTTTGTAGTAAAATTTGTCAAATAACAATTGCCATTTTAACCATGTTTAAAAAGTGCAATTCAGCGGCATTGATTATATTCATCATGTTATGCAACCATTACCACTATCTATTTCTAAAAATTCATCACCATAAACAGAAACTCTATAACTATTAAGTGATAACTCCACATTCTCCTCTTTACCCATCTCCTGGCAACCTCTAATCTACTTTCTGTTTCTTTGAATTTGCCTAAGTGAATCACACAGTATTTGTTTTTTGGTGTCTGGCTTATTCACTTAACATGTTTTCAGGGTTCATCCATGTTATAGCAGATGTCAGAATTTACATTTTTGTATTATACCACATTTCATTTATTCATTCATCTGTCAACGGACACTTGGGTTGTTTCCAACTTTTGGCTACTGTGAATAATGCTGCACTAAACATGGGGGGCCAGTGGGTGGGTGAAGGGATTAAGAAGTACAAATTGGTAGTCACAAAAGAGTCATGAGGATGTAAAATACAGCATAGGAAATACAGTCAATAATATTGCGATAACTATGCATGGCGCCAGGTGGATACTAGACTTATCAGAGGAATCACTTTGTAAAGTATATAAATATGTAACCACTGTGCTGTTTAATATTGAATGTCCACCGTAATTGAAATGTAAATAAATAAAATAAAGAAGCATGAGGTCTCCAATTTTGTTCATTTTGCATATTGATCCTGAACTCTGCAACTTCCCTCAATTAGTTTATTAGCTCTAGTAGCAAAATAAATGAGCAAACAAAATAGAAACAAACTCATAGATACAGAGAGCTGACTATTGGTTGTCAGAGGGGAGGGGGCTGTAATATCATGTCACCTATGAAGAGGTAGTTTTACATCTCCCTTCCCAATTTGGATGCCTTTTATCTCTTTTTCTTGCTTAGTTGCTCTGGCTAGAACTTGCAGTACAATACTGAATAGCAGTAGGAAAAGTATCTTTGTTTTGTTTCTGATCTTAAGGAGAAAGCTTTCAACTTTTCACCACTGAGTATGATTTTAGCTGTAGGTTTTTCATAAATGCCCTCTATCATGTTGAGGAAATTACTTTCTATTCTGAGGTTTCTGAGGTTTGCTGTTTTTTAAATCCTGAAAGGGTACTGAATTCTCTCAAGTGCCTTTTCTTTATCAATTAGGAGGAGCTTTTTTTTTTTCTTCCATTTTGTTAATGCGATACATTTTATAGATTGATTTTCTTATGTTGAGCCACCTTTGCATTACTGCGATAAATATCACTTGGTTACTATGTGTAATCTTTTTAATGGGTTGTTCAATTTGGTTTGCTAATGTTTTATTTAGGATTTTGTATCTGTATTCATAAGGGATACAGAAATATAAATTATTTTATTGACATCTTCATCTGTCTTTGGTATCAGGGTAATGTAGGCCTCCTAGAGTGAGTTAGGAAATGTTCTCTCTTCTATTTTGAGCTCTGATTTAAGCTCTTTCTTCTTTTTTAATGTAGCCATTTACAGTTATAAATTTTCATTTGAGCACTACCTATTCTGCATTCCATAAGTTTGGGTATATTATGTTTCTATTTTCATTATTCTCTAAGTATTTTCTAATTTCTCTTGTGATTTCTCATGTGACTACTGGTTGTCAAGAATGGATTGTTTAATTTCCACATATTTGTGAATTTTCCAGCGTTCCTTCTATTATTGATTTCTACTTTTATTTCCTTGTGGTTAGAGAAGACACTTTGGATTATTCCAATCTTTACAAAATGATTGACTTATTTCATTGTTGTTGTTGTTTTAAATCCTCACGTAAGGATATTTTTCCATTGCTTTTCAGAGAGAGTGGAAGGGAGAGAGAGAGAGAGACATCAGTGTGAGAGAGACCCGTCAATCGGTCTCCTCTCACATGTACCCCCACCCGCACCGGGATCCAGCCTGCAACTGAGGTATGTGCCCTCGACCGGAACCCGGGGCCCTGAAGTCCGAGGGCCGATGCTCTAACCACTGAGCCAAACTGGGGAGGACTGATTGACTTGTTTTGTAACTTAACATATGGTCTAATTGGAGAATATTCCATGTGCTGTTGGTGGTGAATTTTTCTATATAAGCCTGTTAGGTCTAGTTGGTATGCAGAGTTATTCTATACAATAATCCTTTTAAGAGGACAAGTTTGGGATCAAGTGAGTTTCATGTTGAAATCAAGTTATTTTCTAAAAAACTAACTCTCCTCCCTCCCCTTACCTCAAAGGAACTCCAAATTCTTCACAAACAACCAGGAAAACCTTTAGCTCCCCACTAGGTAATGTGTTATATCAAGAGAAGCATGGCATGATTTTACAGCTCAGGAAACGCAAGTCACACGACGTCATCTGGTGGTTAGTCTCAGGTCTCAAGCTGTAGGACACATGAATGGTGCTAGTTCCAGAATAGAGGCATCTGATACCTAGGCCTGAAATTGGTACACCAGGCCCCATGTAATTCTCAAACTTCTTTTAATAGCAGAACCCTTTTTTCGAACAAACTCTTTCATGGAATCCCAATACAGGCAAAGCTCGGAGACACTGTGAATTTGGTTCCAGACCACTGCAATAAAGCGAGTGCTGGCAAACCCTTGGAGACACTGCAGGTCCAGTTCCAGATCACTATAGTGAAGTGGGTCGTGATCACTTTGCTTTGTGAAGGGTCTTGCCTTCAGTTTGTAAAAAATGCAACACCCGCAAAGTGCAATAAAAAGAGATATGTCTGTACATAAACTAATTTTAGGAGTGGGTACAGGAGCCCTGCAGGCTCTCCTCATGCCCTTGATCACAGGCTTTGAGACTGGGAGAAACATTGCAGAGGCCTGCTGCCAGGCAACATTTCTATTCTCTAGGACAGAGGCAGCCACCCCTTGTAACTGCAGCTCCAAGTCGAGCACAGAGCTGATGTGATGGGAAGAAGAAACCTGGACACATGGCTCTGTCAAGACACAGCCCAAGCAAATCTCAGTGTTGTCATCTTCAGCATCAGCTGCCAGGCTGGCATTGGGTTTCAACGAAGAGGTTTTCTAATGTAGTATCAATACTTATCACACTTTCACTTATCTGTGCACCAGGCAAATAAAATCAGCCTAGTGCAAACATTTTCTCTTTAACACAAAATTCTTAGAGACGGCAAAAGTAAGTCCTTGTGGTTAGTAATTAAAGCCACCTTCATATCTATCAGCAAGAATTTGTATTTAGCCATATCTTCAGCCAATGTATGCATGGGGGGAGGGAGGTATGGAGGGCCAGAGAGCAGTACATGTGATTCCACCTCATGAAAGTTTCATTCACAACCATAAGGTAAGCTCGTCTCCCAACAGATATACCAAGGCCTGCACTTAGAAGAGCAAGCACAGCTACTAGAAGGAAGATCGATCTTGTCAAGGGGACAGAAGAAATACCAACAGGGACTAGTCTCACAACTTGTTATCACCAAAATGTTGATTAAACAAAAACAATGAGCTCAGTTAGTCCAGCTGTGGGGAATGGAAAAGCAGAAACCATCCATTCATTCCACAATTTTTACTGAGAAGCCTAGAAGAGCCAGCCACTGTTCTAAAGTGAAAATGCCACAGGAATCAGAGGAATATGAGGTTATGAGAAACACAGAAGTCAGAGAATCATCTGGTAAGTCTCATAACCTACCAGGATGCAAAAGGTCCATATGTCTGATGGTGATGGAAGAGCCAGAGGGGACAGCCAATGACAAGGAAAAGTTGCATGAGGCAGGGAGCTCCAAGTTCTCATCCTGCCTCTGCCCCCCGCCCTTTGCTGTGGAACCTAGAGCAGGTTAGTTCCTGTCTGGGTCCCAGTTTCTTTCTCTGTGAAATAAGACAGTTGTGACAGATGAAGGATCCCTCACAATTCATAGGAGTAGAGCCTGAAAAGCAAGCATTAAACTGGGTCAGTATCCTAGTGTGGACAAGATACGCTCCAACCTTTCTCCCATTGGTCAAGATCAATACTGCAACGTAATTCTGTGCTCTCTTTGCTCTGGGGTGATTATCCTAGATGAAATTTGTCAATGATCAGCGTCATTTCTATTGAATGCCATCAAAATGTTTTGATGCAATAAGTGAAAAACACTAAATGTTATCATTCAGTGGTAACAACAGATACAAAAGAGATCAATACCCAAAGCCATGTGTTACTAGTAGAATAGTAACCAACTCAATGTGTTTGGCATTTCACTTTAAGAAGTGCTTTCCCATATCATCCCTCATTTTGATTGCTACAGTGAAGGAAGCTGAGGCTCCAGGAGTTATATGCTTAGGTTTACACAGAAAATACATGACAGAATTTGAAACACAACCAGGTCTCTGATTCTAAATTCAGTATCTAACACAGATATATTTCTTACGTTCAACAAATTCATTAGCATATCCATTTATTCAGCACTTACTATGTGCCAAATCTATGCTAGACTCTCGGGCCTACAAAAGGGAGCAAACCAATGAATATTTACATGAAGTTAATATATGAATGAATCGGCCTTGGCTGGTTTGGCTCAGTGGTTAGAGCATCGGCTGGTGGGCCAATGGGTCACTGGATCAATTCTCAGTCAAGGGCATGTACCTCGGTTGCAGTTCCAACCCGGGCCTCAGTCAGGGCTAGTGCAGGAGGCAACCAATCGATGTGTCTCTCTCACACTGAAGTTTCTCTCTGTCTCTCTGTCTTCTAGAGGGTATGTTAATGTGATAATATAGACTTTCATTCCATGGGGCACTGTACACCATGTACAACCTGAAAACCTTTTGAGTTAGGGCAGACTTAGAAACAACCCTGGGAAGGAAAACACCATTAGACGATTATTCAATTAAGGACTGTCAACATTGCCTCTTGAGAGCAAATTATTCCAAACAACTCTTTTTCTTTTTTGAATTTAAATAGAACAGCAGCAACAACAAAAAGAGATGAGGGGGGGGTCCCCCCAAACAGGCTGAGGAACTATACTTCCAGAGGAAAACACAAAGATTTAATCAGCACCTCCACATACTTAGATGCTGGAGAAGAGAGTAGGGCTTTTCCTCATTAAATTAAAAGGCAACAAACCTTTAATTTTTCCCATGTTTTGGCAAGAAAATTCTAAGTAGCTGTGCCCCATGGGTTTAGCTTGAATCTAAATACCAGCGGGTGTATGTAAGACCAATGTATGAATGCTGTCATTTAGAGGTATGTACATTACTCAGCATTTGGGGTAGGAGGAGGTGGTAGAAGCCTTCTTTAGCCAGGTGCCCTACAGGAGCTGCCCAAGCCTAGGTGGGTGCTTTACAAAGGGTGTGTTGACCAGGCCAGGCTTACTCTCTACAATTGGATGGAACATAGTGACCTCCTACCAGGCGCCCTGGCATTTACATAGGGGTGTGATAGAATCCTCTCACACACCCAGCTTTACCACAGGGTTTGTGGTAACTCAGCTTCAGACACAGCATGAATCAATTTAACATGAAAGTTTCAGGCCTATGCCTTGTGCCCTGGCCAAGCCAGTCACCAATGACTGCCTTTGGGCATAAGGAAAATGAAGTGAGAAAGTAGAGATGACTCCATGTGAGTTGGTCCCACTACTGGAAACACAGGTCATACAGCATCTGAAAAAGTCCATCAAATCCCCAAGCTATCAAATTCCAGAGGATTGTCCTATCTTAGGTATGACCAGCCACAAAGACAGCCCATTAAGGCCCTGCTGAGCAAGATCCCCAGAAAGCTTTCTAGGAGACCCAGAAGAGGGGTTCAATCAATATTTGTAATTGAATTGCTTCCTTTTGGCCATATTTATAATAATGGCAAGAGAGGCTCAGATAAGGGGGGACTGCTGTCCTGGGAGAAAACAAAGATTTGGCTTGGATATATGAAGATGCACTGGCATCCCCACACCAGGAGGGAGTCAAACACATTAATAAGTTCAATGACAAAAAATACATTGCTGCCGTTCATAACACATTTCTCTGGAAGGGTATAGCAGAGAGACCTGGAGATTAGCTCTGACTGCCCCTCCTAGCTTTGTGATCTTGGGCGAGTCAGTTAAGTATTTGAATCTTTATTGCTTCATCTGCAAAATGGGGTCAATTACACCCCCTCTGCCTACTTCACAGGGTACTATTAAGATGTGAGACAGGGCAATTCACACCATCAGGACTATTCTAGATGAATATGTTGGGGGAAGAGGGAGCAGGGCAATGGGGCTTGAAAACATGGAATCAGGCTAAAGCTGGACTCCAGCTGAGCCCACTGCCTTGCTTGGTTGGCTCCTTCCCTGCCCTCTCCTGCTTGCTCCCGTTCTCCACCAAAGAATCCCTGTTTCAGGTTCTGCTTCTAGGGAACAGAAACTGAAACAACCAGCTTTCAGCAACACAATTTTAAGAAACTAATATGCTCTATTTCTCTCCTTGAGAGTTGACTTTAGCTTATATTTTATTGAACCAGATACCGGGGATGGTGAGATAGGCCATTTATGCCAGTCTCCACTATCTTCCCTTGCCTTAAGGAGCCAGGAAAGATATTTTCGAGCTAGATGGCACTAGAGGTTCCACTGTTGACACCTGTGACTATCTACTTCTGGCCCTCAGCAGAGGAGAACATTTTAACTAGGGTCTTGATAGTATTGTGTTACAGTAAGCCCTAAGAATCCCAAAGTATCTTATGCAGTGTGAGCTGCCCTGGTCTTAGAAGTGGCTCTGTGAAAGGGGAATCAAATGTCCTTAGGACCATGAGAAAATCCTGTGTCAAAAGTGGGTAGTAGAGAAGCCCAGACTTGGAGAGGCCCTCAGTAACTCCGCTTTGCTCATTCATAGCCCATGCAAGGGAAAAGGCTGTAAACTGGAGCTTACTCACACCAATTGCTAAAGTTCAGATTTATAACCAAACATTTGTTACCCAAAACATTTGTTCTTTAAACCTCTCCCTGACAACAAAGGCAGTTTGCCCACACTAGTGAGAAGTGGAGGAAAGGCAAATTGATCACTTGTTATTTTTGAGATGGTTTCAGATTTGCCAGCCACAGCTTATTTCCCCTTCCGAAGGTAGAGAACAGGAATAAGAAGCTGTAGTTGAACAAAAGGTGTGTAAAACACTGACATTTCTCAGGAAATAATGAATACTATATTCACTCACAAACAATTGCAAGATTGCAGGAAGGAAGTCAATATGTATTGATTATGAGTCCAAGTAACTAAAATAAGGCATCTAAAGGGAATCTCCTGTGGATTCACTTACCAATGAAAAAACAAATCAATCACGGTAACACAATACCATCAAGACCTTAGTTTAAAATGACCACATTTAGAAAGACAGCCACTAGTGTCAACAGTGGAACCTCTAGTGCCATCTGGCTCACAGATATCTTTCCTGGCTCCTTAAAGGGGAAAGTAGTGGAGACTGGCATAAATGGCCTATCTCACCATCCCCGGTATCTGGTTCAATAAAATATAACCTAAAGTCGACTCTCAAGGAGAGAAATAGAGCATATTAGTTTCTTAAAATTGTGTTGCTGAAAGCTGGTTGTTTCAGTTTCTGTTCCCTAGAAGCAGAACCTGAAACAGGGATTCTTTGGTGGAGAACGGGAGCAAGCAGGAGAGGGCAGGGAGGGAGCCAACCAAGCAAGGCAGTGGGCTCAGCTGGAGTCCAGCTTTAGCCTGATTCCATGTTTTCAAGCCCCATTGCCCTGCTCTCTCTTCCCCCAACATATTCATCTAGAATAGTCCTGATGGCGTGATTCTGGCTTTAACATGATCCCATGAGGACCTGTGGGGCACAAACTGCACCACAGGGTTGGTCCCACCTTAAGGCAAAGGGGTTGAACTAGTTATTCCCCCAGCAATGAAAAGGGAAAACCTCTTTGGCAAGAGGGATCTTGTTACAGAGGAAGGGCGACTGTTACAGAGGAAGGGCGACTGTTACAGAGGAAGGGGCGACTACAATGACCCTTAGCAACCAACACTCTCAGCAGCTAAGGGACAGGTACACACGACTGGTAAAGAGAATGTGGGCAAGGCACCAAACAGTGTCCAATAGCTGAATATCAACTAGATACCTTGCAAATAAAACTTCCTACTGTGGGCCTGCAACTCTCAACCTCATCTCCTACTATTCTGTCCCTTGTTCACTCTACTCCAGCTGCACTGGTCTCCTGGCTGGTCCTTGAACATGCTTTCATCTCAAGGTGTCTGCACTTGCTGCTCCCTCCGCCTGGAGCTCTTTGTGCAGATAATTTGTATTACTTCCTTCCTTAATCCTTCAGGTCATTATTCAGAAGTCATCTTCACAATCTGGCCTTGTGTAGCCACCCCCCACTCCCACAGACACACACTCCAGTGCCCCCGTTTATCTTCCTTGCTTTATTTTTCTCCACACTACTTATCAACATGTGACATAAAAAATGTTTTATTTATGTTTATTGCCCCTCCTTTCCCTCATGAATGTCAGTTCCAACAGGGCAAAAATATTTTTTCTTTATTTTTAAACGTCTTTATTGATTTCAGAGAGAGGAAGGGAGAGGAGAGAGAGAGAGAAACATCAGTGATGAGAGAGTCATTGATCGGCTGCCTCTGGCGTGCCCCGCACTGGGGATCTAGGCCACAACCCGGGCCTGTGCCCTGACTGGGAATCAAACCGTGATCTCCTGGATCCTAGGTAAGTGCTCAACTGCTGAGCCACACCGGCCAGGCAAGATTTTTTTTTCTTTACTGCTATATCTTTAATGCCTGGCTCATTACATATTCATTGAATAAGTAAGTAAATAACTCCTTAATTTCAATGCTCTCACCTAAGCTTTAGCCAACTGGGCTATATTTCCAATGTTCACATCTTCACCTCTATTTCATCCACACCATTTCCAGTACATTAGGTTCACTTTAAAAAACAAAACAAACAAAAAATACCCACACACGTACAGCCCTGGCTGGGTGGCTCAGTTGGTTGGAGCGTCACCCACACGCCAAAAGGCTATGGGTTCAATTCCCAGTCAGGGCACATGCCTAGGTTGTGGATTTGATCTCTGGTTGGGGCATGTATGGGAGGCAACCAATCGATGCTTCTCTCACATTGATGTTTCTCTCCCTCTCCCTCTTGCTCTCTCTCCCCATTCCTCTTTCTCTAAAAGTCAATAGAAAACATATCCTTGGTGAGGATTTAAAAAAATAAAATAAAATAAAATAAACAAACAAACAAAAAACACAGTGATGGTCTTGTTTATTCCCACTACATAGTTTCAGATGTTCACCAAACCAATTATAGTCATTGGATCTACATGGGTTATGAGTCATGTTTGTTTTGAAAGTGAAAATGCTTAAAGCTACCCATCCTGCCAGTCATGAGGGACAAGACACTACAAGAAAGAGTCTAGTGACACTTCCCAAGTAGGCAAATAAAATCCAAGTGCAGTGAAGGTGTATTGTACATCCTAAAAGGGACCAAACCCCCCCCTCTCACCCCAATAAATAGTATCTGAACAGAAATTCAGTAGCTTCTATCAAATGAAGCTATTTATATATGCTACTTATTTTAGGAAACCTAGAAAATAATATGGGCTACTTTTTTATATTCCTTCTATAATGTATGATACAGTGTGTATGAACACAATCAATACTTATTAGGTTTTTGGATCTGGAATAAAAAGAAATCTTAGTGCATCACTTTACACCTGCATACACAGAACACAGTTTGAAAATTCAAGTGTTTTACTAATTGGTTCATTTCAGCGGTTGACACAAAAACAGAATTGCAAATTGTGATAAGCTTCCCAAAATTTGGGTATGCTTTCACCCAGCAAAAGTGCCCCAAAATGCCTTCTAAACCTTTACTAGCTTCATGACCTTGGGCTCTCTCAGTCTTAGATCCCCTCAACTATAAAATGGGAAAAACCTTATTGGGGTTGTGAAATCCTATGAGATCATGAATGTAAAAGGACTTTGTAAAGCAAGATACACAATAAGGTTTGAGGTACATCTGACATGCCAGCAGGCTTCTAAAATTCAGCTTGTATATATATGTTTCATAGCTTAAATTATTTGGAAAAAAACAGCAACAACAAAACACTAGGAGGATAGAAAGGCCTCAGAAGTTATGGCACAATGGTAGAAAAGCAGAATTCAATAGGCACTTGATATCTGAAATTAGCAGACAGGGTCAATCTGCTCTTCTAAGTCCAATCTTGTGCTTTTTCACCTGTTAAACAACTATGACTGGGAGTCCTGCCAGGAAGAGCAATCTTAGGCCTTTGTCCCAGACTGCCCCTTTGTTTCTGGGCTAGTATCATCTACTTCATTCCAGTCTGGTAGACAGATGCAATGTAGCATAGTGATTCAGAGCACAGGCTATGGAGTCAGACTACATGGGTTTGCATTCTACAGCCCTGAATTCCTAACTGAGCAAGCTTCACAATGCTGCATAACACTGAGCCTCAGCATCTTTATTTGTAAAACAGGCAAATGAATATGAGTATGTACTTCACTCAGGGTGGTTGTCAGGATTAGATGCATGACGTTTGTAAAATGTACAGCCCGCAGAAATAATTCAAAAAGGGGCAGCGGTTGCAACCTCTAGGCCAAGTCCTCGCACACTTCTGTGGGAACGCCTTCATCGTGTCTGCCATCGCCATCTGTCTGGTTATACCGGCGAATGTGACATATGGCCCTTATTCAGTCTGCTGTTCTGTATAGTGTGACGACCCTAGTAAGCACCTATTTCGTAGCCTTTGCCTACAAAAATGTGAAATTTGTTCTCAAACACAAAGTAGCACAAAAGAGGGAAGATGCTGTTTCTAAAGAAGTGGCTCTAAAACTTACTGAAGCTGATAATAGAAAGATGTCTTGGGAGGAAAAAGATGAAAGAATCTTGTGGAAGAAGAATGAAGTTGCTGATTATGAAGCTACGTTTTCCATCTTCTCTAACAACACCCTATTCCTGGTCTTGGTCATTGTGGCATCCCTCTTTATACTGAAGAACTTCAGCCCCACAGTGAACTCATTCTGTTCACTAGTGCTTCATCAGGCCTCCTCGCCCTCCTGTCTACTGGCTCCAAGGAGACCATGGCAGCTTCACTCCCTGGCTTTGTATCTACGGGTGGCCTGTGGTATATGGAAAAGTAGCCAGGTGCTCGGGGTGGGAGACACAGAAGATGTTTTTACAGTCTGAAGTTTGAAAGACCCAACAAAATGTAATTCAGTATTTGTTTGTGGGCTCTTTTTTGACAGACTGTTCAAATTACATTAATTGGAAGGGAAACTCAAGAGTACAGGACATTTGTTAAAAGGCAAAATGTGTCACAATGTGGTATAAGCACAAGAGAAGAAAATAACTTGTTTCCTTGATCTGTCAGAGGTCATAGTAACCTGTACTGAGCTTTTAGTATTTGTTATAGTAGCAAGAAGTTAATAGCTGGTTCTGTGCATTCCAAGCACAATATTACAATTGCATGTTTACAAGTCTCTGAATTTGTGATTTGAAGTAACTCAAAGTTAAAAACATGGTTTCTCCAATTTGGGGAAGAAAAAAAAGGGAGGCAGCTATCATTGTCAGACCAATGAGCTGTGCCTGAATTTTGTTTTTGTTTTAACTTTACCTTTTACAGTCCCAGGTTTCCAATGTGCTCGATTGAATGCTAAGGAAGCCCTCACCAGCTGCTAGGACAAAAGCTAAGCTGTCTCATCTGGGCAAGTCATTATGGATGTGACTGACAGGAATTCTTCCTTGTTGAGGCACAATGTGACAACATGGAAAGAATACTGGACTTGGAGTCAGAAGACTTCAAGTTTCAGCCCTACCTCTTACCAGCACTGTGACCTAGGCTAACTCACTTCTGCACTAGAAATTAAGCTCCTGGAGGGCAGGGACCATATCAAAACCTGTTCATCTGTCCTCAGCACAATGACTGAACTTTAGTAGGTGCTTGACAATGACTCTTTAAATGAATTAAAGACATGAATATATATGATCTCAATTTCCTTTTGCATTCAAAGAGATAATAATAATTGTCTCAAGGTTGTTTGGAGACTAGGCTTGGATCAGAGTATCCTCTCCTTTCCCTGTCCTAACATTTATCCTATTCAATGTGACTGCCTTTTTTAGCTGGTTCCCTGTCTACTAGAAGGTCTCTCATGATATCCTTCCTCTTTCTACTCCCTTCCAGTTAATGCCTATTCATCTATCCACTCTCTGCTCAAAAGGCCCTTTCTCTGACTCTTCATAGCTCCTTCTGCTATTATAGCTCTTCCCATACATCCTCCATGAACTCAAATTATATTATATTTCTATAGTGATTTCATTTTTCTGGTTAGACTGTAAATACCACCAGGGCAGGGCAGGGCTGGTGTCTATCTTGCCCACTACTATGTTCTTTGTTCATTGGCCAATTGTTCACCTATATGAACAGCTTATTGAAAGTGTTTTTTGGATGAATGAGTGAATGTTTGAGTAAATAAATAAATGAGAAGCAGTTGTAACAATGAAACGATCCTCCTTGCTGCCTCATCCTTTTGCAGAACCCTCCAGTTGTTAGTTTAAGACTATTGCCATTATGTGGGATCACTCCATTCTAATGCTGTTAGGAATGTTACTTTGCAAGCCCTATTATTTAACAGTAAAAATATACTATAACAAATTCTCGGATACTGAAACTGTGAAAGCAAGTGCTCAAGCTCATTCTTTGTGGGCACCCAACTCTCTCTCTCCTTCTGATCACAATAGAATTCTCCTGTCTTTGGAACGTTGCCCTCTCCTCTGTCTCCAGCAGTTGAGCTCCCAGGTTCCCACTTTTCCAGCCTGCCTGGAACCTGGCTCAGTGCTCTACTGTCCTGGTCCTCTAAGATCCATGCTCCAAGGTCCTCATTTGGAGTGGTGCTTCCCAGACTCCCTAAGGTACTCCTTTTGGCTTAGCAAGGCTGGTGGGAAGGGGAAGGAGGTGTGAAGCTGGAGGAGAGGTACTATAAAGGTCATGAGCTGGATCCCTTTAGAAGATCTTCCCACTGAACTCCTACAGCCTTCCTGGGAATCCTCTATTAGTACTGTTCCTATGATCCAAATGAAGAAACTCTATGACCAACCATTCCCCTGGCAGCAGTCTCATGCATGAATGCCACCATTCTTCTGATGTCTGTTCGCAAGAAGCTGTTCGTGTGACATAAATGTGATGCATGATAATGTAATTGTTCTTGCTGACCAACGGGGGCATTAGAATCATTCTTCCTACTAATATTTTTTGAGCACCAGCCATCAGCTCAGCTCTGGGGAGACATCAATGCACAAGACAGATCTAGAACTACCGGGATGGGAGTGGGGGCAGAGAGGCATTGCAGTGCAGCAAGCACTGTAACGGGGGAAGGAAGGACGTGCGGGGTACAGAAGGGCGCTGCTTAGTGCACACCAGGGGTGCAGGAAAGCGGAACGAAAGCCTTCTTTGCTGCAGTACAGATGAGAATGGCCAAATCCAAACAGGCCAACATGAGGCACTTCCCATCTCCCGTACCCAAAATGTCCCTTTAGTCAATAGATGTCTGTGACACACCGACTCTATGCGAAGCAGAGTGCTGTGCACTCGGGGTGCGAGGGGAAATGAGGCAAACAGGATCCTGCGCTTAGATGGGCACTTCGACCACGTGGTCTCAAAGGTGCCTCCCAGCAAGGATGTCTGGGTGTTTTTCCTCCCAACTGTACAAAAGTCCCTTGATTTGATGCTCCCATGACAAGCCCCAAGGGTAACACCGGACAGTCTGTCCCAGATTAAAGAGACATCTCCTTAGAAGCCTACCAAATCTCCTTAGAAACCCATCAAATCTCTCTGGTGTCTTAGAGAAGACAATGCACTTGGCTTTCAAAAAATATTCCAGAGCCCATCTCTCTCTTTTGTTGTTGTTGCTTAATCTTCACCGAAGGATATGTTTTATTGATTTTTAGAGACAGGGCATGTGCCCTGACTGAGCATCGAACCATGACCTCCGAGTTGCTGGGTCGATGCTCAACCATGAAGCCACAGCGGCCAGGCGGGATACACTCATTTTTAACATGAGGGAAAGATGTTCTCCAACCTCTACTTTTTAAGCTGTTTCTATATAGATATTTCTGCCCTGGTAATGGGCTCTGTCTCCAGTGGGGGGCGTGCAGGAGGTGGCTGATCAATGACTCTCTCATCATTGATGTTTCTATCTCTCTCTCTCCCTCTCCCTTCCTCTCTCTGAAATCAATAAAGATATATTTTTTTAAAAAAGAATAAGTGAAGTAGAGAAGAAAAGGCACTTCAGACCAGGTAACAATCTAAGCTGATATAGTCATGAGTGTGGGAATTGGAATAAGCCCACAAAAGTGACGGGGGGGGGGGGGGGGGCAGTCAGGTTATCAGAAATAGCTTCTATATCATAATATTTGTTATTGCCATTCTCATTCCAAAATAGTTCTGTATTCCATAAAACCCTGGTTCCCAGGGGCAGTTGGAGAGAAGACTAAGGATCTGTACTGCCTTCCCTGGTTACCTTACACGATTATTCTTAGGAGATAATTTAAAGTGGTATGAATATACTAGGAATTAATAAGAATAAAAGAAGGTTCTGTGAAAATCAAACTGATTATCATCATATAATTAGAAATTTCACCTATGGCTGAGCTTGTATTATATAACAGCAAAAATCTAAGTAGTGGCAATGGCTGTCAAATTATTGCAAAATAAAAGACTATCAGTTCACTCCGCTTGGAAGGGTGGTGAGACAGTGATTCTGTGACAATAATCCAGTTGGTTTACCATGGACTATGAATTTCACTTCCCCATGCAAAGGCTCCAGTGGCTACTGCAAATTCTCTACCAGAAGGAGGGGATGGATGTGATGTGTGTCCGAGCTTAGCTCCCCTGTGGTCCTGTTAGCCTCTAAATGCTATTTCCTGCGGAACAGAAGCATCTTAGCATTTTCACATATTTGATTGGGAAGAATCTTCTTCTAAGGCCTTTTGACTAATCCCCAGAGTCAGTATTTCATTTGAAAAAGAACAAGAAAAAAAAAAAGCCCAAGCAATTGAACCCTACTTAGTCCCATATTCACTGCACAGAGTCAAAGAGATATCTGATTATGAAGATCAAGTTGTTATTACCAAGGATGTAGTAAGTTTCACAAATAATTTGAATCTAACTCCCTTTATCAAAAGAAGTGAGAAGAGTGCATGTTGTGACACACTATCTACGGCCTATTTTCTTTGCTAACACTCTATTGCACCAATTCCTATTATTTGCAGCAACTCATTCCAATTTTCCTAGGAATACTGTGAAGTTGTACTGCATACATGTGCAATCAATGTCTTTTAAATGTAATGTGTAATGATGATTCACATTTTCAAGCTCAGTTTCCAAATTGGATTAGTATGGTCCTAGTGAAATTGAATTTAATGAATACTTTTAGCTGCATCTTATTTATGGAAAATCTAGTTCTTCCTGCAAAAATGACCTCATAAGTACATTATTGCATCTGTACTACATTCATAAATAGCACTAGGAGAGATTTAATTCAGAATTCTATGAGGAGCACAAATAATAAACAACTAAGAAAATAAAATGCAAATGGCACACTGAGAAAAAGAAATAAACAAAAGAGTAGCATTAATTTCCAAAGATTCTTGATGCCTTACTGGAAATTTATGGTTAATCCAATTTATTTGATATTCATGAAATATAAATTAAAATAAATAAATCCCAACTTACCACTACTATCCAAGTAGCTACTCCATTCCAACCAGCTGTCCATTGGGAATGACATGTATTAGATAAATAAGAGACCAGTAATACAATGTACCCAAGAGGGGAAAGCAAGCACTAACAAATTTCCTTTTCAGATAATGCTATATTGATATGAGCTAGAAGCACAGAATTGATCGTATTATGTTAACTAAAATCAATGATCCCCATCCCACCTCAAATTACTGAAATGTAATTGGAAAGAACTGCATTCTTCCCTGCCTCTAGTCTGTGACATCGATATATTTAATTAATTTATTTCTGCTTATGCCCATTGCACATGCCCACTGTGGAAAATTTGGAAATTAGGAAATGCATAAAGAAGTTAACAACTACACACAAACCCACTAACTAGAGATAATCCTCTGTTGACATCTTGGTGTAATATTCCTTCCTGTTTTTTTCCCCTACATATTGTTAATTTTTTCTCCCATACAATTAGAGCTAAATTTTATAACTCAATCTATTTATATAACATTACATAATAGGTATTATCCATGTTAATAAAATTCATCATACACTTAAATTTTAAATGGTGGCATAATATGCTACCAAACAATCCCCTAATGTTGAACAATTAGGTTGTTTCTATTTTTATTATAATAACAAAGCAACAATGAATATTTAAATCAGATTTGCAAATAAAATGCAGACAAATGACAATGAAATTACTTAGTTTTAGTTCAAGACGTAGAATTACAACAGTCAAAGGATATATGCATTTTAAGGCTTTATATATGCATCTTGTCAAAGTGATTTTCGGAAGGATTGTTTGAATATGCCTTTCTAACAGAGCGTCTCAACCTAATGCCCTTCAACAATGGATATTATCATTAAAATACAAACAAGCTAATGAAAAAACATTTTGCCAATATGAAAAATATAAAATAGATATTTTATTAATTTGAATTTTCTTGATTACTAGAAAAGGAAGCTGAACACTTTCTCATAGGTTTATTGGCTCTTTGTAGAGTTCTGTAAGCCTTTTGAGACTGGGGGCATTTTTAAAACAAGATTCTAAATATTTTCAAGAGAGAAAAAATAACACTTCCTTCTGTCTTTCTAACTCCATCTTAAATACCTCTTTCTGCTGTCCAAACCTACTTCTGATTGTGCTTTCTTCAGTGGGGATAAATAGCTTTCTCTATGCCTTTATGCGTATAAAGATCTTAATTACTTTAGCTCTCAGCCTCCTCTTTATTAGAAAAAAAAGATCCTTTAATCCAATGGTTCCCAAGCTTTAACTCACATAAAAAGTCATTTGGAGTGCTTGTTAAAAATGCAGATTCCCTGGGTCCTCTCCCAGAGTTTCTGATTCAGCATTTCTTGGGTGAGACACAGAAAGTGCATTTTACCAAGCATTCCAGGCAATTTTGATACAGGTGAGCTAGACACCACTCTTTGAGAACATTGCTTTAGCCACTCATCATAGATCTGATAATCCTAGAAACCCATAAGAACTCTCCTGTGCCTCCCCTCACCAGTTTCCTCTTCAGTGTTTCCCTGTAGGGGCAGCACTATGGCATTTGGGCCTGGATAATTCCTTAGTGGGCAAAATATCCCACTCAAAGCACAGCATTTCACAACACTGGTGCCTCCACAAAATGCCAGTGGTTCCCTTCAATGAGTGTGACAATCCAAAACCACTCCCACAACTTTTCCAAATTCCCTGTAGGAGGGCAATACTGCCCCAGGTATGAAACAATGCCAAAGTACCTTTGGATCAAAATTTTGGGGTACACCTGACCACTGCTGAGACTCCTGAGAGACACTCTGTGTTTGTGACACTCACAAGCACACACACACACACACACACATTTAGCCCAATATCATGTTTGTTTTCTTTGTTATAACCCTGGATCTACTTGCTCCTCCTCAGAGAAGATGAGATGAAGACATCTGGCACACACACAAGATGGTAGAAGTGGAGCAGAAGGGAATCTAGAGAACAAAGAGCATATGGCTGTCTCTTTTTGGCCTCTATGGATCAGTATTCTTTTGAAGCACAATGGGAAAACAATAAATAGTTGGAAAGTAAACAATGATTTACATTAAAGAACAATTGCTCATGTGCCTTAGATAATAAAGACCTTGTTACTCTTTGCCAAAGCCATCATCCTATGTCTGGGCTAGCTCTGATTTTAGGCACCCTGACTGCTGCTGGCATTGGAGCTGAAGGCGTATGTTCCCTTGGATTGCACATGGCACAAAGGCAGAGACAGACAGAGCGAGGCAGTGGATATATACCAAGCAGCTCTTGGCAGCCAGAGGGCAATTTGTGTAAAAGCGCAATAATATTTTTGGTCACTGATAGTTTTTATGACGCCTGGGTCTTCTTTCTCTTTCTTCCTGGCAGTGTAGCTGCAGTGAGGGGGCTCACCACGAAAACAGCTGCATTAGTAGTTGGTAAGCTGTTAGTAAGTGGAAAGAATCTATTTCTGCCTCAGTCTATGGAATAAAATGGTCCAGCTAGCATGACTGTTAGCTTCTTGGATTCATTTTATTTTTTGTTCCAAGTGCATTGGAGGAGGCAGGCTAAATGAATGACTCTTCTAGGAATGCCTTCTAGATGATCACATCATGAGGATTCCAGGGCCAGTCAAAGTGCAAAGCAGAAAATGTGCGGCAGAGCTGAGGGTGCGCAGGCCGGGCCATACAATATAGGCAGCCTGGCGGGGGCAGGCATCCAAGTTGTTCCTAATGCTTAAGCAACCTTTGTAGAGACAGGCATTCTCCCCTCTGATAGATGGCCAAGTAGGAGGACACAGCATCCAGGAGCTGACTGCAAGATCATTTTTGAGAACTCCAAAGACAAGATCCCCAAGCAACAGTGACTCAGTAATTATCTGGGTGGCAATACCATCAGGGCATTCATACATGCATGTTGGTAGCAAGGATAATTAATGAGTCCCTCTGTCCAGAGCTTTTGCAGCATACTTATTTGTACTTATTGGCCATATGACCTCTTGGCAGCATAAAACACTAATAATC
The DNA here is from genome assembly GCF_054644295.1 of Miniopterus natalensis. Lineage (NCBI taxonomy): Eukaryota > Metazoa > Chordata > Mammalia > Chiroptera > Miniopteridae > Miniopterus > Miniopterus natalensis. Next base: position 4,948,152 of record NC_142103.1, on the reverse strand, counting down.
CCTTGTTCCTTCTTCCAACTCCCCTTCACTCAGTTACTAAGGCTGCACTTTGTCCTGCCCATTAAATGGACCAATATGTCCACGCTTACACATTTGGACTAGGAATACTGAACACCCATTTGGCTCTGTATGCATACTCAGTGCTTCCCTTGGGCTCCCCTTACATGACAACCTGTTTTAAAAGTGTGTTAGTGACTCTACCAAAGCAATGTCCTTCAGAATAAACCTTTGATTTTCATATTTGTGCCCAGAACTGTTAGGGAAGAAGAACCCGAGGTCTCTGCTCCAGCCCAGGTGATCAATCTGTTAGGCATGTGCCCTACCTGGACACCCTGTCAGGGGAAAGGGTGATAATCGACTCTCCAGGCTCTCCTCCTACTGCTTTGGGTTGTCCGTATATACACTAGTCTAGGTGCCTGACCTTCGGCAAGATGCTCCCTTGTCAGCTCCCCTTCCTCCTCTAGTTTGCCGAGTACAGATACCAACCCAGGTGGAGGCTTTGGACCTGCGAGTTTCACACTCTACATTCTTTGTCTTGAAAATGCTGTGTGGGTACCCTCTGTTTCCCCCATGCTGGTGGCTGCTAAATTTCTAACCCAGCCTGACTTCTCATCTAAGCCTCATCTCTCTGTCATCAGTTGTCTACTGAGCATTTGATCTGTACTGGACTGGCCTGCTGCTACCACAAAATCCTGAAAAGCACAGACCAATAAGTCAAAAGGGACCTCAGAAAGCATTTTCCCCCCTTTCTTACTTTCCATCTTCAATCTTCAGCCCCAAATTCTCCCAGGCACTTCATGAGGCAGTGCATGTGCAAATGCACAGGCTTTGAAGTTAGACGAAATCTGGGCTCTGCTACTCACTAGGTATGTAAACTGGAGCAGGGTGTATAAATCCTCTAAGCCTTGGCGATCTAATTAGTAAATTGGGAAAACAACTGCTCTCCCACATCTGGGATTTTTACATGCTACTCCCCTGCCTAGAATGGTTCCCCAACCCTTCTTCTGCCATCTCCATCAGAATGGCTCTTATGTATCCTTCAGTAGCAGATTGGATGAAAGAGTAGCAAGATAACAGATGATGGCAAGCCTCTAAATCCCTGATCCGATCAAAAGTTTCAGGGGCCACTCAGTTCAGCCTTGCTTGGCTAAGTGAACATGGATCCCAGGCTTGGAATGGTTCACACTCCACCGATCCCTAACTACTATGAACAATTATGTGAGAAGAGCGCTAAAGCCACATGGTATCAGGCACAGTTGCTAGAAATGTAGAAAGGAAACTCACCAGTGAAGCCTCAGAGAAGCAGAGCAAGCCACGGCCGATGCTGAACTACCACCACACCTCTGTCTGCTGGCCGGCACCATTTCTACCGTGCTGCTTCCAGAAGACTTGTAGGAAGCCACTGAGGCTGGGCATGCTTGCTGACTAACCTGGGCACATCAGAGACCTGGGCATATGACCAGAGCTCGATCTATGAAACTCCTTCAGCACTGATGGGTCTCAGCCCTTATACCGTAGGTAGGACTTGTATGGTCAGTCATAACAATTTGTCACATGAATGCATTTAGGGGCCAGACACTGGTCTAAATTCAGATCCGAACAGGGATTAATCACTCTGATAAAGGAGCCCAAAAGCCCATGATTTTTTTTTTCTTGATGAGGCCAAACATTTGACTCTCACCAACACCTGCTCGATGAGGGAGCACCCTCTCAGGCTTTCAGCAGCACTGTTGACAAATTGTTCCACATATACAAAGCTTAGCCATAGCATCAGCTACCTCTGAAGTTAAATCCCAGTTGCCTAAATTAATGCCATGGGATCTTTCTCCAGCTAAAGAGGCACATTTGCTCTTCTGTTTAAAAATGTTTCCTCTGACATTAATGATAACAACAAAAATTAAGATTTCCTAGTAGAGCTGGAGACAAATAGCAAAAGGGAGGATGTGGGGGCACTAGTTTATTCCATTGCATACCTTTTAACTACCTGAAATCTGTAAGCTGTTTGAGGGCAAGGACTACCTGTGTTATTCACCTCTGTGTCATCAGCGATTAGTGCAAGGTCAAAGCTAAGAGCAGCTGGCCCATAATGTTTCTTGAACATCCACTAGGGGCCAGGCACTTGATTAGACACTAAGTAGATACCCGGTATACGTGTGGTGGATTAAAATGATGGATCTGTCACACTTCCTTCTACTGAGGCAGATGGTTAAGTGCAAGGACCTTGGAGGGCCCAGGACACATTTTATACCTCAGTTTTTTGAGGGAGAAATTCAAGAATTAGTTTGCCTTCATCCACCATGTCTACACTTGCTTTTTCTTCTATGTTCTATTACAGTTGTAGAGCATTCATTCCTCTTTTTAATAGAAGGTTCAAAGTATACCGAGAGATGATGAAATGCCGCAAGTTTTTTGGGGAAGTGGAGATTCATGAGAGGGAGGGAATAAAAAAAGAGAATAATTTCTTATACCATCTTCATAACATATCAGAGCAATTCTATAGCTGGAAAGGAGAGAATCTGCGTCATCTGCCTTCTGTATTCAATTGGCAGTTTGTGAGAGAAAAATTCAGTGAAGCTGTTTGGTGACTTATTGTTGTCACTCTTCTCTTCACTCCTATTCTCTCAGGCTTACTGCAAGGGCTCATGGGGGCACTGAGATTGTCAGAACACCTCCTTTCACCAAGGAAAGATCTTCCTGGCATTTGCTTTCATGCTGGAGGGTTCAGTCTCTCTTCCCTGTTCCATCACAATTTCAACAGTCATGTTCACTGAATTAGAACCCAGATTCAATGCTCTCTCTTGTTCCCTCAGATTTTCTAACCTTTATCGAGTTCTTTATTCAGGGCACAGCCAGTCATTGCTATGGCTCATAGATTGGAAGGGCTTATAGGAGGAAAAAAAGAAACTCAACACTTGCTGGCTGTGGGTTGAGGTTAATATATGTGAGTGAGAAACAGGGAAATAGAAGCCTATATTTAAATTCAGTTTTCAATGTCATGATTGTTAAGCTGATTACAATCCCCTGGCCATGTGTGGCCCAGCACACTGCCCAAAGGGTATATTGCACTCAACACCCTACAGAGCAGCCTTTCAGGCTGCAGAATGCCATCTTTTCAGCCTGTTCCTTGGTGCAAAAATCCAGTCACACTGGCACAATTCACTCCATTTCTGGGGCAACAGTTGCCAAAGTTGTCATTCTAGGAAAGTTTGGTGAGGCCTCAAGAAAAACTGAGGTTTGGGGCGCAAGTGACACATACCCAGAGAAGCCCTCTGGATCTCAAACCAGAAAGCAGCTAGACATAGAAAGAATATTCATAACTATATATACATGGCAGGCCAAGACAAGAATGAGTTGGCTATACTCCACCTTGGATTTCTCCAAAGAAGATTTCCCCACGGAGTGTATTTTACCCCCAAAAAGACCTATTTTTAGCCTTTCCTCAGGTAGCTAGTAAATGATTAACTAATTCTCATATCCCCAGGAAATTGCCTGCAGTTAGAAGCAAGAAGCAGAGTGCTAGGCCAGCACCCTAAGTGAGGTCATTCACTTTCAATCTGAAATTTGGAACTAACACAATTGTATGTGTGTGTGTGTATGTGTGTGTGTGTGTGTGTCAGTGTCCTCATGTGTGTGAGTACATGTGCATGTGCCCTGAATTTATAATCATGGAAAGATCTAAGTTTTAGGGAGAGAAAATGAGAGACAAGGAAAAGAATAAGAACTTAAGTTGTATAAAACCAGAGGTCCAATCAGGCCTTGGAAGTCAGCAAGGCCCTTTTTGCTCATGAGTCAAGACCATTTTTACTCTATATTGGACAGCTCGTCAAGGCTTCCACTGGAGGCCCAACTGCATTATAAATTGCACAAGCTGATAATGCATGTTACTAATGTCCAAACCTCCACTAACTCAGGGTTCCACATAGGATCACATCGTAACCCTTCACACCATGTCCTTAGGCAGCGTCTCCATTCTTATCTTCTACCCCTTGGTTTGTCCAAGCTGGAACTCTTGATATTTACCTCTGTTCTCCCTGCTGATCTTCCCTATCTTGGTACAAGGTACCACCTGGAAACTCAGTACAGAACTTGGGTTTCCCTCCTTCCTACACCCTTAATTCCAATCCATAAGCAGGTCCTTTGGGTTCTACCTCAAAAATAGGTCCCAGGCCTGGCTGGTGTGTCTCAGTGGTTGAGTGTCCACCCCATGCACCAAGAGGCTGCCAGTTTGATTCTCCATCAGGGCACATGCCCAGGTTGTGGCCCCAATCCCCAGTAGGGGGTGTGCAGGAGGCAGCCGAGTGTGTTGATGTCCATGTTTCTCTCTCTCTCTCCCTCTCCCTTCTCCTTTCTCTAAAATCAATAAAAACATATTTAAAAATAGATCTGATGACTCATCTGCACTCTAGCGCTGTAGTCCAAGCTACCGCCACTCTGCTGATCTCCTCTAGTAGGGCCCTAATTTATCTCCCCTCTTGGTATAGTTTGTTCTTTTCCACTTAATTATTCACAAAACCACCAGGCAACCCTTTAAAACTCCAAATCCTATTGTGCTGCCTCTAGCTTAATACCGTCCAATGGCTTTTTCTGTTGCTTTAAAAAAAGTCCAAAGACCTTCACATGGCCCGCAAGGCCCTTAGATAGTGTGGCCCCTGCCCACCTTCCTGGCCTCATCTCTTCTGACTCCCGAATTCACTGCTCTTTTCTGTCCTTTGGACAAAAGTCACTTGTTTCTGCCTTAGAAGCTTTGTGCTTCCTCTGCCCTCTGCCTCTTTCTTGGAAAACCACTTTGCATCATTTAGATCTCAATACCGCCTTAGACCCTTCCTTAAGCTACAGAAGCATTCCTTCAGTTAGTTTCTGCTTATTCATGCTGCTGGATTTTCTTCAGAGCATTTAGGACTTTATAACATTAGTTGAGTATTGAGTTACACATTTATTACGAATCTTCTCACTTTAGCGCATATTCTTTGAGTGAATAGGGATCTGGCCTGTCTTGTGCACTGCTGTATCCCCAGCATAATGTCTGGCACACATTCAGTGAATATGTACTGAAAGGCATACTAAATCTACTTCTTTTTTTAAGTTGGTAATTCCTCTTTCCTCCCCAGTTGCAGTATTTAGTGCCTGTACTGATACAGTTGATTATATTATGACTCAGAGGGTGAGACCATTTGCTGGAATCTTACCAGGCCTGATAGTTCTGCCACAGACCATAAGCCCAGTGGCAATCCAACACCACTCTCTGTCATTCATCACCAGGAGACCTGTGCAGGAGAGTGGGGAACTCAGCTGGCTGAGGGCAGAGCTATCTGTGGAAGGGTCATGGCAGAGATTTACATGTTCCCCCTTTAACATGTTTCCTTTATTTCCACAGCATTCCCTTTGTCGGCAGCCATCAATATGCCCATCTTCACAAGTTCCAGGTTGTTGTGAATCTCTGAGCCTTTGAGTACTCAATATTTTTCGTTATTTTCTTTTTTCCAAGCCTTATGCCCCTGGCAAACTCCTAATGATCCTTCAAAACCCAGTAAAACATTGCTGCCTATACAAATATTTCCCTGACTCCCATTTCTTCCGATGCCTCCAAGTATACCTTGTACAGGTAAGTTAACCATTACAAAGCGATGTGATGGCTTCTCTTCTAAAGTGTAAGCAACACGAGGTCAGGGACTGGGATTTTGACATTTACATAGGGAAATGAGTTCAATTCATTCATTAATTCATTCAACCATGCATTAGACATTCATTGAGCACTTGCTATCGGGAAAAACTCTAAGGCTAGAACCCTTTCCGCTACAATACACTCCACAATTACTGATGGGGACCTCATGTCTGCATTCTTTACTCCAGTTGAATTTCCAGTTAGTTTGTAGATGTCAGGAATCATGAAATTTAAGTGATTAATCCCTTGCTTTTTTTTAATCCATGCAGATCTGAAGAATCAGTAAACTGAAAGCTTTCTGGGAGGAAAAAACTAAGACTGCTGTATAGAAAAATAAACAGATGGAAATTAGGAAAGCAAGGCTAATAGGCAAAATGAGAAATGTCAACCAAAGTCTAAAAGGATTTTCAGAAAGAGATATGAGAAGAGGTTTAAGGTATAATGGCAATAGCTTACAAGAATTGAAGAAAAAAACGAATCCTCATCTTTAGAGTCAATTAATATTTGACAAAGGAAGCAAGAACATACAATGGAGTAAAGGCAGTCTCTTGAATAAATGGTGTTGGGAAAACTGGACAGGTACATGCAAAAAATGAAACTAGACCACCAACTTACACCATAGACAAGAATAAACTCAAATTGGATAAAAGATTTAAATGTAAGTCATGAAACTATAAAAATCCTAGAAGAAAATGTAAGCAGTAAAATCTCAAACATCTCAGGGAGCAGAATTTTCTAGTTCAACTCCTCAGGCAATTGGTCCAGCAAGCTCCCTTGGCCTTCCGTCCTATGCCTCCTTTTCACAGCATTCATGTCTTGGTTACTTAGGGATGCGCAATGACGCTGACTGCATCACACTGAGACAGGCAAAAAAGGCTCATTTGCAGCCCAGCCACAAAAACTCTAATGTTAAGTTTGGCAGATCATTATTCCACCTGCCTATCCCTAAAGCGTAAGCTGCTGCCTTTTTTGCACCCCCTCTTCTAAAAGTAGATGGCTGCTTCAGTAAGGCGCTGTGTAACAAAGAGGCTGCATGCTCTCCATCCTACTTACTTCCTATGATTCAAGCCGGCTAGGCCAGTAGCGTTAGCTTCTGCCTCCCCAAGGAACTGTGGGCAGACAGTGAAGTACACAAGACGTGGACAGCTCTGTTAGGAAAAACCTTGGGGGAACTTCTCAGCTCAGCTTAACAAGGAGAACAAGAGCAAGGGGGCTTCTACTCTCTCACAGTGCATAGGATGCTATAGCGTTACCTCCATTAAGGCAGAATTGACTGGAAGGTCTCAGTCCCCTCCAGTCACCTCTCCACCAGCTCCTATCCTCCTTCCCTAACAGACTGATAACGAGACTGTGGGTTGGGAACAGAAATGGGAGTTAAAATGCAGGCTGCAGCTGGAATTCTAGTAACTCAGCCACAAGAGAGGGGACAGAAGCTGAGTCACAATGCCCTGGGCCTAGTCATTGCATTCCTACCATTAACGGAATTGTAGGAAGCATCCCATGTGGCCTTTTCATTTTCTGTTCCCTTGCCAGCTGGGAAGAGCACAGGATTAGAGAATCACCTTCAGATAGAGACACTGCCACTGAGCATGCTCCCTGAGGCCGGGGTGGGGTGGGGGTGTCCTTTGGGAGAATTCCTCTGAGAGTCTAGCACCAATTGGGCTTTCTGCTCTGGGCCACCCTGGTGATCCAATTTGTTCCTGATCTCATTATTACACTCATTTTTTTAATGAACCACATTTATTTGCGGGTCTATTGGCAGCTTTACTTGGTTTTGAGAATTACAAACTTAACTATTGTTTATCAAATATCAAATAAGGATGCTGATTAGAAAAGGCATCCTGCTGTGCTAGAAAAAGCTTTGAGTGTGAGGTCAGAAGCCCTGGGTTTTAGTATTGAGAGAAGACAGAAAGGAAGATGATTTTACACTCAAATAGTAATAGTGGATTTGTCTGTGAAATGGGATCACAGGTTTTTTTTCTTCTTCAGCATTTTCCATATTTTTCAAATGTTATCTAATAAGCATGTCAAATGAGAACACTGACATCATATAAAAGATCAGCATTAGAATCTCATTTTTATCATTTATTATTTGTGTCACTTCAGAGCCAGGCACAGTCCCTTCTTTTGGTCTTTAGCTTTCCCATCTATAAAAGGAGAGGCAGGGACTGGAAGAGGAGACTTTAGTTCTACCATTCTGAGTTGCTAATGCATTTTTTGAAGTAATATTAATAGATTTAGGCAATTTCAAGAACTTGGACATTACCTGCACTTCAAGTCACCCTGACCAGAGTGGCCAAGTGCTGAAGAAGCTAGAATCCTTTCTGCAGGGCTCTGACACTTGGTGTGTGAGCAAGCAGGTGCTGCTATTATATTCTGCATTTTCTTGTGAGTCACAGTCATCCTGATCTTGGGTCTTCAACTAATATTGCTACCAAAAGTGTAGGATTAATAAGCCTCAGAGAAGTACAAAGCCAGGTACCAGTGTTTGAACACATGTCTGATCAGCCATCCTAAATGCCACTCTAGGAATCTGACTAGAAAAAAAATGTGGGCAGCTGGGTGTGCTGGGGTGGGGATGGGGGGACCTCACTGAGCTTCTAGTTCTCCGTATCTGGTTTTCCTCTGTAACTCAAGGTGATCAAATCCTCTAGGGAGAAGGATTTGTTGTTTTGTTATTTCCCTGGCCTCTGGTGTATGAAAATGCCAATCAGCATGGAAAAGCCTCTCCACCACTCCCACACAAAGCTAGAGGCCGGAGACTTGGGAATGGGTGTGGAAGATGATGGCCCCTCCCCAAGTAGAGCAGGTGGTAGGATCTGAGCTCCTCCCATTTGAGAATGCCACCAATCGCAGGGAGAGCCAAAGATGACAGCGGCCCCCATGGCAAACTCCCGGGTGTAAGACTGAATAACATGCCAGTAAGAGAAACATCCTAACTTTGCTTTCTGGTCTGAGTTCAATTCAGTCCCAAAGTATAGCCCAGCCATGCTTTAAGACTCAAGGCATTAACATTGGCTTCTAATTGACATGCATGGTCTATGGAAGGGTATTGTTTCCCAACTTTGTGCTTACATGACATTTCTACCACAAGGGACAAGGGCAGGGCTTCCGCACGCATAGGCAGAGTGCAGTAGAAAAGCAGCAGGATTTCCAATTGGTGTGAGCTCACTAGGTGACATTGGGCAAGTCACCTGTAATATCTTTGAACTCTATTTTCTACATCAATAAAATGGAGATAATCTATCTCACAGCATGTTTATGAAGCCTGAATTAGGACATTTTCCCAAAGTATGGAGCAACTATTTTCTAGGCATGCTGACAGGTATTTGGTTGGCGTGTACGCGAATCGAAGTGCACATGAGAAGGAAGAGTACCATGATCTAATGATTTTGGGAAACACTGAGTTAAACACAGTAAGCTACTGTATTTTAGGTCTTACACCACCAACTTCCCAACTTCCCAGCCTATCATAGTCTGGAAGCTGCTCAGAAACTCCATGGGAAGCTCAAGGCAGGCCAAGTGTGTTAGGCTAGCCTGAGGGAGCCATTCTGGACCACCAGCTTATTCAGAGAGTGTTGAGACAAGATCAAGCTAAGACCCACAGTTCCTCCTGCATTTGCCTAAGGGTCATCGTATGTCAGGAGTTGCCAGGTCTGCGGAGTCCAGCTCGAGGTCAACAAACACTCAGGCTGGCTCCAAGCTAGTGGCCAAGGCCACCAGTCATAGCAAGTTTGGTCACCTTTGACCAACAGCAATCCATAAGATTGGCAGCTAATATCTACCACATTCGAAGACCAAGAGTACATTTAAGAAGACATGAAGATAGCAGGTAGCTTGGCCTAGAGGTGGCATTGGTACAATGGAAGGGTTGGGATCAGACTCCCATATGGATAGGACAAAGTTGGTAGAATTATAAAGTTCAAGTAGGAGCCAGAGTGTCAAAGCTTAGCAAGATGGAAGCATTGGCTAAAAGGATCCCCAAATGAGGAAGCCACTGAAAGTTCTGAAGGAATGGTCTTTCTGCCAGACTAGAAAAGTCTAAAGGGACATTTTGATCCCAGATAAAGCCAAACAAAGAGCTGAGATGTGGAGGAGACATAATATTTCGTAAAACAACAAGAGAAATAAACTGTGGCTGTATGGAAACCTAGGTGAGCATGTACAATGGCACTTTAAAACTTGGCTTCTACACTCATGACTCAACCAGTTAACTTAAATGTATCAGCTATCACAACTACACTACACCCCTTATATTTAATGAGTGACTAGGAAAACACTGTTAAGTATCAGAACCAGAATTGAAATCCAGGTCTATCTGATTGCAAACCCCAAGTTTTTTCATTTACACTGTGAGAGAGGCAGTGTGAGAGAGAGTTGGCTTTCCTAAGCCTTGAGGTGTCTTTCAGTAAAGTGTCCCAGTGCTGGATCCTTACCACAGCTGGCCCCCATGCCTGCAGGCTACTGCCATTCATTCATTCCTATAGCTCACAAGCCCTGGTACCTCAGGCTTTTTTTTAATGCCAAGAGAGCTGTTGAGATGCCTGATGCCTAACAATCCCAAGAAAGGGGAAATTACCCCTTCTCCAGGACAGCCTAAAAATCTTTCAGTAGATTTTGAAGACAATGTCAAACATATAGTGCCTGTGCCATTAGGCCATTGCTCTAGCTGTTTTCTATAGTGAGAATGCCTTTGTCTGATCGGATCCTGCGTGTTTTTCGAAGTCCATCTTAAATTTTCTTTCCCACCATGAAGTATTTGTTCATTCTGCCAACATCCTGGGATCTCTCACTGCTCTGAAACTCCATAGCAAATATTTTATCCTGTATCACAGGCAACTAATAGCTTACATCTCCCCCAAACTTCTCAACCATTACTGTAAACCTGTCAAAGTAGGATGGCATATTTCTCATATATATATGCCTCGAAACACTCAGAATAATAACACCCAGGAAAAGATCCCTGTCCTCAGAAAGTACTCAGGAGCAATTTCATGACTTGAATCCATATATAAATGCCCAACACAGATCCTGACTGAACATCTACATCCCCTTCCTGAGAAGAGGGAGAAAAAAAAAGAGAGTGAGAATCCTAGGTCCCTGAGCAAACAGCTTCCTACTCGCTTGGAGACTGATCTCTGTGTGTATCCCAGAAGTAGCAGAGCACATTTTATACAAATGTTCAGTACTGACATAAAATATAGTAGTAAATCTATGCAAATTCAGTCCAGAAATCTATAATTCCTTTTAAATCACTCTATTAAAGACAACAAGCAGAGACTGATTAATCCAATGCTGTTGAATGAGTAGTTTCATCCCCTGATGTCTTCCTCTTTATCTACTGTATATACATATTTTACTGACACTATATCTTTTCCATGGCAATTTACATTTTGGGTTTTTCACAATCATTTTCCCTTTGTATTCAGCGTGTGAAACAAGAGTGGTTAGGTCCACGTGGAAGACAGGGAAAGACTTAACCAGAGTGATATTAAAGGTCATCCTTCAAATCAGAGGCAGATCTGAGAACAGAACACTGACTTCAGAGACTTGGGCTCTGAAGGTATATTTAATTAACAAGTCAGCTGTCCATACAAAAGAAAGGAAGAAAAAATGGAACTGAATTAGAGTTAGAAACCTCTTCTATCAACATAGCATTATTTCATTGATTTAGAGTAAAGGATTGACACAAATTGACCAAAATTGTGCAAGCAAAGGAGCAGATTAAAGAATACAAACTCCCAGACCCCACCCCATAACCACTGTATCAAAATCTTGGCAATCCTGTATTTTAATGAGCTTTCAGGTGATTCTGTTGTGCATCTATGTTTAAGCCCATGCATTTATGTCATGGCAAAGGTGTCAGATTTGAAATCTCACACCCAGGCTCTGTTCTGTCTTGCCCTGAAGTCTCCATTCAAAATAGCAGTGGAGGTGAGGGGAGAGGAGGGATAGTTCTCAGGCTGCATCCAGGGAAAATGAAATTCTGAAAGAGCCCTGTACGAGTCTTTGGAAGGAAGCATCCTGATCCTTTGGTTGCACACAGTATTTGGCTCTGACATTTCCTTAGAACATGCTTTTCACTCTTATATTATCCTGGTATGAAGAGAAAACGAGCCCCTAGCAAAAACAACTCATTCAAAGCCAGATGATGATTCCACAGCAATAAATTGCAAACACTGTTTCATTGCATCGCAAAACCCATTTGTAACCAGAAAGCAACATTCTCCTTTCAGGCACAGGACCTTATTATGATTTTCTTCTCTTGCACCTGTGCAGAAAAATCCTCAACTATTTAGAAACCTCAATGATCATTGGGTTAGACTTATGAAAAATATGACTTAAATTACCCAGAATTACAACAACAAACAGAGCAGGAAGGAAAACAAACAAACAAAACAAATAAAAAACAAGTATGACATTGAATGAGTAGCTTAAATCATCCTTAAAAAATTAATATGATTTGACAGGTTTTGCCAATCCTGAATAATCAGAAGAATTCAATAGCTTGTTTTTGGGTTGTGGTGCAAAGATAAGACTCCAGGATGGAATAATTTAATGGAAACAACATGCCTCCACCCAGGATTAAATGCAGAACCACCATGAGTGAAATCTCTCACTGCTTTCCTGTTAATATTATTTGTACTGTGCTTCAACCAGGTGAGCTACTGCTTCATTAATGAGAGTAAGGCTACCACTGAGATAATTCCTTCCCTTCTGCGCCTTATAAATAAAAAAAATACAAAAAGCCATGGAAAATTTACATGAGCCTTTGACAAATTTCATTCACTAATTACAAATCAATCACCAGTTTCCTCAGAAATCCTGCTCTTAGGGCTCCTCCTGGGAGACCTCCCAACCTCCCTCCGACAGCTCCCCTGGACAGCAAGCAGCTAAATGGCCAAAAACGTATTGAGATCCAGACAAAGGGGCACTGGTCTAGATGGTTCGACCCACTCCCGCTCCCTGAGCAGCCACTGCCTTCCACACAAATCTGCTTCCAGTCCTTTGGGCCCCACTCCAGTTCTTTGAATCCTCTCTCACCACTATTATTCAGCTACTCCACATAATAATTTAGGCCAACTTTCTGGACTCTGCCTGTTCTCCCTTTCCCAAAATAAAGCCTAGCCCCTCATGCTGCATTTCTTCTCAGTTCCCAGGACAGCAGGGCTGGGACATTCATGGCTCAGGATACATTTATCTCTGACTTTTTTCTTTAAAGCCAATCTTCCTAAAAGCAAGCTGAAAGCTCCCAAGCCCACGAATGGTTTCCAAAGCTTCTGTAAAGCCAAGACTTTGCTACTGTTTCTGAACTTCTCTTGGACCTTTCTTGCCTCACAAACCAAAAAATTAAAAGAATGAAAAATAATCTTTCTTATTTGGGCCAAGTAAAAAAAAAAAAAAAAAATGCTGGGAGAGTCCTGGTGAGAATTCCTTGGAGAGGACAGAAAGTGGTAGGAAAACTGCTCCAAGCAAAGGCTTAATCTTCTTAGAAAATCCAGGGTCAGGTCCTTTCAGGTCTCATAGCGTATCTCACACCCATATCCCCTTGGTGCTCCCTCTTCCTGTGCACACTGACAGCTTTCTACTGCAAGTACCTGCAGCTTCTGCCTGCCAGAGTGCACTCTCCGGCTGCAGAAACTCGCTCAGTCTGGTCGTGGGGTAGGCTGGAAGGAAATTCCAGGAAGCTGTTGTTTCCAGGAATAGCTCTTAATTGATAGGGGTTGGTGAATAAATGCTCGTTTTTTCAACTCTGAGGCATGTTTTGCACAACTACTCCAATCCCCAGGATGAGTTCACCCCAGCTGCCCACAGTGGGCACCTGCTAAATAATGTACTCGGTATTGACTTTTTCATTCCTTACTTCCCTGTCTCACCTACTCCAGTAATGGTGCTTCTAGAAATCACCTCCCAAATAAAGCAATTGAAGTTAAATCCTGTCTCAGGTTCTACTTCGAGGAGAAGCTGACTTAAGGCCCTTATCATTATCATCCCCAGTCCCATGACTGACTCTCCCCAGCCCCTGCTGTCACTGTCACATGGCCATCTCCTGGAAAGCCAACAGGTGTGAGAACAGTGTTGTGGACGGCAGCCTTCTTGCCCTTAGGTGGATGCTAGCTCTTGCCAAGGACTGTTCACACGTGCAGTTTATATGCACAGCAGCATTAGTTTGAGACTAGCTAAGCCAGTCTCAGCCCTGGAGGAAGGACCTAGGACATTTCTGAGATGTCGCTAGGATTTTACTGTCTGTGATGAGGAGGGGCATTTGGTGAGCTGGCCAGAGGTGCTCACTGAAGGGTACCACCTTACAACCGCTACTCAGAGTCACTCATTAGGAGCTATATGCTGACTTCTTGCTTAGTCCACCACACTGGCCACTTTAAAAGATCCTCAAACTAAGGACTATACTCCTTGGCTCTTCTCTGGATAATTAGGATTCTCTGTGACTAGCCCATGCCATTCGAAAGTGCCCTCTATAACTCTTAGGCAGTCCTCACGGCTCTGCGGGGGAGGACTGCTTCAAGTATAACATGTTTGGCATCTTTACACTCCCTCACTTAGTAACTAGTCTATTTTATAAGTTTGGAAGAAGGAAATGGACATATTTAGTTCAGATCCTTGCTTTCTCTTGAAATCTGCCTGCTTGAAGTAACATGCTCTGGTCTGCTCGGCCACAGACCTAAGCGATGACCTCTAAATAGCTTTATCAGAGATCACAGTGGTATGTTTATCTTCATCTACCTCACTACTGTGTCTCATTTGGCTCAGGACTCAGACAGGGGATGAAGGAGTGTTATTTACTGACACACTTAGTGTCTTGTCACCCTCCACTGTTAGAAGGGACCCAAATGCTCAAGAGTGCACTGCTGTCCTCAGTTTCCATGCACACACTTCAGAGGGGTAAACTCATTACTTGCCATGTGAACTTTAGAAAACTACTTAAACTTTCTGCACTTCCATCATAGGATTGCCATGAGGATTAGGTATGAAGTAAAATGCCTGACATATAGTACACATAGAACAGATGGCAGATCAATTTACATAGTGTATCTTGGTTTCTACAATTTCTTCCTGGTCCCAGCACCCTCACCAATCACATTTACTTCTTACTCATTTCATAGAAAATAATTCTATAAATACATATTTGTCCTGGGTCACAAAAAGCTCCAAAGTGTGAACAGCAGGTAGTTCTGTGATGTTTGGGTAATTTCCCTCAGTTGGTCCTGCTGGTGTCACACAAAGGTGCCTCCAGAACTTTGGGAGGATCGTAGAGTAACATCTGCTCATAATTCCCAGTGAGTTGATTATAAAACAGTAGGAGATGACTTGAAATTTTCATGCCACATCTTGGATGACAAATTCCTAACCTATTGGCCATTCTCACAAGTCCATAGAGGCCAAATAGTCCTTAAATTCTTCTGAACACAGATTCCTGATATCTTTCACCAACTGATTGGAGTTGGCAAGTAAAATGGATCCATTTGCAATATGTAAGCCAGATTACAGAAGAAACCGACTTTATAATGTGAGGAAGCTCGCATGGGTGTTTGGATTACAATGCACGGAGTCCACATTCTGATAAGATGACCATCAAAAGGGGGCAGCAATGAGTCAGAGAAGGGCTAGCTTTCAGTGTATTGTAGTGATAATAAATTCCAATTTCTGGTGTTGACAAAGATAGAAATATTTATATGAAGCAGGCAGAACACATTAACTCCTTTCTGACCAATTGATTGCTTTTAAAAAGCTACTTTAGTTGGGAGAATGATCACATTACTGCCTTATGTTCAGGAATAACATCAATATCCAATCTAGTAGTGATCATATTTCAATGAAACCAATATGAGCAGAAGCAGGAAGAAGTTTAGAGATTAAGTCATCTGACCCTCCCTTTGCACAGACTGGAATACTGATTTCTACAAAGGAGAAGGAATTTGCCCAAGTTCACATAGTGAGTCAGTGGCAGGATCATGACCACGACCAAGAAATTCTGCATTCTGCACCAAAGCTCTTTTTACTATACCAGATTGTCCCTGAATTACAAAAGAAAGCAATGGTGAGAGAGAGAAAGGGGAACAGAGAGAGAGGAAGAACAAGATAGTACATAATACAAAATATTTTTTTGAAGATGACCCTGACTATAGTTATGTAGTGGCTCAAAGAGTACTGCTAATTATACAAGAATAAAGAGAAATAAAGAAAAAAGGAACAGCATTACATTGAACAACTAAACAGTCTAAGACTTAAGAAAATACACATTTAGCTTTGAACCTCCCCCACCCTTCACTTTGCTTTGTGAGCATCAAGTCTTCCCTTAGGGAATTTCCTTTCCTATAATTTACCACAAATTCTAAACGAGAGTTCACTCCTGGACAAGTGCTTCCAGTTCAGTAAAGACAAAAGATAACCAAACTGCTCCATGTCTCATGCTTTCCTGAAGTTTTCATTTCTCTCTTTTCACTTTTGTTGTTGTTAATACTCACTGGAGGATATTTTTTCCATTGATTTTTTAGAGAGAGTGGAAGGGAGGGAGGGGGCAGAGAGAGAGAGAGAGAGAGAGAGAAACATCAATGTGAGAGAGACACATTGACTGATTGCCTCTCAATGCACCCCAACCTGGGCTGGGGATCAACCTGCAACCCAGGTACGTGCCCTTGACCAGGAACCAAACCCTCAACCCTTCGGTACGCAGGCCAACACTCTAACCACTGAGCCACACCAGCCAGGGCTCTTACTTTTCAGTTGCCTTGCTCTTGTTCGGCTTGCCGAGGAGGAGCACACGAGGCCAGATGAGAAGGCAAAGGCGATTTTATTAGGGCATCTGGATACAGACGGTTAAAGCATCTGAATACAGATGGGCTGAGCTCCAAATGGCATCAGCTCGAGTGGTTGGGAGGAAGTCTTTTTATAGGGTGCAGGGAGGGAACTTTTTGGCATGTGCCCAGTTTTTCTGAGCGGGAGCAGAAAGCTACTGAATGTAAGGAACACGCCGTTGCTTGAGATACTTTCTCACGCAGGGAGTGAAAGTTGTCAAGCATAACAAACAGCATGTGGCTAGCGAAAGGAGTTTACCTAAGTTTACATTCTCATGTGTGGGGGGTGAGCCCTTAGGAATATTAAGCTTTTGTCCAAATCTAACAGCTATGAGCACCTTTGGCTCCTGGCAGCAACAGGTTGCCATGACATGAGATTAGGCTTTCAGCTCTCTAAGTGAAAAGAACCTTCTCATTTCACGATGACAGTCAAACCGCAAGAGCAGCAGGAGCTACCAGAAAAGAGACCAGTGGAACAATTTTCATGAGTTACAATGAGACTGAAAGGAAAGTTCATGATCACTTAATCTGAAATAAGGAGCTGCCAGGGATTTTCTCAGCTCTGACCCATCTTTCTTGGACAGAACATAATATGTCTGTATCTTTGTGTCTGTATCTGACAAGGGAGGGGAGCCATACCTCCAGATAGTTTAACTGTCTTGTAGCAAAACCTTTCCAAAACAACTGGCACACTTCTCTGTCTCCTTAAATAAAGGAAACTATATATATAAATCTATCGGTTCACTTGTGCTTCAATACTGTATTCATGTAGCTCTTGACTATTGACAGTAGGGCTTGCTGTTCAGATCTGCTCCCTCTGGGAATTGGCCTTTCACTCTATCTGGCTTACCCAACCCCTTCAACTCCCAGGGCCCCTGACTGCCTTGAGTATAAAACTCTCCACTGTATTCTGTGACTTCCAGACCCTATTCTCCAAGCAGCTTAGCCCACAAAGTTCTGACTTGCCTGCTTCTCCCAAGCGAAGGAAGTCCTGGATCACAAGAGAGTTTGCTTCTGCACTAAGTATACTAAGCCACTGTGCTGCATGAGGTCTAATGCCTGCTTATTTTAAATGAATCTCCCTTATCCCCACACTCAATAAAAGTCACTGATCACTTACCGTGAGACCAGGCACTGGCCCGAGGGTTACAAAGGTCAGACAGGCACGATCTCTTCTCTTATGCAGTCAAAACCTTGTGGGACATATAGGCGAGTAACGTGCAGACACATGCAGTGTGAGAAGCGCTATAAGGAGGGTATCACAGGGTGATGTGGCAACACAGAGGAGGAACTTGGAATGAGACCTGACAGGAGTCAAGAAAATCTTCCCAGAGAAGTAGATATTGAGTCCTGAAGGATGAATAGAAGTGAATAACCGGCTGGCAGATAGTATAATTAATTGAGATGAGTTGAAAATCATCATTATGTGCTGTCATCACAGTATCTGTCTCTAGAATTTCCCTTACTCCTTCCAATTTACTGTCTCTAATGTGCGAGGTGCTTCAAAATCAGATCAGCAGGAATGTTAGTGCTGTATATAAATTAAGGGCAAATAGACTATTAGAGACTCTGAGCAGTTTACCTATGAATAAAGTGCTAAAGGATTTCTTATTCAAGACCACAAAAAGCAAAGAATGATAAACATGGCTGCATTAGAATGTAAAATGTGCACTGGGTTAGGAGTTGTGGGGTGATCCACAAATTATGAGACAGAACACAAGCTTCATAGGAACAGAAAAGTTATTGGGGAGATAAAATTAACCCACATGAAACAACCAGAGAAATCACTCAATCAGGTCCTTATCATGGAATTTTAAAAAGTCCTAAGACCTCTGCATTATTGTTCCTCATCTTGGTCTAGCATTCAGGGTGTCAAAGGTTGATTTTACTATTGGTGATGTCCCCAAATAAACCTCTCCAAGAAATCACTTCCCATTTCTGAAAATCTTAAAAGTTTAAATGTTAGATTAGGAATTCATAACTGTATCCTGAGTAAAAGCAATGTTTATTCTCAGTGTCTGAGGTCCATTATCCAGTCATCAAACATGCTTCCAGTGGCAGAATTTGAATTTCCCTCTCCCATAGTATAAGGCTTGAATCCCAAATCGAGATGGACCCACTGGTTCTAAACACTTCCTGAGGAAAGGCATGGCGTGTCACCCCAGGCTAGCCTGCAGAGGACTCTGTAGGCCTCAATCTGCTGGAATTCTGTTCTCTCCCTACATTTTCTTATTGGATGAGCTCATCCATTTCCATGCCTTCAGCAATAATCTCAGGGGTGGGGTTGGGGATCATCTCTAAAGCTGTATCTTCAGGATATAATATGATGCTCAGCTCTAGACCTGCCTTCCAGGTGTCTACTAGGAAGCATCTTTCCAAACTAGATTTCCTCAGGAATACCCAATTCTATCTTCAGCACTGTCATTTTCCCAGTCAGTTGACCATGGTCTGTTGACTCCACATACACACACTTGACTCCTTTCCTATCACTCCCTATTTCCCCACATCTAAGTTATCACCAAGTCCGGGTAGATTAGCCCCTAAATATCTCTAGCTGTCCACTTATCATCTCCACTGTCACTTTCACAGCTCATGCTAATATTTTCTATTCCCCAGAGTACTAGCAATGTTTCATAATAGACCTCCCTGCTTCATCTCTTGTTCCATCCAATCACTCTCCATAAAGGGAGCAGAGTCTTCTTTCTAGACTGCAAATCCATACTAAACACTTCATATATGTTTGTTGAACTCAGATACATTAATTTGTATTACCAAATCTTCTTAAATGGGAGTTTCCTTATTCAGTACATGTGCACATTCATAATTTAATGATGCTTTCAATGCCAGGGAAGAGACATGATTTCAAGGTATTTTGCAAGCATAATGTCCCAGAACTTCAAAAGAAAAGTACACTTCTATTATGTTCACATTCTATCAAATCTCCAGCATGCTTGAAGTATGATAAGCTTTATAATATCAATTTATTAATGTTATGTTTTCATGTTTTATGGTATTGCCCTTTGAAAACCAAGCAGAATTTTGAGAGTAAGGTGCTACCACTGAGATAGGATGTACTACTGGTCCATCTAGGGCAATGGGGAGGGGCTCACTAAATTAAGCCCTAGTGAATGTGAGAGATTAATTTGGTTTTCCTTTATTCCCATTTATTCTCATTTATTCCCAGCTCTTCTATCTAACTAAAAGATCAAACAGAATATGTGTAACCATATGATCAAAACAGAAGGCTGACTGGCTGACTTTTCTAGGTTAGTAGTACAGCAATTAATTGGCTCCTACAACCTTGCAGACACCATCATGTACAGCTACACCAAATGGCAAGGCCAGCCAGGCAGCCCACCCTGCGACGTTACCGAACTGAATGCAGGCCTTCCTTACTGCTTTGTCAGTGCCAGTTTTTACTTCTGTATCATGTCACACAAGGGTAGACGGCAAGCCATGCCTTCTCCTGAAAGATGGAGGTGACCCTTGGCTACCGCCCTACACCCATCCATCTCTTCTTTCACAAAGCTCCAGCCACAGGGACCTTCTGGAGAGTTCTGAAACCAGCACCCAGCTCTTTCCCATCTGCAGGCCTTTGTGCTTGCTGATTCCTCTACCTGGATTCTCTTCCTCTAGATGAGCACTGTCTGCCTGCTTGTCATCATTTTTATGTCAGTGTAAATGTCACTTCCTTTATCTGAAGCAGCAAGCCTCGCCACCACCTCAGGTGCTCTTCAGACCATTACCAAGGCGCTCTGTCTCTAGTGGCATCATTATCTCTGCATTCCTGAATTGATCCAGGCAGGGAAAGGTAACCATGTGAAAACTTTTATACCAGAATTTATAACCTTTTTGCTGATGAAAACTTCCTTTTGATTTTCCTGAAGCTTTGTGAAGTAGAGGCAAGAGGGTGTATTACTCAGTCTTCTGATGATTGCAAATGGCAGAAACGGCACTCAAATTAGCTTTGGTAACAATGGGAATTTATTGGCTCGCAAATGGCATGTCCAAGGGGGTGTGTTGGCTTCAGGCATGACAAGATCTGAGAATTTGAACAATGTCAGCAGTACTCTGCTTCTCTTCCCCATCTCTCAGCTTTGCTTTCCTCTCTGTTGACTTCATTTTCAGGCAGGAGTTTTCTCACATTTGGAAAAGACTGTCACCAGAAGCACCAGGCTCTGTGCTGGGTGCATAGCAATGACTGATAAGAAAGACATTGTCCCTGGTCTCTTGCAGGCATATTGGGGACGGTGAGCTGACTGGGCATCTACCTCTGTCTGACATGACACAGGAGTAAAACAGGCAATAATGCATGTAGTAAGGACATATATATGGGCAAAAAAATAATAACAGGTATCATTTCAGATAGTGACAGTGATATTTAACACCCCTCAGAACACTATTGTCAGTTTCCCATACATTTTCATTCTAGCCAGCCTTTATAGAGAACCTACTCTGTGCCCACCTGTGCCAAAAGGCTGCAGAGCAGAACTGAATAACCAAGTCCTGTCCTTGAATGACACACAGTGCTATACTATTCCTAAACAACTCCACCACCAGTAAGCAGAATAGGGTGGAAATATAAAGGACATCCTAACCAAGGGCTACGTACTACCCTAGTAGGTGAGTTTACCTAGCAGGTGGTTGAGGTAAGGGTATGTCAGGAAAAAATACTGGTAAACTAGTTAATGTATGAAGTGATGAGGGGCTGACCTCGAGTACTGGTAATGGTGACAGAGGAAGAGATGGGCCAACGAGGCATATGAGAACATCTGGGAAGTTAAGGAGCAGCAGTTCTCAATAACAGCAGGAAAGGGAGTGATATGTTTGGTTGGGAACATGTTTATATGAAGGATGTAGGGAAAGCAGCTATCATTATCTTTTCTGTTCCCATTTGTGGAGAGCATATATGTGCCACGAATAATGCTTCCTATACATTATTCCACTTAATTAAACATCCAGTGTCTCTTGAGAAAGTAGGTGTTAGTCCAGCTTTTTACTTGTGAGACATGAAAAGCAGGGAAGTTATGGAACTCATGCAATGTCATACAGCAAGTCAGTGACACAACCACCATTTGACCCTCTACCTCCATCTGACCCTTTCTACCCTAACCCCTGCCTTATTACAACACATATTTTCAAAACTGACAAGCGCAAAGATCTTACTGACTCACTTTCCCATTAAAATAATTTCTAGTTGAAGAAAGAAGCAAGAGGGATGACTAAACCCCATGTTGATTTATTTTGGAAGACTTTTCACAAGGCTCTTTAAGGAGCTCTCTGACAGTGCTAATTTTAACTAAGTCATTGTCAAGCAACCTTGGATTTCTCCATGGAAGGCAAAGTACAAATACAAGAATATGACTCAGCACAAAGCAGCTGTGGTTCTCCCTACACCCCATTCCCCATTCCCCAAAAGGGATGAGTAACAACCCCAAGATTCACTAAAGAATTCAAAATTTGCTCAGATAGCCCCCATATTCCCGATCCCCCCAATTTCCCATACTGAGGCTTTTGTACCACTTTCTAAAATATCTACTCCTAGTGAACCTTCTTTTTATAATCCTCTCTTGTCTTTGTGTTGATGGCAGGGCTGAGCTTGTCTATGGGACATGTCATGCAAATGGTAAGTGGCAGTGAGCATCTGTTTGCTGAGACCACTGATCAGAGGAGAGGTGGTCAAGGAAGGGCTCAGACTGTAGTAACAGCAGCAGCAGCAGCCATGGAGATCTGGCCCCCATGCTGGATGAGGTCCTTCACTTAAGGACCACTGAGACACTGGCCTGCATTACTGTCACCATAACAAAGCTGCCCAGGACATCCTAAACTCAAATTCTCCCCATAATTTTGTTCTATCTCTCCTGCTCTCACCACCTACCCCAAGAAATGGAGGAGAGTGTTTTTTCAGACTTTGATCTGGAGTCCACAGCCCACAGCCCAGGGGATGGAGGATTTCCTCTCTTGCTCTTCCGAATATGCTCTTCACTGTCACCTGCCAATCACGTGATCAGTTATTCATTCCACAAATATATAATTCTCCCCTACTGTATGCAAGACACTGTTTTAGGCTACAGGAATATAGAATGACCAGAACAAAAAATCGTTGCTTTCGTGAAGAAGTGAGGGGAACAGACAATAAGGGATCAGCGTAATAAATGAGTATATTATATGGTATAATAAAAAAGTATAGTATAACTTGACAAAAAAAAGGAAAATGTGAGCAGAATAAGGCGGATAAGGAGTGCCTGATCTGGTGTGTTTACATAGTTGTGGTATTGAATAGGGCGGTCAACGTAGGCCTCATTGACATTGTAAGACATGAGCAAGGCTTGAATGACACAAAGGATTTCATCCAATGGATATCTGAGAAAAATCCATTCCACACTGAAGAAACAGCCAGTGCAAAGACTCTAACTAAAGTGGGGCCATGTCTATTGTATTTGAAGAGCAACAAGGGGGCCTATGTGGCCAGAGAAGAGTGAGTGAGTCTTATTCATTCAGCCTCTTAGAAAGCCAAGATGATTCTGTAGGCCCAGAGTACAAACCTTGTACCAGCTTTTTTTTTTTTAATTGTTCAAAATATTACAGAAGTCCCTTTTCCCCCACTGACCCCTTCCATCCCTTTCACCCCCCTCCTCAGTCTCTCACCACACCATTGTTTGTGCCCTTGGGTTGTGCATATAAATTCTTTGGTTAATCTCCCCCCCACAACCCCCCTTTTCCCTCTGAGATTCCTCAGTCTGATCCATGCTTCCATGTCACTGAATCTATTCTGTCCATGAGTTTATTAAGTTCTTTAGATTCCACATATAAGGGAGATCATGTGATGTTTGCCTTTCTCTGCCTGGCTTATTTCGCTTAGCATAATACTCTCCAGGTCCCTCATGCTGTCCCAAAGGGTACAAGACCCTTCTTTACAGCTGCGTAGTATTCCATGGTGTGACTGTCCCACAGCTTTTTTATCCACTCATCTACCGATGGGCACTTGGGCTGTTTCCAGATCTTGGCTATTGTAAATTGCTCTGCTCTGAACATAGGGGTGCATATATTCTTTCTGATTACTGCTTCAGGATTCTTAGGACATATTCCTAGAAATAAGATCACTGGGTCGAAAGGCAGTTCCATTTTTAATTTTTTTGAGCTTCTTTACCTAATGCATTTGAACAAACTACCAGAACAGGAGCTCCAATACCGTGTTCATAGCTGCGTACCACTATGAAAATAGTGCCAATTCAAAAAATATTTGTTAAGTGAATGAATGAATGAATGAATGAATGAATGAATATAAAATTCTGTCTTTTATTATTGCCACTCTCACTTAATCCTAGGCCCTGGGGACCCTCAGGCTTATTTGACTGGGGTCCAAGTTTCAATCTCCTGTTTTTTATGTTGAAACAATCTATAGTCTACTTCTGCTTTGCTGCATGGACTAGCCCATACTATATCTTTAACAAATTTCTCTCCCTCACACTATTTGCTTATATTAAGTTCTAATGCACTTAGCAACAACATTGCTTATTAGCCCTTCACTTCTCAATTTCATCTTTCCACTACTTCTGACTACACATGCTTGAATTAAGTTCCTCTTGCCTTCTGCACAGACCTGGAACAAATCACATGTAACAGTAATACACCTTACGGCCTTTGCTTTTGACTATAACTTATTCAACAAATGTGCATATTGTGCCTGCTATGTGTTCAGCGCCATTAAAGAAGTTAATGCCACGGTCCCAACCCTGGAAAAGCTTTCCAGATATCCAGTTGATATAGATTACATGCTGTGCTATCATCTAGCATCAGAAAGGATATACTGACGCTGGAAGTATATATTGGTACACTCTTTGTAGCAAGCAATTTGGAACTACGTAACAAGACCGTAAAATATCACATGTTTTCCCCTAGTAATTTCAATTGTTGAAAGCCGGACTAAGAAAATAGAGATGTGGCCAAATGTTTACATACAAAGACACTTATATGCATTATTATGTTGGAGGAAGCTGAAAATAAAATTTTCCCAAATAAGTAAATATATTTCTGTACAACTATGTAGCCACCAGGAATATTTTATGACATGGGAAATGTTCACTATATACCATTAAGAGAAAAATGAATACAAAACTGTGTGTACTGTATCATTATAACTTTATTTTAAATAATGTACAACAAGTTAAAATGTTGGAAAGAAATGTAACAAAATTCCAACTTGATATTCTTTGGGAGTTTAGTGTCATGGGCACTTTGTGTACTTTCCTGAATCACCCATAGTGAGCAAATATTCTCATTTACATATTAAATGTTTATAAATGTATAATTTATAAATTTTAAAATAAAATAATTTAAATATTCTAAGATGAGCAATAGGTATTATACAAAAAAAAAAAATTACCCAATTTGGGGGGATTTCTTCAAGAAAAGAGGCATATCTAGAGAACAGAAATCAGAAGAGAGTTTTGAATCTTCCATTTCTGCCTTTGAAGGAGGGTCCTCTTGTGGAAAAGTATTAGCACAGTGCTCTCAGGAGGTAGGAGGCCAGACATAGTGGTGCCCTCACCTCTCATGAGTCTCCTGATCCCCAGAGGGCAGCACCCTCCGCATGGGGAGAGGAAGTCACCAGTTACTCTAAGAGAGGAATCTGCAGGAGCCTCACATCAAAGACCTAAATGCTGGGAAGCAATCTCAGATAATCCTTACACCAGTCCCACAACTCCCCATCCAGAACAGGAATTTTCTCTACAGTTTCCCTGACAGTTGGGCTGTGAGTACATGCCTCACTACCAACAAGACATGTAGACTTTACTCTTCTATACTTAAAACAACCTACTAAAACACAGGCCCACTCTACCTGCCTTTCCAGTCCACATTCTCACCACTTCTCACCCACTACTTATCAAATACACCATGTTTGGGTCAGATGATAAAGCACCTGCTTGGACTTTTGCTCTCTTTCCTAACAATGACAGTCTATACCTGAAACAAGTCATTTCTCTTGCTCTCTTCTCAAAGTCACATGACTTGTACCACAAGGCATAGCCAAATGAATCAGAATGGACGATTGAACCAAAGAAGGCCACATGGGCACTGGGACACAGGAATTCTGGTAAATTTCTGTTGGATTTCTGAACCAGGAAGTGGATTTAAAAGTTGAGGCTGATGGGATTATAAATCTGTGAAAGTAGAAGAAAAAAAAAGAGTGAGAAAAGTGTGTGGTGTGTGTGTGTGTTTTGTGTAAAGAAGGAGAGAAGAGATAAAATTGAAGCAGTCTTAGAAATAGCGATGGATGCCTCTATGACCCAAGATGATGGAATGAGTAATTTTAGCTCTTGACCTTCTAGTTCTTGGATCCTGCAACAGGATCTAGGCAGGCTGTAGTCACGGACTCCTCCAATCTCTTCACTTCCTTTATATAAGCAGTTTAAAAGGATTCTCGACTTATGTACAGCACTTTGTACGTTTGTAATAGCGTGTGATAACAATAAAATATAATTAAAACAAGCATTTTCATAGTAAAAGATAAGTTCCAAGATAGCCCAGACAATGCCAGACCTATTCTTTAGTTGTCCCCAGCATTTAGCAAATAAGAAGTCCTTAACATTCAGACTGATGGTTGCCAGACGGGAGGGGAGTCGGGAGACTGGTGTAAAAGGTGAAGGGATTGAGAAGTCCAGATGGGTAGTTACAGAGTAGTCACGGGGATGTAAAGCACAGCACAGGGAATATAGTCAACAATATTCTAATAACTATGTATGGTGACAGGTGAGTACTGGAAATATCAGGGGGAACACTCTGTAAAATAGATGATTGTCTAGCCACTATGCTGTGCACCTGAAACGAATACAACATAATATTGAATGTACACTGTAACTGAAAAATAAAACAAAATAAACCCAAGTGGTTCCAACCACTTGCCTTAGTTACATCTTGACTCCCTCTCCTCTGTGCTTACAATGTTCCCCCAGATCTTCGTAGCCCAGTTTAAGCTCCATTTTGCCAGAGCCCCTTCCCTGGCTCCATGAGTCTACAATGATGACTTCCTTTCCCTAAACTACTCTACAGCAACTCTGGTCCTCAGTCATACACTGTCATGAACTATTATTTCCCTGCCTTACTCTGTGTGTGTGTGTGTGTGTGTGTGTGTGTGTTTAATCTTCTCAACACCTTGTAAGCTCTTTTAAGGCAGGGGCTACTGTGTCTTCCACTTAGAGACCCTACCAGTGGTTTTGGCCAGAGCACATGCAAAATAAACACTTGCCTAACAAATGCAGCATACATTCCAAATTCACCTTTTTCAGTCCCTCGGCCAATGTCTGGCAAAAAACTGATAGATTTCAAAGCTATGGGCTCAAGCCAGCAGGGTACTGGGTGCCTACCAGCAAGTGGCCTGAATGAATTAATGAGTTTCATCAAGTCTGAGAGAATATAGCTTGTTTACTTCAAGGCCAACATATTTGTCAATCTCCCAGTGAAGCATGTGCTGCGCTAGGGTGTCCAATGTTTTTTCTGCTGTGTTTATGCCATAATAGAATAATGTTTCTAACTGACAGCTGCTTGAGTTCAACTAATAACTATTGTGTTTATTTAGAAAAAGCCAAATTTAGGTTGTAGGGTTTTGTTTATTTATTTTTTAAATATGTCTTTGTTGATTTCAGAGAGAGGAAGGGAGAGGGAGAGAGAGGGAGAAACGTTAATGATGAGAGTCATGGATCAGCTGCCTCCTGCACGCCCCCTGCTGGGGATCGAGCCCACAACCCGGGCCTGTGCCCTGACCGGGAATCGAACCCCGATCGCCTGGATCCTAGGTCAATGCCCAACCACTGAGCCACGCCCAGCCAGGCAGGGTTTTGTTTTAATGCTCACAGAAACAAGGTAGAGGAATAGTAAAATACACGTAGAAAGGAAACTGTGATCTACTGTTTTCTGGATGGGACAAACTTCCCTCCACAAAAGTCTCCTCCAAAACCAGAGAAGAGGCAGAAATGAAGATATATGAACAAAACATTCTGATGTTACTTAGGAGGACAAATCTAAAAGTCTTTTAATTTTTTTAAATCAAAAATAGTCATTTGCCAAGCATCGTTTTTCTTCATGAACCTAAGAACTACGCTGTAAAACTCTGCCTGCTTTCACTTGCTAAATCTAAATTATCCTCTCCATGCAGTTATCTTGGCAGCTTAGTAGAGATGATAACAAATAAGGCGGAGCTGCCTCTGAACTGCAGCTGTTTACCGAAAACCTGTTGCAGGGACCACACACAGCTTAAACCACAACTTGACCAAATGGATTTATAATTGAAGTTGAAAAGTCGAGGGCTGTGGAGGCACCCCAAACCTCCTTCAGCTGCTCTGGGCTGAAACACTTGATTTATCCCTAGCAACTTGGGTCACTGAGGCACACACATACCCTGTATTAAATAATCAGTTGTCTGCAGAAAACAAGAAATGAAAAGAAAGGACAGTAGAAATGGGGGGGGGGGGGCCTCTAAAATCAATTTTCTGAATTAAATTTCTTATGAAATATAAGTTGAAAGGATTTTCTACCATAATCAGAATTCTAGTCATTTTTTTTCCCCTCAAGGCCAATATTTGAGGCAATTTACACTGCAACTACCCACAATGCTTAGCAATAGTGAGTATGTGCTCTAGTTGATAGAAAAAACACTAGATACAGCCCATATGGTAGAGCAGACTTAGTTGTCACTGATAGAAAGGGACCCTCTTTTTTAGTAACTGTCAAGTTTTCCTTGGCCAGCAGTGAGAACTGCAGGCCCATCTACAACTGGGGAGTAGAGACTGACAGGGAATCTTCTAGCTACAGATGTTTATGGGAAAACTTCTAGGGAGCACTGTCTAGGACAGTATGAATCCCCTTTGCTTAGCAGATGTTTTTGTGAAACTCCAACCCACCAGGGAGCTGAAATTCTAAGCAGAATGCCTTTGTCAAGAATCAAAATGATGAACCAACATCTCTAAGCTGAAGCAGGAAAATACACTCATTAAAAATAGAACATGTCACAATATCTAGTTTGGGGGCTGAGTTTTCTTTCAAACTTAAAAACAAGTCTGTGTGGCCAAATTGCCCCAGGCCTTCAACATACCTAACAGAGCTATATATGAATAGAGTTATCAGCTTCTGTCAGTTGATACAAAAAAGTCTGCATATTTCTAGTTTTAGCCAAGGATGAGAGAATTTACTGTTTCTAAAAACTCATGTGTACTCTACTCAGCTGCACCCTAAACACACATGAGTCTAGTAAGAAGAGCCAAATGAAGGGCAAATGATGGCATTCAAAAATAGGTCTATGTGCTCAAATAAAAACAAGCAGATAACTAGGAAAGAATGACCACAGCTCAGTTTCTAAGAAATGGGCTCTGAATCTGCAGCTAGTGTTTTTCCATTTGTATCTCCCAACAGCTAAGGAGGCCATAGCTGTAGCAAACTAACTACCCACCCCCACCCCACCATTATAGAGGCCGCTCCTCCGTGGAGTTTAGGGTAGGTCACCCCTCCTGAAGGCAGGCTTTAGCCAATGACACATCTTCCCTAAAGGAGGTCATTGTCACTGACTGTTCCTGAGATTGGTTCCAATGGTGTACTTGTGACCCCCAACAGTATCCATTTAAGCCTAAATATTGCCATGAAGGTAAAAGCTGCCTTCATGGTAACTTTTCAATCCTGCGTAATTAATCCATAGCACACTAACCATTTGCCATCTTGTTTAACATGTCAAAATACCTTGATGGGAACTTGTATTTTATTTCATAAGTGTTTTGCTTGTGGAACATGGCTCTCTGTTCACAGCTTTGAAAATAAACTGGATGAAATGTGCTATAGGTGGCAAAAATGCATCTGTAATTTGGAGGCTTAACAGGTTGGAAATCAAAACACAGGATTCTGTGGGAAGATATGGTAGGTGTCCAAGCTAATCTATCATAAATCCTTTTCAGCTCACCTTTATGATACAAATGTGCTCAGCACTTTGACATCTGACCTAAAGGGTCTTTCTTTGAGTTAAGCAAGGCAAGTACTGACATCCATGTGTTTCACAGAAGGAAAGGATCAGAGAAATTTCAGTTCCTTGCCAAAGGTCCCATAGCCAGTAAGGGGAAGGGTTTGGCAAAAGGCTATGCATATTACCAAAGCTAGTCTAGCTGGAATATAATTTGTGACAAACCATTCCTGCTCTTTCCCTCCTATACCCCGGACTATGGCAAAACCTAGACTTTAGGAAGAGGAACTAGTAGAGGGAGAGGGGAAAGAATAGTTCCCCAATTTGGCAGATATGAGCGGTCCTTCTGCCTTATGGCACCAGAACTGAAGTCTCCAGTCTTTATTCCTTGCAGAAAACTTGGTGGGTGACCCCTCCAATGGGTCAGGGCCTATGTAAGTCAAGGTCCACCTGCTCTGCAGCACAAATACAAATAAGCACTGAAGTCATGCCAAACACTGACAGAATGTTGGCAAGTGGAGCATTTGGGGACTGAGGGCTGCAACGTGGGCAAAAATGCTATTTCTCCCAGCTTCACACGACTTCCCCAGAGTGTGCCCTATCACTGCACATAATCCCAAGTGGCGTTTTTCAAATTAGGGCATTTAATAGCTCAGCAGCAGAGATGGCACATGGAGGATCAATCACTTTCTCACGACTTGAAAAGAATCAGGAGCCGAGTTCAACCAATTGTCCTTATTACCCTTCTTCCAACTCTGCCAAACCATCAAAGGCTTTGCGTGCCAGCATTTTTGTGTAGGAACTAAGAGGTAAAAAATAAAACCTATATGCGGTGTGTTTGGTTCTTTCTTGAATTTTTAAAAAAAATTAACAGACAGTAAAATTTACTTTTCTGGTTTTTGGCAGTTCTCTGAGTGTGAACAAGTGTATAGGTCTGGGGAACCACTGCCACAATTGATCACTCTGAAACACCCCCTCATGCCACCCCTTTTTAGTCACACCTGCCCCCCCACCCCTAACTCCTGACAACTGCTTTGTTCCACATCATTATAGTTTTGTCTTTTTATGAATGTCATATAAACAAGAAAAACGGAACCTGTGTGGTGTTTCATTTTGATGTCCATGAGGAACACTTGCAGACCCTGTTGCTTCCAAATGCGAGTTACAGCCTGGCTAGGCTGAGGGTTCAAGGAATCCTTGTGAAGACTTAACCTCTGCATTGCTTCTCCTAGGTTCTTTATGAATCCTTAGAGTCACAGATAGGGAAAGGGCATACTGGGTATTCCAAGGTCCCCAAGATGTACCTGAACAATGATGAATCATCTCAAAATTCTCACTAGGGCTCAGTCACCTTTTGGAGAGAATGGCCCCTAGTCTACACCGGGTGTGCTACAATGGACCAACCAGCCTACTACATTCTATTGCTTCTCCCTAAAGCTCCATCCCTGGGCTGCCTCTCTCTGCATAAAAAGAGCTCCCCCTGAGTGACCTTTCTGATACATGCCAAGATGTCCTCAAGCTTCAACCCAGACCAAAAGGCAATATCAATAGCACTTATGAGTCCAAGTTTTGGAGTCCATATGCCTGATTTGAATCATGGCTTTGTCACTTTTCTTTCCCTCTTTTCACTCATTATGACAGTTTCTAAATCTAAAGAGTGGGGACTAATAAAAGATCTCACATAATTATTGTAGAGATTAAATGAGATAATTTACACAAAGCATTACCTGGATATAGAAAGGGCTCAATAAGCATTAGTTGTTATAATAATTAGAACACCAAGTGGCATTTACTTGTGAACATTTCAATCTCTTGCATTAGACTGTGAAGTAAGGTCCTTGATGGCAGGGACCTGGTGTCATTCATCTCTACATTTCTAGTGTCTAGCATCATGGATGGACGGCATAGATTCTGCCTAACTCCTACGCACACTATAATACATTTATTCATTCAACAAATATTAATTGAGCACATTGTATGTGTGCCTTTCTGTGGAAGCACACCTTCTATAGGAATATTTCCGTGAAAACCCACACATGATAGTTTCCACGGGAAGCTCCAATGTTCCACCATTCTCCATCACCCTTCTGCACTGGAGCCCTCAAGAACTGAAAGTATAAAGCGCAAGGCCATGGGCCAAGGTAGGGTCATAATGCCACAGGGGACATTTTGCACTTTGGGGAGGAAAAGGATTGAAGGTAGAGGTGAGGATGAGTGGCTGGCTTTCTTTATCTCTGCTTGAGAGAACACCTTTCTGCATAGCCAGGGCACCGCTGTTATATGACTGGTGCAACAGCAGCAGGCCGAGGGTCCCCTTCTGCTTGAATAGAGGTGTCTTCCTTTCCCTCCAGCCCATCTCTATTCCCTTCTTTAGAGAGCTTAGCAGAAACCCAGAGAAACAGACTTTAGGCAAAATAACCCTTTCAGGTCTTGAAAGCTTAGCTCAGCACAGTGGGGCTACAGTTATACACTTGTGCTGGGAACCGCAGGCCCAGAAATTGTTCCTGTGCACGTTATCATTGAGCAAGTGGGCAGGAACTTGGCAGATACCAATATTTCCAACAAAACTTATAATAACACAAAACACACACACACAGGTTGGAAGTGAGACCTTCATCTATACTTACCTTTGCACCTGAATCATCTCTGTGGGACACTGAACGCTGCCTTTATGGTTGCCTTCTGACTCTCTAACTAAACTACCGGTGACGTGTGAGTAGAAGCTGTTCCCTGGTCCTCACAGTATCCCTAGTGTGCGGCATAGCCCTTGGCACATTGTAGGTTCCCAGTTAATATCTGCTGAGCGACTATTTGTATACAGCTTTGTACATATCAATGAGTGCATGAATCAACACACACTTCTCTGCCAGTGCACTGTAATTTGTTATCCCCTAACCTGCAATCTCTACAGCAGCTAGCACTGTGTCAACACAGTGCAGATAATCTGTTAATACTTGCTGAATAAGTAACTCTAGCTGAATGATCTAGAAATGAGAAAGCAAAGGCCAAGGAGAAAAAGAGAAAGCCATTAAACAGTCAGTGTTCTTCACAGTTAGCCCCACTTCAGTATTCCGCATTACAGAGAATATTTTGCAGAATGCATTTGGGGAACAAGTCAGGAGTAAAAAAGAAATATGGAAGTCAACTGCATAAAACACTGCATAAAACACTAAAGCACTGAGAGTGTATGAGAGAACGGTGGCAGGGGTACAGATGGAGAGGGGGAAGCCCAGAAGCTCGCTCTAAGGAACCCTATCACCCGGAGGCTGCTTAGAGGGGGCCAAGCTTGCAAAGGAGACTGAGAAGGAGGATCCGGGGAGGAAGGAGAAGCAGGAGAATGTGAAGTCAAGTAAACCAAGAAAGGAGAGCAGTCTACTAGTGGATGCTACTAAGCGATCAAATGATATGTAGAAAGAGAAGACCATTTTATTGAGCAATGCAGGAGGTCACTGGTGACCTTGAAAACAGTGCAGTGGAGGGAGGGAGGGAGGGAGGGAGGGAGGGAGGGAGGGAGGGAGGGAGGGAATGGCAGCAGAGGAGTACAGGCTGTCAGTACAAATGCTAAAAGTAAGTCTTTTTCCCAACTTTCGGGGAAACTTACTCTTCTTGCCAAATAACTTTTGAGTAGTTCATTTCCTGCCCACTACTTAAAAAGACATTTCTTCTAGCCAAATCGGAGCAGTTCTAGGATGCAAATAACAGGCATCCAGAAAAGGGAGGCAGGGTGGCAAGCTCTGGGTCTGAAATGCACAGGATCCTGCAGCCCCAAAGAGCTGTGACTTATCTGCTGGTGCTGCCCTCTGTTTGCTGCGCAGCCTCTGGCACATTCTACCCCTCTCCATTCCATCCATTATTAATGACATCATTGTGATCAAAAAAGAATTAGGGAGAATTTGGGCTGCATCAAGTAGGAGTTGCAACAAAATACTGTGCTACTCAATGATGAATTTTTAAATGAAACATCTATATACAGATTTCTCCCCAAGAGATGTTCTGATTTGAGGCTGAGCTTGATGTACTTCCAAGAAACTGTCTAATTACAAATGAGGCCCTAAACCTAGATGCTTAGGTAAGTTTCTCATGCAGAACACAATGCAGTCTTTTTCACCCAGCTCCTCCTTTGGGCTGGGGTTCAGAGCAAGGTGAAGGCCGGTTAACCTCTAGTGAGAAGCTTGTACATTAGGTCTTCAGAGGCATTTGCTAAGGTTTCCCTGTCTTGGAGTGGTTGGGTTTAAGTGTAATTTTAATTATACTTTGCTTTTAAAGGGCTTGGGGAAGAGAGGCTGGTATTTAAAGCCATTTCTTAAAATAAAAACAATAAAATCTGATTTGCCCCAAGATTTTCATGCCTGGTAGACACAGTGCCAGGAAATAATGACTCTGAATCTAGCCTGACCTCCTGTTGACATTGCTAAAGCTGCTAGTGAAAATTTATTTATGAAAACCAAGCCACAGGTCAACTGGCCCAGGTCATGAATGGAGTTAAATAATCTCTCCCTGTATTCATCTGCTAAAAGCAAGAAATCACAGGTGCTGTTTCATATTTCACGAATTGAAAACCCCCAGGGTTGTACAGAAAGTCCTCAAACCTCACACAATGGTATACAAGTGGGAGGTCCCTGCTCCCAAATTCGAGGCCAGATTGGGTTGTACTCAAGGCCTCTTATTCCTCTGAAAAAGTAGCATTGCTACTAATCTAAAGGTGTCTGAAGCCCCCTTAACTACCGTGTCTATATTCAAGCCATCTTTCACAGGGAGTCCTTGAAAACCAATGCTTTGATCTAAAGGGACACCAGATAGAGCTTAAATCTGCAGTCTGTAGGCCTCCATCATAATTATTCCCTGATAAGACTCAGGGTTTATCATTAGAATCATGTTCAAAAAAAGTCTATAAGTCCAGACAGCAATTATCCTGTAAAACGTTACTATCATCTATCTTTTATGAGCAACTACTTACTATATACCTGGCATGGCAAGAAGGGTTTTTACATGGAATATCTCATTTGATTCATGAAACAAGCCTTGTAACTTGGTATTACTATTCCCTCCATTTCTTAGGCAAGCAAATTGAGGCTGAGAAAAGGCAAGCAATTTGTCCAATAGCATATATGTAATAAATGTCAGAGCTTAGACCCCCAGAGCCCATGGTCTCACTCCTGCACATTCCTCCCTCTGGAATAAAATGCCTACCTGATTCAAGAAGCACAGAGTGTCATCTCCATTTGGAACCATGCCCCCCAAATGGCCAAGGCTGGAGAATGTTTTTTAACACACACACATCTACCTAACAATTTGGTTAAGAAAGGGACAACTTGGAGGTAGCCTACAAGCCTTGACCCTTGGTCATCTGTGAACCGGCCATAGCTCCGGGTCCCTGGTCATTTGAGCAATGAGATAATGTCCTCTTTGGTGCTTTTCTTCTCCACTGGCTTCCTAAGAAAAGCCAATAAGAAGAAATACACCCTTTTGTTGGCTAGCTACAGAGCTAATTCTTCCCATCCATAGAATGAACCCTTCTCAGAATTTTACCTCACACAACAAATCTCTAGACAGTTAATTAAGAATTGCTAACTAGATTCAAAGGTATTTTTCATCTCCTGAGTTCACAAGGGGAAAAGAAAACCCTCAATATTGAAAGAAAAACAAAACTGGGGAAATTCTCATTATACTGGCTTGTTGTACTTTGTGCTCTTCAAGTATTTTGTTTGTTTTGCCATTCAACATATAACTTTTCATCTCCGAGACTGCTCTAGGCCATTTACAAGATTGAAAAATTTTATCTGAGCCTGATGAACAGTCAGTTTCTGTAAGCCTTAGATCAGCCAAGATTCGACTTTGCTCATGAAATTTATATCAACTCCTGCTAAAAGTCTGGGGGGGGGGGGGGTGTGGAGAAAACCTCATCTCTTCTTTCCTATTGACTCTAAACCTTCCATAATAATCACACTATGTATTTTTCTTGCACTGCAGGGGCCAGGAGAGGGCAATCTGTTCCTCCCCTGGGCATCAAAGTGGGCTCCAGAACAGTCCAGGAGAAAGTTGCTGGCTCACGCCCACAGCCCGGGGCCAGTGATGAGGGTCTGAAGAGGCCTCCTATGAGCTCCAATGTGGAGTGAGTGGGATCTGGCCATCTAGTCTTGTAGGCTGTGCACAACTCTTTCTGGTCAATGTGAATGGCACCCCACATGTAGGACGGTACGTGGCAACCAAAGCCCTACAATTAAACCTGTCTCATCATGTCACTAAGCTAAGAGAGCATGAGCTTGCCATGGCTCCCAAGTACGAATTCCAGTGAGAATACCATAAAGTATGTACCACTGAAGTTTTATCATCTCACCTACTGGGAAGATCTGTCAAAAATATCATTAACCAAGAATGACCAATGGATGTGACCCACATGGTTCATGGCAGGACATCTGAACAGTAGGAGGAGAAACCAAAAAGCTAAGCGGATCTCCACTATGACTCTATCTAGAATGACTGGGAATGAGCCACTCTGGGGCATTCTCATTCAAATTCTAATCATTTTAGCAAAGACCATCACTATAAAGGGGATGAAGGCAAAAAAGGAGGGTGAACATCACTGCTGAGAATAACTCCCTGCCTTTTCAGTCCTCAGGAACAAAGTATAAGAAGATAACATGGACACTATTTGGCTGCCTAAGCGAACCTTCTCAAGAGCAATAACACCTGAGATATCCGACAGGGGCGGGGCCTGAAATAATTCATGGAAGGGGGCCTGGCTGGGTACAAATTCAGAACTGAGAGTTGCCTATTGGTAATATTTATAAGTTATTTAATGAATCCACAGTGGATATTTTTTTTTTTTGCACCTCCTATGTGTTAGGCACATTACAGGAACTCCATTTACATATCTGTACTCAATCCACACAGTCCCACGAGGTAAGTATCATTGTTCCTATTCTACCAATTCAGCAAACAAATATGTATGGAATGCCTACATGTGTCAGACACATAAGTTCACAGTAATAAGGAACTGACCCAGGGTCACATAGCCACCAAGTGGTAGAATCTTCATTGAACTCAAGTATTTTTGACTCCTATGATTGTGCCCTTTCCACAAAACTACACTCTTATTCCAGTTTCCATGGGGACCTCTGTCATCTAAATGATCTGTACCAAGCACTGCCATCCTCAAAGTTTCCCAAATATAATTTGCCATTTTCTCCTTCCCGTCTACTCATTAAAAAGTCCTTGTTATCAAAGAATACAAAACAGTATGGAGCTCTTAGACTTAAAGCACATGAAAATTGAGAATGTGGAAAAAGAGAATTGAGACTCAGACATAAGTTCTGGTCTCCTACTCCTTAAGGGGCTATGTGACCTTGGGCAGATCACGTTGGTTATTAAATCTTAGTCTCCTCATCAGTGCTTATAGGAAGAGAAGATGAATGCTCTCCACAAGATTACATGAAAGTCAGGATGGGAATCTGTGAGCTATTTTTAACATTTCAGTAAGCGTACAATGGATTGTAAAGATCCCTGAGATCCAGCAGACCCCTGGCTAACTCAACCATCAAGTGCCTTTGCTTTGGGAAGGAATTATATCAGTTTACTGTGGTCACATTGATTATTTCATGCTGACCAGATGCTCTAATGGGCAGTTCTCAATGGCTCTGAGCAAAAAACAATGGGAAAATAAATTATAATATGATAAATGTAATTTGTTTAGTAAGCCAGATATTTCAAAACAGGAAATGCAGGGAGAAATTAATTAAAGATGCCCTAGGTGATGAAAATTTTGGAGTCCCTAGACTGGATCATCTCCAAGGACCCTTCCAGCTCAAACATCCTCTAAAGCACTCTTGGGCTGCCAGCAGATCATAGGCTACATCTTAGAGTCAGGGAGGCTGATTTCAGGATGAAATATTAAAATGGAGCTTCTATGTTGCTGTTCCTCAAATATGCTCAGACACTAAATTTTTTAGTGGCTCAAAAGCAGTGGCAATTTTCTCATTAGTATTTTTTTATTCAGGAAAGAAGCAAAAATTTTAAGAATAAACATTTCCCACCACTCCACTACCACCAGGAGATTAATAAAATCATTTTAATTTTGGAAATCCATCTATCCTGTTCTTTCTTCTGGTCCTATGTATTGAAGTGCCTATTTATTCCATACACAGTTTTCTTTTCCCCAGTTTACTTCTCAGAAAAGCTGTTGGTCGCCATTGCTCTAAGGGTTCTGTTCATGTTGGTGGTGAGCAGGCTGAGATGAGGCAGTAAGTGTACAGAGGCAGCCCACACTGAAGAGAAGTCAGAGTGCACCTTCAAGGAACAGCCTAGGAAAAGGAGCTGCCATAGTCAGAAAAGCAGAGTCCCATGACGGACCTGTAGTGTCACGTAAGGCTTGGACTTTCATTTCCTACATCTTCATATCCAAAGCTGTGTTCTTCACTGCTGTACAGGAGGAGTCCATGGGACGTGCACTGAGTTTCTTCATAGGCAACGTTCTAAGTCCTAAAAGCATGGGGAGCCATTAGGATGGTTTGTGTGAGGACTGCTTCTCTGCTCCTCCAGCACAGAGGCTGACCTCTACCATCCTGCATAATGGGGGTAAATCACAGGTAGCAACAGAAGAGGCTGTGGGGTGTCTAGAGATCACTCAGGCAGTGGAGTATGAAGGAGGCAGTTCTGTTCAGTTTTCCTTGCCAGCTTCACGAACTAAGGGGACTATCCCTAGTAAAAAAGGAGCTACCTATTCAGAGCTCTTTATTATTATGCTTATTAAGGTCCCTTGCAAACAGAAGAGCATTCAGGAACTGAGACTTATATTGGTGAGTATGTTTTCAATTAAATGATTATGCATGAAGTAAAATTATAGGTATATGGAAACCAGATTCAACGGCTTAAAGATATAGGAAGTCAGAAATGCTTTTGTATCAGGAATAATCAAAGAAGGCATCCTCTGTGCACTCACAGTGACTATGGGCTACCTCCACAGAAGCTTGGTTTATACTGTAAGCTTTTCATCTGATCATAGGAGACTATTAGCTAATTAGATGCTGTAGATAAGTTCATAATTTCACATCCCAGGTATATATTGCAATGTAGTTTTCTAAGATATTTATTTTTAATCAACCTCTTTCCTCAGGACAAACTCCTTCCAAGTTAAAGAGGTATAGTGATTAAAAGCAATGACCTGGTGTCAATTTTGATGATTTCAAGTTCTAATTCTGCCTCTTACTCTCTGTGTAACCTTGGGAAAGTTACTTAACAGCTCCAAGCCTCAGTTTCCCCATTTGTAAGGTGGGTCTGATGATATCTCTCTTGCAGAGTTCTTGTGAGGATTAGAAATAATGCAAAGACAGCCTTTGACACATGGCTAATGCTCAGTAAATGGTGGCTATTTGTTATGAATTATTAACAAGAGGAAAGCATTAGATGGAAGACTGAGATATGGACTGAATTTACCAACTGTTTTCCTTTACACAGCCTATCTTGATTGGCATCCACTGGGCATTGGAAACTACTAAGCAATTATTCATGGCCTTAATTTGACTTATAAATTTTTCCAGGACAAAATATTCAACAGTTGAAAGTGAATGAACTCAGTATGTTGGGCTGGTAAAGAGGAATTTAGCAAGAGAGTTAGGAGTGATCAAAAGACTTGGGAGTTTGATCTGCCTCCATTTAACCTCTTTGAACCTCCACATCTGGAAAGGAGATATAACAATCCCTGACTGATCACTTCGGTATGTTTTTATGAAAATCAAATGAAATATAGAAGGTCCATGTAAACTATAAAGAATTCAACAGTAGGAAGCATTGCTATTATCACCACCATCATCATTTTCAACTGGCCCTCCAATCCTTACAAATGTATTTTATCTGTCATTTGAACTACCAACACCCATTTCTCTGCAAATAATTCATTGTTAGGAACTGAACTATTCACTGGTAGAAACAGTATCACAAAATAAGTCACAATCATAAGAAATGTACAGAGAACTGGATGCTCCTGACTTTCCCTGTATAATTTCTTAAAACTTTCAGAGTTTGGGGACAAAACTGCATGAGAACAATGCATATAAACAGACCATTTTGGGTACTGCAAGCCAATGTTTTGTGACAGAGTGAACTGAAGCTTGATTGCAGAGGCTCTAGGAAAAATCTGAATTGCTTCATTACACTAGCATGACTAAAAAGGCTCTCTGTATCATCACCCCCCCATTCCTTTTCATTTTATAATTAACCATTTTGAGGTCACCATTTCCTAATTCTTCAGTTGTGCAATTTACATGACAAGCTTTAAAACAGAAGCAGTAAATTAGGCAATACTTACTGGATTTTATTATCTATACAATGGGAATAATAACACCTACTTAATAGGGCTGTTGTGCCCTATTATATGAGAACAACTGCATTGTTCTCATGCAGTTTTGATCAGGTTCAAAAGGTTTTGAGGTCACTTTGTGATGAATTTATTGTTTAGTCTTGGTTCTCCAGATATAACATCTTCTAAGGGTTAAGACTTTAGGCATAGAAATTACTCAAATTATAACTACAGGGTTGTTAAGAGCCAAACTGTGTGTGCCCAAAATTCATATATTAAAGTCCTAACCCCAAGTACCTCAAAAGGTGCTTGTATTTGGAAATAGGCCTTTAAAGGGGTAACTAAGTCAAAATGAGGTCATTAGGGTGAAGCCCTAATCCAATATAACTGATGTCCTTATAAAAAGAGGAAATTTGTACACAAATATATGCTCACACAGAGGGAAAACCATGTGAAGACACAGGGAGAAGACAGCAATCTGCAAGCCCAGAAAAACAAAGGCCTCAGAATGAAACCAACCCTGTTGACATCTTGATCTTGAACTTCTTGTTCCCAGAACTGTGAGGAAATAAATTTCTGTTGTTCCAGTCATCCTGCCGAAGTATTTTGTATGACAGCTCTAGCAAATGAATACTACAGCTTATATAGACAGAGAGAGCAGGCATGTTTTACTTATTAACTCTGCCATGCTAACCAGAGTACAAGTCAATGCCTAGAAACACTCCAGTGTGATTTCTCAAGAAGACTCTCAAGCCCTGGCTGGTGTTGCTCAGTGGTTGAGCGTTGTCCCATGCACCCAGAGGCCACCAGTTTGACTCCTGGTCGAGGCATATGCCCTGTTTGTGGGATTTATCCCCAGTAGGAGGTGTGCAGGAAGCAACCTATTGATGTTTCTCTTTTTCATCAATGTTTCTGTCTCTCCCTTCCTATCTAAAAAAATCCATGAAATATATATATATTTTAAAGGCTCTCAAATAATTCTGATGATATACCTGGAAAAGGAGATGATGGACTAAAAGTAACAGGATGATGTTACTATTGACCTTTAAAAAACATTGGTGAGAGTGGGGACTGAGGGTCCAGACAGTCAAAGAGAACTCAGGATGTGGCATACACACTGAGCTCTCAACTTGTGCCCTGGCACTGAAGGCTCCAGGAAGGAGGGAAAAAACAGAGAAATCCTCAAAGGATGAGACCTTTGA
Organism: Miniopterus natalensis; assembly: GCF_054644295.1. Lineage (NCBI taxonomy): Eukaryota > Metazoa > Chordata > Mammalia > Chiroptera > Miniopteridae > Miniopterus > Miniopterus natalensis. Next base: position 4,907,237 of record NC_142103.1, on the reverse strand, counting down.
GAAGATGTCTTGGAGTAAGAGAGACCAGAATGCCAGGTGGACGACTTTTGGCTTAATCATAACCTGTGGCGAAGTGTAAGGATGTTCCAGTGCCATGTACGGGAGCTCCCAAATTTTACAACTCTGGAGTTCAGGGATGAAAAACAGATGTCCCCATTTCTCTTTTATAACTCAATTTATAAACTTATGGTTAGAACTCCCACTGTAGAGAACTGGAATCCTCATATCCTCAATTTGGAAAGTTGATACCTTGAACACTGTTTGTCAATACCACTGGTAGGTGCTGCATTCAGTCTTGGAGTGTACAATGTTAATTGCAGACCTACCCATGCTCCCCACAGTACCTGAACTAGAATAACAGAACAACTGCTCTTAATACAAAACTAATGCAATATGAGGCAGAATGACTGACTCAATTTAGAGGGGCAGGGAGAGTCATATATAGGAACGCAACAGCTCTATTAAGTAGGGGTTATTATTCCCATTGTATAGATAATAAAATCCATTCAGTAGCTGGCCAGAATTAGAGCCAAGGTTTATCTGGCACCAAAACTTAGATGGTTTTACCCCAACATTGCTACAGAGATCAAGAAAAGTGAGAAATTATATCTAGTTGAGGAGACCTGGGAAGATGTCATATTTGAGCTTGACTTTGAAAAATGGTGCATAAGTTTCCTAGGGCTGCCATTGTTATTTGTTAATTATCACAAACTGGGTCACTTAAAACAACAGGAATTTATTCTCTCACAGTTCTGGAGGACAGAAGTCCAAAATCAGGTGTTGGCGGGGCTAGTCTCCCTCTGAAGGTTCTAGGGAAGCATCCTTTCTTGTCCCTTCCTTGCTTCTGGTGGTTGCCAACAATCCTTGGTGTGCCTGTCTTCACATGGCATTTTCCTCTGTGTGCCTGTGACTCCGTGTTTTCAATGACTTCTTATAAGGGCACCAGTCATTAGATTACAGCCAACCCTAATCCAAAATGACCTAATCTTAACAAATTATATCTACAAAGAACTAATTTCCAAATAAGGTCATATTCTGAGGTTCTGGGTGGATGTGAATTTTGAGGGAACACTATTCAACTCAATACAAATGGGTACACTTTTAGCAGATGGAGGCAGAAAGGCTTCTCAAGTGTGCAGTGTGGGGTGGGGGACAGCAGGAGCAAATATGCAGAAACAGGAAAAGACGGGAATTATGTCGAGAACAGTAAATAGTTTACAACGGCAAGAAAAGAGGTAAGGTTATAAAGGTAGGTTGAGATCAGAGCATAAAGAGCCTAGAGTGAATATCTCGGGGAGACCTTCAACAGATGTCGCTCCAAAGGCTTGATTAAAGCCTCTGATGTCTTCCAAAGGCAGAAAGCAAGCTTGGCCAATAGCCTTTAATGCTTTGGGCTGCGTACTCACTCTGCAGCAGCAGCAGCAGCAGAAAGTAAGTTACAAACACAGCTCTGTTTCCTCTACCCGCCACAACAGGAAGATGCCAAAATGGAAGGGGTTAAAGGGAGAAATGTATGGAGTAAATGCCACATTCTTCTCCATTACGTGGAATCAAAAGAACGTGCATTTCCATCATTCAGACATGACTAACAGCCAGAAATACTCCTCTACTCCCCAGGAACGCGGTAAGTCAGTGAGGGATCTACAAACGGCCTCACACATCAAACAGGTATATCTTATGAATATAATGCCCTAACACAGAGGAGAAATCCATCAACAAATTTATTTTTCTCTTTTAGGATGTAACTCATTTGAAATTCAATATCTCAACTTCGTTTGCTATTACATATAAAAGTAATAATACAGGCCACTAAAAATATGAGGCTAATCAATAACTACCATTTTTGAGAGCCTACTATATGCCAGATTGTGTACTTATATTCTATGTAACACTCACAGAATATTCACCAGTACTTACTTAAACTTCAATTTACACATGATATAAGTGAGGCTCGCAACAATCAAGTAATATGTCCAAGAATTTTAGTTACATGTTTGTTTCATCTCAAAGTCCCTGCTATTCTCACTGTACAACACTGAGTTGAAAACATTCCACACATCTGCGTTTAACCAGCACATTGCATTTCTGGAAAAGCATTACATGTGTTGTTTCATACAATTTCAGTTTCCAATAAAATTGTCCTCTCTGCCAGGAAGTTGTATAATCATACATATCATATCTGTGTTGGGAGATTCTGTTATTAGCATTAATCAAAACTATAAAGATGTGATTTTAGAATTATATATAAAGAACTCTGTCCATAACTACAGCCTATCTCTTCTTGGAGGGTCATTTCTATGTTCAATGATTCTGTTTGAAGTATGCTAAGGAGAAAAAGGAAATTCTTCCTATATTTGCCTCTAGTATAAAAAGAGCTTTTGGTGAGATTGATATAACATAAAGTTAAATTATTATATCTCTATCAAATACCATTTGTGGAGGGCTATGTGTTATACCCTGTGCTAAGAAGTAGTCATACAATTGTTCATTTAATACTCATAAGTACCCTGTGAGAAAGCAGGGAGTACTATCCCCTTTATACAAATGGAAAAACTGACCCACAGAAAGATCAAGTAACTTGCCCAAGGCCACACTGCTGGAAGGTTTTGGAGCCAGGATATGAATTCGGGTCTGTTGAACTTCAAAGTCATCTGCTGAATTCTGCAATATACTGCGTCCCATCACCACATTCTGATAAAAATGATCTGGTGAACTAACGCATCCACTATTAAAAAATAAGGTCAAGAAAGGGTGTATGTTATAGTGGTTTAAATGGAGGCTTTAGAAGACACCACAGGAGAATATCTTCATGGCTTTGAGGTTGGCAAATATTTCTTAGGACACAGGAAGTATGAATGATAAAAGGGGGAAAAATCAATAAATAAGACTTCATCAAACTAAAAGACCCTGTATACCAAAAGATCAGAGAAAGCATAAGCAAGCCACAGTCTGGGGGGGGGGGGGGGGAATATTCACAAAACATATATCTGATACAGAACTTATATCCAGATATAAGATATATAAATAACTCCTACAACTAAATAGTAAGAATATAAACAAGCAAATAAAAAGTAAGCAAGACACTTTAACAGGCATTTCATGAGGAAAATATACGAATGGCCAAAAAGACATGAAAAAAATGCTCACCAAGGACAAGGTCAGGGAAATACACATTGAAATCGTACTGATACCACAAGACACCTGTTAGAATGGCTAAAATTTAAAAGGCTTCAAAGAAGGATCTCTTACCCTTTGAGATAGAATGGATGGATCTGGAGAGTATTATGCTAAGAGAAATAAACCAGTCAGAGAAAGGCAAATACCATACGATCTCACTCATATGTAGAATCTAAGGAACAAAATAAACTGACAAGATAGGACCACAGACGTGGAAGCATGGAACAGACTGACGTATTTCAGAGGGAAGGGGGCGGGTGGGAAGAGATTAACCAAAGAACTTATACACAAGTATGCATAACCCATGGACAGATAATAGTGCAATCAAGGCCTGGGGAAGGGACAAAAGAGGGGTGGAGGGGGTCAATGGGGGGAGGACATCTGTAATACTGTCAACAATAAAGATAAATTTAAAAAATAAAAGACTTCAAATATCAAAGTGCTGACAAAGATGTGGAGCACCCACAACTCTTATTCATACTGGGGCAGTCTATTTGGAAATATGTTTGGCAGTTTCTTGAAATGTTAAACATACTATTTTCATATCACCTAGGAAATCCATATCTAGATAAATATCAAAGAGAAATGAAAACATCTATCTACAAAAAGACCTGAGCACAAATGCTCATGGCAACTTTATCTGTAATAGCCAAAAACTGAAAACCAAGCAAATGTCCATCAACAGAAGAATGGTGAACAAATTGCTATATTCATACATTGGAATGCTAGTTGATGATTTAAAAGAAACTACTGGTACACATAACAACATGGATTCATGCTGAGTGAAGAAAACTAAACACAGGGAACTTCATAACGTGTAATTCCATTTATATTAAATTCTAAAGAAAAATAAAACTAACCTATAATGAAAATAAAAACAGAAAAGCCTTTGTTTCCACAGTGGATGGAGAAGTTGGCTGAAGGAACTAAAGAGAACAGTCTGGGGTGATGGAAATGTTCTATATCTTAATGAGGTTGTGGGTTACACAGATGTAAGCATTGCTCATAAAACTACACTAAATATTGGTACATTTCATTGTATATAAATTTAACTTAAGTAAAAAATGTGTGTGTGTCTGTGTGTGTGCAAGAATTACTGAAAAGTGTGCTTTAAAATCAGACAGACTTGGGTTGAATCCAGGTCTCCCATCATGTAACATATCCCACACATGTATTTATTTATTGAGCCTCTGTTATAGGTCAGGTACTGTTCTCTTTGCTGGGGATCAGCAGTGACCAAAACAGACAAAAGACACTGCCCTCACAAAGTTGTTTGGCTACTTTGCTAAGGGTAAAGAATAAGTCACTGATGGATTTTAATAGAGGGAATAAGGTGACCCAATTTGCATTCTCAAAAGATCATGCTTATCCCTGTTCAATAAATGAAGATTAGTTATCAGTTGTGTGGCCTTAGGTAAGTCTCTTTACCTTTCTGAGCTTTAACTTTGTTTTAAAATTGGGAAAGACCCCGGCCGGGTGTGGCTCAGCGGTTGAGCATCAACCTAGGATCCAGGTGATAGGGTTTGATTCCCGGCCAGGGCACATGCCCAGGTTGCAGGCTCGATCAATGACTTTCTCATCATTGATGTTTCTATCTCTCCCTCTCTTTTCCTATCTCTGAAATCAATAAAGATATATATTTTTAAAAAATTGGGAAAGATATTAATGTGTATCTCAAGGTTGATCGTAAGGATTATGGAGATGTAGGTAGCAACTGACATTTAGAAGGTGCTCAGAAGCTATTATTATGATCTACCCTGAGATAATTATACTCTATTACATGAATTGTTAAACTTCATTACTTCAGCTGCAGTCATAAAAGAGAAAATGCATTTTTTAAAATGATCTGAGCGGCCCTAGCTGATGTGGCTCAGTGGTTGAGCATCGACCCATGAACCAGGAGGTCAAGGTTCGATTCACAGTCAGGGCACTTGCCTGCATTTTGGGCTCGATCCCTAGTAGGGGGCACGTAAGAGGTGGTCAGTTGATGATTCTCTCTCATTATTGATGTTTCTTTCTTTCTCTCTCCCTCTGCCTTCCTCTCTCTGAAATCAATAAAAAATATATATTTTAAATAAATAAATAAATAAATAAATAAATAAATAAATAAATAAATAAATAAATAAAATCTGAGTGATCATCTGAGGAAGCCAATATGAAGCAGATACCTCAAAGTTCACCCTGTTCTAGTATTACATACCCTGGAATCAGTCATCAAACCACTAAAGCAGGAACAAAAGAAGTCTCCATGGGGAATAATCTCGTCTTTGGGGTCCTCCAGAGAAAGGGCAAACATGCTGTGATTTTCTGTATGAAAATCATCATGTTTGAGTGGTGGGCCTCCTTAATAAGGGGAGAGTAATAAGCTCTAAGGCTGAAGAAAGTCAGGGAAGGGAGGTTCTTTAAACTCTCCTCAATCAGTCCCCACACCTGGTTATGTATTAAAATCAACTGAAGAACTTGAAATATACTATAGATCTATGACCATACTCTAGATCTCCTCAATCAGACTGTCTGGGAGGGACACCTGTGCATCTGTACTTTTAAAAAAGAATAAAACTCTTTAAGATGATTTCAATATACTCAAAGTGTAGATCAATATACAGAACAACTGTTCAAGGACAAAATTCTCCCTTCTTAAAGGAGAAATGGAGGCCAAACAGAGAGAAGGGAACTAAGTGAAGATTCACAGAATAGTTAGTGGTTAAACTTATACATTCACACCCACATCCTGCCACACTTCCCATGTTCTCTCCATGCAATAAGGACACAGACGACTGGTAGTGAATGCAGCATTCAGAATACAAAGTCTGTTTTAGGGTTATGAGGAAGGTAGCAAAGAAAGCAAATGGCTGGTGCTCTGTCTCTCTTTTACTTTTCAAAACACTCTTCTATGCAGACATTATTTTCTCTATTTTGATAGGTGAGAGAATGGAGGCTCAACGAAGATGAGTTAAGTTGGCCAAAACCACACAGATAGTAAATAGAAAAGCCATGACTCAAGTCACATCTGAATGCATCCAAAGTGTGTACTCTTACCCACTATACCAGGCCACTATCCTGGTTTGACACTCTGGCCTGGCATTCTTCCACTAATTTTCAATACCCTGGATAGGCTGAAGCTATGTGTAAGTGGATCTCTGGCCTGGAAGATGAGCTATCTTTGCTTCTGATGCACAGAGAAATTCCACCCAAAGAAATATTGATCTTCAACTCAGGAAATATAGACACCAGCTTGTATCTAAACCCAACAAAGGTATATGTGAATTGCCATTTTGCTTTCTTGAGTTTGTTTGTTGGTTCCTCTCTCTCCACTCTGGTACCTAGAAGGAGCTGTCCTCATCTTGGACCAACATATAGCAAAGGGAGACCAGGACAGACTTGACTTGGCTTATCCGTAGTCAGGCCCATAACAAGTCTAGAGACTGCACCTGGGGCTCAGTCAGGTTTCTTCACAGTGACAACGTAGGTTGGAAGACTAGGGTGGAGTCCAGTCCAGTAATAGCCTGGGGTTTCTAGCTAATGGCCTACAGCCAAGTAGGTATCACGCCAGGAGCACGGCCAGATGCTGCTTCGTTAAAACTTATGGCAGAGAGTTTGTGGAAGCCAACAGTATGGCACATTATTGAGGACAAAGGTAATGCTTTTGACTGTCATGTGTATTCTAATAGAGTACAAGCTATAAAATGGATGCAGACAGGGGAACCAGCAGAAATGAGACAAAATGAAGATGGCCTTAATGGAAGTATAACACACAAGTCAGCTTTATTTCCATTTCCTGCTGCTGAAATTGTAGTGATTACATAAAATTGTGGGTTTAACTGTGTCTGTCCAGGTTCTTTGTAAAGATAATGTGGTATGGGTGGTAGGAGAATTGCTATTAGAAGAGAAATGCCTGAGTCTCTTCACTGAAAGTCAGTCAGAGACATGGGTTCCACTCTCAGCTCTGCCACTGACTGAATGTATAACCCTGTTTTAGTCATTTCTGCTCTCTCTGAGTCAATATTCTTATGTAAAGGAATGAAGGGATTAGACTAGACCACTGGGTTTCAAACTATGATCCTTAGAACTGCAACTCAATCAATGTTATACTCCACATTCATAAAACAAAGGATAAAAATTTTATGATTAACTCAACGGACGCAAAAAAAAAAGCACTTTACAAAATACAACATGCATCACTCATATGTGGAATCTAATGAACAAAATAAACTGATGAACAAAATAAATCCAGAGACATAGAAGCATGGAGCAGACTGATGAATCTCAGAGAGAAGGTGGGGGGGGGAGATTAACTAAAGAACTTATATGCATATATGCATAACCCATGGACACAGGCAATAGTGTGGTGAAGACTTGGGTGGGGAGGGTGTGGGGTGGAGTGGGTCAATGGAGAAAAAAGGGGGACATCTGTAATATTTTTAATAATAAAGATAAATTTTAAAAAGAAGATAAAAAAATATCTCAACAAAGTGGGAATAGACAAAACACATTTCAACATAATAAAAGCCATATATGGCAAACTGATGGCTAACATCATCCTCAACATTAAAAAGCTGAAAGCTTTTACTCTAAGATCAGAAACAAGGCAAGAATGTTCACTCTTGTCACTTTTATGTGACATAATATTAGAAGTCCTAGTCACAGCAATTAGACAAGGAAAAATAAATAAAAGGTATCCAAATTGGGAAAAGAGAAGTAGAACTGTTACTATTTACAGTTGACATGCTACCATATATAGAAAACTCCACCAAAGACTCCACAAAAAAACTATCAGAACTAATAAATGAATTAAGTAAAACTAAGGATACAAAATTAATACAAAGAAATCTGTTGCATTTCTATACATGAATAATGAATTATAAGAAACAAATTAAGAAAATAATCTCACTTATAATTGTATCAAAAAACCCACTAGGAATAAATTTAAACAAGGAGATAAAAGACATGTACTCTGAAAACTGTAAGACATTGATGAAAGAAAATTTAGACAGCACAAATAAATGGAAAGACATCTAGCTCATGGATAGAAGAATTAATATTGTTAAAATATCCATACTACCCAAAGGAATCTACAGACTCAATGCAATCCCTATCAAAATACCAATGGCATTATTTCACAGAACTAGAACAAATAACCTTAAAATTTTATGGAACCATTAAGGACACCAAATAGCCAAAGCAATCTTAAAAGAGAAGATGTAGGTATTATGCTTCCTGATTTCAAACTACACTACAAGTCTATAGTAATCAAAACAGTATGGTACTAGCAAAAACAGATATATAAATCAATGGAACATAATAGACAGCCAATAACTAAATCCAGGCTTATATCATCAATTAATCTATGACAAAGGAGGCAAGAGTATACAATGAGGAAAAGACAATCTCTTCAATAAATGGTGTTGGGGAAAATGGACAACTACATGCTAAAGAATGAAACTGAACCACTCTCTTACACCATATACAAAAATAAATTCAAAACAGATTAAAGACTTAAATATAAAACCATAAAACTCCTAGAAGAAAACATAGTCGATAAATTCTTTGAAACTGTTTTTAACAATAGTTTTGGAATGTGTCTCCTCTGGCAAGGGCAACATAAACAAAAAATAAACAAATGGGACAACATCAAATAAAAAGCTTTTGTGCAAAAAAGGAAACCGCCAACAAAAGACAACCTAGGAGGAGATAGGAGAAAATATTTGTACATGATATAGCTGATAATATATAAAATATATAAAAATTCATACAACTCAATATCAAAAAAAAATGTGATAAAAAACAAGTAGAGACATTTTTCCAAAGATGTACAGATAGCCAAAAGACACATGAAAAGATGCTCAACATCACTAATCACCAGGGAAACACAAATCAAAACCCCTATGAGATATCCCCTCACACCTATCAGAATGGCTATTGTCAAAAAAGACAACAAATAACAAGTGTTGCCAAAGATGTGGAGAAAATGGAACCCTTGTGCACTATTGGTGGGAATGTAAATTAGTGTAGTCGCTATGGAAAACAGTATGGAAGAGCCTCAGAAAATTAAAAATGGAACTACCATAGGATTTAGCAATCCCACTTCTGTGTATTTATTCAACAAAATCATTTTTGAAAATGATTTGAAAAGATATATGCAATCATATGTTCATTGCAGCACTGTTTACAATAGCCATGGTATGGAAGCAACATAATATCCATCAATAGATGAATGGATAAAGAAGGTATGGTACACATACAATGGAATATTAATCAGCCATAAAAAAGAATGAAATCTTCCTATTTGCAACAATACAGATGGACCTAACTAAGGGTATTCTGCTAAGTGAAATAAACCAGACAAAGACAAATGCCATGTGATTTCATTTATATGTGGAATCTAAAACAAAACAAGGAAACTAAACAAAATAGAAATAGACTCATAGATACAGAGAACAAGCTTATTGTTGCCAGAGGGGACTGGGGTAAGGGATGGGCAAAGTAGGTGAAGGGGATTAAGGGGTTCAAAGTTCTAGTTATAAAATAAATAAGTCATGAGAATGGAATGTACACCATAGGGAATATAGTCAATAATATTGTAATAATTCTGTATGGTGACAGATGGTTACTAGACTTATGATGATGATCATTTTGTAAGGTATATTAATATTGAATCAGTATGTTATACAACTAATATAATACTGTATGTCAATTATATTCAACTTTAAAAAACAAATAAAAAGGAAAGGAGAGCAAGAGAGAGATCAGCTCCCATCTAATCTACTACATCAGAATTAGAGAAATCATTGCAAGATGCAGAGTCTCTTCAGAGAGGAGACTGGGAGCATTGTTCAAGCTAATTAGAAAGCTTTGAAGTGAGGGAAAACAATATTTCCATAATACAGTATCAAAATGCACAAATGATTTCATGGCATTCAAAAAAACTTGGCACAGCTGCTGGGTACTATTTAGCAGAAAGGTGGATGAAGAATGAGCAGGCACAGAAATAGACTTACTTTTCACCTCTAGATCAAATTTATCTTCAACTCAAGAAAAAGAAAACAGATGGGAGTTAAAAGTTCAGCCACCAGAAATAGAATCCCCATTTGACTTTCTTGGCACATAGTAAGCACTCAATAAATGCTTCCTGATGGTTCAGATAATGTTCCAAATCACACACTGGTGGGAACATTGAATGCTTTCAGGCCCCCAGACTCCTTTTTCATGAGTCATGAAATAACTACTCTGAAATTCTGTGCATCTGCTAGAACCCCACTCTTGGCAAGGCAAGCTGACCACTCCCATTGCTGAACAGCTCTTGGCATTTCTGCAGGTACAGACAGGTGTGTAGCAGTTTGGGGAACAAATTACCATGGAAAGAGTTCATGAGTGTCCCTATACACTCACCTTAAAAGTTATTGTTTCCTTTGCATTGACTAGCCAATCCCCATACAAATGCCTCCCATGGCCTGGCCTACTGCATGCCCTGGCCTTTTCTGTGTCCCCACCTCACCACAGCAGTGCTCACCTACACATACCCCCTTGGTACTTGCTGCATGCTAACTTGGATTGTTGGACTTATTTTCTGCACAGTATTGGGCCTCCCTTATTACACTGCATGCCCCGTGGGAATTCGGAGAAAACAAACCAAAGAGAATCTTCATAGCTTCTTACACAAAGTCCTATTTAACTTGTCTTATTTCTTTCATTTCCAATCATGCCCACTGAATATTTAAAGTGTTTTAAAAAGGAGTGTGGTTAACTGGAAAGTTGTTACAGGCCTTTGAATTTGGTCAGGATCAACTAGGTATGACTCCATTTTATCATCTGTAAAATGGGAAAAGTGATACTCCACTCACTCATACATATGTTCAACAAATACTTGTTGAGCAGCTACTCTCAGCCAGGCAGTGGGCTGGGAGCTTGGATTTAAGTGTTAAAATAAATTTAAATATACACAGCTATAGACTCTACTTTCATTAAATATCTAGTATATAAGGAGACTTAAACATTAAGTAAATAATTTCCTCCAAGGATGATGTATAACTTGATAGGGAAGTCGCAAGAATGCTACAGAAACATACAGCAGTAGTGAATTCAGTTCTAACAATCTGTAGAGCAAGAAGACTTCATTGAGGGTGAGGACAGACCTACAGCAGAAGTGGGGGTGAGGGAGTGTGTTCTAGGCAGGCAAACAGCAAGTGCAAACAAGGGATATGGAGTCTGAACAAGCTTAACTCTAGATCAGAAATCAGCTAACAACACTCCAAGGACCAAACTTGGCCCAGCACATTTTTATCTATGACGTGGAAGGTAAGCATAATACCTACTCTTCAAGGGCTCATACATTTTAGTAGAATCTGAGTCTATTTGAAATCAAGGATTTTCTAAATATCCAGAGGGTTGATCAATGCCTTAGAGATAAGGGATGCAGTGGGTATTTCTACTTTCTTCTGCCATAGAACATTTCAGACATCAAACAACATGTAGTTCCACCCACCTAAGGAGGCAAGAACAACAATACACAGTTTGGGATGGAAGTAAACCTCCAGAGTACAGGCCAACCTGCTGTTCCATAAACACCTGACCCGTAACCTGAGGAATTTCCACTACAGGTCAAGTGTTTCACAGAGAGAGCTAGAAGTATTCAATGAACAGTGGACCAAAAATCTAATACAGCAGGTCCCAGACAGCTCCCTCAAATCCCATTTTCCTACACTGCAGGTCCTAAAGAGGAAAGAACACCATCAAGACCTGTGTCCTACCGTTTCTTTCAACATTGTTTTAAGGATGTTACGCCATAGGAATTTAAATCTTCATATCAATTAGCCTATGGTTTTGTTATATGTCATTTAGCTTAAAGTTGCAGAACCTATCAGTGACACTAAGTGGGGACTTACTGTCTAGGCCAAACTGCTGCCTTCCCAGTTTGCATAATGATCTTGCCCTTTGCTGTTTTCAAACCTCTCTACCCCCCTGAGTGTCTCACATCCTAAAATTCAAGTCCTTCACAGTTTTGATCTTTCCCTCCTTCCCAGCCTTTCTTTTCAGCATTCTGCCCTCCTGCAGCCCCACTGAACTGCTTTCATTTCTTTTTCAAGTTATCTTTATTGTTGAAAGTATTATAGATGTCCTCCTTTTCCCCCATTGATCCCCTCTACCCCACATCTACAACACCCCCAGGCCTTCCCCATACTATTTTCTGTGTCCATGGGTTATGCATATATGCATATACATTCTTAGGTTAATCTCTCCCCATCCTGCTTTCAGTTCTTTGTCATCCGCCATGGGTTTTTGGGGTTTTTTTGTGTCATTTCCACTTGCTCGCACCATTTTCCTCCAAGGTCCTTTGTCTCCTCTGGATCTATTGGGCAAAGAACTATCCATTCTTCTAATCCCAATTTGAAGCCTACATCTGCCAAGAAAACTTCTCAGAGCCCCAAACTAAAGGGCTTTTTCCCTCTAGTCCTCTGGCACTTTGACACCATGGTATAATAGAAAAGCTGGGAATCACAAACCCTGGATTTCAATCCCAGCTCGGCCATTTGCTAGGTGTGTAATCTTGCACGAGACATTTAACCTCACTTTCTGAGTCTGTGCCTTCATTCGGAACATGGAGATAATAATGCCTTCCCTGCACATGTCACAGGCTTGCTGTGAACCTCAAAGGAGATAATGTATGTGACAGCTCTCAGTATACAATGAAATGCCATGAACACAGACAGTTTGTTCCTTTTATTATTGTCCTTCAATTGAAAAATCAGCCAAGGCTGCTTTGAAGCAATCATTCTGAAAGGTGTAGAGGGAAGAAATTTGTTCAGCCAGTCCCTAGGCACCACCATCAGAGTGTCCCAGAAACTGCAGGATTTCAGCCTCCAAACTCGACTTTCCAGACTGCCTCTGGCACTGGAAGGGGCATGGAAATCTTTATTGCCATCATTGATGACTGAGATAATGGTAGTGGCGGTGGGGATGGAGAGGGGATCTATTTAAGGAGCAAACTCAAGAGAGCTTTGTGATGGAACAGATTTGGGGGAAGGTGGGTGACAGAGAAACATTTAGGCTGAGTTCCAGATTTCTGACTTATTTGGTGGTGTCACAAAGATGTGAAATACATGAGGCAGAGCCGTGTGAGGAAGAGGAGGATCAGTTAGGACATAAAATCTCGACACAGCAACATCACTTGTACAATGCCTGCAAAATAAAATGAGTTTGCGGGGTATCATATTTGTGACATTTGTCATAACAGTGTGTTTTTCATTGCTAGTGTCATTTTCCTATAAGAGCACCAGCTTCTGAACCCAAAATGCAATGTATTAGCAATGCCTTTTAATTAGCACATCACTACAACACACCGGAGAGCTGATAGCTTGCCCTTGCCTCTCATGTATAACAAACATAAGGAAACTAAGTTTGAAATTCTAACACCAATGGAAACCCAAAAAGCCACCTGACTCCGTGACTGTGTTCATACATGCATTATGCTCTTTTGGCAGGCAAGTCGCTCAGGCAAGTCAATCAAGCCCATTTTTGACTGGCTGATTCACCAGCCATAATGGCTGTGCATGTGAATGGTAACACTGTTGGACTAAAATAAAAGTCTCACAGATCTCAGTTCACGTATATGTGTGTGTGCCTGAGTCATGGCCATTCACTGGCAAACTGTTGTTTTCAGTATGGCCTTCTAACACTGTATGACCTGTGACAGGCACAGGGCTCAGGAAACCTCCTGGACCCTGGGGGCCATCCCAAAGCAAGACCCACTTTCCCATGACTTCCAAAGTGAATTAGTTTTAATAAATACATATACTTGATGAACATGTGTGAGAATTTACAAGTTACCTGTTTTCAAGAAAATACAAAATTATTTGTGAGAATTTCCTTTTTTTAAAAAAGGCCATTGAAAATGGATTAAGGTGGGTTATTATGAATCAGAAAGAATGACTTTTTGCATGAAGAAAACAGTCACTGCCCTGGCTGGTATGGCTCAGTTGGTTGGGTGTAGTCTTTTGCATCAAAAGGTTGCCAGTTCGATTCCTGGTCAGGCCACATGACCCAGTTGTGGGCTCAGTCCTCAGTAGGGAACATGCAAGAGGCAGCCAATCAATGTTTTGCTCTCACATCGATGTTTCTCTCTCCCTCTCTCTCCCTCTCCCATCCTCTCTAAAAATCAATTAAAATATCTTTAAAAAGAAAACGGTCACGATAACACATTTGGGATTTGATTGTTGAAATTATGGTTCTCTTCTCCATGGTCAATTGAGATAAAAGGTCAGAGTCACCATTTTCTCCAGAGAAAGTTGCTAAAGTTATCATTTTAATATGGATGGTTTCCACAAATAAAAAGAGGTTTTACAGCACCCTACAAAATAGCTTCTTTAGAATAGCAAATGTTCAAGCCATTTCAGATATTAACTATGAGTCAGAACACATTTCAAATGCTCAAAATACTAACAATGAACTCTTTTAACCTGGATATTTGAAATGTAGAAAAGGGTTGTTTTAGAAGGTCTGTAACTTTGTTCACATGAACACTGGTGCCAAACACTGCACGAACAACAAGATACACCATTCTTGGTTCATGCGGTCCTCTCTTCACCTTCCAAATACAGTAAGTGCAATTCATTTACTTGACTTATATTAAGTTTCTCTTTCCCTTAAAGGACTAGTTAAGCTTTCAAAATATGTTTTATAAGATGATGAAAGTATTGAAATATCATCTGTATTTATCACTGATAAGTGGTGGAAACCTTTGCTGATAGTCCACAAACTCTTCAATGATCTTGCCCATGATCTACTACAGAATAAACAAATGGAATCAAACTTAACTTGATGAGAGTTACTCTTCATGTGAAAATAGTGTGGGAAAAGGTGTCTTTGCACCACAGGTGTTTTAATATACTTCCTCATCAATACCTTATTGACCTTAATTAGTTGGGACTTAATTGGTAAGGAGTTAACTACACATGCACTCAAAATATATTTGGCTGAGGAGCCTGGCCACAGGGAAATAAGGAAGAATGATGGAGGGGAATACAGCGAAAAAGTGAGAAAGGGGAGTATAGCTAGAGGGAGAGATGAAGGTGGTAACATATGAGGTCCCACTTGGAAATGGCCCCTAATTCCAAGTCACTGCTACCAACCACATGGCACTCATTTATCCTTGACTTAGGTTTAACTTCACTGCAATTTAAGCTGGCTTACAACTCAAACACTTAAGGTCTGACAAAAATAAAGAATAAGTCTTGAAACTGTGCTCACCAAAACGGTAGCCACTAGTCACGTGTGGTTATTTAACTGTGAGTTGATTAATATTAAATGCAATGAAAATTTCAATTTCTCATTAGTATTATCCACATTTCAAGTGCTCAAGAGCCATATGAGTCTAGTAGCTACTATGTTAGACAGTGTATAGAACATTTCTGTCATCATAGAAAGTTCCATTGTACAGCAGCGTCCTAAACCATTGTTTCATATGTGACTTGATGAGCCTTTCGTAACAGGTTAGCCCTCTCTCCCTCTGAACTTGTCTCTGGGTGAATTTAATGTACTTTCAGACCTGTTTACCCTCCATGGTCTCACTTCCCTGATTCTCTTACTTGATGGTTAGATTACTTGATGGTTTCAAATCAATAATAATGATAACATTAGCTAACATTTATTGAGTACCTACTATAATAATACCAGGTATACTTGACTTATAGCACACACTCAATCCTTACAACCCATTTTATAGAAGGGGAAACTGAGGTATTGAGAGGTTGATATTTTGTCCAAATCATACTGCTGCCAGGTGGAAGACCCAATATTTGAATCTAGGCATTTGAATCTAGTCACCCAATATGTTACTCCAGAGACATTTACATACCATACTATTAAATGTTTCAGAGGACTTTGAAATAAAGAAATAAAAGACAGAGTTTGTGTACTTTGAGACCTTTCCATTGAATCCAGGAGACTAACAAAATGAGGTAAGTAGTAAACTATTAAAAAAATTGATAACCACTAGGAGGTTTTGACCCCATGGTACAGCGCCTTTTCCAACTAACATGGGACAGGCTTGTTAAATTATAGGCTTTTGGGAGCAGTATTTTCAGCTACTTTTATTTTAAAAAAATATTTATTGATTGATTTGAGAGAGAGAGGAACATCAATTTGTTGTTCCACTTATTTATGCATTCATTGATTGATTCTTATATACACCCTGACTGGGGATCAAACCCACAACCTTAGAGTGTCAGGATGACTAACCAGCTGAGCTATCTGGCCAGAGCAAATTACAAGCTTTTGAACAAAGGCTTGTTAAGTGGTAACCCTACCGGCTTAAACTTCAGGTAATGTCAGAGCAGGCACAAACAACTACTATTCTTGAGTTCTCTATGTACCAATACCTCCCTGAGAAGAAATGTCAAGGTCAGATATCTTATCTTCTATGAGAAACCTCCACTGTGACTGCCTAAAAAGACTATAGTCACTTAAATATAGGACAGATTAATGAGACATCACGGGGCTGGAAGTACACTAGCTGGGAAGTCAAAATGCCTATATTCCATTACTGGCTCTACCACTTGGCAACAAGCATTGCCACCTTGGATGAATCCAGGCTTCTTTCTAGCCCTTAGTCGGCTCATCAGTAAAATCAGAGAGGAGTACACCAGATCAGAGATTTCCAAGTTTTAGTACATATCTGACTTTCCAGAGGGTGAGGAGGCAGGAATATTTGCCCATCCTTTATAGATTTTCCTTTCCCACCTCCATTTCCACAATGTGCCTCTTCCCACTTGACAAAAGAGATAGATCCCTTGACCATCCTGAATTTTACCATGGAGCAGTCTCAAGGACTAAAGTTCTCTAGAGTACCAAACAACAAAGGAAGAAGGGATAGGGAAGTACAGATTGCTAGTTACAAGATAGTCATGGGGATGTGAAGTACAGCATAGGAAATATAGTCAATAATATTATAGTAACTATGTATGGCGCCCACTGGGTACTGGAAATATCAGGCAGAACACTTTGTAAAGTATATGATTGTACGCCTGAAACTAACACAAAATAATATTAAATGTAAACTGTAATTGAAAAAAATTAAATACCCCCCCCCCAAAAAAAAAGGAAGAATGCCAGAGCACAGAAGCTCCTGAAGGAGAGTCCCTATAGAGCACAGGTGGAGAGCCTTTTTTCTGCCAAACATGATTTGGATATTTATAACATCATTCGAAGGCCATACAAAATCATCAACTTAAAAATTATCTATGAAAAAAGCTCCTGGATGTATTGAATTATGAGTCCCGCCTGCACTTGCCCTGGCAGGGCCAGACCCAATGGTTTCGCAGGCGTGTGTGGCCCGTGAGCTTTCGTTCCCCACCCCTGCTATAGAGCAAAGCAGAGTGTTCAGGTAAGAAGTGCTGACGAGGCAGTGCCTTTATTTCATCCAAGTGACAAACATGGCAAGGCTGTGCGCCTTGTATACTCATCTTAACTTTGAGTTCAGTAGAGTAATGCTGAATTGATCACAAAAGGGTAAAGCCAAACTCTTTCAAACAGAAAGTCAATCTGAGTCGGCTGATTGGTTTGGCAGCGGGGATTGGTCTAAGTACTGAGGTTATATGGCGGACACTTTCCATTACCAAACTGAACTAACTGAGCATTTCCAAGGTTGTAATGAAATATACTTAAAATGTATAATAAATATACAACATGATTAAACTTATGTCCTTTGCAACTATTTAAACTCATGATTTATTTATGTACATAAAAATAATTATGTGAATGGCTATTCAGTTTCTCAATATACTTTTATCATTTTAGGGAGAATACAAGCAAAAAAAATGTGAGTCTCACTGAACTAAATGTCTCGGCTTCTCTAATGTTCAAGAAGCACTTCTTTCCCATTCCCTTTAGTCCTTCAGCCAAACCTTATCTCATTTTAAGTCTACAGCATTTATATCACTGGATTCTGCAAATTTCCTTGAAACATGGAATATCTTACCTTTCAACTTCTTAACTAGAAATCAAAAAGAATCTACCACTTCATCTCTCTCCTGGCTCAAGAATGTTGATTGGTGATAATTCCCTGTTGTCTTTGTCATGAGGACTTGTTTAGAAAGAGAATGTTTTCTTTTAAAAACCAAATTTCACAATAGTACCTACTTTATTCCTTCAGTTAGCTACAAAATGCCAAACAATTGCTAAAGTTCTTCCCATGAAATAGCTGGTTGACAAATGCTAATAACCTCTAGAAAATAGTAATGCTAGTCAGGACTATGGATGCTTCCAGAAGTATTTTTTGTCATTAATGTAGTAAAAGCATAGGAGAAATTCATGTTTAGGAGAGATACAGGTATCTTTTGTTTTCTAGATGATAAGAATGAATAGTCTTTGCTGTCAATGTTCATTAATTTTGGTAACTTCATGATGTATGTGTTCGGTTTACAGGTTAAAACAATCAAAGTTTTGAAAAAAAGGGTCAAATGGAACAAACTAGATATGTAGGAAGAAGGTTTCCATTCACATATTCATGAAACAGATACTAAAAGCCTAACATGTACCAGGCCTTGGGTTATGCACAAGGGATAGAAAGAAGAAGGAAATGCAGTCTCTGCCGTCTACAGCCTCGCCTCACAGTCCAATATTGGATGAAATCAGAAACAAAAATGTCATGTTTTGTTTATTCGACTCTATGCCAATGATGCAATAAGGTAGAAGGCTATGAGAACACAGTGAAGAAACATCTGGGGGAGTTCTAGGATCAGCAGGAAAAGCTGTTTGGTTAGAATAATGCTTGGCTAAGGCTGGAAGACTGAACAAGAGTGAGACAGGAAGGACATACTAGACAGAGAAATAGTGGATACAAAGGCAAGAGAATGTAAAAGAATACGGCCCAGTCAGAGAACCACAGTGGTAATGGAGGTGTTCTTGCATATGTGCACAAATGTGTCTGTACATAAACATCAGGGAGGGGGCTGTTGTGGTGCAAAATGAGGCAAGCAAAAATCAGGAATTTGAGGATTATCCCAAATAAGTTAATATATATTGAGCAAATACTGTATGCCAGGTATGTGCCAGTATACGACGAGTGAAGGGGAAACATGAAGATAGGTAGGGCATACCCCTTAGATGAATTCTTCACACTCTCACTCACCCACACAGGGTTCCAGAGAATTTTCAATCAGTCCTTCCATTCGGGATCAAGTTATATAGTCCAACAGTCCACTTTGGTCCACAGCTCATGGGGTGGTGGAAATTGGGAAGCAGCCTATATAATTTATTCAATCTCTGTCCAAAAGCACAGGGCATTAATTTTAGGCTCAGGAGCCACAACATGAAGCTCCTCTCGTTATAACCAGCACTCCCTACCCGCCCTTCTCATCCTTTATTTCTCTTTCCCTCCCACACAACCTCTTGGTTCATCTCATTCCTTTGCTCACACCCCTGCCTTAGATCTGGTTTCCAGAATCAATCATCCATAGGTAGTCGGGATGAAGGATCAGACTGGGTATTGATCAGGGCTGAGCAGTTTGGCAAGGCTTGGGAGAAAAGTCAGAAAGGTCTGTTCTAATGGGGTGTAGTCATTTGGGGAGCAGGAGGGTGGGAATGTAGTCAGCAGTGGAGTACTTGACAAATGGGCTAGAATGGTCTCAGTTAAAGGGCTCTTTCAGATTGAAGGATTTAATCAGGGTTGGGAGAAGGTCCCTAAGGTCAAGAATGCAGGTGTGGCCAGACATAGAGTATGGACAGGTCTGGGGAAATCATCTGAATTGCTGGGTGTTGTCAGGATTAGTGAATCTGTTTTGAGCTAAAGTGAGCAATTATTCTTGGATAGCTACACTTCCTTTTTTCCCCCTCCTTATTTCAAGTCCATTTTCTCCACCAATATCATTAACCCTTTTCCAAAAGAATGTCACAATCCTTATCCAGCCCATCCACATAGTCCTGACACACATATGCCAGGGAAAATCAAAGACGTTAAAACCTAAACTCAGAATGTGTATTTTCCACTGAAGAACAAATTATTGATAAGGGGGAGGAAATGGATTCTGCATCTCAGTAACAGTTTTCTTCATGGAACTCACGAAGTCATTGAAAAGAAGCTATAGAGTAAGTTGTACAAGAAAAGCTGAGGAATGATCATTTCAGCCAAGTATCATTAAATACATATCTTCACAGACTGGTGGAAGATAACTTTAATTTATATGACCCAACGGCAGAGCAAAAATCAGCACAAGACAGAATGGGAAAAGCATGACCTAAGAATCAGAAGGCTAAGATCCTTGTCCCAGCTCTGCTACCAGTTAGCTGAGAGTCATTAGGAAAATTACATTCCTTTCTCACCCTCAGTTTCTCCACCTATGAAATGAGCATGTATGACTGGTGGGTGGTAATGAAGACCAGAGTCAGAAGGAACCTCAGCACTTTGTGTTTTATTTTTATTTTTTTAACCAAAAGAAAAGTAAAAATGTAATGGACTAAGCATCCAGGTCAGCTGAGAGAGAGAGAGAGTGTGTGTGTGTTTGTTTAATTTTTGTATTTTTTTTCTTTTAAAGAGCAATGAAGCAACACCACCATTAGTTCTCATTAAAATGAAAATGCAATTGGAGATGTTCCCCGGCCACAAAAATTACCTAGAGCACTAATGGGATAAATGCAGTTTGGGAAAATACTAATGGCATCACACCTAATCATACTAATGCCTTTTGGTTAGATGGTGGCTTCCTCTCAAAGAGCTTAAAGGGTGTACCCCTTCTTTCAGCATAGTTGTCCTCATGACACCACTGTGGAGTGAGGAAGAAAGGAAACATTAGCATCCTCCATTAGCACCATGTGGAAGAGAAAGGTGAGGCTGTGTCTAGATCACAGCAAACATGGTGTGGCAAGGAACACAGTTACACAGATTTACAGATAGGAACTGATGTCCTAGTTTTTTGGGTAATTTTGGGATGCTGTGTGTGTGTGTGTGTGTGTGTGTATGTGTCTACCCATTCAAGCTAACAAGGTCCATAGAATCATAGCATTTTATAGAGAACCTTAGAGTCCACTGTCCCTTACTCGTGGCTTTTCTGCCTAATATCTCCAGTAAACAGGATGGCGTTTCCTAAAACAACACCTCCCCGGTCACCCTGGTTCAGTACACAGATTAAAAACAAAAGTGACCCTTCATGGAAACTCCCAACTATCTTGTTTTCTGAGTACAATTACATGAGAAATGTTGGTAGCCAAAGAGGCTAAAAGAGTTTGAAAGTCTCAAGGCTTTTCCCAAGATTACTCTGGACAAGTGGGGATTCTCAGCAGAACTTGCATTGAGCTTTGCATCGACCCAAGAGTGCCTGCTTCCAGCTGAGAGTCCATGCAGGGAAAAACAGTCAAGTCTCTGGGCAAAAAAAAACATAAAATCTCTCCCCAAACCCTAGGAAAATGTTTTTCTAAAATATAAGTGATAACTGAATGTGGTTGCCAATTTATCAAACACTGGTCTTAAGGGAAACAATTATTACCCAAACTATTGTTGTTTGAAAATAAATAAATAAGTAGTAAATTAGAATACCACTTCTTCAATAAAATGATTAGCGTTAGAATAATCTTATAAGGAGAGACTATTATTATTTTCATGAAGAAAAGTGCTCTGGTCATAAAATTAAATATAACGTTTTTTCTACAAGGTGTCCAGAGATTAAAAAAAAGATTGCTGCATTATGTGGTCTATTTAGATACCATATAACTTGACTACTTGAAAAAATTTAGTGCTTTGTTTATAATCAGTTCTTGAATCTGCAGGTTTTATGCACACTAACTTATTTTATCCTTAAAACAACCAGACAGGCACTGTTATTATACCCATTTGACAGATGAGAAAAAGAGGCACAGAGACGTTGAAGAGCTTATAAGTGATAGAGATAAGATTCAAACCCAATCCAGCCAGCTCCAGAGCCTGTGCTCTTAGCCACTATG
The DNA here is from genome assembly GCF_054644295.1 of Miniopterus natalensis. NCBI lineage: Eukaryota > Metazoa > Chordata > Mammalia > Chiroptera > Miniopteridae > Miniopterus > Miniopterus natalensis. Next base: position 4,885,133 of record NC_142103.1, on the reverse strand, counting down.
AGTTTATGCGTGTGTGCATGGAAATTTACCCGTGGTAGGACTGTTCCTATTTTTTTGCTCTATAAGAGCAATAGAGCCCAGCTCCATGACTGAGCATGGTAATTAGAACCAAAGTGGCATTTTGAGCTCATCTAGCATAATTTTTCTCATTTTACTCAAGAGGAAACTGGGGCTCAAGCCAAGTCCAAGATCAAACAATAAGTAAATGGCAAAGCCAGAAACTGAAACTATGTGCCATGACCCCAGCCTGAATTTCTCCCATGACACTGTGCACTTGAAGCTGAACGTTTCTTCTACTGGACTAGAAAATCCAGTTAATCATCAGGAGTATGTACTGCCCCACATAGGAAGGGGGAGGGAGGGGCACATTTTCCCACATCATAGAAATATTTTTAAAGAAAAGGCTGACATATCAACTAAATAGGCTCTAGTGTTAATTTCTATAAAGTAATCCAATTTTCCCATTGAATCAATTTAAAAAACAGGGATATGTTACATTTCATTGCTTATCACAGGATATTATGAAAAGTATATCAAGCTACTCATAGCAAAGAAACATGGAAAATGAACAGAAACCGAATGAACATTTTTTTTAAATCACCCGTTATCCTGCCATCTCTTGAAGCCAAATATTTAATACGCTTTTGATGTTGCTTGTGCAACAAATATTTTAAATGAAGAAAACTTCAAATAACCTTCTGAAGAAAGAAAAGAAAGCTCCACGGCTTGTTAAGTGCCTGTGTCCCTTTGGAGGCATGTACTGAATTAGGTGGCCCAGCCACACTCCAGGTTTGATCCCTAACCACCTAGGAACTGAAGACAAGGGACAAGCGACCACAGAAGATGGTTAAGATCCCTTTGAGGTACAGCATGAGGGTTGTGACATCCACAAAGGCAACAGCAGTTTCAGTAGGACAGCAAGCCTCTTTTCTTTTTCTATGGATGGAATTATTTTAAATATTCAGGTCTCCTGAGAGCTACTGCACCCTCTGCCCCATCCTTCCTCTTCCCCTAGGGTCAGCTCCTGGATTCTGCTCCTAATCTACAAATAGACCTCTGGGTTCTTCTAAATTCTCTGCCACTGGCTGGAACCAGAATCAGAGCAAAATGAAAGGTGCAAATTCTGCAAGTAACTCCAGATGTGCAGCTCTGCAGATGAAATGCATGACTTAAATTCATTTCATTGACTTCTGAAATTCAAAATTGGATAACTGTCAGCTAGAGCAAAGATTTAGCTGGTGTTCACTTAGTTGAATGATCTTAACAATGACCAAAATGACTTCTTATTGGCTTAGATAAGATTCAAACGATGTATAAAAATGTGAATATTAGCAAATTAGCTGACGGTAGTAGGAGTCGGAAACATCAGGGGGGAAAAGGGAATTCTTGAAATCATATAGGAAATATCTCAGGGATAGTGGCTGAGGTTAACCTTGTTTTCTTAACATCTGTTATTCAGATTTTGGCTATAAAATATGTGCACAACATTTTGATGACAGACTAAAGTATATATGAAACATATGCTACTCATTTGTGAGTTCACTTTCAGTGTTGATGAAGAGACAGAAACATAATCTATATGATTTCATTAGTAATAAAAATACTTTTGAAGATAGGAAAGAATTTTCTCATTATAATGAATTTTCTTCATTATAAGAATAAAAATAGCTCAGTTTTATTGTTACAGATAAAAATAATAGTTTAATTGTTTTCACTTGTTCCATAGTTAGGAACAAGCAAAATCATTTCCCCTCACTGTGTGCGCACCAGAGGTTTTTATTTTATTTTTTTTTTACTTATACAGTCCTCGCTTAAATCTAGGTGTTCCCAAACCTCCTTCATTAACCCCTCTCTCTTCTTCCTTGACACATTATTGCTGTGAATATCATCTGCTCTCTGGCTTCAACTCTACATATGCTAACAAGTCTTCAGTGGCCTGACTTTCTGCAGCTAACTTGCCAATTTAAGTCAGCAAAAGAAATTTCTAATTCTTATTACAGGTGAATAGGCACATAGCAGATGCTGCATAAATATTTGCTCAATGAACGAATAAATAATTGAATGGATCTATATTCTAAAATGATGAACTTTTATCATAGGTTCCTCAGCTGGGATCTCCAAATGATGTTATATAGATGTGGGAAAATATACATGATTTACTGTTAAGTGGGGAGAAAAAGGGTTACACATCTCAGTGGAGTTAAATGTCCTGCCTAGAGTTATAAAAATACCATGGGGAACACCAAGAATAGAACCAACACTCATCCAACCCTAAACCATGTTCATGCCCTTATATCACATTATCACCCACAAATTCAAGGTTGGAATCTACAAATAAGCTACAACATCCACTAGCTTTGAATTAAATGAAGACAGCATAGATTTCTAAGCAGAGCTTGAAAAGGGGCTTTGTAAAAATAAATTAATGCTGGGAGTAAATTTTTGGCATCTTAAAAGAATCTGTCTAGAGAGTGTGTGTCCAGGCCTGGAGACTTCCTAATTTGTGAAATTACAAATTTCCTTTTTCCCCCAGAAGTAAACTGTATGATACCTTTAGAGTGAGTTTCTTTGATGGTACAAACAACCCTGGATTGGGTATTGGTTCTGGATTCTAGCCTTGAATCTATACTGTGTGACCACATGCAGGTCTCTTTACCATTGGGAGCCTAAATTCTTGTCTCTCTCTAAATGTTAAGGTCTGAATAAGATATTATGTCAACTTTCTTTCAGCTTTCTGAGTAAAGGCTGAAAAACACAGGCTTTAGACTCAGAGAGACTTGGCTTTGAATCTTCACTAGGGCATCCACTAGCCTACATGGCACCTCTGTGAGTCAGAAAAGCTCAATGTAGGCACAACCCTTTAGGCACAGGTAGACAACCTATGAGCGAACAGTGTCCCTTCCTTGGGAGGAGGCAGGCACCAGGAGGGCTCAGGATTTTGCTAGCACAGCATAGGCGAAATTCTAGCCCCACCCTAGGCACCTTCGTGCACTGGGAAAACTGTAAGACTCCTTTAAACTGGCAGTTTAAAAGCTCAGGCTGACAGAGACTAAACCTCGGAGTTAGTAGGAAAGGACAGTGGGACTGGCCCAGAATTGAGCAGTCCACACACACTCACCTGTCGGTGCCTTTCCATGATGTTATGTCTGTAATTGCTAATGGGTTGCTGCTACCTAAGCATCCTGGGAGGATTTTTATCATAACAAAAACAGAGTAAACACTTCCCCTCAAGTTTGATATGTAGAAGACAAGTTCCATTCATGGAATGAAATCAAATCGGTTATTATTGCTCTCACAGTTTGAACGCCAACTGTGTGTCTGGTACTGGACACACGCCTTGCAAGAACTTGGGGAGCATTCTGGTCAGAACCCTTGTCTTCTAGGCTTGGCTCACTGTGTGACCCTGGGCAAGTCACTGACCCCCTGTGGGCCTCGTTTCTTCTCTAAATCATTCAGGGATGAACTAGATCATCTGTAAGGGTCTTAGCAGCTGTGACCTTTATGACTCTACAGCTACTTTTTTCTTTTATAGAGAAGTTGGGTCCCAAAGTCAAGTGCGGAGTAGAAGCAGAAGTAGCAAAATAACAATAGAGACGGCTTCCCAATCACGACTGTGTTTTTAATGATAAATGATAAAAAATGAGGGAAGGGGGGGTATTTGGGAAAGTATTTTAAGTACCCGTAAATGCCTGTTGGACAATCTTATGTGGTGCAATTTATATTACCAGTGACCATCGGGAACATTGTAAACCAGTCTTCTCCCAAATGTCACTAGAGAAGAAACACATTTTTCCTTACAACCCTCTGTACTAGGTAGTTTTGTTTGTTTGTTTTTTAAATATTACAAATGTGCCTTTATCTCTCCCAATGACCCATTCCACCCCCTCCCACCCCCTCCCCAGCCTCCCTCCCCACCATTGTCCATGTACTAGGTAGTTTTCAAAGTCCCTCTTTGTATGAGACCAATTCGCATTGCCATCAGCAATGTATGAGACGTATGAGGGCACCTGTTTTCACACAGCCTCACCAACACAATATGGTGACATACTCTTAAATGTTCACCATTCTCATAAGCTGGAAAGAGAAAGGTTTGGTCTCTTTCTTTTCTTATAAAGGCACTAACCCCATCATGGGAGCATCACCCTCATCTGAACCTAATTAACTATCAAAGGCTCCACGTCAAAATACCATAACTTCAGGGATTAGGGCTTCACCATATGAATTAAGGGGGGGGATAAACATTCAGGCTAAAGCACTGTTATTATTGCCTTTTTTAAATTTCAACTACCATTTCCCTTTGTAGATGTGAGTTCAAATTTTCAAAATAAAAATATTTTAAACACATAATTCCTATACTAGAAAAGTCGACTTATTATTTCAAGATGCTTTCTCTTGTATTTTCCTGTACATACATTGTGTGTACACAAACATTATGAATTATACTGAATATATAGTGTGTTTTTTCACTTAGTATTTGCATCTATATACTTACAGACTTATTTAGGAAACATTGGGAATTTAGAGTTTTTAACAATGCTTAATATTTCATCAGATAAAGTATTATAGTACTAACTAAACATCTTATGTTGCATATTCTATGGTTTGCTTGGCTATCATTCTTATAAACAATGTTATACTATGCTAAAAGATGCATAAACAATGATCTCCACATCTGAGAACATTTCCCTACATCAATAAATATTTTGTTCCAAAATGCTTTTTAACAATTACATTATATTTCACCATGTGTATTCTTTTCTTAATTAACTTTCTATTATTGAACAAGAGGTTGTATCTAATATTTTGATATGAGAAATAACCCTACAACAAACTTCCTTTAAAAAAATGGCTTTATGCACATCTTTGATGCTTTATTTCAAATGAATTTCCTAAAAATGGAGTTGCTGGATCAAAGGCTTCACAACTTTTTAAGGTTTTGATTCATACGGCCAAATTGTCCTTAAAAAAGACACATTATTTCAACCCTCATAGAAGGCTACGATATTGTCCATTTTCCTGTACCCTTACCAAAACAGTTCACCTTATTTTAACCTCTAGTTTTTTAATATGTAGAAAATATTTCACTTGTGTTAACTTTTTTCTTTTAGTTGAGCTTAACATTTTAGTCTCATTTCAAATGTCAATTACTTGAACTTGTGAGGTTTTAAAAATATCATCTAAGTGATTATAAGTAAGTTTGGTGCTTTATATTTTGATAACAAGCAATATGTGAAAAGAGTAGAAAAGGCATTATTATCCCTATCTCTATTTTTGTAAATAAAGAAGTTGTTGTTCAGAGAGTCAAAGCAATTTTCCCAAGGTCAGTAAAAGATCAAGGCTTCTAGCATTCTTCCTACTCCCTTCCCATCCTGAAGTTGCAAACTAAACATGGGCTGATAAACAATCTAAGCTTTTCCAAATGCAAATAAAAATGTAACATATATAATTCAGTGATGGAGTTGGCCCAGCCCTCTCCTCTCCTTTCATCTCTCCCTTCTAGCATTATCTTGGCAAAAAATGCAAAGGGAAGAAGAAAGTAAGACAGCTGGGCTTGGGAGGTCTCCCAAGCATAACTAGAACATATTTTATTCGCTTCAGCATTTGGCTGCACAACAGTACTTGAGCTGACAATCTGTGAGGTGCCTCAGGGCCAGTGACATGGCTTCCTTATGGATGTCCTATCTAGGTTGCTCCATCCTCCCTGGTCGCAGTGTGTCTCAAGTTTGCCTTTTGCATGGAGATCCAAAAAGAAATGGGCCACTCAAGGGACAGTTGCTTTCTCCCACACCATACAAATATGCTCATTTTTTAATTTTAGTTTTCATATTTTTAAGAAAAAGGGCCTGAACGGACACCTCTCCCAAGAAGGCATATGAAGAGCCAATAGATATAGGAAAAGATGTTCACCCTCACTAGCACTTAGGGAAATGCACATCAAAACTATGAGATACCACCTCACACCTGTTAGAGTGGCTATTGTCAACAAGACAGGCAATAACGAGTGTTGGACAGGTTGTGGAGAAAAGGGAGCCCTCATTCACTGCTGGTGGGAATGTAGACTGGTACAGCCACTATGGGAAACTGTATGGTGGTTCCTCAACAAATTAAGGCTAGAGCTACCATACAACCCAGCAATCCCTCTCCTGGGTACATACCCAGGAGACATGTATTCGCAAAGATATATGCACCCCTATGTTTATTGCAACATTATTCACGGTGGCCAAGACATGAAACAACCATGCAATAGAGGACTGGATAGGGAAGATGTGGGACGTGTACACAATGGATACGACTCAGCCATAAGAAAGGATGAGACGCTGCCATTTGCAACAACATGGATGGGCCTTGAGAATATTATGCTGAGTGGAATAAGTCAGTCAGAAAAAGCTAAGAACCATATGATGTCACCCATATGTGGGATATAAAACTGAAACTCATGGACACAAAGAGCAGTGTGGGGGTTGCCAGAGGGAAGAGGGTGGGGTGAAGGGGGTCTTAATATATGGTGAGAGGAGAAGATCTGACTTTGAGTGGTGGGCACACAGAGCAATATACGCATCTTACAACACAGAAACCCACACCTGAAACCTATGTGATCATATTAACCAATGCCACCCCACTAAATTTAATTTTTTTTATTGTTCAAAATATTATAGAAGTCTCCTTTTCTCCCCATTGAACCCTTCCACCCCATGCCCACCCCCTGCAGTCCCTAAAAAGGAAAAAATCCCCCCTCCCCAAAAATATGTTATACTTCAGGAGGTAAATATCAGGCCTCCATTGCCTAAATAGTATAATACTTCTAAAAGGTAAGTTCTTGTTTACGGTTTAATTTATTATTACTTTTATTAGAAATAAAGAGGTTTATTATATGATGATTATATGTAAATATATCTGTAATATAGCAGTATTGTCTAAAAATAAGTGACACAAAAATGGCATATTTACAGGGAAAAATAGATAAATCCATAGATAGCGGAAGAGTTTTAACAAATGTCTTTCAGAAAGTAACAAATCAATCAGACAAAAAATTACTACAGGCATGGAAGATTTGAACTACATAATTAACAAGCTTGATCTAATTGAACCACATAGAATACTTGTACCCAATGATTAGAGAATACACATTCCTTTCAAGCACACGTAGGACATTAAGGAAATCTGGTCACATAGTGGCCATAAAAGAACTCTCAAAAATTCCAAGGAGATGCATTTTAAAAAGACACAAACTCTTTCCAAAATCTCAAGATCCAATAACAAATGGTAACAAAGGGGAGGAGGGAGAAAGGGAAAGCGGAAGGCAGAGATACTTTTGGTAACTGAAATAGTAATCTAAGTAATTTATCCGTCAAAGAAAATATTGTAAAGGGATTTAAAATATTTTGAATAAAGCATTTAAAAGGTGAAAACTTTAAAAATAGCTGCCATATCAACTTTGCACTCAATCGATCTGGATGACTGGGAACTGGACTGTGTTAGGAGACACCAATAACTGGTCTATTTCATCCACATTACATGCCCTGCCTTGTTTTCCTCCAAATACCAAAGAGGACCCTATGATAGCATTTCTGTAGAAAATATCACTTGGAATGTTTGAAGATTAAGGGGCATAGAAGGATAATTAATGAAGAAGATTAGAGATTAACCAGGCAGGGATGAGACAGGAGCAAAAGGAGGAAGGGGAAGCAGGAGCGATGAATTAGTCTTGGTAGGAAGGAAGGGGCTGTTTTCTTCTAAGATGGGAGAGAAGGTAGAAATGATGGGTATGTAAAGCGGCACAGGGAGGACTTAGTAAGTTATTTTAAAAGGGCAAAAACCAACCTTTGGGTTCTGAAATTATTTCTAGTAATATACGTAAAAACCTATCTATGTAACTTTTCTTAAATAAAGACATAATTAAATTTAACATTTGAATTAAATGTAGCATGCATATTATAATCCCCTTTAATAAACACATTTGTTGTTATATTTAACCAGCTTTTTAAAAATACTGTTTCCTGTATATTTTTTCTGTATTCTTTTTTGGGCACATAATACCCAGACATTTTTAAAATGACCCCTAAATCCAGTTAAAGTTTTAAAAAATCATCATATTCCAATGTTTTCCCTTTTGTCTGCCTCCCTCTCCTCTGTTAAGTTCCTCTTCTTTCTGTCCAGCCCAGTTCTTATCATTTCCTTCACTGTCCTCATTTTCTGAAAATTGTTGATTGTACGAGCATTTGTAACCCATGTACTGCTGATGGTGACTTTGTAGCGGAAGTGAAACATATTCAACTACATTCAACCACCAGGAACACCCAAAATATATCTACCGGGTCCACAATCCAAAGATGCTACTTGATTAGGGAGAATAATTCCCACCCTACCCACATGAGGGAGCATCTGCCATGGTCTTGGAAGGCAGATAAGTGTCCAACATACATGAGGTTCAAAACAAGCAAGCTTGGGCTTCCAGCCTTTGAAAATAAATGGCAAACCCTCCCAATGGAGCGATCTGCTAGTAGCTCTATGCTCTCAAGTGACAGTGCTTATCAGTTCTAAGTTAGGCACTATTCCAAACACTTCGAATGAATCATCCACTCTTCACAAAAACCATGTGAGATTGTCATTATTATCCTCTACCGATGAAGAAACGGGGACACAGATTTACAATATAGATAGAGCATAAAACCAGAAGATTCCGAAGTCAAAATAAAGGATTGATGTATTAGCTGAAGCCCTCTGGACTAAATCAGAGATCATTAATCTTTTTCTCTAAAGAGCCAGATAGTAAATGTTTTAGGCATTGCAAGCTGTATAGTCTGTGTTTCAAGTACTCAGTTCAGCCATAGGAGCATGAAAGAAGCCATAGGCAATATATATAAACAAATAGGTGTGACTGTATTCTACATTTTATTAATGAACAATGAAATTTAAATTTCATATAATTTTCACATAACACAGAATATCATTCTTTTTTAGATGTTTTTCAATCTTTTAAAAACAAAAAAGCATTTTAGATTATAGGCCATACAAAACCAGAGACAGATTGAATTTGGTCCGTGGGCTGAAACTTGTTAACCCCTGGTGTTGTCAGGAACACATCTGATAACAAATCCACAGCACCATAATCACAAGGACACATTTAATTTGAAGTGTAAATTGTAACAAAAAGAAAAAGGTAGAAAGACCAACAGGAAGGCAGGAGAAAAGAGAAAGAGAAAAAGAGAGGGTGAAGAAATGGAGGGAGGAGGGAAGATAGAACACTTTGACCCAGCTATTTTATTTCTAAGAATTTATGTAAGTAATCATGAATGTGTGCAAGATTAATTCCCTCTCAAGAATGTTGATACCAGCATGATTTATAGTTCTAAAAAGATGAAAAACCCCCAATAAATAGAATGAGGAGATTGGTTAAATACAGTAAATCAGTGCAATACTGTACTGAACATCATTTTGTGAAAGAGTATTAATGACATTTGATCTTGTTCATAAGACAAACAGGAAAAAAATTTAAATGTCAATGTGATCCCATTTTTTGATAAAAGCATATAGACACAAAAATGATTAAATAATATGCATCAAAATGTTAACAATGAATATCTCCAGTTGGTGAAATTAAAAGTGATTTTTCTTTTTTCTTTGTTTTTTCTATATACCTTTCTATACCTCATAATGGCCTATTCAGGATGAATTTCGATCATGGTTTGCCACCCTGTTCTGTACCCCACATCCTAACATCACCCTCTGAGAGTTCTTCGGTCCATTGATCTCTATATTACCTCCTAGTCCACCAGACTTCTCTTTTCATTTCCATCCCTACCCTGCGTGATCTGATTGCTACAAGCCCAAGCAACTTCCTCTCTACATCCTCAGCATATTTCCACCACTGTCCTGCCACAACCCCAAATCCCAAACCCTGTTGCAATACTAAAATCTACCCTTTTTGTTCTACCCAGCAAAAGTCATGCAAACAGTCAGTTTAGCATCGTTACAAATTCATGATCACTAACCTTTGCTGTAATTTCAGCAACCCCTTTATACTTTTCATCAGTTCATTCTTCATCCTCTCCAATGACCTTGTTAAGCCTTTACTACCTTGCTCAAAAGCCCTCACTCAACCCTGCCCCTTCTATTTTCAATATCTGGCTTGCCCTCATGCTTCATGAACACAATTGAAGGTTTCAGCTATGATTTCATTAATTTTCTACATCTTCAACATAAACGTTTACAAATCACGCCCTTGCTCCTTTTCTCCCCTCAAGAATAAGGGTTGAGAGGTCCCTCATCCAGTTCATGACCCACATCCTCTCATTTCTTCTCTTGGACATTGGACCTCAAGTCCTCTCCTATACCTCAAACCATTCTCTCCATACAGATCCTTTACTTTCAAACTGTAGTTTGGTGGGGTCTCTTCACTGCCTGGAAAGTTAAAAAAAAAAAATCCCTCCCTTAAAGGACCTGTCCCCCCAAAAGGACCTGCCTTCCCTGCCCCAGCAAGATCATTGGAAGCGCTAGACTGGTCACTCACAGTGTTCTCTTCCTTCACTCCTTACACACTCTCATTCTACAATAACTACTTCTTGCCCTTTCCACTTCATGAAGAGGGGTCTTCGTAGAGGTCAGCACTGAGCTCCCAAATGCAAAATACTGTGGCTCTTTCCAGTCTTTATCATTCTGGACCTCTCTTCTACACCACGCAGTGTTGAGCCCCTGCTCTATCTTGAAACTTCCTCCTTCTTTAGCATCCATGATGATGCATCCTCCTGGTTCTACCTGAACCCATGACTCATGGCCTCTCTTGTAATGCCATGTGTAGGCTCAGTGTTACTTGTTATATTCCAATTCCCATTGTCCCAACTTCCCTGCCCTCATACCACTTCACCAGTGAAATGTCCTTGGTATAATTTTCTACACCTAATTAAGATTTTTAGCAATGACATATATATTTTAAAAGCTGACGGCCTTATCATTTTTATGGCACATATACGATACAATTTTATTTATGAAGATATTAATATATTTCCCCTAAAGTAAGGAAAGTCATAGCATGGGTTAGTAGAAAGGGCCTTAGTTTAATAATTAAAAATGGGAATAGTAACATTACCCTCAAAATATTATGATTAAATGAGATAAAGGTGCCAGAGTGACCAGAACAGTGCCTGGCACAAAGCAAATGTATGATAAATGTTTGCTGAATCTAAATCTAAAGTCATTGAGTCTCCTTGGCCATTAAGCAATAGGTCAGTTGGAAAAATACAAAGTGAGTCAAGGCAAGTAAAGCATTATTAGTCCAACTAATTGTCTGGTGTACTCAGATTAAAGCAAAGGTTAGTATCCCTTGGCACATGCAAATGATGGCATGGCGATCCACCGTCTCTGGTGGGAGGCCCAGTGGCGGCCTCCATTCTTCTCCACCATTCCTGCCCGTGGCAAGATGAGAGCCAGGGGCATGAAGGAGGTGGGGGAGCTGGAGCCTGGGCCTGTGTGACTAGTCAGCAGGCACCGTAAGCCCGAGAGACACGTGCTGCTCCAGCCAGTGTGGAGGAACATTCTCCTCCAACTGTAACCAGCGCCCCTTGGCGCCCCTTTATAGGGCCACCAAACACCAACATAAAGAAAGCCACCGGCGGATGAACCTGATCTTGATTTTTACAAGCAGTCATTTCGGCATTAAGCAGCCAGTCTTTGAGTGTTTCCCCTCCCCGCGCTTAAGCACGTCACCATGGGAGTTTGTAAATAGACACAGGAGGTGAAACTGCCACATTTCTTCAGCTCTTCTTTTTTGGTTGTCAAGTGAAATTACCCAGTGTGGCTTTAGTAGTGCTCGAGGCAATCACAAATTTAGCACACATTACACATATCCATTGCATCTCTTCTACTGTGCCCCTTATTCAAAGTGGCATTTGATTGTATTGGGGAAATTTTTGTTCTTATGTAAGCTTCCTTAGACCTTATAAAATATACTGTCACTTACAATCTAACTGATACAGGGATGTTTACATAATGGGACACTGATCTTTTTTAATTCAATAGGGGCATTAAAGTATAACCCTTTTCTCTAATAGGATACAGGGTTTTTTTACATATTCTTAAATATATAAATGTTTAAAAGCTTACACAGTCAATACACTTTTATAATATAGGAAAGTTTTTGTCCAAAGCAATAGAACACATTATACTTTATCTTTCATGAGTCCTAAGAACTCATTTGTAACTTTAAATTTGTCAAGTCATTTAACTGCCTAAATATAATCTCATTCATACTTTACAGTTACTGCATGGATTCAGCTTGCATCCAAAGTAACACACTGATGGTGACATTCAAAACATTCAATGTCAATTAACATCTGTGCTTCTTTTGTTCAAAACACAGTTTTATTTCATGTCAAGTTTTCAATCAACAGTGATAGGCCATAAATAGAGATATATCTTTAAACATGCTAAATAAAAAGCCAAAGGCCTTTTGTAACCTTTCTTTAATGTCACTGTAAATAAAGAGGCATAAAAATGCAGGCAGACAAGAAATGAAAGGACAATGTGAGAGTCAGAGAGGAAGAATTCAGGAACCAACATGCCTCTGTTCTTCTAGGCCAGCCATTTAATCTCAATTTTTTCAAATAACATCAGAAAGTGTCACAATACAGTCCATATAGATACTTATTTTGGGCAAATTAACTGTTTCAACATGCTTTCAAAAGAACAGATAATACACAAAGATCTAAGGCAAACAATCAAAATCACACAGTACCCTTCCACCCAGACATGACTGTCAACATTTAAGCACAGGTCTCTCCAATTTTATTTATCCAGGGGTGAGTTAATGCACAAATCTCCACCCAAATGACATCATGCAAAGCTGAGACCACAGTGAATATAGAGCTCTTTCTCTATCATTATTACACTGTAAATATTTTCTCATGTTGCTAAATATCTTTACAATTTTTAGTCTTTATATATAAAACTCCATCGTATGGATGTACTAAATTAAAAATGGTACTTAAAAATGAACAATAATATTCAAGATTACTTTATATTTGGATAGGGAAATTTGAAGCTTGGGAGAGGTGACAGCAGTCACACAAATATAGTAATCCTTGACACTTTCTTTTTGTAATGTTATGGAATACCTTGGGAATCACTGGCACTGAGGCAAAAGAACAATCAGACATCTGTGCTCTAGGAAAAAGAAAAGCCAAATGATGGTGTCCCAAACTTCATGTGATTCCATCTTTTGTTATAGGTCCTGAAACAATCCACACTATATTTATGTAGGTTAAGGCTGAAGTTGCAGTGTGTGTGTGTGTGTGTGTGTGTGTGTGTGCGCGCGCGTGTGTGTGTGTGCGCACACGCACCCATGAGTGTGCATGAACAGGCACAAGCTGCAATGAGGAGAGGTGTGATCATGGACCACTTTGAACAAAGAAGTTCTGCTTTAATCTGTTTTATATACAATGGTCTCATGGCTAGCATTTTTTGAGTCAAAGAAAGTTCTTTGGCCAAATGCTTAAATACATATGTATATACCCACATACATACACACATACAATTAAATTAAACTAAATTTTGAAAAACACTGGTGGAGTTAAAAAAAACTCACAGTAGTTGAAGCCTATGGACAGGGTTCACATCCTTAGATCAATCATGTTGGCAATTATATGATGTTAATAAAATCATGCTTTCTCCTGAAGTTTCAAATTTCCTTATCTATAAAGTAGGGACAAAATATTCACCTCACAGGATTATTACATACAGTAATGAACACATATCCAAGCATCAGATTCTAGGTACACAATAGGTACTTAATATATGTTAGCTGAGCCCAAATTTACCTGCTTAGTGGTCCCCAGAAAAGATTAAATTAGAAGAACATCATCATAAAGTTAAGTTCTCATAGTCTAATAGTGCACATAATCACACTGATGAATCTCAGAGGGAAGGTGGGGGTGGATGAGTAGGGGGGTGGGCGGGTGGGTGGGGAGAGATTAATCAAAGAATTTATATGCACATATGCATAACCCATGGACATAGATAATAATGAGGTGAAGGCCTGGGGTGGGGGGGTGCGGGGTAGAAGGTGTCAATGGGGAAAAAGAGGGGACATCTGTAATTCTTTCAATAAAGATAAATTAAAAATAAAATATAAATAAATAAATAAATTAGCATCAAATAGTTACCTCGATTATTTAGATGAATATTTGGCAAAGTTTTATCTGTAAAGGTCAGCTAGTAAAGTTTTTGGCTTTGTACACCATACCATCTGTCAAAACTATTCAACTCTGCCACTGTAGTGTGAAATCAGTGATAGGCCACATGTAAGCAAATGGGCAAGTTCCAATAAAACTTTACTTACAAAAACAGGTCTTCTGCCTGCTGACTCTACTTTGCCAACCCTAGTTTTGACATATGCATGAAGTCAGCCTGATAAGTAATTTGGGGGTAAAAACATAACACAAAATCCTCTATAAAACTTGTCAAGAGAAAGAAGATATGAACTTAGGTACCAAGGAGTTCAGTGGGAGAGATATAAGCTGTATTCTTGCCACAGTAGTTTTAATCCAATCACAAGTGGTTTTGTTTGTTTTTGTTTTATTTGAGAGGTTAAGGCCCCTCAACCTGAGTCAACGGCAACCAAACTGGTCCCTCTTACTAGGAAGTCACATGTCCTCCAACAATCTTACCACATACTTCTGTTTGTAGCTGCATGCAAATCACTATTGTTTGTGTCTGTGCGTGCCTGCCCACCCCCATGTGTGATTTAGGCAATCTTTTCAGTTATCTGTTGCTGTAAAAAAAATTCCCCAAACTAATGGATCCAAAGAATAATATGCTATATTATCTCACAGTTTCGTGGATTAAGTGGACTAAACTGAGTCCTTACTTGGGGTCTCTCCTGCAGTTGCAGTCAGATGTCAGCCAGAGTCCTACAAAGATTCACCTAGACTAGATGTCCAAGATGGCTGTTTCACTCACATGTCAGCTAGGATGGCTGGAGCAACTGGGGTGGATGGTCAGACATCACTCTCTCTCTCTACATGGTCTCTTAACATTTGAGCATCCTCAAGCATGGTAGAGCTAGGGTAGCTGGACTTATTACTTACTAACTAGCTTCTCCTAGAATGAGCATTCCAAGAAACTCAGACTGATGTTGCAAGATTTCTTATGATCTAGCCTAGGAAGTGTCACTTCTACCACATTCCATTGGTCAAAAGCCAGCCAAGCTTCAAAGGAAGGGCGTAATACAAGAAAGAATGGTTCAATTTGAATGCTATCTTTGGAGTATAGCTACTACAGGCATGTCAAAAGGTATCCATTTTGAAGATCAAGTTCTTGGAATTGCACATGGTTGACTTATTTAAAAGCCTGAGGCCAAATCAGATCACACACTCTAAGCTTACACAATCTACTCATGCGTCTGTATTTCCATAGACTATTTGGCTACAGAATGCAAAATATCAAAAGTTTGGGGCAAAGCGTCTTCAAAGAGCCACTTTACAGTAAAGATGTAAAATCTCCTCAAAGAAGCTGAAGATATTTTTAAGACATTTTTTAAAGCTGACCTTTGAGGTGAAAAGCAATCATGGCCCAAGATTCTAGTCACAAAACCTGTTTGAGAGTAAATCCCAAGCAAGAAGGTAACAGTGTCTGGATTATTCAACAAAACATCACAGAAAGGATAAACCAAAAAGGAATCTCAACATTTCAAGGGACTTGAGAGCACATCAAATTCAATTTCCCACACAAGGCAGGTGCCCTTTCCTCAATAACTTTTAGGAAACTGAAATTTTAACCATCTATTCTATAGCATGATAAATACATTAACTCCTCACAACAACCCTATTAGGTCATTATAAAGTAGGCAATATCATTATTCTCATTTTATAGATA
This sequence comes from Miniopterus natalensis, assembly GCF_054644295.1. Lineage (NCBI taxonomy): Eukaryota > Metazoa > Chordata > Mammalia > Chiroptera > Miniopteridae > Miniopterus > Miniopterus natalensis. Next base: position 4,869,266 of record NC_142103.1, on the reverse strand, counting down.
AAGAAACTGAGGCTCAGATAAGTTAAGTGATTTGTCCAAGGGAACATAACATATGTAGGGATTGGCATCAATTGGATTTAAAGCCTGTTGTAGCTGATGCCAAGCTGAGTGCTTTTATGCCACCCCGCCCCTCTGGTCAGCCAGCATCTGTACATGTGAAGTAATCAAGTGTTCAGTCTTTCATGGACTAGACTTTCCAATACTGGGCAGTTCTAATAACCAAGAAAAAAATAACATGCTTCCTTAGTGTACATTTACCTCAACAACTTATGTGGTCAATCAAGAGAAGCCTTTCCTGCAGGGACTCTTAATCTCAGAATGTGTGGCTGAGTTTCAATGGCATCATAATTCCTTGACATAATATGTAAATTGTACTACTTATAAGCATTTTTCATGGCGACAGGTCTACAACTTTGATCGGATTCTCAACAAATAAAAAAAAAATGACTCAAGAAGTTTATGAGCAACCAAACTATGAAGAACACCTATGCCCACTGGGAGCTGACAAGGGACAAGGTGTCTATTCACAAACACAGTCAGAAAATACAAACCCTGATCCTCACAAGTTCACATTCCACCTCGAAAGAGAGAACATGCATCTAGACAACCAGAGCACATACACAATACTATAATCCCCACTGAGCAGGTTCCTACCCCGCTACGGATCTGTAACAGGGCTTGAGCAGATGTTTTCTCCACTAGTTGTACTGGCCATAGAATCATTTCTTTAAAAGAAATCTCATGCTGATGTCAAATGTAAGTTGTAGATAAAAGGAGAACTTATCTAGTCAAAGGAATGATCGGTTTGCCACAGCCTTTTCCATTCTGTCTTTCTTTGGCTCCCAACTTGATACCTACCCCTCAAGAGTGTACATGTAGGGTCTGGGAAACAATTTTAAACCCACCAAGTATAGTTGTTAGGATGGCTTCTGAGAGTCCATTTACTTTTATACTCCCCTATAGTTCTGTGTCTCAACGTCCAATTTTTCGACTTTACAATGGTGTGAAAGCAATACACGTTCAGTAGAAACCATACTTCAAATTTTCAATTTCGATCCCTTCCTGGGCTAGTGTTATGTGATACCATAGTTTCTCAGGCTGCTGGGCAGCAGCAAGCCACACGTCCCCGTCAGCCAGCCAGTCATGAGGGTGAACAGCGGATACTCCGCAGCGTGCAGTCTTGCCAGCTTTTTCTGTCTATTGTGCTCTGAGCACATTTCAGGTAGGCTAGGCTAAGCTATGATGTTTAGTAAATTGAGTGTATTAAATGCATTTTGAGATTATGACATTCTCAACTTATGATGGTTTTATTGGAATGTAACCCTTTGTAATTGAGGAGCATATGAGCATATGATTTGTTCCCAGCTAGGTTGCACAGAGAAGACCTTAGGGACTGAGCACGGATGAGTAAAGGAGGAGAGAGAAGAACCCTCAGCGCCTTAGGCAAACGGGGACTTGGCTTGGACACTGGGAGACATAGATAGGAAGGAAAACAGCAGCCACGTTACTGAGTAGCCTCAGGAGTTTTGATACATCAGTAGCAGGTAATGGGAGGGAGCTCATGTTTGTATTTTGCAGCTCACTGCTTCCTGCTCTGTTGGGGTCTGAATTACAGAGGAGCCATGACAACTGAGATGGATGGATGTTTCTTTACTCATTTCTCTACCACCTTCCTGCTTGAAGTTAATAACCTTGCAGTCTCAGAAGGCAGATCACACACATTTCAAAAGAACAGAGGAGGACTTCAAGGGACTTTCTGTTCTTTGAATTTTGTGGTACCGAGGAAGAACTGGGCTCATTTATCAGCTCACCTTTCTCAGTCTGGTGAAATAATTAAAAGACCAGAGTCAGAGTATCTGATTATACTAAAAAATAAATGCTGCTGAAATTTGGGGGCTAATTTGGAGAGATTTGTGGGCCTTCTTTTTCACCTCAGCTCTGTAGGGAAACTCCCAGTTTGCATTTAGATTACATCAAAGCAGAGCAAAATTAGAATTTCTGGCATCTATTGCTTTATTAAACAAATCAATTTTACTTGGAAAGTTAAGTTACATGACATTCTTTGTCTATATCTTTTTGTTGCAGAGGGGTACTATGTAAATAAGCAATGCTAATAATAACAATAACAATGTTTAAATATATCCACAAACTCTGAGAAAGAAAAAAGTCAGAATGTTCATGCTTACTCCAATGGGGTATAACTTTTTTGATGTTATAACTTAACAAACCTTTATCAATCACATACTTAGTTACGAGATAATTTCCACCAGATGGCCTCAAGGCTTACATTACTGCCCCCATTTTAGAGATGAGGAAATCAAGGCTCGGTGACCAGCCAACTTGCCCAAAGTAACAGTGTTAGGAAGTAGACAGGTAAGAAATTTTGACGTCAACTTCAAAGCTCTTTCCAATATACACAAGGAAATAGACAAAATCTTAGTGGCAAAAAATGCCATGTAAACAACCATGGCATTTCATGACACCAGCTCCTGTGCTTCTACCCCGTCATACTTCAGGCACCCTCCACTTCATGACAAAACGACTGCAGTACAGGACAAAGCCCTAGAAGCTCCTCTTGTTGTTGAAATAGGCAATCATCTAGGAAGCATTCAAGCTCCTAACTAATATGACATTTTGTTGCACAGAGCAAGTGTGAACTAAAAGTGAAAATTAGTTTGGGATAAGCTGATTTCTTTCTCTCCATTGCTGCATGTCCTATTATCCCTGAAATAACATCTAAAGGGCAGGGGAAAGTAATGTCCAGCTACAGGGTCCACATGCTGCTTGAGTTTCTGTGTTCTCTCACTGAATGATTATGGCTCTTCTGCTCCCAAAAATGACTTTTGTCTGCATCATTGACACTTACCAACTGCCTTTCAAACATGGAAATATCCACTTTATAATCACAGTAGCAAATTCTATTTATTTAGTTCTTACTCTACGTTAGCCACTGTGGTCAGTGCTGGAAATTCAGTCACAAACAATTCAGTCCTGGAGGCCTACTGCCTAGTAGGGGAGACAGATGTTAATCAGATAATCACTATTCAGTGGGAGAAGTGGCCCAATAGGAAAAGTAGTCACAGTGGGGAAACAAAATATTTGGAAACTTGGGGAGAAGTTCCAGTAGGAAATGACATCTAAGTAGAAACACAGAAAGAATGAGGGGGTGTTAGCTAGGTGAATGGGGATAGGAGGGAGAGAGTATGATTCCAACAGAGAGAATAGCATGTATGAAGAAGGCTCAGGGAAAGGGAGAGAATGTTCTAGAAACTGAAAGAAGTATATTACGACTAAAGTGGGAAGGAGTCATGAATGGTTTGAAAGCTGAAGAGGTAAACAGGGCCTGTTTTTAGAGGGCCTTGTAAGCCACAGTGTCTGGAGCACAACGGGAAGTCACTAAAGCCAATGGCTTGTTCAGTCTCCATGATTCACAGGTAGAAAATGTATATTTCAAGTATCTTGAAGACTGGGCTTATTTTTCTTTACAAATAGTTGTTTTGTTGATTTTTCTACCCCTATTTATTTTGCTTAAAGAAAAGCTCTCTGAGGACAGATTCATTTTCTCACAAAAACGAGGGTATTTGTCATGTTGTGTGTGGGGTTGGAGGCAGAAGAGGAATTAGTATTTATTTTTTTACATTGCCTTTTTTCAATTTTTAAAAAGCCTGTTCCTCTTCTCAATTAAAATGTAAAAGAACTGTGGCGGGGGGGGGGGTGTATGATAGTATCACAAAAGACAATGTATTCTATTATCTCTGCAGCAGGAATGACCAGTACAGTGCCATTTGTGGTATCAAAGTGTTTAAATATCCCATGGCAGTGAATAGCCCCCTTATAAACACTGTATGACACTGGTCTGGATTTGTATCATCTCTCCACCCACCAATCCATCTTCTGCCTCATTTCGAAGATCATTTGAAACAGCCCCAATATATACAGAATGACAATGTGATTTTTAAAAATAGGTTAAAAAATTAGGAGGAAGAGGAAATTAGAATGTCACTAAGATCAAGTCCAGACCAGAAATGCACTCAAAACTACACACCATGAAGTCCTATATAGCTGTAGGAAAATGCCCTGAAGTTGACTTTGAGCATTCCAGTGGCTAAAGCAAAGAGACCCAATCAGTTGTAACAGTGATCCTCAGCTTTGGCTGCTCATTAGAATCACTGGAAAGGAGTGTTTGAAAAATTATACTATGCCAGAAAAATTAAATTCTTGAGAGTGGGGCCATGCCTTAATTAATATTTCAAATATGCACCTATAGTTATATTATTTAGTGGGTCTGGCCACTGAATAACAGAATTCCAAATGCCCCTGAGTTAGAAAACACATTAGTTGCTCATGAGAAACAGAGCTTTTCTTGGCAATGAGGACTGAGAGAACTTCTTCCCTCCCATGGGTTCCTCTAAAGTGTATAGAATGGGATATGGTGACAATGATCCTAACACCATCCCTACCATCAACACAATGACAGGTCTCTGATGAATAGTTCTGGTAGGGTGCTGCATTGGAAGTCAAGTGCCTAATGCTGAAGTACATTTCAGAGAAGGTGAGCTTAGGAGGCTTGAGATGCATTACAAGGACAGAGCTCTCTGATGCACTCACCTCATCCACAAAGAATATTTCTAGAGGAGCAGACAGAAAAATATATTTTTTTACCCACTGCCCCCAAAGGAGAGCCTTCCGAAACTCTAGTACATTTCTCAACAGCCAGGCAAAGCTCCATGTGCAGTAATTCCAGATGATATATTTACAGTTCTAAAGATATAAAATGTCCTTCATTTGCCAAGGGACCAGTAAGTAAACATTAAAAGTCATTTTTATGTCAAGCAAATACTTAAGGATCAGAGAGAAATTCACTAGTGATCTATAGAATAATAGCACACCTGAATTATGAAATAGGGGAAAATTTGAGAATTCTATTGATTTTGACCTTGCCTAATGCAACAGAAACACCTTGGTATCACAAATGTATTTAAGCCTCATGGGTGATAGAGCGCCAATTTTTACAATCCACTTTCAAAATCAAATAACAGCCCACATGCTGTCATATGCATGACATTCTACTGCTTCTCAAAGCCACCCTCTGCTTGGAAACTGGAGGGCCAGGCCTTTGGGGGTGTCCACAGAGCCTGTTCTTCATTCCCCGTTCTCTGAGTCCCATGGGGCTTGATTAGCCATCACCCCAGGGCTTCTACTTCTTATCCTCTATAGTGGCAATTTGAAGAATGTCCACCCGTATTTTCAAATGTCTTTCTAGCCCTGGGATCTTTTTTTTTTTTTTTTTAAGTAGCATCTGACTTAGAAGTATTTTCTCTGGTTGAAGGAACCCCATCATCTTGTCCCCACCAAAGGCCTAGGTCTGTGGGGTGTTCAGCTTGAAACCACTGCCTTGCAGCAAGCCCAGGTTAAGCATGAGGGTTGAAGTCCTGAAGTTGAAGGTAGGCTCAGATCAAGTGGAAGACTTTCTTAGCTCCAATAAAGATAGCTCTTCTAACATCTTTGGACAGCTTTGCAACTTTAATCCTCACCACCTACTTGTCCCATGACTCCCTGCAACATGGCTTCCTTTGGTCACTTCTCTACAGACAGAAAAATATAATTTTTACCCACTGACCCCGAAAGGGAGCCTTCCGAAACTCCAGTACATTTCTCCAGTGTGCGGCATCTAGTGAAAAGCACATCGACCTTGGAGTAAGGAGAGTTGGGGACATCCTTTACTCGCTGTGGGCAAGTCTTTTAAATCTGAACCTCGCTTTCCCTCTCTATACAATGAAGAAATGAATTCCTTCCTCATGGATTTGCTGTAGTAAAGGAGGTAATGTTCCAAAATAGGTCTCATGGGGCTGAGAGCAAGGTGTTGGCAGGACTGTGTCCCTTCTGGAAGTTCTAGAGGAGAATCCACTTCGTTCCTTAACTCTGGCAGCGTCTAGAGGCCGTCCACATTCCTTTGGCTTGGCTGTACATCGTTCTGACCTCTGCTTCAGTTTTCACGTCTCCTTCACTGACTCTCCTGTCTCCCTTATTCCCTTATAAAGACCCTTCTGATTACAGCGGGGCCACCCAGATAACACAAGATAATCTCCCCATCTCAAAATCCTTAATTTAATCACACCTGTGACTTCCTTTTTACCATGCAAAATAACATATTCATATTTTCCAGGGTTAGGTGTTGTACATGTTTGGGGGTCACTATTCAGCCTACTGCAGTTATATATTAGATACTTCACTGGATAGCCTTCACTTGTCTCTCCAGATCTACATCCCATCCCTCTCCACCGATCTGTGCTCTAGAAAGCTAACTTGTATGGACTATATCATTCTGGTTTCCTTCCCCTCTGGCTTCCATTTGGGTTTGGCCCATATGAAGCTGGCAAGAGAGTGAAGGAAGGGTGGGGTATGTGGCCCCACCACTAGATTCCTTAGTGCAGGGCTACCAGTTGGTATTAACTGTCTTATTCTACTAAAGGTCATTGGACTGATAGCAGGCCTTCTCCAAATGGCTGCTGCTCTCTCCAGGCTCTATAAGAGCCCCCTACCCCGGCTGTATCAGGAAAGGGGCTGTTAACAGCTCCCTGGCCTTGCTTGCTATGGAATACTTCCCCCTCCCTTGTTGGTTTCCTTTAACCATTAACCCCAAACCATGACGACAGCTTTGTAAATAGTCCCTTCATTAAATTACCCTCTAGTTGCTCCTTTGGGTGTACCACTAGTTTCCTGCTGGGAACCTACGTGATAAAAATACTGAAATTACTTTTGAAAGGCTTAGCATGGCCACCTTCTTAAAACCTACTTGCCTGTCTTCACTCCCTTGACCTCTCTAGAATATTTGATAATGTAAACAGCTTTTCCTTAATTTTCTAAATAAAGGATAGAGTATATGCTTTCAAAACAATCAGGACATCAGGCTTATTTTAGCTCTTTGAACAGACCAAGCTGTTCCCGTCAAGACCTATCTAGATGATATTCCCTCTGGCTGAAAGTTTTTCCCATTGCTAGTTCCTCCTCATTTAGAGCTCAGTTTAGATGTTATCTCTTAAAAGAAGCCCTTCCTGATCCTTCAATTTAAAGTAAACAACTACTATTCTCTATAGTAACAATGCTTGTTTCCCTCATAACTTTTCACCATCTGTGCCTATTTAATTAATTTGTATGTCCCCAGGAGAGCAAGAGATCAGGTCTATCTTGTTTTCCACTGTCCCTCCAGGGCCCATCATAAGACCTTAAAAAATATTTGTTAGTGAATAACCGACATAAGAGCGAAAGGACTATGTTCAGCACAATGTCATTAAATGTTTTATCTAATCCTTAGAACAATCATTAGATAAGTAGATATCAAATTTCATTTTACAGAAAAGAAAGGTAATCCTTAGTGAAAGTAAGGAATTTGCTGAATGTTCATCAATTAGTAACCAAGATTTGAAACCAGGCATTCTTTATTCCAAGACTCTTGCTTTAAAAAGCTAATATTTATTGAACACTTACGTTATGCCAGGCCTGTACTAAGTGTTTCTAGACATTCTATCATTTTAATGCTTACTACAACACTACAAAGTAGTAATCATTATCATTAATTAACAACGAGGAAACTAGGGGTCAGAGAGGTGAAGTGACTTGCTGGAGGTCACACAGCTAGGAAGCAGTGAAGTTCAGATTTGAGTCCAGCTGGGTCTGACTGCAAAGCCCTTTCCTTTGTGTGAGGAAGCGCTAGAGGCCTTAAAACAGTGTCAGAAACACTGAAGCCTAGCATAAGGTAAGGGTTACCTAGAAATGACTTATTCCATCATGTTCCAGACAGGATGACAAAAGAAGAGCTAGGCTTGTTCTTGTAAATAACAGCATGTTATAACCAGAGGAGAAGGAAAGCATAGATTTTTCAACTCCTAATCTGCTCCAATACTACTCTCAGTCAAAGGTAATGAGGCAACAATAGGAAAAGGCAAAACTAAGGTAGTTTGGAAGAGAATAATGGTAAGGATGGAGACTTACCAAAGCTAATCGAGGAGACAGGAAAGGAGACCTGGATATCCTAATTGATTTCAACTTCACCGGGTTAGAAGGAGGGATGTTGTTTTGTTCACCCTAGAACAGCAACTGTCACATGGCAGGCACTCTATCAGTATTTTATGAATGAATATTCAAGTCTCCTGGCCCATTCAGATGACATCACAGGCAAAGAAAGCACCTGTAGACTAGATTTCTTAAGGGAGGGGAATCAAGATTTGCCTAAGAAAACAGAAGCTCGGACAAACTTGAGCAGACCAATATAATATGTACAATGATACAACAAAGGTGTTGTTGTTTTTTAATTAATCTCCTATTATGTGGAATAGAATGGGCAGATCTATGTTCTATTATAACACATTTAAATGAATGTGATAGCACTCTTGAGAGGATTAGCTAGAATTCTAAGGTGTATGCAAAAGCACTGATGCTCCTATGTGGTGAGCTTGTCAGAACAAGAAATTTAGTCTTGAGTCTCTTCTGCAGGATGGACTTCTCCCACTGACACCTCAAATTATATTCTGAGTAACTTTCTTTTTCATTAATTACATGCATTCATTCATTTAACTGGCATTTACTAAGCACTTTCTATTTTCAACACTGGTCTTGGCCTCATCTCAGTTTTGCTCTTCCACATAAACCCCAGAATTTGAATAGAACTCAATTGCTTGAATAGCTTCGCTTCTGTGTTCTAGTTGCAATCATGGTTCCTAACTTTCTCCATGTAACCCTAATGGGTCTTTTTGAATTACATTAACCACACCAACTTTGAGTTTAATGTAATGTAAAAGCAGGCACTTGAACAAAGCATCACATTTACTGATTGTGGGTGAGAGAACAACATTGAAAGTAGACTAGTAGAATTTGTCCAAATTTTAAAAACCAAACCAAAAAGATATTTACTGTAGAAAAAATTAATGCCAATTCTTTTGTCAAAAACACTCAAAAATTATTTGCCATGTTTAGTAGCCCAGCATAGACAGGAAATATCCCGAACATTCGATCACATGAGTAAAACTGCTGACATATCAGAATATTCCATCATGGTATTTGACAATACTGGGCATTTAGCCATTAACTAGAAGAACAGGTATGTCTACATTACCTAAGAGTTTAAATGAAATTTACACAGAGCAATAAAGGAAGCACTGTTACCTGTGTTTATTTCCATTTGAAAAGCCTGAGCTATGCTTTATCTATAGAACAGTGCTGTTATTCTAAGCAAGAGATGGGTATTGTCGATGGCCCAATTCAATGTGGTACTTAGATGTGCAGAACATGGGTTTGGAGTATATGGAGGTAGATCCATAAGAAATGAATAATTTGGACCAGAAGTCATTCTGAGAATGGAGTGCTGCACTAGCATAATATCCCAGGAAGTGCCTGACAGTGGTTTAGTGGAGTAGGCGAAGATATAATTAGCTCATTGGTAATATCTACACTTATGAGTTTAGGGATAGAGTCATGTATTACATGATGTTGTAAATTCTCTCAGGTGTAGAACAAAACTGACATATAATGAAGGCAGTATACGGTTCCTACCTATTAACATTCATTTATGTAAAAATATTTGATTTTAATAATAAAGTACAGCTAATGACTCCGTTTGGTTTCTTAATTTAAATATTATTTTTAAAAGACAGATGATCCACTGTAATTTATTCAATTTTGTGCAGTGCTCATCTCAACTGAATTAAGTGCAATTTTTTTTAGACATGGCCCTTTAAATATTTTATGAACTGAAAAATGTGAGTCTGAGTTCACTTATCATTGAAAGACATCACTGTATAATGTTAAATTTGTATTTCAGAGAATTGAATTTTTAAATATATCATGGATCCTGATTAATGCATTACTTCATTTTTAAAAATCTGTGCTTCATATTTTGGAATCTGAACCTACAGAGGACAGAAAATGTTCCTTGATTATGTATCCATAATGCTTGTCATACTCCCTGGTACATTATAGGTCCTCAATGTTTGTTTTTAATATGTGGATGTCAGTGATTTCTCCCAGCTGTGTGTCATCTGCTGGGGAAGGGAGGGCTGCTCCATTTCCCTATCCTACGTGTACATGTGAAGGTTCTTCAGCTAGAGCAAGAGTCCTGGCTTCTTACCCACCTGTGACTTACCCGACCACAAGGAGGAGTAAGTTATCTGACTGGTGGGGCACGTCCACGGGGTTTGACTTCTCGATCAGGAAGAGCTAATCTATAATTAGAAGGCCACAAGTGTAGACAAGTTGGGGGGTTTCTCAAGAAGTTAAACATAACATTACCATATTATCAGAAAGTGCACTCCTAGTTTTCTATCCAACGGAAATGAAAGCAAGTATTCAAACAAATACTTGAATACAAAAGTTCATAGTAACACCATTCAGAAGAGCCAAAAAGTAGAAACCACCCAAATGTCCATCAGCAGATGAATGGGTAAACAATGAACTTGAAGGCACGTAGAGGATAGAGTGCAGTGCAACTGTTAGCAGACACTTCTCACTACAGACCTAAAGCCAAACTCTTCCGTCAGCTTCATGCACAATAATGTTAGCACTCTGTCTCCATTTGTTTGCCTTTTGAATTTTATTTCTCAGCTAACTTGAAAAGGACAGAAGGAAATGTTATTTATTGGGGTCCTCTAGCCCCATCAACAAAACTGAGAAACCTGACAAGCATGGCTCCTGTGGCTTCGTCCAATTTCGTGATCTTAAGCTTGAATGGTAGAGGCTTAATGACAGAGATGGGCCTGTAGGCCTCCCTCTACTACAGCCCGTCCTCAGGGTCTACAAAGGCAGGCTGAGCATCTGTTCAGAAAATACATCAACAAAGAAAACAACTTGTCTGTCCTCAAGATATTTCATTCAGCATTCTCCTAATTCAGTCATTCAAGCTGCTCAGGTATCTGCCTCCTGGGATCCGAGAGGCATGCCCAAGGTTGCCCTGTGAGCTGGTGGTTAAGACAGAATCAATAGAATGAATTCCTTAGCTACTCAAAGTTCTCTCTGAACTATAAAGCACACCATCACTATGCCAACAATCTCTGGGTATATTTTCTTAATGATCTAAGAATTCATCTATGTCACCATCTTGCACATCTCAGATTCTGAATAGTACAGGGTTGAACACTGATTTTAGAGTCCACAGAACTGAATTCAAATGCTGGCTCTGCTACTCATGGGCTGTATGATCTCGGAAAAGACAGTCAACGTCATGGAGCCTCAAGTTCCTCACCTGTAAAATGGAGATAATAGCATCACTTACCGCTAAGATTAGTTGGAGGCTAAAATGAGCAAATGTATTCAAAAATGTTTGCATCGTTCCTAGCACACACCGGATGCTTCCTGGAAGTTAGTTTACTCTCTCTATAATGAGGTCTATCCTCTCTGCTCTTGAATGGGCGTTATTGACATTTCAAGGGCTTTTTTAGCTTTAATGAAAATTATACTAGTCTTCGTTTTTATGGCTCATTGTAACCTTTCTGATAATACAGAAGTAACTCAAGTAAAAGTAATAGCATTCCCCTCCCTCACCCAATAACAGCCCTGGATGTAACCACCATCAACAGTTTTGTGTTTGTCTTTCCATACAAACAAACAAACAATATATGCCCATATTTAGGCTTGCTTTTTAACAAAATGGGATCATACTATACACACAATTGTAAAACTTGCTCATTTTATTTAATTATGTACAGTGGACAGACAGTCTTCCAAGTCTGTAGACAGCTAGTAGGTCTATAGTAACTTTCTTTAGGTGCATATTAATCCAAAACAGTGAATTACCACAATTTATTCAATGATTTCCCTACAGATGGCTACTCAGGTTCCTTTCAGCTTTTTGTTTTGTTTTGTTTTTAAATATTCCAAGTAAATGCTTCAATAAAATTTCCTGTAAATATACCTTTATGGAATGATATTTTTTCTATCAGGTATGTTCCTAGAAATATGATTGCTGGGTCAAAGAGTATATGCATTTAAATGCTAATAAATACATAGACACAGAAAACCGTGCGGTGATTGTGAGAGGGGAAGGGGTACAGGGGGAGGTAGAAGAGGGTAAAATCAGTCAGATAAATAGTGACAAAAGTAGACCTGACTTTGGGAAGTGAATATACAATAAAATATACAGATGATGTATTATAGAATCATGCACTTGAAACCTATATAATCTTATTACCTAATGTCACCTCCATAAATTTAATAAAATTTTAAAAATACTACCACATTAACCTCCCAATAGGTTTTACTCAAATTGATCATTTTTATGTAATAAAATCTGTAAAGTTTTTTTTCTTTAAGTAGTGTAAATCCATGTCTTGCTTAAGGAATATCACCATAAAGTCATATACATATTCTCTTACACTGCTTTCTAATACTTTGATAGTTTTCCCTTTACATTTCCCCTATAATACATCTAGAATTTATCTTTGTATATGTTGTAAAGAAGCTCTGTTTTTATATTCTTCTAACACCGTATACTGAAAATGTCACTCTTTCCCTACTGACTTCAGTTAATTCCTTTAGCCTATAGCAGTTTCTAATATATACTTGGATCTATATTCTCAGTTCTGATCTATTCATTTTTTTGTTCACAGTTGGATCAATATCATTCATTTCTTTATAGTCAATTTAATATCTGACTGGGAAACTTTTCCCTCACTCTTCTTCTTTGCCAAGATTTCCTTACTTCTTTGTTAGCAAGAGATGCTAGCATATTTATTCTTCCATATCATAATCTCAAGTTTAAAAATATCATAAGTGTTTAAAATAATAATTCTTGCCATGCAGGGACATGATATGTCTCTGGCTTTGAACAGGTCTTGTCTTCTGTCACTATATTATGCTGTTTTTCATGCAGATTGTATCTTCCTAATTAATTCTATTCCTGGATGACTTTATTAGTTAAACCTTTTTATGAATGGGATTTTATTCTTTTTCTAACTGGTGTTATTATAAATGAAATCAATTTATTTTTATGTTTATTTTGATCAAGCCACCTTATTAAATTCTTATTCATTTTAAAGAGTTTACAGTTGAACTTTTTGGTTTTTATAGATATATACTAATATAGTATCTAAATATGATACTTTTGTCATTTTCCCTGTTTATAAAACTAATTGCTTTTCCTTCACATATTAATGATTACCTCTAAAACAATGTTGAATGACAGTGATGATGGAGGAATTCTTGTCTTATTCTTACTTTTAATGGAAATGTCATTTGTATTTCTCAATTTATTATGATATTTACTATTGTTTTATAGTAAATATGCTTCATCATGTTTAAGAGGTAGCTTTCTGTTCCAAATTTTACTTAAAATTGAGAATTCCTGATTTTTAAAACTCTATAAAGTATTTCCTATTTTCCTCTGTCTACTGGTAATATGCTTCAAATATATCACAACGATAGATTTTTCAACTGTTGAACCAATCTTGCATTCCTGTAATAAACCTAACTTAATGAAGTGTTTCTCACTCATCTCCTCTCCTTCTCCCTCTTCTCTGCCCAACTGCAACCTGAGTACATGAAAATGAACGAGTTAGCGGGAATCTATCTGTTCAGGCATGCGGCAAAACTAGTTTGTGTACCGCCCCCGTCCTTTCCAGCCTCTACCTTGGGCAGGGTGCCTCTGCTCTGTAGTTCTTGCCTTTTCAGTCTGGGAGCTTTGCATGCGTCACAATGGCAACTGGGCTTCAGAGGGAAGCTGGTCTGAGTTTATTGTCTGCTTATGCAGATGTTATTTCTATCTTGTGGACTGAATGAAGTCTCATAATCCAGCCATACAAGGCACAGATGCCAGTAAGTTTTAGAATCCCACTGCATTCCTTCTGATTTCTTGGATCAGTACATTTGCACAATGGGAAGTCAGGAGAACAATTTGGGCTCTCTTTGGGGTAAGGCTGGCATGAACATTTGGGAGGGAGCTGAATCTTTACCTGTCATATTTCAAAGCCCAATCAATGAAAATCCTCCTTATCTTAGATGTCAACAAATGTGACAAATAATGCATAGCCACATATCTTTACCACATTTTACTTTTCTAGAAGTCTCTCCCAAATGATAGCTCAGGCTCCCTTTCTCCCATTCACTGAATATGACGTGCAGAGCCAGCTCTTTAGGCACTGTGCGAGACTCTGGGAATCCAACTTAAGCAAAAGCATTCTCTCGAGGCAATCAGTCTAATAAGGGACAAACATGTTAGCAAATCAACGTGATACAAGATAAGGTGCAATAAAAGAAGGACATACAGGACACATGTCCTTTCAATCTTCCCACCTCAGCTTCCATCTTGGATACAATATCTGACTTTCTTTCACTAGACCTAAAAAGAGCCTCACCTAGAGTGATAAGTCTTCAAAGTGCTACCTTCCAAAATGCAATTACTAAGAAGAGCAGCTCATTATCACTATCTCCAGCAGTGCCTATCACAGAACCTTGCTCTGTATCAGCAGGCATCCTGTGTATGTTTTGGGTAGCATGAATGCAGTAAAATATCAAAAGTATTAGAGCCTACAGAGGAAGGTGGCAAAGAAGAAATGAAAGAATGAATAGGTAAATAGATACAGACTGAAAATGGAGAAATGCACATAAAACAATCACTAGTGTCACAAAGTTCTCCCCCCTCCACGTAAAATGACATTAATAGCACCACTCTCCTTCAGAGGGAGTCCACTATGTTTTAAAATGTAATGTGTAATTATGCCTCCAGTTTACATTCTTGGAGATGCTGGGTGTATCCTGACAAAATTTAGATTTCTGTTTTCGTGCATGTGTTTTTTTAGTCACCTGGAAATGTAATAGCTCAGAAGAACCATTTTCAGACATAGTTAATTCAGATTGCCTGAAAAAACTCTATGCCTCAAATAAATCAGCCTTTACTATATGTCTATAAAAAAATGACCAACTATCATGCACATGCCTCTTCTCTAGCTCTTCGTCATGACATCCTATGTATAAGTATGAGAAGCACTGCTCCAAATTTAAATTGTTCACTGTCTGATTCAATAAACTTTCTTCTACTTGGCACAGCTCAGCAATGACATGTATGGGTTAATCAAGCATGTTACTTATTGGATACCCACCAAATATACTTACAGCCCCACTAAACATACTATACATAGATAGAAATGTGCACCAGCAAAACAAAATTAAGTCAAACTCAACCTTTCTTTGATTATTCATACACCCTGCTGAATCCAAAAATCCAGGTGTAAGGTGTACCTAAATAGCATGGTGGTTATACCAATTTCCATCATCATTCCAGCCCAAGGGGTGGCTAATATATCAGTAATTGAAAAATGGCACAGACATTCACTTTGGTTATTCAGATATTATAGAATATTAAAAGCTGAAGAATCTTAAGGATCACTTAGCCTAGTGGTTTACAATTTTACTCAGACCTTGGAACCCTTTATTCAAATGAAACCCTGACTAGAGCACCCATGTATAAACCAGTAGAAAATAGAACTACTTGGGTTGGGGTTGTGGGTTGAAGGGTCAGAGTGGCTCCTTCAGCAATCTCTGAGGCACCTCTGTGGAACCCTATGAGTCTGCAGAATGCAGTTTATAATTAAGAGTTTCAACTAGATTGGTAGTTTTCAGATGAGGAAACTGAAACCTATTATAGTTATTGTGAATAATGTTGCTATGAACATTTATGTACATTTATGTTTTTGCATGGACATATGTTTTCAATACTCTTGGGTAGATACTAGTAGTGGAATCACTGAGCCATTTTTTTTTTCTATTATAGAGGTAGTTTGCTGTGGGTCAAACTATAAAGCAGTGACTAATCTGGAACTCGAAGCCAAGTCTCCACCTCTAGCAGTTTTCCTTGCAGTTTCTCCTGCTCTGTATTTGCTATAGAAAATAGGAGTTAGTGCCCTGACCAGTGGCTCAGTTGGTTGGAGCGTTGTCCTCTACACCAGAAGGTTGTGGGTTCAATTCTCAGTTGGGGTGCATATGGGAGGCAACTGATCGATGTTTCTCTCACATTCATGTCTGTCTCTCTCTCTCTCTTCTCCCTCCCCCCCTTCATCTATCTAAAATCAATGAAAAAATATATCCTTGGGGGGGGGAGGGAGGGAGGGAAGGAGGGGAGAGGGGAGGGGGGGGGGAGGGAGGGAGGGAGGGAGGGAGGAGAGGAATCAGCACTGGTTTCCGAGAGTTCCATTTTAGCCTATGACTGATTTCAGCTATGTTCTGAAAGCCCTCTGGCAAGAAAAAAAAAAAAGAAGAAACAAAACTACATTTTTTGCTTCTTTTAGGCCATTAATGAACAATGGTATATCCCAGGTGCAAGAGTTAGTATAAATTTACAAGTCCCTGAAGCTTTCTTCCTAATATTTACTTAGATAAGAGGAGTTACTTTAGCTCATCTGTCCCTTTATATCATTACGTGACATGTGATATAGGTGTTTTTCTATTGAAACATTCTTTTTTGTTTGTTTTGTTGGGTTTTTTTGCTTGCTCCTTCAAAGTCTTTTTTGTTTGTTTGTTTAAACTATTACAGATGTCCCTTTTCCTCCCCAATGACCCATTCCACCCCGTCCCTTCCCCCTCCCCAGTCCCTCTCCCCACCATTGTCCGTGTCCTTGGGTTGTGCATACGTGCATATAAATTCTTTGCTTACTCTCTCCCCCTCCCCCTTTATGAGCTTTGTTTTAGGATGCTAGACCTTAACACTTGGAGTAATGGTTAGTCATAAAAATCATAAGTTAAAAATAATAAAAACTTGGAGTTCCAATCAAGGTGGTATTATAGAATAATACTGAATATAAACTGAAATTGCAAAATAAAAAAAAATAATAATAAAAACAAGAATGTGACATGCTTGAATATGAAAACTTTGTTTTCACATCACATCCCCTCCACTACAGAATTATGAAGCAATTGATCTATTTTCAATGAATGAATGAATGAATGAATGGAGAGTTTGGGATATTTAGGGGGTTGAGAAATCAGCAAAACCCTCTTTTCTAGTCCAGAGCCTTCGCCACTGGAGAATCAACAGTCACTACTATACATGGAAGACCTACCAAGCACTAGGTGCTTTACAAATTATTTCTCAAAAATGGATAAGTGACCATCACACTTTACAGCCTAGGAACTGAGGGTCGGATAATTACTGAAGAACTAAGGTTCTTCCATTTGAAGTAAATTCACAGTGAACCAACTGGTCAAACTTTCAAGCCTACACAGCCAGTCGGAGATTTGGTGTCTCCATCTGAGGAGCAGGCATAACACAACTGACCCAGGGCAGTTACTACAGGATGAGAATTAGGAGGTTCATGTTCATAGCATTTCCCCTAATCTCCTTTGAAAAATACAAACTCCGTGAAATTACAGAACATTGGTGCTATTACAAGGGATTTTGAAAATGGCTGAATGTACTTTCAACTCGAAACATTGTGCAGGGAATCATTTTAATTCAGATTCTCATTTGGTATGAAAGCAATAAACATCTTTTTAAAAGATTTCTTTCTTTGCTCTAAGTGGTGATGAGTAATAATGTGGGTGTAAATCTTCTTAATGCTCCCTAAGCTATTTGAAATTCTTAATCATGATCAGAGTACAAAACAGAACAAGATACTATATGTGTATCGTTAAAAACAGTATTTGCTGAAAAGTCACTTTCAGTTTCCTTTCTGTGGTTTGGATAATGATGGCTCTCAGGGCAGGAGCATGCAACTTTCAATGAAAGATGTTACTTTGACCTTCAATTTAAGCCTGGAAATGTACAGGTCCCCCACCCACCTGCGGCCAAAGATTAGTTTAAATCTCTGTAAATTAGCAGCAGAGGGTAAGCAAAGATGAGTGATGGAAATTGTCTGGGTGGGCAGAAAGAACCCTGGAATAGGAATCACAGGGCCTGCCCACTAGGCCCAGGTTATCTGGCTATATCAGTCCCCTTCTCTGAGTTTCAGCTTTCTCACCAGTAAAATGTTGGGATTTGGTAGATGACTTCTAAGCCCTCCCAGAACTTGGGTGCAAATTTTTTTGAGATTCTCTGGTGTAAAATAAAGACTACCAGGAAAATCTAGTCACTTAGCAAAAGTGCATGTAGGCACCTACTTTGTGTCAGGCCTATGCTGAAAGATACATAAAAGAAAATCTTCAGAGGGAAGATAATACATGCAGACTAGGTAAAGAAGAGTCAGGGAGGCTTTCCAGGAGAAGTGACATCTGAGCTAAATCTTGAAGGCTGTCTCCACATTTTTACAAAAGACAGAAAAGTACTGGTTGCTCCAATTAAGGCTCCAGGTAAGAAATGATTTATGATTAATTAACTTAGAGAAGTTAGCTTTGGAGTTATTTTCTGAGTCTCACAAAAAGACATAAAAATCTATAGAGAGAGAAAAAAAAACCTAGGTTTTCTACCAGAATGGCTAAAATTAAAAACACTAACCATACCAAGTATCGACAAGGGTGCAGAGCAACTAGAGAACTCTTATAAGCTACTAATAGAAATGTACAATGGTGTAACCAATTTAGAAAACAGTTTGGCAGTTTTAAAAAAATTAAAAAAGAAAACACAACATACAGCCCAGCAATTCCACTACTAGGTATCTACCCAAGAGAATTTAGGCAGAGAAAGACAAATATCACATGATCTCACTTACATGTGGAATCTAAAAACATAATAAACTGATGAACAAAATAGATTCAGTGACATAGAAGCATGGAACAGACTGAGGAATCTCAGGGGGAAGGGGGGATGGGTAGGTGGGGAGAGATTAGCCAAAGGCCTTATGTGCTTATATACATAACAGGTGGACACAAACAATAGTATGGCGAAGGCCTGGGGCAGGGAGTGGGGGGAGGTGGAAGGGGTTAATGGGGATAACAAGGGGACATCTGTAATACTTTCAACAATAAAGATAAATTTTAAAAAATGAAAATATATCTCTACACAAATACTTGTACATAAGTGTTCATAGCAACAATATTCATAATAGTGAAAAAAACTGAAACAACCCAAATCTCTACTGGAACTATATCCATACAATGCAATATCATTTGGCAATAAGAGCAAATGAGTGCTGATGCATGCTGCAACATTATGAACCTGGAAAACATGATGCTAAGTGAAAAAAGCCAGTCATAAAAGCTATATATAATGTAATGCCACTTATATAAAACAACTAGCATAGGAAAATCCAATCTGTGGTGTTCAGAATTCTAGTGGCTATCCTTGTGGTGAGGAGTAAGTTCTGGATGAGGGCAGAAAAGGAGCTTCTGCAGTGCTGGTAATGCTCTCTATTGATCTGGGGGTGATTTACTATGGTTTGTTCAATTTGTAAACATTTAATGAGCTGTACATGTAGGATTTGTGCACTTTTCTGTATGAATGTGATTCATCTAAAGGAGTTTACTAAACAAAATCTAAAGAAGCTATTTACAATTCAGCTGTTTTTATCTTCTGGGGGAATATTAACTCTATACAATCAAATACCTGCATCACCTTGAATGCTATGTTTGAAGTCAAAACCAGAAAAGAAGCAGTAAAGCTTTGATGTGATTTTCTTCCCTTAGTCCCTGCAATGTGCTTCAAACATTTTAAAGATCATAAATAGCAACTATCCTGTGGCTGGCACCCTGGGTATCCAAAGTAAGAGGGCAGACTTTTTAAATATGAAAGGCAATGTTCCTGGCAAAGTGAATACCTTCATGGAAGCCTTTCCCAAAGCAGATTTCTGCCACCCTCTTTCCTTTCTCACTTTCTTCCTTTCATCTGTCCACCCATCATTCTTTTAAAAAATGCTGAGTTCCTACCATGTGCCTGGACTGTGCTAAACCACAATGAACAAAACAGACAAACTCATGCACTCATGGAATTTACCAAAGAACCTCACCAAGGTGATTGAGCATTCTAAAACTGCATCTAAGACCAAAAATCACTTAGAGGCTTATAGAGGCTTTTAAACTTCCACAGCCATAGGTCTAGTCATTAAAATGCCTAAAATGATGTTTCTTAGGCAGTGGATGGAGCCCAGTTTCCTATATTTCTTGTTGATTTGATCATTCATTCAGTGGCATTAAAACAGTGTCCATATACACTGATTCCCAACATAATCATGTGAAAAAATGTACCGAAAAGAGGTGAAGAAAGTCCAGAAATCAATAATGATATCACAATGGCTTTTATAATTAGCACAAAGCTGCACATCAACAAATGTATATAATAATTACAGGCTCTCAGGGTGAACAGAACAAGTTCCAAATGAATACATAATTCAGTCATGTTCTTTCATATTTGCAAAGAGGGTTTAGATCAAACACCAGGATCCATGAAACCAACCACCTTAAATATGGTGACAGGAGCCTGGGTGGCCACATGAGATGAGGTCATGATTGAACCTGTAGTGGCCTCCCCTTTCCTCTTTGAAAGTTACACTGAGTTCAAGGGGATTAACCAACCAAAAAGTTAGTCTTCAGAACTGCCTTCATCTTTCACGTTTTGAGATTTAAAAAAAGATAGGAAAGAGGAATGTGGGGAGAGAAAAAAAACTTTGAACATCACTTTCACTACTAATATGACCAAAAGCCTGAAAATTTGCTGATTTTTTGAGAAATGACTTTCTAATGTTTAACAAAAGCCAACAGAAAATTTAACTGATTGGGGAAAAAAAATAATTGGCCCCTTTTCTTTCAAAAAGTTTTCAGTGATGCATAAAAGAGAGAAAAACACCACAATTTAAGTTCCTCTGTTTCAGTTTGTAGACTCGGCTTTTAATCTAAAATCCTGAGTCATTTGACTCCTGAACTCTCCCAGGCAGAGAGCCACCACACTGTGTACCTGAGTCACCACCACAATAATAGATGGTGTTACACCAGGCTTTTCTTCAAGGGTAAAAAGAAGAGTATTTTCTAAGTAAAAATGTACAGGAGGGTCTCCCTGCTTTACTGCTTCAGGCCTGTGAGGCAAAAGGAGATAGGACTAAACTTTTTCAATGGAGAACCTTATGGGGTTTGTGTGACCCACTACACACTGACCTCAAGAGACCCTCTGTATTTTCATTTTTCAATATTTTATTTCAATCTTACGTTATTCCCGAAATTAGACATTTCTATTACTGCTGTCTTATGAAAACCATGCTTGTTTACATGCATCCATATTTACCATTTCTTTGTTCATGACCAAAAAAACCAAAAAGCTAGAAAAAAAAATTTAAGCTCCAAGAGACCCTGGTGACAGGGCCAACTCTTTATTTTTCTGTTCTTTTACACGAATGTACTGTACATATCCTTCCCCAAATTGCTTTGTACAACCAACAATATTTTCCAGATACATCTGTATTAATGCATATGGATATAGTTCACTCATTTATGTACCATATAGCATTCCATTCTTTAAATATGTTACTATTTATAATATTAATACACTCCCATGTTGTTGGACATGAATTTTTATGTGGCAATAAACATTCTTATTCATGTCTTATTACATGTGCAAGGATTACTCCATAGTAAGATACTAGAAGAGAGACTTTGGGATCTTAAGAAAATATGCACATCATTGACTTTGCCAGATATTGCCACAGTTCTCTCCAGAGCAGGTGTATACATTTATACTTCCACCAGAACTCCTAGTTCCCTACATGTTCCCTTGGTATGACCATGTGGTATTATCATGCTTTCTAACGTTTGCCGATTTGATGGTTGTAAAGGATTGTCTTATTTTGAATTTAATTTACATTTTCCTCATTACTAGTGAGGGTAACTTTTTCAGATATTTATAGGTGAATCAGGTTTTCCCTTCAATAAATTGCCTGCTCATATCCTTTACACAATTTTTCTAATAAACTGTTTGTCTTTTACATAATGAATATTAAAGTACTTTATAGCTGGATATTAATACTTTCGTATTTATAAGAGCTAAAAATGCCTTATACCAGCCAATGGTTCATTATTTTAAATTTTCTTTGTGGTATATTTCATCAGAGTTTTATTTTTAATGAAGTCAAATGTATCAATGTTTTCTTTTTATGGTTTCCATTCTATGGTTTTAAGAAATCTTTTCCTACCTTGATATCATTAAGATATTCTTCCAAACTTTCAGAAGCAAACATATTTTACTTTTAACATTTAGGTCCTTAATTTATCTTGAATTTTTATTTCTATATAGACTGGGGAAGGGAATTTTACTTTTTCCCATGAGTTTGTTTCTGGAATTTCAGTTTAGTTCTATTAGCATATTTGTCTATTTCTGTAGCAATATCGCACTTTTTATTAATATGGCTTAATAACAATTCTTAATACCTAATAGAGCTAGTCTCTTCATCTTACTTTTCTTCAACAAAAGAATTTTAGTTAATCTTTGCCCTTTTTTTTTCCAATACAAAATTTAGGATATTTGTCAAGTTCCATGAAAAAAAATCTGTGGTATTTGATTGGAATTGTATCAAACTACAATTGAATTGTGAAGAATTTAATTTTTTATGATACTGATTCTTCTAAACCATTAAAATATTCTATTTCTTTTATTATTTATATTAGGTGATTATTTATGCTCTTCAACAAAATTTCATAATATTTCCTTAAAAGACATATTTTGTTAGGTGTATCTCTAGATTATTGGTTTTTGTTATTATGTGAATGGGAATTTTTTGCCTTTCAAATTTAACAATTTATATTGCAAGTAAATACTAATTCTAGTATATATTCATAAATTACATAAATAGCTATGGAGATAAGACCTTATGTGCTTGAAAGTAGCTGACATTCTGAGCTCACCAAATTAGTCAATTTTGACCTTTCAATAAACAAAATAGGACAATTCCAATGATGTTTGGAGACTGCTTTTTAGTTAGTATGCCATTGTTTCTATATTTCAGGAATGGAAATGTTTCCTATGAAAGCTTCTATTATTCCTACATGGGACTCACTCTCTTGCGGTAGTTCTATATGCAAAATTTTGGAATATGTGTTGGTCCTTTATTTGCAGTTAATGTATACACTTATTCAAAATCACTTTTTTCTCCTTATAAGGTTCTTGGTTTAGAGGATATATATATGTACACACACACACGCACACACATGCACACTTACACACACACATGCAAACACACTTCATCTGTTTTTTTAAATATATAGTGTTGCGTGTGTTTTTTAAGTATATCCTTATTGATTTCAGAGAGAGGAAGGGAGAAGGAGAGAAACTGAAACATCAATGATGAGAGAGTAGTCATTGATCGGCTGCCTCCTGCACGCCCCTGACTGGGGATCGAGCCTACAACCTCCTGGATGCTAGGTCAATGCTCAACCACCGAGCCATGCCCAGCTGGGCTAAAGTGTTTCTTCTTGATACTGTTTTCCTTGTTTTGCACTTATATTCCTTTCTAACTCTTCTCCATTTCTAGTAATTCTGTCCTTGCTTTAACCATTAATTTTTTTCATCTTTGAAGATAAAGATGTCTTTGTCTTCTTTATATACAAAGCAGTTTCTTTGCCATGTTACTCTTATTTTAGATATAGTTTCACATTATTTAGAAATTCAATACTTATGAAAGTACTATCTTCTACCAACTTGACATTACATTCATCTGTATACTAAACATAACATTTATCCTCTGTAATGGACTAGATAATAGGTGAAATGGATTCATAACCATCTAAATATTCATATCTATAATCATCTAAGTCTTCTTTTACTAAATCTTCACCAGCATTCACAAGTTTCAAGGGTTCCTTGAGGTGATGTCATACTCTGATTTTTCAACACACTTTTAAAATCTTCTTGCAATGATTTGCTCAAAGGTTAAAACATTTCTTTCAGAGGAATGGTTTCTTTCTATTCTATTAATCTAATCACAGGAGCCAGAGCTTTCATCTTTAAATAGTTTCTTATTTATTGGTAAAAGTCATAAAGTATTAATATTTCCTTTTGGTTTTCCCTTTCCTTTTTATACTTCTTTTCCTTAAACTTTTCCAAAGTAGCTTTTTAAAATCAATGGGGTTGATTAAAAGGAAAGTGACTTGATAAACTTCTTGCTTGAATATACACACAAGTGAGGGAACACATACTCTAATGGGGTGTTGACTAGACCTAGGTGAGACAGGAGTGAATAATCAATGTTATCACTTTGATTTTCAATTTCCACAGTAGAAGCTAAATCAAAGTCACTACGGACTTGGAAGAGGAAGCATTACAAAGGAATAGTCTCTATGTTCTTAAAGATCCTGATTCCTGATTTGTTCTTTGTTTTAAATTGGTTAATTTCTCTTTAAAGGGCCTGGAAAAAAGGGAAGGACAAACCTCATGTCCCAAGCATATTGGGAGGAAGGGGGCAAATCTTGCAAAAACAACTTAAGATCTGAAAGAAAGGGAGAAAAGACACCAATGCGCAATTCTGGAAGTCATATTAGCTGTTAGACTTTGCCTTTTATAATATTGCATCCTTGATTCTTACTGTTGAAGAGGAGCACTATTGATTTTTATATATTGACCCTACTCCCAGGAAACTTGTTGAACTCGGTATTAGTTCTATTAGTTTGTCTACATGTTCTCTTACATTAACCTGTGTAGACAATCGTGCCACCTGTGAAAAGAACAATATATTTTCAATCCTTATATTTTTCTTTTCCCAATGAGCCGGTTAGATGCTCATTTATAATACTGACTAAAAATGGTGATTAGAGGTTTTCTTGTTAATCTTGTTCCTTACTTGAAAGAGATCTATAGACATCTAATATTTTACCATTAAGCATAATGTTTGCCATAGAGTTTTCATAGATAGCCTTCATCAGGTGAAGAATCTATTTCTAGGTTGTTAGGTGGGTTTTTTTAATTAATCATACCTGTTTATTGAATGATTTCTGTACCTACTGAGATAACAATCATTTCCCCCCCTCTTTTAATCTATTTTATAGCTGTGGATGTCATAAGATATTGCATTTTTGTCAAATAACCTAATCTATATGATACTGGCTTTCTGATATTAGAAATTTCATTCAAAGTTTAGTAAAAGGTAGATTTTTTTTTTTTTGCATGTGCCCTATTTTTTAGAAAATAGTATTTATTTTGTAATCTTGGGTGCAGGGTTCTCTACATTTGACCATTTTGGTTTTCAAATCTTCCATATTTTAAGCACTGTTTGCTTGCTAGATCCCCATCATTGCCTTCCCTGAAGATGTCTAGCACAAGGCATTGCCCAAGTAACCTACACCACAACAAATATCAATCAAGTTGAAGTGAACCATTTAAAAAACATTTAGTTTCAGAGTTTGCCAACCAGGGTTTGTCTAGAATCAAAACTGTCACAAAAAGAGTCATTTGTTGCCTATTGGACATTGTGCAAAATTATTACAGAGCTTAGCATGTTGACCTGGCAAGAAATGTTTGCCAAGTTTCAAAGGTTTGGGGGAAAGACACTAGAACCCCAAGTGGCCCCTTCTTTTTATTTTGTTTGGAAGTCTTTGTAACTCTAAGATCAAAAGGTAATCCTTGGACTGCCTCTTCATGGGTAGCTGGCACTAAATTTCTCTAATTTATTGTTATCAGCTTCCGAAATAAGAGTAGTTATATTTAATTAATGCTGAATAGAAGAAGACTTCTTTTGGATCTTTTGTTTAGTACTTTAGAATGAGAGAAATAACAGGTGTGGTATTAAGTCAGTGTTCCTTCATTTATTTCAAAGCCAATTTCTATCAGAAAAATATATTTAGACCACCAGCCTCAAGAAATTGCAATAAATACAATTCAAAAGATTTCAGAGCCAGCTTTGTCTTTCCCTCACATATGAAGTATGGACAGAACATTTCAGTTGACTAGTTGACATCTAAAGGGAGGTTAAACATAGCAGATGATCTGAGCAATGAAGCCTACTCTTAAATCAATAGATACGGTAGACCAAACCTAAAATATAATAGACATAATTAGGCTTACAGAGATGAAGCAACTCCCTCAAGGTCACACAGTCCATCCATTTTTCTCTTGTACTGCTTCTATCCCAGTATAAGCCACCACCATGCCTTGTCCAGTCTTCTGCAACAGCCTCCCAAATAGTCTCCTTGCCTCCAGTATGGCTCCTGCTTTAATCAATTCTCCACCTCCTTATAGCCAGTCATTTAATTAAAACATTATCTTACATAAAACCTGGCAATGGCTTTCCATTATTCTTATGAAAATGTTCACTTTACCATAAACAGGTAGGTCTAGAAGGCTCTGTCCCCTTCCCATATTCTTAGACTCAACTTTTACTTTCTCCCATATTTGCTCCAGACATGCTTGCCTTCATGTAATGCATTAGAACAACCCATATCCTTTCCTTAGCCCCATTCTTTCAGGAATGTTCCCTTTAGATACCTTTGACTAAACAACTCTTCATTCTTCATAATCATTTTTCATATATGACCTCAAGTTTCACTTCTTTGGGTCATTAAGTTCTATCAGTGAAGTTCACTGATGCCCCAGATATGGTCAGGTCTCTCATAACCTGTACTTTTCCTGCATAGTATCTACCATGTCTGTCACATAATAAGTTCAATACCTCTTTGGTACTGAGTGAATGCATGAGTTATTTGATTAACATCTATCTTCTTGTATAGATAGTAAGCTCCAAGAGGATCACTAGTGCCATTTGTTGAATGAATAGATTCATGATTTGAACCAGGGATTCAACCTCTTCCTACACCCTCCTTTTTCCCAGACTCTACCTTCCCACTCTGCCTTTCTCCAAATATCTGTTCCTATCCCCTACCTGCCATCCCATTGACTTCTTTACAACAGGCACTGCTTAATTCCATTAGTGGCTCAGTTCTACCTAGATGCTCATTGGCAACTGCTCCTTGTGTAAGGATGGCCTTTGTCATAGGGAGAAGCATTTACCTGCTAAGAGCTAAAAAAGCCACCATCAGGATATTGTTCCTTCCCATTAAGAACAATGGCTGTCTCAATGTAACCCCCTTTCAAAATGCCCATCAGCCTATCGTGGGGAAGATAATACTTGCCTTATCTATCCCTCAGAGTCAACATGTTTGAGTCCTTGCTCTTCACCCCGCTCAGCGTTGGATGAGGTGCTCAAATAATTGAATGGAAGAAAGAACTGAAATCAGACGGAATAGAGGGGAAAGAAAGGGCTTTCAATTTGGCCACACGCTAATTCTATTTCAGCTTGTTTTACCATTAGTTTGAAGTGGATACGTTAATGTTAAACCTGTATATGTATCTGTATATCAAATTACCAATTCCAAACCAATGGCATATGACATCTGTGTGTACATTTCTCCAATTACATTCATTTATATAGCTTGGATCTATAATTATCAGCCACCATTACCTATCAGAAAAAGTGCCCTCCAATGATTATACTGGTGCCCTATTCTGACCATTTAGAGCCTCGATGTGTAGAGATAGCCTTCCCTACATTTAAGCTCTCCATTAGCAAAAACATCACACAAATGGCTTCTCTGATCACCTAAAACCAAAGCACTCTTTAGACCATTAGTACATTTTGGATTAGGAAACCCAAAAGGTGTTAAATGGGAATTTGTGATCTGAATGTGGCATAATTATCACATGGTCAAATGCAATCAGTGTAATCACTGGAATGAATGCACTGGTATAGAAGTGTAATTTGAACTCATCTGGATACCTATTTACTTGAAACAGTGTCTGTTTTTCATGTACAACAGAACCTAAGGAAAAAAAAGTAAAGAGAAGGGAGAAGCCACAGTATCTTCTGCAGGTACAGAGATAAATTTGCTTTAAAGCAATCAACAATAGTCGGCAATATCTTTTTAAATTTATTTTAATGACCTGATATGTTCTCCTTGTCATCACTTTGGTCAGTGAAATAAAAACATTAAGTAGAATTACAAATAAAATTCAATTCTGTGCTATCATAACGTTTCTAATGAGTTTGATCACATGCAAATCTCAACACAGAGAAAGTGAAAAAGAGTCACTAAACTGAGGCTGGAATCTGATTCTCGCCTGGGAATTGGCCAGGAGAAAAAGTCTTATTTTTTTTCAGTGCTCTTCCCTGATCTTTTGGGAACTCCATCTGAGAACTCAATGCCTTGAAGGTGGTGAGACCACTTGGCACAGGTAACTGTACCTCTGAGGTTTACCCCAAGAAGAGGTATTGCAGTGCGCCGCCCACTATAGCCCATGGCACAGGTAGGTTTATTTGATGACACCAAAGAAGAGAAAGTTCTCTCTGAAATGTGTAGATTTGAAGAGGTAGGTTTTGTGGAACCACATGGCTGTTTCTCCTGTTTCCCTGCACCTGAACTTGGGATGAATTCATTCTTCTGGAAAAGGACAGAATAGTGTGATGCTGACTGACACTGAGGGCACAGCCGCAGTCCAAGTGCATTGATTCAACATTGATGGCACTTTTTTCTAGTAGGTTGCAGCTGCCCATTCACCAGACTCCTTGGTGGTCCTTATTTAAAGAGCAGGAGGAATCTCTGAAACTTTAACATACATCGTAATAGAACAATTCAGAAACAAAATGTAAAATACATTGTTTTGCTGTTGTTGTGTTTAGTATTCAACTTGATTTGGATGTAAACTCTGTGAACAATCTCACACATACAGTTCAATTAGAGGTCATGGAGATGCCTTAGTTGAGATGAAGGATGCACAAACTAATAGTACTGAGGACCACACTGTTGATAACCAAAAATTATTATTTCATCATTCCAATAAGCAAGCTCAACTCTTAAAATTTTTAATCCACTCAGTAGAAAACAAACTTGAGAGAATACAGCTCATTCTTGACATTAAAAATGATCTCTAACCCCAACACAGCTAATATTTCTTGACCACTTACATGCATTTCTCACAGTTATCTACTTAGCCTGCTTTCAAAATATTAGCCAAGGTGGCCCTTAAACATTGCTCATTAATTAGCTCCCATTTTTAACTCCTATATGCATGGACAAAGGGTGGGCAGAAAATGTGACTTGGAGTCAGACAAGTCTGGATTCAAATCCTCCCTTTGCCTTTTACTAGATATATGATCTTGAGCCAGTTAATAACTTCTCAGAGCCTTCAGTTCCTTATAACTGTCATGAGGACAACTTCGCAGGTTGCCATGAGAATGGAAAAAGAGAGCATCAGTAAAAATTCTTGGCATATGGTAGTTCTCAATACCAATTGAGCATTAATAAAATGCACCTCCTTTTGAAAAGCCACTGGAAGATAATTAAAATAAGGATTACCAATGGAACATTTGTTACAGATAACCTGCAAACTTCTTAAAGTGTAGAAGCCTGATCACCACTTAAGAGCTAATAACAGTAAGCACTCAAATACTAAGTATATTTTTTACCTATGTACTGTCCACTGTATATTATGACAACTGTATGAAGGTAGTGCTAACACTTTACCCATTTGACAAATTAAGAAAGTGAGGACATTTGGAGAAGGTAAATAATTTGCCCAAAGGCACATGACTAACAAGTGATGAAATCAGGACTCAGAGCAAAGTACAGGTGACCTCTTTCCTACTATCTTCCATTTACTTGAGCTCTTAGGACATTTCTAGGTCTTAAGCTTGTGTATTTCTTTTTCTTCTTTTTTTTTTAGTTTCCACAGTGGTTCTGATTCATATGCCTAGTTAAGAGACAGTAAATTAGGGAATGATTAAAAACACATGAAAGATATAAAGAACGGAAGCAAACTCCTCAGGCCATTAGCCCAGTTCTCCAAAATCTAAATAAAGCTTTGAGAAAATAACCCATCCCTGTGAGTCAATCAGAAGAAATTGGACCTTTGCATGGCTGCAAATCATCTTCACAAGTGTTCTAACACTTCTGTCGCTATCGGCTTGCCCTAAACAAACTGTCACCACATAGTAGGGTTGTCCAGGCAATTTCCAGAAATGGCACCAGGCCGAAAGATGGAATTGACTATAAGGACATTGACATAATCTCTGAGGTAACCTAACTTAATATCAAAGGTTACATGTTATTAGCAGTTAACATTGCTGATTCTTTTCTCCTTTGAATTTTTAAATACTTTGTAAAATAATCTAAACCTCAATGTTATTACAGAATCAAGAAGCAACTACTGCCCTAGTTTCATAATGAGTGCAGATCAAATACATTTGAATTGGAAAAGTAAATTTAATTTGCAGGTTTCTGTTTACACATTCTGCTTTATTTTCTTTGATAAGATCAGTGAACAAAGTTCAGAGGACCTTTTTAGTTCAAACATTTTTTCATAATGGCAAATCAATCTGCTCAGGCAAACAGAATATCAAAACGCTAACAATAGGAGCTATCATTGAAAGGTGATCCAATTTACACGTAAATGTACCCTCTAAAATGTGAATGAAACTTTATAGAGGAGTAAAACTGGCTAAAGTATTTGTTGAGTCTTTCGAAGCAGGTACTACAATAAAACTGCAGAAGTATGCACAAATTGTGCCAGCTCTAATCAATCTTATGTATTTCTTCTGTGATGTCACCAAATACATTTCATAGAAGAGTAGAGCAAGCTCACAGCAGACAAAATATGGTAGCTGAAGTCAAGCATAGCTAATTTTCTGTTTAGGACAGATGCAATTTACAGAATTCACCAATCAGCTCTGATATTGAGGACCGGTTCCCAGCATGCATTGCTTCTATGTTGGTTTTATGTTGATGATAGAGGCTTCTCAGATCTAGATGGATATAAAAGATGTAGCAGTATGTGAGCAGAAAGCATATCCTATTTTACATGCCGGCATTAAGTATAATAGGAAGGCAATTCTTCATGCCAAGTCTGGTAGTGGGGAGCCAGGAGCAGGTCTCAGACTCTCCTACAAGAGTTAAGAGTTCAGAGACAGGGGCAGGGGGAAGGATGACAGCATGAAGAAGAAGATAGAAGCCTAATGCCTGCAAAACCAGAAGATATGACGACAAGGTCTCAGAGATGAAGGAAGCAGAGGCACAGCCTCACAGGCTTAACCATCAGAATATATAATATGAGCCCAGAATATAAATATCCAGAGCAGTTTCCCGGGAGAAAGGCCACTCCCCCTTTAGCTTCTTTGAGAATCCCTAATTGAGCACAAAAAGAATGAAGGATCTGGGGCTGAAACCCACACCCTCACCCCACGTAACACAATTACAACAGAGTGGGCATTGGGAGAGTTACATTGAATGGGACAGAGAGATAGATGAGTGCACAGACTTTAACATGCAAATTCTTGGGCACCGAAGAGCAGTGCAGAAGTGGTTAAGGGTATGGACTATGTAATCACAAGTTTATGGATTCAAAACCTACCTCCGAAGCTTACTAGCTCTGTCATACTGCAGAAATTACCCAACCTCATCTAAAGATAGGGGAAATGGTACTTAACTCCTATGACTGTTATGAGGCTTAAGTGTCTTAATGCATCTAAAGCACTCAGTGAAATGCCTTCATCATGGTAAGCACTCAATAAATGTTAGTAGTTGATATTATTAACAAATAACCAAAATGGAAAGATGGGGGAAATAAAAAGATGTGGGGAAATTGGGGGACATCTGTAACACTGTCAACAATTTTTTAAAAAAAAAAGATCATAAAAAGCAGAATCATAGCAATCCCCCCCCCCACCAATTACCTGTTCTGAACTTTCTTAAAATTAAATATTCTATACATTCAATGCCAATTTCTCTTGCTTATATTCATATGCTTCTTCTAGAGATCTGCCATTCTCTCACTCTCACCCATATCTACCTGTAGCTAGAGAGGACATATTTCCTACCTGTGTAGATGTGTTACTAGCCAACTTACAAAATGAGAGCGGACACACAAAAGTAATGAGGAAACATTAAGGAGGCTGAGGGACACAAATCCAAGAAGAGGTAGGTATACACCCTAAATTCCCCTATTCTCCCTCTATCACTCACCTTTGACAAAACCCCAACATGAGTTAATCCAACTCTTTAATGACTCCATACCTGCTCCCAAGCAGCTTAACATGATTGGGAAAACACATAACCATGTTGTCTGTTTTCTTTTAAACTGATGAGCTCAAAAGTCAACTGTGGGCCTTCAGTGCTGTCTGCTATCCTACTCTCTACCCATAGCACATTCATTTGTTTGCTCTCCTTGAGACTATTGCATACTGTCTCCTCTCTGCTCATATCTCTTACCTCTCCTTTCTTCCTCCTCACTCTCCACTGATGACCTAGCTTCTGATTTCAGTGAAAGAAAGATGAAATTAGGAGAAATTCCACATCTGCCCACAACCGCATCTACAAACCTACCAGCATCTGTACCCACAGACTCCGCCTTCTCTCTGTTAACTGAGGAGGATGTATCCCCATCTCCTAAGAGCAACCCTCCATCACTACCAGGAAACTAATACACCTGCTTCTCTTTATAGTATTATGACATTATAGCAATTACCTGATACTATAATATAGGTCTATTTGTTTATTGTCTAGTGCCCCATTAGAATATAAACTCCTTGAGGATAATGTATCCTGTAGCAAAAAGTAGTGCCAGGCACTTATTACGTATTCAAAGAATATCTGTGGAATGAACAAAAACAATGAAAGAAGGAAAGAGAACCATGATTTCTCACAGTGAAATTCTCTTTTGCATGCTTATAGTTATCTCCTTCTCCCCGCCCCTCCCCCATCTCTCATCTTTTGGATAGAAATCTAATGTCTCAGAAGTCTAGGTTATTAAAAAGTGATGCTCTTCAGGGATGCATCCATGTGAGTGATGAAGCCTGCATAGAACCTGGTCTTGGCTAAAGAATGACCATGAATGAGGCTCTACCACAGAGCAGGCCAGACAGGAAATACGGGAGGTATGCTTGCCAAGCAAAGTTCTATTTAGGATCCAGATCCAATGACAGGAAAGCTTCTTGACTTCCTTCCTTCCTTCCCACTAAGCCTGAGGCTGTGCCAGGGAAAGTCCAACCTTCGAACACCTACAGAAAGTATCCCAGGGAGGAAGTAAGTGGCTTGTATATACCATTTGCACAATGCTCAGAACGCCAGCCAGCTTGAATGGGGAGGGGCCTCTGGCTTGCACTCTCTGTCTATGAGTAAGATACTGTTTCTGAGCACTGTGGCCAACATGGATGAAGAACCAAATGAGACAATGGATGTAAAGTGGCTTGTTATTAGATAGCAGGCATGATACACACACTGGAGCAGTTAAGAATATGAAAATGAAGAAGATGAAAATGAAAGAAGAAAAAGGGAAATGGGGGAAGTGAGGAGGACTAAAGAAAGTAGAAGAGGTAGAAGAGGGAGAAAAGGAGAAGGGAGAGAAATGAATTAGTTCTACATATCTGTGGTGAATATAACTTGTACTAAAGATTGCATATATGACTACTGAACTCTGACATTGGAAGTCAACAGTTTGGGCACCTTGGACAAGTCCTGTTCCTTGTCTGGGTCTTGGTTTCCCCATAAGTCAATGCAGGAAGTGCTAACTTAGATGATCTCCAAGGACCCTCGCAGCTGTGACTTCTGTAAATACGTAACCTTTGCAGTTACCAGCTTGATGATCTGAGTCAGTGGAGTCAGCGAGCACCTAGACCAACCAGGACACAGTTTGGAGCTTTAGCAGATTTCCTTGAAAATGGCAGAGACTCCCAGTGCCAAAATTATCCCCAAATGGAACCTTAGCTGCCTTCCCATAGCCCCCATCTTCCTTCCCAAGAAGACATTCTCCTTGAGGCCTACTAATATATAGGTCTCATTTTATAGTTTCTTTTTCCTGAGAAATTAACAGCACAAACTATAATTTGTTCCTCAGCACAGAATGAAACAGTCCAATGAAGTTCAGCCAATTTATCCTTTAATAATTTTTTTTGGCTCTTTAATGATGAATTCATTTGAGCACTTGGCCCCAGAACCTATTTCACAGTGACTCGCAATGTAAATAAGGCCTCTCCTAAACTTTGCTCGTAACCTCTTCTGAACTTTCATAAATCGCACCTGATCCCTTGGGCATGGCTGCTCTAGTCTTACTTTGGGAAAGGATCCAGCATGGCAGGCACCACGTTTACAGTTCTTATACCATATCGTGAAATCATCCAGAGTCAGGCATCCCCACATGCAGCTAGCCTAGACTGGGAAGGGAGGGAATACAATCTGTAAATGTTGTTTCCTTATTTTTAAATCTTTCCAAGTTAACTGGTGTAGACTCTAAATCAGTTGTTCATATGTAACCTTGGAATATCTTATAATTCAAAGAGGCCTTGTGGTTTACCAGAAAGAATACTGAAGCAAGAATTCAAAAGGCCAAAGTAAAATTTTGGCTCTACTTCTTAGCATACTTTGGACAATTTACATAATTGCTCTGAGAGTCCTCTCTCCATCTCTAAAGTAGAGATAATAGCACAAAGATATCTTTGTCTAAAGCTCTTAGTACAGTGTCTGGGACATATGTGTACAAAAAATAATAGCTACTTGCCATTGGTAGAATTAAATGAAATAATGACTATGGACATACTGCTTAAAATAAGAAGAGCCACCAAAGTCTGTTTGAAAACACCTGACTCTAACGTGAGCAAATAAATGTTACCTCATTTTCATTACATTGCATCCGCCTCGCCAAGTGAAGTGAGCAAAAAGCAAATATTCACACTTATCCAAAGGAACTAACCATAGATGCCAGCACAGATGGAGACACAGGCTGCAGTATCACTGACAGCTAAAAACTGAAAAACACCTGAATGTCCAAAACAGGGACTAGTTGAGGAAATCGTAATATATACATAAAGTAGATGACGAGGCAACAATGAAAATGATGCTCTGAAAGTATATTTACTGACAGAAAAATATGGACAAAATATACTGGTGAATGGGAAAAAAAGGAAAGTTAAGAAACAGGTGTTGTGTTTTATACATTATAACCTATCTTGTAGAAATTTTAACAAATATAATTTACTTTGGAAATAAAATAATAGAAAGTGTACCATATGATCTCACTTTTCAAATATATAGTGTATATGTTAAAATGTACAGATAAATTTTCAAAGGCTTTACACTAAAAGGTGATTCTTTCTGCATGATAGAAACTTTGGTGATTTTTACTTTTTATTTGGACTTAGCTGAACTTTCTGTGGGGGGTGGGGCTAAGTGATTTTTTTTAAAACAATGAACTTCTATTTTTTGTTCAACAGCATAGCAAATAGGGTCCCTAATTATAAGTCTCTAAGTCTCTCAAAGTACTCAAAATTTGGTTACAAAGGCTGATATACTGGTTTCTGGGAGTCCTGGGCCTCTCAGGAAGCACACAGACACCTGCTGCCCTCCAAATTTACTGTACGAGAGACAAAGGCAGGGATATTTCTTGCTTTCTCTGCTTCAGGAATTATGCCATCTTAGGGGGAGAGGGGAATACAGAGTGACTGCTTAATGGGTATGAGGTTTCCTTTGGCATGATGAAAATGTTTTAGAAATAGAGTTGATGACTGCACAACACTGAATGTACTAATTGCCACTATTTGTATATTTTTAAATGGCTAATTGTATGTTGCATGAATTTCAGCTCCATAAAATAAAAATAAAAATGAAGTATGAACACCAAGTGCAGGTAATTTCATCACAGATGTGGAAAATTTGCCTCTTTAGTTTTGTGTGTCCAATATGTAAGTACTCTGCACACCTAGATCAAAATTTTAAAAGAAGACTTTTCACTTTATTTCAGGGAGATATATATTATTAACTGTCATTATCATAGTCATAGGGTGTTAGAACTGAAAGGCAACTCAGTCACTTCATTTTACAGAATAGGTAGTTGATGTTAGAGAAGACTTAAAACACAGTAATTTACAAAATCAAACTTAGAATTCAAGTGTCCATGGTCCAGTGTTCTTTGCACAAAAATCCATGTTATTCTTTTCTTCATTTTTTGTCCGCTTTAAAATTATTTTTAAGTATTTGCTGTTTGATCAAATTCTCTGCCTCATGTTGCTTTCTAGAATTTGCTTTGCACATCCAAAATCCTTTGATATAATGTATAATTGCCTTGTGTTTTGATAGTAGTATTGAACAAACTCACCCTTGTTTACAAGTTATTTCAACTGGGAGAAGTAGTTGATGGGTTGTGGATTAACTCACACCTTCTTGGCCCTACCACTTTACCCCTGAAAAACCTGAAGATCTGCGTTTTATCTGAGTCTCACCAACGCTGTCATTAACACAGCAGTTTCTGTGTCTGCATCTCTCACATTGCCATGGTTCCATAAGCCAGCTTGATTATTTAGAGGGACAAAAAAAATCTTTCCATTCACAGCCAAGAAAATTATACCTTACCAATACTTTGTAAGGATTAATTTCCTAGGAAGCTCATTATTGAAGGCTTCTTGAATGTTTCTCTCCATAGTTGGACTATACAGTTGCCACTGATCTGCTATTTGGAATCAAAGCAACATTGACATGACAGAGGCAGCAAAGATCTGAGTATTTTGTTAAGTCAAATGTCATAGATTTACAGTTTGGTGACACTTCCATTCAGCCATTTGAAATCATGCAGAATGGCAGGTTTAAAAAAAACTTTCTTGAACAAGGTGGCAGCGTAGATAACAGTGGTACCCACAGTCTCCCACAACCATATCAAAATTACAACTAAAATATAGAACAACCATCATTTAGAACCTCTTGAAATCTGGCTGAACGTAAGTCCTATGACAAGGAAACTGAAGAAGCACACTGAGACCCGTAGGAGGGGTGGAGACGCAGGATGGAATCAGGGCTGAATCTCCTAGACTCGGCCAAGGGCCCACACCCAGGTGCAGCGGTTTAAAACCTGGAAGGATATCTCGGCGGTGGAGGTTTCCCAGAGCAGTGAGGGGTCCCAGCCCCACAGCAGGCCCCCAGCCCAGGGTTCCAGTGCTGGGAAGAGACATTCCCACAACTTCTAGCTGTAAAAGCCAGCGGGGACTGTGGCTGCGGGAGCCCCAGCAGCTCCTCTTAAAGGGCCAGCACACTGACTTACTCTAACCCACTCCCTCTGAGCCCAGCGCCGGGAGCAGCCTGAAAGGACCCGGGACACTCGGGGAGGAACTAACCTGCCTGAAATCGGAGCGAGAGCTGGAGGGGCGGCTTCCTCCGGGGCAGAAGGGCTGGCGGAGGCCATGGCTCCTTTGGCGAGCCCACCCCGCACACAGCCGGCAGGCAGGTGCCATGTTTGAATCGCCAGCACCTGGCTCACACCTTTGGCCCCGCCCCTCCCCACCTGCAGCTCATCCAGGCCATTTCCAGGGGCTTCTCTATGCAAGTGGCCTCTCGAGCCTCACACTTAGGACTTTCCTAGAATCTCTCAAACAAGCAGCAGCTGGCCTCAACATGCCCCGTACCCCTTGACCAAATCCCGTTTAGCAGAGCAGAAACCTGAAGTCTTGAGAAGGGGAGTAATGTGCTTTCATCACCTCCCACAGAATCTCAGGGTTTTTGCAAGCTTTTCAGTGTGGAAGGTGGGGCCACCCCGACATTAATCAAGGACTCTATTAGGACACCATGTGACAATGTGACAATGAATCCAGCATAGGCCCTGACCCTTAAGAAACTCACTGTCCACTGAGGGAGACAGGTAAGTCACAAACAACATGAATTCAAGCCAAGAAGGAAGTTCACTGACCAGGCTATGTGAGTTCAGAGGAAGAAAAATCCTTTCCAGTTGGGGGCAGGGAGCCAAGAAAAGCTTAGTAAAGTAGATGATATTGACAAGAAACAGGTAAAACTATGAGGAGAAATACATTTAACTCAACAGCTAGAGCAGAGACAGAAGACTTCAGGGTGTATTCAGAAAGCACTGATGGGTCCAGTTTGGCTGGAAATGAATACAGGTGAAGGAGACCAGAGGGCTGTTGAGTTAGATGGGAAGCCCATGAACAGAAAGCTGAAGAGACTGTCCCTTAGCTGCTGAAGTCTCAGTACAAGGCGAAGGTGGTCAGAACTGGGCCTTAGAAGGATGTACCTGGCACTACATTACAGTAAATGCTGGAGGAGAAAGAGGCCAGAGAGGAGAGACGCAGGAAGGTGGAGAACAGGAGGATGTTTATTGCAACAGCAAAGACAGGAGGTAACGACAGCCTCCCTGACATGGGGCAGTGGCTTGGGAAATGTAAAGAGGTAGCTGCTTGGTATACTTTTCCTTCTCTTCCACTAGGTCCATGGTTAATTGCTGAGTGGCATTTAAGTGGTCTGTACCAGTAAGTAGTCAAGATCACACAAACCTTACTCCATAGAGGTTCTTGTTCCCTGAAGGGACATGACTACATAGCTTCTGAATATTCAGTCTCTCTACTCTGGGCTATGTTTGGTCAAACTCTGGTATAATTGAGCACCTTTTTACATCCTCAAATTTTAAACCTTATGACCTCATCAAAATATTTCACTAATTGACTTTTTCAGAGGGGAGTTTGGGGGTGAGATGTACAGACAGAAGCCAGCTTCAGACAGTAGTCCTTAATTGTCTGTGATCACTTCTTTCCTGGGTCTTGGCTCCTAGCTGGGGCTTTTTGCTATAGCATTCCTCAAGCAGCCTACCTCCCAGGATCAAACCTAACAGAAGAAGCTACTTGGCAGGCAATTAGATATGTCCATTCAGATGTATTTACTAACTGAAGCTCTGAAAAAATAGCTGGGAGGCATAGGACAGAGACAGAGGAAGATCCACCACGTTCCTAGAAGCTTCGGTTTGACCTACTCAGAGCAATTTTCTTCTATTTAAAAAAAAAAAAAAAAAGTTTTTATTGAGTTTAGAAAGAGGCCGGGAGAGGGAGAGAGAAACATCAATGTGAGAGAGAAACACTGATCAGTTCGATCAGTTGCCTCCCTTATGTACCCCAACTGGGGACCAAACCTGCAACCTGGGCTTGTGTCCTGACCGGGAATCGAACCAGTGACCTTTTGGAGCACAGGACGATGCTTAACCAAGTGAGTCACACCAGCCAGGGCCAGAACAATTTTCACAATCTTCCCACCATTCAGTGACAATAGCTGCTAAAAATTAACTAGGGGCCACTTCCAGGTGAGAGGAGTTTCATCTGGTGGAGGACTACACCTTGCTAAGGGCAATGCCTTACACAGAGACTAAATGGATTTGGCTTTCTTTCCAAAGATGAGTTACTGATCTTAGGACAAGGCAATAATACTCGATAAAGGCAATCACATCTCCAATCTTCCTATAACAAAATCTGTTTCACAACTACCACCAAGACTAAAAGTGGAACCACCACAAGAAATCTAGAGAGCTTGAAGTGGTCAGCGGGGACAAAAATAATAGTGTTCCAGGAATGAGTACTGGGGCATGCTACAAACACCTGTGGACTACTATGTACCCAAACCAGCAAAGTCATCCCTATGAAAAGAGATGTAAAATTAACAGTCCAGTCAGCTCCTTGCAACATACCAGGCTGAAGGTAGAGCTCCAGTAGGCTGGGGATTATTTTGTCACAATCATACCACAGCTTACACATCCATGTGCTGTCTTGCCTTCAGAGTTTTCCCTTGCTGAATTCCAACTTACTGCCCTACATGTGCTCAGAAATTTAAGACAGCTTTTCCTTGGCAGCTGCCTTCAGAGATGCTTGTGTATACTTTTCAACCATCTGCTATTGCTAGGAGAGCCAGGGGACAGTGGAAAAGCAAGTGACAGCTGGAGCTGTCTAAGAGAAAAAGATAAGCCCCCACCTCTACCACGGAGCAGGGGAGCTCTTGAAGGTATTCAGGAGAGCTCTGGACTTCCTGAACTACTTGGTAAACTATTGTTTTGTATGTTAAAGGAAGGTGTGATCCCAATGAACTTCCTCAGAATGCCAAAGGTATCATTGGCTCCAGCCTCCTGGGTGTCCACTGAGCCAAGATACACATGCTTGGTAGCACTCAGGATACCAGGCTTAGGAGACCTGTGCAAGAGTACAACAGTGTCTCTGTTCTTCCAATATCTTCTACAACTAAATTTTACTATTTTGGGGGCCTTCCAATTATGAACAATCATACTGCTACTGCACAGGGGGCTACATATACCATGTCCAAGGGCTTTGACAGACATTACTTCATTGGATCTTCTCAACATTTTTATCTTTTTCAATAAATGAAGAGGCTGAGGCTGGGAAAGATGAAATGACTTGACCAAGGTCACTCTGCTTGGTAGAGGATGCCAGGGGAAACACCTCAGCCTCATAATGGAATTTCAATAAACAAAAATGTAGCAAGCGTAATACACCATTCAGAAATAATGTTGACTTTTATATAGGGCCTCTATAGTGCCTGCTCGTTTGTAGTGAGATTAATATTTCAAGGGAGGCTTCCTTTCTTAATGTGGCAAGACCCAGAAAACCAAGATTCATAACCAAATTATTCTACATCATATGGACATGGTAGACATAATCATACATCTTTCTTTATGGTGCTGAAGAATTACCATACAGCTCTAAAGTTAAGTAAAAAACAAAAAAAAACAAAAAAAAAAAACACTCCAGAAACTGCATGTATGCAATGCAGCACAACTTATAATATACCTGCATGAGTCAGAAACAAAACATGGAATCAACATCACGAAAGTGGAGCTAATGGATATGGAACTAAAGCTAACAGAGGGACTGGATGTAGAAGTGCTGAGGTCCAGTGCGCAGAGGGGCCACTTCCAGGTGACAGGAGTTGCATCTGGTGGAGGGCTACACCTTGCCAAGGGCAATGTCATACACAGAGACTAGGGGTCTTGTTGAATAAGGGTCAGAAAAGGAGAAGGCTAACTGAACCAAGCCACCAATCCCCCACTGAGGGCCAACTACGTGGGTGTCATGGTAGGGAGTCGAAAACCAATTACAAAATGTGCTCTCTGGCTTCCAGGCACTAAAAGCCTAAAGGAAAATAAAGAGCATGTTGCCATACAAAAATAGCGGATAAGAAAGGATAGCCTGTAAAGAGGACCAAATAAAGTTTCCCAATCTGGGTCATTCCATCCAAAGCCCTGGGTCTTAATGCAGGCGTTGGCTCCCACTCTATATGACTCTGGGTGAGATACTGCCCCCTCTCTGGCCTCCAGTTCATGTACACAATGACTGGGTTTGGACCGGATAACCTGTGAGACTATTGATGTGGCAGCCCTAAAGTGGCTCTGTGGATTGGTGGGGTGAGGGGGCTGTCTGTAAAACAGTAAACCACAATTGCCCCCAAATATACATAGTCCCCAAACACTCCTAGTCTCCAGTTGGCCCTCTGAACTCTTTCCCAACTTCCTTGGAAACAGCTATCTCCCTCTCCTTTAATCAAGAAAACTGTTGTCTCCAAAAGCCAGATGTTATATGCTAAGGTTTCAGGAACAGCCTGTAGATGAGGTGGGTATGACATGACAAAGTAGATCCTTCTGAAACCCAGAAGCCCTCACTTAAGGAGTAAAGAGAGGTATAGGAAGTAGCCCAAGCAGTTGTACATATTCTTACGCGTTCCAGCAGCTTCCAAGCTCAGTCACCAAACTGGAAGTCACTTTTGACCACTAAAATACCTTAAAAACAGACTGTGAGATAGTGGAGAGCCAGGCAGAGACTATTCACTTAACAGTGGCTCAGTAAACAGCAGAGGGTTTGAGATGAGGTCATAAAGAAGAGATAGGTTGCACTGTAGAAGAAAAGAGTCCACCAAACTTCACTTTGAATCTCAGCTTTGCCATTTACTAGGTGAGTGGCCTTGCTTATACATGGAATCTAAAGAACTTAATAAACTGATGAAAAGAATAGATTCAATGACATGGAAGCATAGATCAGACTGACGAATGTCAGACGGATGGAGGAGGGCAGGTGTGCGGAAGGGGAGAGAGTAACCAAAGAATTTATATGCACATATGCACAACCCAAGGACAGGGACAATGGTGGGGAGAGGGACTGGAGAGGGGGATGGGACGGGGTGGAACAGGTCATTGGGGAGAAAAAGGGACATCTGTAATATTTTAAACAAAAATAAACAAAAAAATTAATGAAGCTTAAATGGTGGACTTTATGGCTTCAACCAGTTGATGAAAAAATAATTTTTGGAGATAAAGGCATCTTTACATTACCCCAGCTTGCACCATGTGAAACTACAGTTTACTTTTTCAATTTTACACTTTGCCAAGGGATAAATGCTGTTCAGTTCCACTCAGTTTAATTCAGTTCAATTGAATTTTACAGATTCTGCGTGGTTCCCTGCTAGATGCTTGGAATGCAGGCAAGAATAAGACAGGGTCTTTCCTTCAAGAAAGTCACAACTCAAAGATTTTGCAGACATGTAAGAACTCATTAGATATAAAAAGAAACATAATGCTTGCTACGGAGAAGTTTGGGGACTATGTGATGGAAATGCAGGAGAACAAGATGTCTATTTGTTTGGGGGAAGATAGGAGAAGCTTCATGCAACAGATAGAATTTGAGATGAGCCTTGAGAAACAAGTATTTCAAAGGATGAAGATGTAGGAAACGATGGTCGAAATGTTGGGAAGGGCATAAATGAAGCTAGGGTCTAAGGGAAGTTAAGAACAGATCAAGAGAAACATAGTGTAGCTGAAAATCAAAGTAACGAGTAAAAAAATACTGTTTTAAGAAATAGAAAGCTAGGCTGGGACTAGATCATAAAGGGCCTTGAAAGTCTTCCTATGATTTGTAAGTGTGAAAGATAACTATATGACTAGTACCATGTTTTAATAACAGTTTTGGTGATCATGTGAACTATGAAATAAAAGGCAGTAGTACTGGAAGCAGAGGCACAAATAAATATTAAGAATTAAAAGGGGCATAACTATAGATGCAATAAGGAATTTAAAAGTCAAATAATGCTATGAGCAACTTTATGCCCATAAATTTGGAAATTTTGATGAAATATCCAAGTAACTAGAAAAATATGTTTTTAAATTGACTCAATAATAGTCCTATATAAACATCAAAAACTTTTTAACATTCCATTAAACAAAAGCCAGACCCAAGGGGAAGGGGGCTTATAGGCTAGTACTACTAAACATTCAAGAAACAGATAATTCCAATCTTATACAAACACTTTGAGAGAAGAGAAGAAAGGAATATTTCCTAACTCATTTTATTGTGAAACTCACCTTGGCACCAAAAGTATACAGGAATAATAGAGAAAGGTATATATACTACTCTAACTTGTGAACATAAATGTAACAATGCTGAATAAAATATTAGCAACTGAAATCTAAGTATAAAAATGAAAATAAATTGTGACCAAGTTGGGTTAATTCCAAGAATTTAAGGTTTCTTAAAATGTATTTTTATTGTTGAAAGTATTACAGATGTCCCCTTTTGTTTCCCATTTATCCCCTCTATCCCACATCTACCCACCTGGGCCTTCACTGCACTATTGTGAGTCTATGGGTTATGGATATATGCATATAAATTCTTTGGTTAATCTCTCTCCCACTTCCCTCTGAAATATGTCAATCTGTTGCATGCTTCAATGTCTCTGGACCTATTTTGTTCATCAGTTTATTCTGTTCATTAGATTCCACATATAAGTGAGATCATGTGATATTTGTCTTTTTCTGACTGGCTTATTTTGCTTAGCATAATAATCTCCATCCATGCTGTCGCAAATGGTAATAGATCCTTCTTTTTATAGCCGCATAGTATTCCATTGTGTAAATGTATCACAGTTGTTTGTTTTTTATCCATTCATCTACTGGTGGGCACTTGGGCTGTTTCCAGATCTTAGCTATGGTAAATAATGCTGCTATGAACATAGGGGTGCGTATATTCTTTCTGATTAGTGTTTCAGGCTTCTTAGGATATAGTCCTAGAAGTGGGATCACTGGGTCAAATGGCAGCTCCATTTTTAATTTTTTGAGGAAATTCCACACTATTTTCCATAGTCATTGTACCAGTCTGCATTCCCACCAACAGTGTACTAGGCATCCAAATTGGAAAAGAGGAAGTAAAACTGTCATTATTAGCAGATGGCATGATATTGTACATAGAAAACCCTAAGGACTCCACCAAAAAATTACTAGATTTAATAAATGAATTCAGCAATGCAACAGGATACAAAATTAACACCCAGAAATTGATGGCATTTTTATACAACAATAATGATCTCTCAGAAACAAAAAAAAATCCAATTTACCACTGCAACAAAAAAATTAAGATACTTAGGAATAAACTTAACCAAAGAGGTAAAAGATCTGCATTCAGAAAACTACAGGACATTGAAAAAAGAGATAGAAAAAGATATAAACAAGTGGAAGAATATACCTTGTTCATGGATTGGTAGAATTAACATCATTAAAATGCCCATGCTACCCAAAGCAATCTATAGATTCGATGCAATCCCCATTAAAATAAGTTTGTTTTAACATTAAAAATTCTATAAGTGTAAAACACTGTATTGCTTTAGAGGATTAAAGGAGAACAAAAGAAAAAAGTATGCTATATTATCATCTCAAGATACAGAAAATATATTTGATAAAAATCCACATCCATTCACAATAAAATTTATTAGCTAATATAGGCGGTTATTTCTCCAACCTGATAAAATCTATCCATACAAAATAACCTGGAAACATCATAACTCAGCAGTGATATATTGTAAGTATTCCATTTAAAATCAGGAACAAATAAAGAATGTTCACGTTTATCACTTTGGTTCAACATTGCACTAACAAGTCTTAACCACTGCAGTTAGGTGAAACAACGG
The DNA here is from genome assembly GCF_054644295.1 of Miniopterus natalensis. Taxonomy (NCBI): domain Eukaryota; kingdom Metazoa; phylum Chordata; class Mammalia; order Chiroptera; family Miniopteridae; genus Miniopterus; species Miniopterus natalensis. The sequence goes on along the minus strand of NC_142103.1, from coordinate 4,824,686 downwards.
AAATGTCAGCATCAGGATCAGAAAGAAAGAAAGAAGACTGTCATTATTTACAGATGATATGATTGACTACATAGAATAAAACAATCATATACATTATTAGAATTCTATTAAGAGGATTTAGCAAGGTTGTCAGGTTCAGACCTCTAAATTATAGGTAGTGTTACTCTATTTCCCAGGCTATATGGTGGACCCATGCGGGTTCATTTTATTTTTTCATTATAATTATTTTTAATCTTCATGCATATGTTATATGTACTCTTCTGTTTATACATTTCACCATAAACTTAAAATAAAATTAAAAAAGCACCTTCCCCCTCTCCCTTTCTCTCTGGCTATCACCATACAGTTGTTCATGTCACCTCAATAAATTCAATAAAAATAAAATGAATAATATAAATAAAATAAAATAAAAAACAACCAACCAGAAAGTATGGAGGCAGAAAGATCACTGCTGTGCTCTCCTGATACTATAGGTTGGAAAGAGGAAAGCTTCAAATAGGCCAGTGATGGTGAGGATGACCAGCTGAGACTTGTTAGAGGAAGCCTACTATACAACCCCAGACGTCAGAGGGGGAGGTGAGACTAAAAGGAGTCTAAAAAGAGCATAGAACTACCCCTCACCTCTCTGTCAATGAGGCCTCCCCAATATGAGCCCCTTTCCTGACTGCTAAACTCTGTACCTCCTAACAGTAGACAGTGGAGCTGCTCTCTGTGCTCCCCACTCCACCATGGTGGTCTTTGAGCTCCCTGCCTTGTTTCCTCTGGCAACTCTGTGCCTGCAAGCATAACCCATCTTAGCCCTGCCCTTCGAATGACATAGCCAAATGAATCAAGTTAATATGTATTTGATGAGTCTGACTGACCCAAACTCTCTTCTGGAGTAACAGTCAAAAGTAACAGCCTCATTAAAAGATAAGAACAAATCTTACTCACTTAACTAATCTCCATCATAGGCATAGTAACCTATCAAACTGTTGTGTATGGCTTATTCTCTCTGGGGTTTTGATGAAGGGAATAGTGGTAGAGAGGGTTTTGTTCTGTCTCAAAAAGAACAATGATTTTACTATATCTTAAGCCCCAAGAATGGCCAGACAGCTGTCAGAATACTAATACAAATGTACACTCCATGGTTAGGCCTTTGGTTCACTCAGGACCGATGATTGGACTCCTAGTAACACAGTACTTCAACTTTTTGTCCTTGAGCCTTTCTGTACCATGTCCTCTTCCCTGCCCCTACCTCTGTATCTCACCTATGAATTAAAAGAGGGGACAAGCCCAGGGGCATGTATATCAAACCCTGCTATGAAGAACCATAGTACACTTCACGAATCCCTTGGTGGGCCCCTAAGGTGGGAAAAGGAGAAGGCAAGCACTGAATTTCCTGCCAAAATTTCAAGCAAAGCAGCTCCAATTCAACCTGTTGGAAATATTGCACTTGGCATAAGATTTCAGAGAGTATTTATAAGAATCAGTGTTAAAAGAATACAAAGCAAAACAAATAAACCAAAAATGTGTGAAAACTGCTATGTCATGAAAATGACAACTTACTCCTAGATCAGTTAAGTCCAAAAAGCCTGGAACCATAACCCGAAGTACTGGCAGCAACAGAGAGGCAGACATGTGAGCCTTCCTGCCACTTACTGAGAAAAGCAAACACACACACACACACAGAAAGAGAGAGAGAGAGAGAGAGAGAGAGAGAGAGAGAGAGAGAGAGAGAGAGAGAGAGAGAGAGAGAGAGTGAGTCAGCAACCACCAGGGAGGCAAAACAATTTCTTTGGGATAGGGTATGAGCAGGGTTTGCAGAGCAGATGGCCCCAGCTTGAAACACAGCTTTACCACAATCAACAGACCATGTACTAAGGACACACATGCAGGAGATTATGGAGGTGAGGAAAAGCTACCAAACAACTACCTCAATCAGGATATGCTGGCACCTACAAGTGAGAGAAATGGAGAAATGAAAGAAGAGAGAAGAAGCAACAGAAGAAAAGAGAGAGAGAGGAAGGGAAGGAGACAGGGACAGGGGGGAGAAGGGATGATAACCGGCAGATAAGAATGAAAATGGGAAACTCTGAGCATCAATGACAATAAACAACACTAGGAATTTTATCAGAAGACCAAATCCCAAACGGCAGCCAACTCAAGGAAGGCAGACTACCATGTAGAAACTTGGCACGTCAAGGGCCCAGCTGAGACCCCTACAGGGGAGCTGTGATTCAAGGAAAAGGAAAAGTGTTTTGTGTTTTTTTTCCTTTTGAAGAGCATGAACACCTGCAAACAATAGGATTCATCCACTAGCCAAAAAATGTGAAACGCTTCATCACAATTCCCACTTTCTTGAAAAGTGAAAGCTCAGACACTCATCCTCAATATAGGGATGCGATCACTTGTATGACAAAAGGGAAATGGGCATCGTGAACCATGTTCCTTGGCCCAAGTGGAAGAAATGGATGGATATACTACCATCCATCCTCTGCTCTTTTCCCACAATATCACTAGTCAAGAAAAGTAGTTGCTATGGCTTAGCTAGCATCTTCACAAGACACATATAAAAGATCAAACAAGAGGAGTAACCTATTTTTATATGCTATTTAATTATATCAAATGCCATAATCAATGATATTTAATGTATATTAGTATCAGTGGCATCTAAAGCATTAATTTCCACTTATCATCCTTACTTAAGAGGACCTCTTCAGGATTACTCTTCTTAACAAGCTAAGAGGCTTTTTCCCCCAAGTCTAGTCCTCTCTTTCAGACTCCATGCCTTTTTTATTTCATAACAAGAAGTGGGTAACATCCATCTCCTTTAGTCCTGCCATGGTAACAGAGAAATAAAATAATTTGGATTTTTGATATTGAAATTATTTTGTACAATCGACATTTAAGTTTCCTCTTAAGCTCTCTTCTAGCTATACTCCTAAGCTCTGCTCATGCTAATGTTATACCAGCTTTTGTGTGGCTTTCAAGTAACTTGGTGCCAGTTTTGGTAAAGGAACAATCTTTTGTAAGGCTGGCATGCTCTGAGTTTGTACAGTCCCCAAACATGACTCATGCACTTTCAAACTGAACTTTCAATCAACTTTGGGGAAACTTCGCTGCTAAACTGTAAATGCGTTGGACTCACAGACCCAACTCTAACTTCTACTGAGGAGCTGGCATTAGAACCAAAGGCCATATTCTCCTCAAAGCCATTCTGACAACAAGCCCATAGTCCACTATGCCTTCAGAGATTATTAATATTGTGGTTTGGTTAGAAATCAATAAATGTACTTTTTAATCATCCTTCAAGCCAAAAGCTATTGAATACTTTGCTGCAAATACCTAAAAACAGGTGCAGTTTATTTTACTGCTACTCCAACTACAGCATTTGTTTTGAAAACATTCTATTATTTGTGGTTTTTACTATGACATGGTTTCCTATTTTTAAGTGAGAAACAAGTTTAAAATTTTTGAAAATAAAATTTCAGTGAAAATTGGGTATTACTTTGCCTTTCAAGAGAATTAAATGAGCTATTATACTTGAGGAATAAAAAATACAATTTGAAGAAATATAAGACCTTCAGAATAAATATAAAATAACTTTGCAGTGAAAAGGAAATACATTCAGGCCCCAATATACTAACTTTAAAACTGTAGTAAATAAAATTAAATGCAGATCTTAAAAACTGGTTTAATATCTCAGCAGAACACCAGCTGCGCCTCCTGAAACAACTCTGTGACACTGTGCTACAGAACAATTTCAGAAGATGAGGAGAAAACAGTACTCTGGAAATGCAAGTAAACTGAATAGACAAGAATAAATCATTAGAATTTCAAGTAGTGTTTATAACTGGATTGTTCTGAGGACAGAGAAAGGCTTTTGAGAGAAATGCAAAGCAGAGCCCACAGCAATGGTAGGCTTCCAACCCAGCCCAGGCTCACCCTGTTAGAGACCCCGGCATCTAACATGGGTTGTCTTCAGTCCTTGTAGTCTTCTGGGGGACTTCTTTGGAGAATGCAGCCAAGGCATTCCATAGGACTATGCTTCCCCAAGAAATTGGGCTATCCTGAACTTGGACTGATTCAAGAGTTTAGGCTTGGAACAGACTGACAGATCTCAGAGGTGGGAGGTGGGAAGACTGGAAGAGATTAACCAACGAACATATATGCATATATGTATAGCCCATGGACACAGACAATAATGTGGTGTAGGCCTGGGGTGGGGTGGCGGATGGGAGGAGAGGGGCAAAGGGGGGTATTGGGCAATATCTATTATACTGTCAACAATAAAAAAGAAAGAGTTGCCCAGCCGGTGTGCTCAGCGGTTGAGTGTCTACCTATGTATGCACCAAGAGGTCCCTGGTTTGATTCCCAGTCAGGGCACATGCCCAGGTGTGGGCTCAATCCCCAGTAGGGGGTGTGCAGGAGGCAACAGATCAATGACTCTTGCATCATTGATGTTTCTATGTCTCCCTGCCTCTCCCTTCCCCTCTCTCTAAAACCAATAAAAAAATATTTTAAAAAAGAAAGAGCTTAGGCTTGTGTTGTCTGCTTCCATATTTCATGCTATAACTACATCTGTGCATGATTCATACTTTGATGCATAGATAGATGCTTTTGTGAACTCCCCCACAAATTAAAGTCATTAAAATAGTGTTGATATATTCACCAAAACAAGTTTATTTAAAATAGAACTTAAAGCAATTCTGATAGACATCATCCAAATGTATAATGTCCTTGATTGTCCCTTTGAGAAATATAAGCATAATATAAAGCCACATGCTCATGTCTATATTATGCAAGTATTTGTTTCTTTCTTAACAGTTGTCCCAATGGTAATTAGACCAGCACCCAGACTGTTAGAGAATTTGGGTCAATGTGGAAAACTGGACTGGAAGAATGGCCCCATGAGATTTTAATCTCTTCTTCTATGTCCCTCTTTTCGCCTCTCTTTCACTTTCTCTTCTCTGCCTCACTAAGCTCACCCCTCCTTCCTGTTCTAGCATCAGGATTTCCTCATCTATGAAGCTCTCATAACTTTTCTCAAATTTCCATAGCATTTATAATCCTCACCACAATAGAACATCTTATAGTTCCTCTTGTTTACATATGTGCATCTTCTCCTCCCTACTGTTTTATGACATGACAATTACCAAATATCAAAGAGTTCACTGAGGCCCCAACACATACTAATGCCATGGGACAGTCGGGGAAAATAAAAAATATGCTTACAGACAGAAGTTCTAATGTTAAAGTCCCTGAGTCATCATACACTAAGAATGTGACACGAGAATACGTCTAACTTGTCTGCACCTTAATTTTCTCATCTGCCAAGTGGGAGTGATGATACCTAATGACGAAGTAGGAGGAAGAAGAGAAGAGGCAGAAAGAGAAAAAGAAGTGCTTGTCACCACCGCATTGAGGAAGAACAAATTTAGAGTTAGGTGGACCTGAGCTCTATCATTTACCTTATGAGACACCAAATACAAGTTACTCAGACCCTCAGAACTGATTTCCTCATCTGTGAAATTGAAATGAAAGTACCTACCCTGATGACTTGTCTTGTTAGTTAAGCAATGAAAGGACCAAGTAGAAGGCCTGGCACATAATGATGCCTCCACAAATAATAGGTATTATTACACTTGTGATCATCCTTATGAGTCATACTTGATCCCTGACCTCAAGGGGTTCCCAAATCAGCAAAAGAAATGAGACACATAGATAAGCATCTTTCTCCCAACGTGCAGTATCTCATGCTGAGTGCCACATGGGCAGGACAGATGGGAGAGCCCTGGATGATGGAAAGGAAGGGAGAGCTTACAGGAAGCTACAACAATGTGGGAAGAGCCTATCATCGTGAGAAAGAGTTCATCAGTGTGGGAAGGCTCCAGCAATGTGAGAAGGCTCCATGCTGAGTAAGGCACAGTTCCCTCGCCATTCTTACCCCAGCATAAGTGTTCACTCCATGCCAGGTACTTTCCCACAATCATCCAACACAGGAGTTTAAACAATGTCCTAGAGGCAATGGGAAATCAGAGATGCCTTTCAATCAGAGGAATGACACGGTGAGAGCTGCACTTTAGGAAACTTGATCTGAGAGTGCTGTGCAGAATACATTTAAGAGGCCAATTCGTTCAGAATATACAAAAGGTGGAAACAACCCAAATGCCTGTCCATAGATGAAAGGATAAATAAATATGGTCTATCCATACAATGGAATAGTATTCGGCCATAAAAAAGAATGAAGTACTGATATATGCTACACATGGATAAACCTTGAAAGCATAATGAACCTTAAAAACATGCTAAGTGAAAGAAGCCAGTCACAAGTGTCCACATACTCTGAAATTCCATTTATATAAAATGTCAAGAATAGGGAAATCCATAGAGACAGAAAGTAGATTCATGGTTGCTTAGGGCTGGATGGAGGAGGGACAGGGGGCAGTGGTGTGTGTGGTAGCTAAAGAGTTTGAGGTTTCTTTTTGAAGTGACAAAAATGTTCTTAAGTAGACACCAGGAACTTGCATGGCATGTGAATTGTATCTCAATAGAGCTGTTTTAATTTTTTTTTTTTTTAATATATCTTTATTGATTTCAGAGAGAGGAAAGGAGAGAGACAGACAGAAACATCAATGATGGGAGAGTCATTGGGGATTGAGCCCGCAACCCAGGCATGTGCCCTGACCGGGAATCGAACCCCGATCACCTGGATCCTAGGTCGATGCTCAACCACTGAGCCATGCCCGGCTGGGCCCAATAGAGCTGTTTTAAACAGAGGCCAGTCAGGAGCCACTAGAGCAGTCCAGGTGCAAAGTGCTATATGCCTGAGACTGGGAATCAAGGACAAACAGGAATGGCGTGGGAAAGGAACAAGTGAGAAAACATTCTCAGATCAGATACAGAGGAAGATGGAGATTATGACAACTTTGAAAAGCAGACTCACTGTATCCTCCAGAACTTAGAGCAGAGATGAAAGTGTAGTAGAGTGGTAAAGGCCATAGACTTTACCACCACCCCATGTGGGCTTTAGATCTGCCTCAGCCACTTAATTGCTCTTTGACCTTGATGAAGTCATAAACCTCTTTCAGCCTCAATTGTCAAAATTGTGCAAAATGAGGGAATGATAGTATTTGCCTTGTAGAGTTGTTGGTATAAATCAATGATGAAAATGTATTAATGTCAGGTGAATTGCCTGGCACATAGAAGGTCCTCAATGAATATTAACCGCCATGACCATCATTATCATTATTCAGAAATACTTTTGACTAAATAGGGAGAACAATGAGGGGGATTAGGTTCAGAGGAGGAGTTTGTAGGACCTGGCATTTGGGGAGTCCAAGGCTGGGGCTTCTTGTCATTACCACTAAGAGACATATTAGCTGATATGACTTCACTCCTCAAAATACCTCTTAAGCTGTGCTTCCAAAAAGAACAGTGAAACTTAATAGCTAGTCTATCAGTAAGGAATACCCTCCAAGAAATGTGGCCTTTGGCACTCTCACGGGTAACCAGGGACATTGGGCAATACAGGACTGCTCTACCCTAACTTGAGCTTAGCCATTTCCTGACTGCCTGACAAAAGGAGAATACATAGTCCAAAGCAGTCAGAAGCACACCAACTCACACTCCTTGATATAGGACCAGGAATAAGTTAGAAGTCAGGAAACTATGGTTCATAAACCAATTCCAGCCTGCCAACTGTTTTGTAAAGTTTTACTGGAACATAGACATAACCACGTGTTTCTATACAGTCTATGTTTTTTTTCATACTACAATGACAAAGTTCAGTAATTGCAACAGAGGCCATATGAACTGCACAGCCTCAAATATTTACTATCTAGCCCTTTACAGATAAAGTTTGCCCAACCTTTCTTTAAATTACACTGGGCCCACTACTGTGTCCTGTGTGATTTTCTATTCCTTCAGCTTTTTTCCATTTTAAATTCTATTATTTTTATTATATTTAACAAAGGCCATTAATATTGTTTTTCAGTAGGATTCCTTGTCTGGCCAACTCTCACCAGACTTAAAAAACAGGTCTCAGGTATAAAAGGCACTGGGCTGGGGGCTGCTGGGCACTTTAAAATATAAAACCAATTGATGATTCATTCATTCCTTAACCTGCGACTGCCATGATCTGGCATCCATAGATCATGAGGTGCTGTGTGCAGTAGAGAAAGGGTGGTGGAAGAAACAGGCACTGAGCTGGGAGCTGGGAGTTGGAAATCATCCTTTCTAATCCCAGCCTTTCCAATAACTTGCTGAGTGACTCAAGGGAAATTGCTTTCCATTTCTGGGCCATAGGATCCTCCTCTGAACCTGAGGCCCTCTAAGTTCTCTCCACGACTCAGGCTCCAAAGTTTATACAATATAAAGTACTATAATCCATCTTCATGATATCTTCCAAATAGTGAGTCTCCAATAAGGTAGAGCTTTTAAAGCAGTTAGCACAGTGTGGGGCATATAGCAAGCCCTCAATAAACAGAGGCAGTTACTATCGCAATTAATAAGTATTGGCTTTTTATTCACTAAACACTTAAATTACATCATCACCTTTTTAGAATATGGTAGAGCACATTATTTTACATTACAATACTTTAGAATACATTGCAGGCTGGCATGACTAAGAAAAAATGATGTATTTAAACTTAAAAGATAGAATATGATTATTTCCATTATGAAAGGGCTTTTTCCTTCACCAAATAATCCATCACAGATTTCTTACAAAATGTCAACTTCCCTCAAGGAAACAGGAATTGTTGTATGACTATGTGATTTTCATTCAATTCTTCAAGATCATTTCTATTATGTTAAAAATTACAGCATGCTTGGTACACATCGAGGGGAAGCACTGTTGACTTCTCTGGGCAATAGCAGGATTCCAAAAGAAATGTGACACTACACGGGAATGCTAATCCTGTATGTTTGTAAACTGGAGCTAAAGCAAACTTGGACCTCTAATGCAAGATCTGTGACCTAGTAGCCATCCTAAGAGGAACCCCTCCAGCGTGCATGTCAGCACCTTCCAACTTACGGAGCACATTCCATACACAGAGGTGCCCTTAAACTGCCTGGTAACTCCAGAGAGGCCTCAAGGTTGAGTGCCCTCACTTGTCAGATGACTCCACAGAGTCACCAAGAAGTTTGATGACTTACCCAGGGCCATCCAGCTTGTCAGCCACAGAGGTGGTGGTCAAGATCCAATGCTACTTCTCTTTATATCTTCAACATGAATTTATTCAATTCCAATGCCATGAACTTCTAAAGGAAATGTTGGGCTTCACTTTTAGAAACCCAGAGTTTTGTAAATATCCTGCTAACTATGGTCTTATGGCCCTTGCACTTACAAACATTTAGGCTGGATGGAGAACCAGCTGTCACAGATGGAACGGGAGCACAGGATAATCGATTTGGGCCTCCAAGATGTTTATCCTCGTTGTTGTTTCTGGGAGCTAAATATTTTAATCATTCATTTTATTGGACTCAGACTCAGAGAATATGTGAGCAGAGATAGCAACTTCTAAGATCTAGTTGGGACTCCAAATGAAAGAACATGTGAAAGCTTCCACATAGAGTTAAAACAGGGTTTTGACATTCCTTATAAATAGATTTTAAACACTTCATTGCCAAGTGTGAAGGAGCCAGGATTTGCTGATGCAAGCATGGCCCTGAAGGACAAGGAGAAGACCAAGAAAACTAAGAAGAAGCTGGGGGAGGGAAGCAAGAGTCCCTGAGCAACCACTCTGTGAAATCACTACTGCACCTGCTGAACAGATGAGGAACTCAAGCCTCAGGATATTTCTAGAAAGCATCAGAAGCTTGTAAATTATCCTTTGTGCAGAGGCCATGTTATTTTTCATTTTGATTCTGCTTTTAATATGTATTAGACCCTGGAGATATAAAAGTGATTTAAACACAGACCCACCCTCAAGGAGTACACAGTAGAGTGAGGAGGAAGGGTGTGTGGACAAGTAAACTGACAAATACAACAAACTATGATAAACAGAGGCATATGCTAGTACTACTATAACGGGCACCTGGCCCCTTATAGTAATGCCTGTAGATGCTATTTTATTACATCTAAAATTATGGTTTTGGGGGGAAAAGCATATTGTAACTTGTCTCTCAAAGGTGGCTTTCCTTAAAACCAAAGCAACTGGTTATTTATCATGAATACATCACATACAAGAAACCTCTTAAAAAGCCAAAACAACAAAATAAAGTCCTCACAGATGGAAAGTAATCAAAAAGCCTTGGGTCATCGATAAAATATGCTGATCGTAAAATATTTATCTTTCACTGCTGAGAAGAGAAGAATCCAGTTATGAAAGCTGGCCTCTCAGGCCATCTGCCAGGGCTAAGTCTGAATCTCCAGTGAATCTTCAGAAAGAGTTTAAAATAAATATTTATGCCGTAGGAGATGCAGACTGATGAGGGGAAATTATTTGGAGGGTTACCTTGGAAGGGCGTATGGGGCTTTCTCGCATATTCCCTGGGAGGGGGCAAATGAATTTGAAGTATAGTTCACGGGGTGGGGGTTAACCAAGCGGTTTCCATGGTGCCCAGGGTGGTGGGGACGAATGCACCAGGCAAACTGTGGCGAAATAAATGGGCTGTCAGGCCCAAGGTTATTGGGAGGGCAGGATAGGATGCCAGGAGCCTGTGAGAGGCAGGCGAGGTAGGAGGGAGGGGGAAGACACGAGATGGGGGCAGGGCGGTCACGTGGGCTCTTGGGGGAGAGGCCCCAAGCCAGCTCCAGAGCAAACTGCCAGGTGAAGTGGCTACTCAAGGAGCAAACTCTTTCCTGGACCAGGAGCTGTACGTGATCAGAACACCTTAGAAGGACTCAAAGCACCTGCGGCCAGGACCCAGCTGAGTGGTCTGCAGCAGGCCTGGGGGCCAGCCATCAGGGACAGCGGGCCCTATGGAAAAATTGGGACAAAGGTTTGGAGGTGAGCATTGGGAAACCAACTCATGGCTTTCATGCAGGCGTAGGTCTCCATTTCTTCTGGGACAGACCAGAGTAAGTGCCCTATCAGCATTAGAGGACCAGCTGAGGGTACTGTCCCCTAAGACTGCCAGAGTCCTCAGCACCAGTCTAGGACTCCAGAAGAGACAGTGGCCATGGTGAATGAAGGTCCTAACCTGGAGGAGCGGGATGGCACCTCTGAGCAGTTTTAGCTCCAGGCATACCCCAGCACATCTGCCCATCTCAGTGCCTCTGTGAACCCCAGAAGTTCAGCCCACCCCAGTACCTTGGCCCAATCCAGTGGCGTGGCCCACTCAAGTAACCCAGCTCACCCCAGTAGCTCAAGCCCTGAGGACCTCAGTGTGATCAAGGTGAGCAATTACCGTTGGGCAGTGGTCCTGTTGTTTAGCTGCTACTCAATGTGCAATGCCTTCCAGTGGATCCAATATGGCTCCATCAGTAACATCTTCATGAACTTTTACTGGGTCAGTCCCTTTGCCATCAACCAGCTGTCCATGTGCTACATGCTAATCTACATCCTTCTACTACTGCCAGTGGCCTGGGTGCTGGAAAAATTTGGCCTGCACACCATTGCCCTCACCAGCTCCTCTCTCAACTGCTTGGGAGCCTGGGTGAAGTTGGGCAGCCTGAAGCCACATCTCTTCGCAGTCACCATGCTGGGCCAGATCATTTTCTCTGTAGCCCAGGTCTTCATCCTGGGCATGTCCTCCCGCATTGCTTCAGTCTGGTTTGGGGCTAATGAGGTTTCAAAGGCCTGCTCCATAGCTGTCTTTGGCAATCAGCTTGGAACTGCAATTGGTTTCTTGGTCCCTCCTGTTTTGGTACCCAATATTGAAGACCAGGACAAGCTTGCCTATCACGTCAGCATCATGTTCTGCATAATAGGAGGTGTTGCCACTCTTCTTTTCATCCTGTCATCATCATATTCAAGGAGAATCCTAAATATCCCCTCAGCAGGACCCAATTCCTGAGCTATGCCTTGGCATCCCCTGATGCTTCGTACTTAAGTTCTACCCTCCAGCTCTTCAAAAATCTCAACTTCGTGCTGCTTGTCATCACCTATGGTCTGAATGCTAGAACTTTTTATGCCTTGTCCACTCTACTGAATCACATGGTGATCTTGTACTACCCAAGAGAAGAAATGAATGCTGGAAGAATTGGCCTGACCATCATCATTGCAGGAATGCTTGGGGCTGTGACCTCAGGCATCTGGCTGGAGAGGTCCAAAACCTACAAGGAGACAATCCTGGCGGTCTATATCATGACTCTGGTCGGCATGGTGATGTACACAATGACCTTGAACCTGGGACACCTGTGGGTAGTATTCATCACTGCTGGCACAATGGGCTTCTTTATGACTGGCTATCTCCTGCTAGGATTTGAGTTTGCTGTGGAGTTGACATACCCAGAATCACAAGGCATGTCGTCTGGCCTCCTCAATGTGCCTGCCCAGGTATTCAGCATCATCTTCACCATCTCCCAGGGCCAGATTATTGACAGTTATGGAACCATGCCTGGGAACATCTTTCTGTGTGTTTCTCACCCTTGGAGCAGCCCTCACTGCATTCATCAAGGCAGATCTCCAGAGGCAGAAAGCAAACAAAGAAACTCCTGAGAATAAACTCCAGGAGGAGGAGGGAGAGGAGGAAAGTAATACCAGCAAAGCACCCACCACTGTGTCTGAGGAGCACCTCTAAGAGAAAAAGGTGGTTGCAACTCAGGGAACAAGGAGATCCACCCACCCCCTCTTCAGTCAGTACAGCTCTCACTGCCAGCACAAAGGTCTTCACAGGAGCAGCTTTTGGAAGGAATTGGCTGGAATGTTTGTGGCTTGGACAGCAGTGCCCATGCCTCCTGGAACTCACTCAAGAGCTTGTATGGTCTAGTTGGGGAAAATCACATCTTTCACCAAATGCAGAGTCAATTCCTGCCCCCTCTCTTTTTTAGTTCTGAGAGGTGGTATCGGAAGGGGCTGGTGAGTACTGGAGTCAGTCCTGATTTGGTGCCTTGCCTTTCCTCCTCACCTCCATCCCTCATGGAAAAAGCCTGTCAAATTATCACAGAAGAAAGCTTATTAAGGATATTATCTTTCTAGTGTCTTAAGACCCTTAGAAGCCCAATTCTAAGGAGCAGCTGCTGCTCTGGATGAGGGTCATTCTTGGGTCATCAGACTGACTGCTAACATTCTGCGGAAGAGAAAGCTCCATCAGAACAAGCTTCATCAGAACAAACCCATGGACACTCTGGGCCTAGGTTCTCCTGCCGTAATGTTCGAATCTGTCTCCCAATACTATTTCCTAAGAGCTGATCAAACCAAACATCAATAAACTTGAGAAAAACTTTGTCGTGACCATGAAGGAGAAACTGATTTGGGAGTGGTAACCACCTAGGTGTGTTAGGGTGCTGGTGGGCTACATTCTAAGTGTGTTTGTGGGGGCCTGTTTTGGGAATTCTGATAGCTTGTTTCGGGAATGGGAAGGTTCTTCTCTGCAAAAGTTCTTGCCCAGAGACTCTATGTGTGTCACAGTCAACTCAGATGCCTTCATCCGGTCATTGCCTTGAGAAACTAAGTGCTTATTTTGTCTAGAGAGAGGGAAATACCAGCCAACTTCCTGTAATATTTACTGAAAACTAACCTTGACTCATTCCACCCTGAAAAATCAAAAACTGCTTCTGAGAGATGAGGAAAAGTGCAGAAGGAAAGGTGGCCCAATGGGAATTGAATCTGCTTGAATTAAGCATATCCCACCTCTGGTGGGGACAGTATTTGAATGTCCACCCCCTTCTAGCAATAACATTTTATCAGATGTTCTAAATTTAAAGGCATTGTCTTTAAACCAACCCAAGTTGACCTCCATCTACTCATAGGCCTGGACAGCATCTCCTGAAAGTAAGACATTTTGGTAATTTCTCCTGTACCTTGAGCAGCTACAATCATGACCACTGTGCTGTTTGCTGTGGCTACTGCCCTGGACTCAGCATATACAGAGCAGCCTGCACTGGCAACTGCTGTGGCTTGGGCCTCTGCCAGGGGAGCCGTGTGTGTGTGTGTGTGTGTGTGTAGACACTTTGTACTTAATAAAAGAAGTTCACATTTTAGGTGGAGGGAGTGAGTTATGTGTGGAAGAGAGGTGGAGAGGAAGTGTGCCTTACTTTTTCAACAAGAAGAAAAGTGTTGGCTCTTCCATCCCATAAAATATATTAACAAAATGTTAACTGAATCCATTGTTTTATTTTAAAAATGTAATTTGAAATGAAAAAAATATATAATTTATATTTTCTATTTGTAATCCAGATTTTTAAGGCAATAAAATATTGTCTAAAAATATATTTATAGAACTGAAGAATGAAAGATGGAAGGAAAAGGGGGGAGAGAGAAAAGAGAGGGAAGGAGATGCAACAGGAATGATTTTTTGCCTTTGATGTCACCCCTCCTCTTCTGGAGGTTCTACTACATTCATGAACAGATATTAAGCCTCTCAAAATATAAACTATAAACTACCATAAGGATACTGAGTAGAAGAAGAATTAGAAGGAGGGGGAGGAGAAAGACAGTGAATGAGAAGGAAGAAGAGGAGGAGAGGCAGCAGCAGCAGTAGCTGTCATTTTATTGAATACCTAGTATCATCTCATTTAATCAATAGACACTCTGTGGTGAAGTGGTAAGAGTCAAGGAATGTGGATTCTGTAAGTACTGGCTGTGCCTCTTCCTAGCTGGACATAGACATAATTAAAATTAAATAGCAATCCCTGACCTAACCATCTAAAAGACTGTGAAGACAAAATAAGATGACAGAAATGAATAGGCCATGTAAACTCTAAAACACTGTACAAATGTTAGTGATCATTTTTTATTTATTTTTATTGAACTTATTTGGGTTGTATTGGTTAATAAAATATATCATTTCAAGTCTACAATTCTATAATACATCATCTGATTTTAAAATAATTTTATTTCCCACTATGGAACACTGACCTTGAAATAAAATAATGCACCTTCTCAAGTCCCTTGTGATTTATTTATCTGAGTAAGGAACAGTTTTGCTGTTTTCATATCAAAAAAGGCACATAAAACTATGTATGAAAATTCATTCTGAAGGTCAAATGTCACAAACCTAGAAAGTCCTGGTCACTAGAAGTTCTAACCTATGGACAGATTGGTAAGTGTTCTAGTCAGGTTTCTGTGTGTAGGTGATGTAGAAGAGTTTTGTATCTCACTGACTTAACATCAGGGGCAGAGAGGAAAGGCATGTGACGGATTCAGCTTTAAGAACATGCAAATACAAAGCATGGTCAAGTTTTTGCTTTATCATTCTTCTGTTCTTATAAGAAGTCATACAAACTCATGATAGAAAATAATCACAATATACACATAAGAAAATAGAATCAACTAAAAAGTCCTAACTGTACTACCTACATATAAACACAGTTAATATATCTTAGTGTGTATTTTCAGATCTCATCCTATGGATATAAACATGGATTTTTAAGCCTAAAATGATATTGAATATTTTTAAAGAATATTTTATTACAAAAATAAGTGTTTTTTATTTTAAAAAAAAATGTAATCAATGCAAAGAAGAAATTGTTCAATATAGTGTTCTCTTGTTTTTATTCTCTTGTCAGCTATCAAAACCAGGTTTTGTGGTATCTGTCCCTGTTCAGGGAAATAGGACCAGCTCATTAGTGTTTATTAACAACCAATCCAGCAACAAAAAAGACCATCGGCGGTCAACACATGTCACATGTGCTCCATACCAAGAAAAATATTCTTTACTTCAATCCAAGAAAAGGGGTAAAAACCATAAGATACAGGCCAGGGGACCTGCTGTGCTTTTGGATGATGATGATGATGATGATGATGATGATGATGATGATGATGGAAAAAAAAGAACACATGGGAAGGAGGGAAGGAGAAAAAGGCAAAACCATGCCTCAGATGTCATTCTCTTTGAGAGAACTAAGGCTTTCTCTGATTAAGAGCAAAGGCTTTGGAGTGAGGTAGACATGAGTTGGCATTTGAGCTCAGCTGCCCATTAGTGGTATGACCATGGATCAATGACTTCTCCTTTATGACTACCCATTTCCTCACATGTGAAGTAGGAATGGACGAAGACCATAACTTCCTCACAGGGCTGTTGAGAGGCTCAAAGGAAACAATGCATATTAAGTGCTTATAATAACGCCTGGCACACAGTTAGAGAACTATAATGGTAAAAATTCTTGTGGCTGCCATGCAAATCAACCCAAGGAATCCTCAGGTATATAAGCTGGAAAGAATTTAGAGATCAGGGTGTCCAAGCCCTTCACATCTCAAAGGAGAACACTAAAGCCCAAAGAGGGGAAGATAGTTTCCAATGACACACATCTATTTTCAATTAATTCAGTGAACACTTATTGAGCATTTGGGAAAAGCACTATTCTAGGGGCATGATGGGGGGCACAGGTAATAAAGTGTGTAGGTAAATTTTGTAGATGAAGATGCTTACAATCTGTGCAAGTTACTTAATCTCTTTGTGCCTCACTTTCCACATCTAAAAGATAGGGCAATCATTGTACCTACCTCATAGGATTAACTGAGAGAATACATGTAAAGTGCTTAGAATATTACCTGAAAAATAGTAAGCTATAAATATACACACACATATGTATATATGTGAACATATTTACACATTTTGCATTTCTATTTGGAGTATAGGTATACATATTCATTCATTTTATTTATTTTTATGTGCTCATGTATTTGGAAGACTAGAGTAAGGCAAAGATCATCTTTCTATATCTTCATCTGTTTTGTTTTTCGCTCCTGACAAACAAAGTTGTGGAGACACGGCATACTCCACAGCAGTGTTCCAGTGCCCAGTCATTGTTTGTGTGAGTATTGAGAGACAATTGCAGTGGTTATAGTGGTGACCTCCTCCCACTGGACTGCAGCACAAGCTGTGTGTCCTAAAAGCCAGTGCCCCAGCACTAGCCTACTGATTCCTCATCTCCCTGGATGTGAAAGCAGGAGTGGCTCAATTTGGTGGGCCAGTTCAGTGCTGGTGTTATGGGTGTCATTCCGGCAGACCCAGACTAGAGGCCCCACTCCCACCCATCCCAACCATTTTGTAAGTACCTAATTAAACAGCATTAAAATACCTCTCAGTTTCAAACAGCAAGAGTTTTTTAGACCTACAGACGTATGTTGACTGCTATAAATGAGTAAGATCTCAAAAGACAGAGGAGGAGTGGAGAGTAAGAGTAAACACACCCCAACTAGTGGGAACAGCCAGAGCAAAGGTGCAGAGCAGGGGTGTTCATGATACAGTCAAGTGACCATGAGAAGGGGCCTCCTGCTAGAACAGACAATCACAGCTAGTCTGACAAAGGTTTGCTCTGGAGACTGATGCATCAAAATGACCTCTGTGACCATGTTATTAGACATCAGAGAAGACTGGGAACAATTGTACCATCCCAGGGAGGCAATGCTGGGAGATTCTCAGTACCATTACAATGCTCAAGAGTCCTCTTTTTAAAAAAGCCTACTTCATAGAAACAGAGAATAGAATGGTGGTTCCCAAAGCCTAAGAGGAGAGGAAATGGGATGATGTAGGCCAAAGGGTACTAAGTTTGAGGTATAAAAAGAATACGTTCTGAGGATCTAATGTACAGCACGTGACTATAGTTAATAATATGTTATTGTATACCTGAATGTTGATAAGAGTAGATCTTTAGCATTCTCACCACAAAAAAAGTTACTATATGAGGTGATGAAGATGTTAATTATCTTGATCTTGGTATATCAAATTTTGCATTGCATTGATATGTATATTGAATCGTGAATATTTGTCAATTATTCCTCAATAAAGTTAAAAAAAAAAAAAAGAGTTCTCTTTTAGTATTAGGGAAAGAAATTTGGAGATATATAGTTATGGTGTCATACTCCAAAGATGGAAGGTGTTTTTAGCTGGCAGAATAAGGATAGAACTGAGGCTGCCTAACAATGAACAGCTTTACTGCTTCTAAACAGAAAATTTTGATTAAAGTATATCAATATTAACTCCACTTTATAGGATTCCAGTATTTCTGCCAAGACAGTTCTGTCGCAGTGCCACAGGAAATTTCCCCAATGAAACTGTTTCAGTTTATGAATGCTATCTATTTCCAGAAAAAAAAACACGAGCTGCCATAAATGGAAAAAGTTTACATAAGAGAAACAAAACAGAGCACCCAAAAATGAACAGTACATTTAAAATAAAATGCTTCGGTACTGCCAAAATTGAGCATAACAAATAGCTGATGCATTTTCCCCATTCTAAATTCCTTAGACATCAAGTATTTTTTTTCAATCTCTAGTTTATACCTGACATATTAAAATTTAATCATTAAATTGCTGGATGAATAAGCCCACCTCCAGCTTCTCCAAGTAAGGTGTAATGTATTATTCTATGACCATTTAGTATTAGAAATTATTATAAATTCTAAGACCAATAAAAACTGGGGCTATATTTCTTTGATACTAAAAAGAAAACCAAACTCTACCATATTTTAGGGAGACAGAAAATATACAAGTTTTAGAATCAAATAGACATGGAATTGAGTCCTGGTTCCAATGCTTATTAGATGCATAATCTCAGGCATACGTCTTAGTCACTTTGAGCTTTGATTCCCTCACCTGTAAAATGAGAATTATGGTAACCTACTTCACAGGGCTGTTATGAGACTAAATAAAATAATATTTGTAGCCCAGCCGGGCATGGCTCAGTGGTTGAGCATCAACCTAGGATCCAGGTTTCATTATATGTTGTTTTCCTTATGCTAATTGACAGAAGAGTTAAGTTCCTACGACGTATTTCTGGTCATGAAAACATCACCAAACTTCTAAATAAAGGTCTAGTTCAGGGTATTGAGGTGTCATAGCCTCTCCTGGCAGCTCAGGGCACAAGGCAGGACCCATCTTGGACAGGACTCCCTTCCGTCACAGGGGCACTCACACAGACCCCCACTCAGACTGGGACAATATAGACATGCCACTTCATCTATTGTGCACATCTTTGGGATGTAGTAGGACACTGAAGGACCTGGAAAAAGCCCACACAGACACAGGATAATGTGCAAACCCAACAGATAGTGAACCAGGCTGGGAACTAATTTTTTTAAAATCAATGTTATATTGAAACGATTTTATTCAAGGACCTGCTGTACTTAATTATGTAGCAGTTGTGTGTGCATATGCATACACACACACATACATACACACATGTATGTGTGCATGTATCTTTTAATTTAGACCAGGTTGTATTCCAGAAAAAAAAAAATTAAATATATCTTTATTGATTTCAGAGAGAGGAAGGGAGAGGGGGGAGAGAGAGAGAAACATCAATGATGAGAGAGTCATCATTGATCGGCTGCATCCTGCTTGCCTATGACTGGGGATCGAGCCCACAACCCAGGCATGTGCCCTGACTGGGAATTGAATCACAATCTCCTAGGTCCTAGGTCAAGGCTAAACTGCTGAGCCATGCCCAGCTGGGCTCCAGAGAAAAAATTAAAGTGGCTTCTTGAGTGGTAATAAAACATCATGAAAGCAATGGGAAATGTTCACATCTAACGCCAACTAGAGGCATTTATACAAGAACTGTGTCTGAGGACACTGATCCAAATGATCATAATCACTGTCTAAATTCAGCCACAGAGACCTAGTGGAACTCAGTCACATTCTTGACTTGCAGTCCAATCCATCACCTCCTTCCCCACCAGCCCTTCTCCCAGCCTTCAAGTGTATGCGCCTACAGATTCTCCAATAGCTCCAAGAAGGTTCTTACCAAAGGCTCACAAAGCTAGTAGGTTGTGAAGCCATGATTCAAAGCCAGGCCACCTGATTCCAAGGCCTATGCTCTCTGGGCTACATCATGCTGCTGCCTTATTAGAATCTTAATGTTTTCTTATGAATCAAAAAAAAAAAAAGTATACTTGCCTCCTCATGCATTCTGCAATGGTGGCAGGTAACACAGAATTAGGAACTCTACTAAAAAATATAACCTCACCCAGCGGGACGTGGCTCAGCGGTTGAGCATCGACCTAGGATCCAGGTGATTGGGGTTCGATTCCCTGTCAGGTCACATGCCTGGGTAGCGGGCTCGATCCCCAATTGGTGACTCTCTCATCATTGATGTTTCTCTCTCTCTCTCCCTCTCCTTTCCTCTCTCTGAAATCAATAAAGATATATTTAAATATATATATATATATAAAACCTCTCCATAGCAGATGTTGCTAATTCAAACTAGGTTGAGGTTGACTATACTTTGCTTATTATTTGAAATACATGGTTATATTATAAAGTTCACCTCTTAACTATTGAGTAAGAGTCCATTCACAATTCCTCATACTTGGTAAGGATCCCTTTTCTGTGCTGCATAAGTGGCAGCATGATAGAGCAGAAAAAACACTGGAGTGGGAGTCAGATGGCAGGGCTGCTATCTGCTTGCCTTGGCTAAGTGCCTTTGCTGCTTTGAATTTTCATTCCTCTTCCTGGGAAATGAGGAGGACTGTACCAGGGATGACTAAGGGCCCTTCCGGGTCTAATATTCTCAGAATATCTGATGTCTCTAGGCAAAGCAAAACTGACTTTGGATTCTCTTAACACCCTCTTAATTTAAGTAATTAATGTCTTTACAGCCTTGGATGGCAGTCCTCAAGTGACTTAATCATGAACTGCTCAGAGAAGAGCACAGAACTTAGGTCCCCACCCAAGGCCATAGGGCCCAGATAACTAGAAGCTGGCTTACTAAAGAGAATGGGAGAAAATGCATGGGCATCAAAAGAATGCCATTTGTATAGAATAATTTGTCTTAGAGAGTCTGTATTTTTTTACCTTGAAGTAAAAAAACTCCATCAAGCAAAAAGAGAACTGGATCTGATTTAGAAAACACAATTATCTAAAATCTAGATGTATAGTGGTATTTTATTAACATTCCAGGGCAGTATGGGGAAAAAATAAAATCTGGATGTATAAAACAGATGAATCAGGGTTAATTGTTCACACTACCAAAAGCCATGGGCTTGTAGTCTGACAGGCCTGTATGGATTTAAATCTTGTCTCTGACACTGAAATGCTAGGAATGTGAACTCCAGCCAGTTCTGTTCGACCATGGGACATTTATTGGATAAGACTAAATGCCACTTCCTGGGTCAGGGGACAGGGATATCAAACTCAGTGCAATCAGTCCCTGTCCATGAGGGTCTCATTGTTCCATGGGTGAGACAGAGACTTAAACAAGAAGCTTTCCTGGAGGTGATGACACCTCAGCAAGAGTTTGAACTTGCTTACCCAAACTCTCTAAGCCTCTGCTGTCTCCTTACTTATTCAGTGGGGAAAATGAAGACTGCCTCACACCACTGATGTTGGCAATTGTTGGAGAAACTTAACACATTAAAAAAAACAATAGTCCCCATGATGTTTTCTCAATCTTATGTAAAGTATGACCTATATAATTTAATTATTTTTGTTATTTCTTCTCTGTCTTACCCCACTAGAATGCCCTATATGACAACAGAGATCTTTTGTTCTTAATATATATCATCGATACCTAGAACAGTGCTTTACTTAAAGTAAGTGTTCATTAAATAAGGTAGGAAGGAAGGTCGTTTTTAAAACTTTGCTACTTTTAGCAAATTCCATAAAATTCTGTGAGTTGACTAACATCCATTTTCTCCTTCTTTTTTCTAACAAAACCCTCATTTTATTCAGTGTAGTCATATGTCCAGCTGGTGGACAGCATTCCCAGCCTCCTTTATAACTGGCATGTAAATGACAGACGTTGGGTAGGGTTTCCAAATTGCTCTTCAAAGGGACTGACTTAGCTGGGAAATAGGTCACCTCTACCTCCTTCTTCTCTTTCCTGACTGGAAAGCCAGCAGATATCTTGAAGGTGACCTTAAGACCCTGGCTGGGTGGCTCAGCTGGTTGGAGCATTGTCCTGTACACCAAAAGGTTGGGGGTTCAATTCTCGGTCAGGGCACATACTAGAGGAAACTGATCTCGATCTCGATCTCTCTCTCTCTCTCTCTCTCTCTCTCCCTCTCTCCCTCTCTCTCTCAAATCAATAAACATATCCTCCAGTGAGGATTTAAAGAAAAAAAAAGTGACCTTAAGGATGGAAGCCCCATTCTAAACTATAGTACCTGGAATAGCAGAAAGCTAGAAGTTGCCTGTGTCCTGATGACACTGTAGAAACTTCATTTCTTTAATATGACCTTTTCTCCTTTCTTTCCTTTTGACTCAAACTGGCTTCGTCCAGCACCCTGACTCACCTGCCTCCTTCTCTCTTGTGTGTCCACTCCCTTAATCATTAAGCCCTGAGAACAATGAAGCCCTTGTCAGCATCAAATAATCTTAGGAATAAATCGTTAGGTCTGTTGACCACAGAGACAGAGATTTAATCAAACTAGAGATGACATCTAGGGCTCAATTGTGCTTCAGCTCCAGGCCCCAAAATGGAAGGAAAACAGATGAAACGATGCCATGACTGACATCAGGACCAGATGCAATGATTACCCCCTACCCTAGCACTGACCAATCAGTAGAGACCACGACCCTAACTCCCTTAGTCACCATGATTGATGATTTTTTCTCCTATACAGTCCATCCCCTAGAAGCCATTGGGGAGCCAGGTCTTTGAGCATTAGCTCACCTACGACTTCAGGTGTGGGCCACTTCCTGAAAATAAACCCTTACTCTCTGCTGCAAACTCCTGTTCATGTCTTATTGGACTTTGATGCACACAGGCAAACAGGCCCCTTTAGTCCAGTAACAACATCATATAAACACTGTATCTACCCTGGAATGTTCACCTCCAGATTTCTTTCATGTGACAGAAATATATTTAAGCTATTGTTTTAAGTTTCTGTTATTGGGAAGTGAATGACTTTTCTGATACATATAAGTTTTCAGTTCAAATATATATTTTTGTTTCTTTCATAGCATTTCTTAATATTTTTAAGTTATGTCTTTGTTATTATTTGCCTTCCTCACTAGAATGTCAACTCTATGACTACAGAAACTGTGTCTGTTTAGTATACCATCTTCTACTATATGCCTGACACATAGTAGGAACTTAATAATTTTTCATATAAATGATTCAAGTAGCTTGAATATGGTATGATATATAGTGGGTGCACCAGGTCACTCCCATTTTTAAAAACATAATGAGTGGCCCTTTAATTCAATGAGAAAAAATATACAGATCTCCAAGATCACTTCTATTAATTAATTCAAAAGTTTATTGGGCACCTACTAGGTGTTAGGCCCTAAGCTAGGGACTAAAGAGAAGTATTTCCAAATGTTTATAGCATAGCAGTTCATACAAAAACTCTCAATATCAATAGCAAATTAAAAAACAGCTAGACTCTGATCGTGGAATACTCTGAAATCTTAACAAGGAATATATGATGAGTGATCATTGCTAATTTTCATTAAAAAGTACAAGTTCCAAAACAGTGGGATGCTTATTTTATGGCATTAAGATTAATATCCTTAATACAGTTTTCTCATTTCTGGTATTTTTTTCTCCTAGATCAAGAAAATACAGAAATTAATATTTCTCATTCCTCCCAAAAGACCAGCTTGATTTTGGTAATTAATATATGACAGTCTATAATAATTCTATTGTAGATTTGTCTATTCTGGTAGTTGAATTTTTTCCATGAATACCATTTCAGTATTTTCTTTAATCTTAAAACAGAATATGAATATTAATATAAAAATGGCAAATGCCCTTTCTCACTGTAAACCTAAATGGTAATTTTAATGGTCTTTTAGTAGAAGCAAACTAAAGTGATACAGAAAGTTGTTCTGGAGGTTGAATCCTGTTGCTTCTAGTTAGTAAAGAAAGAAAAAGGGGAGCAGAAAAAGTTCCATTTTGCAGTTTGTCTAGTTAACCAGGAAGAGAGAAAAGCACACCAGGGAGAATGTTCGTGAGGACAGGAAAGGCCAAATTGAAGAACATACAGCAGGAGGGAGAACAGTACAAAGTGACCATGTTCCCATTTCTGCCATGGCAACCACCTGATTACTGATAGCTAGACTTCCCTGGGGACTGCTAATGAGAAAGCAAAGCAGACCATTTTGCTTCCCAACATGAGATATGCTACCAAATTGGACGTTAAAAATACCAGCCACAGCATTAGAAGAGGAATAACCAAACTAGGACTAATAAAGGGAAGCATATAACAATAAGAACTGCTACCATTAACTGAGAACTTAAGATGTGGATGACACTATGCTAAGAACTTCATAGGAGTAAGCACTTAGAACATAAAAGGGAGAAGGTGCAAGAGACCATTTAGGCCACTGGTTCTCACTTGGGGTGGTTTTGGAGCCCTGGAGACATTTGGCAATGTCTGAAGGCATTTTTGGTTGTTACACCTTGGGTGGGGGCAGGAAGGATGCTACTAGCATCTAGTCAGAAGAGGCCAGGGATGCCACTGAACATCCTACAATGCACAGCAAAGATTCATCCAGTCTAAAATATCAATGGTTGAGAAACTCAGATTAAGCTTACCCTTTATGGTACAGAGTAGATTAAGGTCCAGAAGGAGTGTCTTGTCCAAGGTCGTGCTTATCTATCATCTATATATCTTTTTCTCCATTCTCTATTAGCCAAAGTTTAAAATTTCATTTGAATAAAGGGTCCTGCTACTTTAAAAAGTGTGAAAACCACTGATCCAATCCCCAGGTATTATCAGAAACTAAAGCAAGTGTTTCTTCCCTTTCTAAAGAAGCCCACTACTGTTCAGAAAGGCATATAACCATCTGAGTTAAGTCCTCCTACTATTATTTTTTAGATGAGAAGCACAGCCATAAGCAGAGAGGAGACAACCACCACACCCCATCCCCCTACACATACATTACATCCCACAGATGTCTGAGGTGGTACCTCCCTGCTGCTCAGGAACCAGACAATGAGCTCCCTACCCTGCCCTCCCCCACAAACACTGCCCACTCATTTGCTCAATGAAGCATCCCCTCGCCTGCTTCCTCATTCATCTGATTTTCTTCATATCATCTCCTTGATATAAGGCACTAAGCTCGGGCTGACAGTAGGGGATCAAGGAAGTCTTGAGAAAAACAAGGTACAGTCCATCCAGGTCCTCTATGGGCCCTCCCGTCTTGTATGGAATGGGAAGGGCATGAACAATTTTCCACCAGGTAGGTTGGGATAAGAGACCCTGTTTGAGGCTACAGGAGGAAAGGAGGACATACAGCAGCAGCTGGAAGAATCAGAGAAGGCTTCCTAGAGAAGGTGGCAGGCATCCTGCAAGGCCAGAGGCAAGCAGTAGATTGTCCCTTTACTGAAGTATATATACTGGGAAATAGGGAAAATCCATAAAGGAGGAGCCAGATGGAAAAGGAGCTTCAGACCCATTCTGGTTTTAGAGCTTCTGACATTTAGGCAAAACAAGAGAATCTTCCTGAAACTGCTACAGACCTCCTACTCAAAGATTTATAGCCTCTAATCCTAGCAAAATAAAAATCAAATTCCTACCTGGTATCCAGTGCCCTTTACTCCCTAGCTTAAACCACATCTCCCACTATAGGACCCTGCCAAAGAAATACAAACTGGTCTGCTTATTGCCACCAGAACTCCCTGGGGAGCTTCTCACCTCCCAGCCTTAGCCAGTATCTAAATTTCTCCTTTTCAGAGCACCCAGGTCCTTGCCTACCTTTCACAGTGGCAGCTTGCTCTAGGCCTGAGAATAATGTGAGTTACTCTTGGCATTCACTACAACTATAAGCCTGACTAGTAATTACTAAACAGCATCTTCCTTTGCTGAGTACTGACCATGTGCCAGGTACTTTATGTCTATTTGTTTACTTAATCTTCCCAAGGATGCACTGTTATTATCTCCATTTTGCACTCAGAGAAACTGAGGCAAAGAGAGGTGACTTCGGTTCCTGGAGGTCACTTGGCTAAAAAATGGCTGAGAAGGGATTCAAATCCAGTTCTGATATGCCCCACAGCAGAGCTGCTCTCCACCAACCTATGCAGCATCTCTAGGGCCTACCTGTTCTGTGATGCTTTCCTTGAGCCCCCAGCTCTCCAAGATTCCTTGTTCCTCTGAACTCTGAAGCACATGGGGTCTGCCACTCTTGTCGTCCACATTGCCTTTGGTTACTAATAGAAATTAGCAATAGTAATAATAGCAGACATTTCAATAGTCTTTCCATGTGGCAGGAACACTTTTCATTGCTTGATATATGTTACTTCATTTAATCCTGCCAATGACCCCATTATCATTGCCATCTCCAATTTATAGACGAAGCAAGTGAGACACAAAAAGTTAAGACACTTGCCAAGGCCCAATTAGTAGGTGATCCAGCTGGGATTTGAATTTAGGCAGTCTGGCTCCCATGTTGTCTTCAAGTTACTATATATTACACTACTTCTTATATACCTCTCCATTTTTATAGATAAGGAAATTGAGATTCAGAGATGTTAAGTAATTTGCCTGAGGTCACACAGCCAATAAGAAGAGGATCTGGGATTGGAATCCAAATAGTCTAGCTCTAGTCCATATTCTTATACCACACTGTGGCCTCTACTGCAAAATGAGCTATCTTGAGTCTCCCCAGCTACAGCTTTTACTATATATACCACCAACCTAAAGTAGCAGGTACAAGCCACCCTCCCCCCCAAAAAGCATTTCTGATTTTCAAGATATATTCCTAAAGTCCCCCAGAAGGCTTCCTCCAGGAGGTCTACTTGGACCCTGACCACATTTACTTCAAAACATATCTCAAGGGCAGTTGCACAGCCTGGGCCTCCTAGCCCTGCAGGCCCTGTGAGCTGTGGGCCAACCAGAAGACCTAAGTGCCTGCGTCCAGCATCCCAGATAAAATCAGGCCCAAACTGACAACCAGGTTCACTACTGAAATACAGATGACTAATGAAGGCAGAGGAGGCAGGGGAAAATGACAAGCATATTACTCATTTTAAAACCACAAACATACAATTATAACCTTACTCACTAATAATTTCAGGTGGCATTTTCCTGACAAGAAAGAACTACTCTTTGTAAGCAATAGTACCATTTTATAGTAGCAAGTAGAATGGGGAGAAGCATATAATCATTTATTGTTGTTTTTATTTCCCCGAAGGGCTTCTAATGTTACAATTCTGACATCACTATAATTTATTGTATTTCCTTCTATTCCTCATCCATAGAGCCAGCCACAGAATGATTTACCAATTTTCATCCTTCATGAAAAGACTGGACAGGATTTTAAATGTTTAGGGTATTTTCTTGATAGAAACATCTCTGCACTGTTTGTAAAAACTAAGCAACAATATAAGTAAAAGAAAGAGCATATGTTTATATTTTGAGAGATCTGAATTCCAGAAGTGGCTCTATCATTATCTGTGTGACCATGAGCAAGGCAGTTACCACTCTAGGCCTATTTTAATGGTACCCTGGATTTGTTTTAATCAAGTGTGGTAATGCTCGGCCGGGCGTGGCTCAGCAGTTGAGCATCAACCTAGGATCCAGGTGATTGAGGTTCGATTCAGGGTCAGGGAACATGCCGGGGTTGTGGGCTCGATCCCCAGTCGGGGGCGTGCAGGAGGCAGCCGATCAATGACTCTCTCATCATTGATGTTTCTATCCCTCTCTCTCCCACTCTCCATTCCTCTCTCTGAAATCAATAAAGATTTTTTTTTTTTTAATCAAGTGTGGTAAGACACAGAAGTGACTGTCATGAAAAAACAAAAGTCTATTATATTATCCACAGTCCCCTAGAATCAGGAGGCATGCTACACAAAGGCCCACATGGGGAAGCACTGAGGCCGGTCAGGAGCAGAGGGAGTGAGAGGAAAATGTGTGACTCTGCATAGAGTATGGTGTCCTACTGCCCTGGGCTGTGAGTTTTTAAGACTAACAAACTGCTGTCAATCTCATCTGTTCAGTGGCAGATGCTGTGTGTTGGGCCATCCCCATAACCCTAGGGCACAAATCTTCCTCACCAATGGGCTAAATAGGAGGCGATTAAAACAATGTATGGATGAACACAAAAATCTGTTCATAGGTACAGCCCATCACATAGGATTTTAGCTACTACTTCCCTCCCAGTTTTTTGTTCCCCAGGATAAATAGTCCTTTCAGTGCCCTCACAGGCCATGACTCCCAGAATCTCTATCCTCTTATACTATTTGGGATGTCCAGATATCATATGTGCCTTGCAGTGCAGGGCCTACAACTAAGCACAGGCACTTCCTTTCACAAGTGTGCTGACCACTGAAATGAAAACATCCCAAGCCCTGGAGTTAGACTAAATTTCTTGGGCCCAACCAAAGCTCTGCAGCTTCTGCTCAGAGTCATCCTGGCCAGTTCTCCTCACCTCTTGGAGTCTCAGTTTCCTCATCTGGAAAATGGGAAGAACAGCAAGATGCTCACAAAGTTTTCATGAGGCTCCACTGAGAGCATGTTTGTAAGCAGCTGGGTCCAGAGTTGGTGTTCATGAAGCACTTGCTATTATTATCATTATCATGTACCATGAAAAGATAAATGGTACAGAGAAGTACACCAGGCTGGAAGGCAGGCTGACAGTGGGCTGGCAATGAGCACAGCCTCCAAATGGAACTCTCTTACAGATTTCCTCAAGGGAGAAGGTGCTACTGCTAAGTCCCACCCCAGCTACGTGGGCAGTAGACACATTCTTAGACTCCAAAACAAGAATCCCATGACCAAAATCACATACTATGTATTTTATGCCTCCATCCATGAGACAGAAAAATATTTTTAATTTTTTTCAAAATTAAGACAGCAATGAGGTCATGACATGGCACAAAGACCAAACCAACTGAAATCCATTATGGAAGCCGGGGTGGAGGAAGGGGCGAGTCACGGAAATAGAAATTGCTATACATCTGACTTCGGGGGTATTTTTAAGTCTCCTTAGAAATAGCCTCCCTAGGGGAATATTCATATTTAGTACTGATTATTTCATAAACGTCTTCAACATGATCCAGAAAAAAATAAAACTGTCATCAACACCAGTAAATTTTTTGGCAAAAAAAAAAGTTCAGTTCTTTTTTTCAGCTTGCAAAATTATGGATTCTGTAGTGTTCCACCTGCCATTCATTTTCAAAATAATTAGTTAAGAATGAAAACTATATTTTCCCTTTGGGGAAGCTCCAATATAATCTGGAAAAGTTCCTATGTTTATGATGTAGCTCCACAGAGTTGAATGTCTTCATTTTTATGAACAGTAAGTTACATCAATTAAAACAAATAAAAAAGCAAAATAATTTGATTCCAGTTGTATTAAATGATCCATATCCCTTAACTGAATCCTAGGAAAATCATTAAGCAAACATGGGCTGGGCCAAGTCCTATGTTAGGGGAGCGGGTTTGAATGAAGATGTGTGGCTGACAGGCCAACAGCTGCTGCAGAATCAAGGCCTTGGAAAGGGGTAGTCCAGTAGGTGGAAAGGACAAGGGTAGAGGGTAACAATAGATTAAAGTGCTAGCACCAGACCATGTTAACCTCCTCCAGCTTATCCACATGCCATATCCCATGTGCACCCCTGGCCCCAGCTACCAGTGTCTGGATCCACTTGTGTCTAGGCCCTTGTGTATTCACATGATGTACTTCACTCACAGGCAACTAGTTAGCCTTGAGCAACTCACTTCACCCCATGGCCCTCCATTTCCTCATATCTCACATAGGGACAACACTTTATATGGCAGGGTATACTTTGGCACTCAGCCACGGCATCTTTTGCACTAAAAAGCAGAGTTCAGTAATTGAGACAGAAACTGTATGGCCCATAAAGCCTAACATATTTACTATCTGGCTCTTCACAGAAAAACTTTGCAGATCCCTGCCCTAGAATGCCCTCTCCTTTTATTCTTACTTGAATAAATCCCATCTATCTTTCAAAATTCAGCTCAAGGGTCTTCTCTTCCAGGAAATGTTCCCAGACCTTTTCACCACACCAGTATTCCAAGGTAAATGGAACCTTCCTCTTATGTGCATTCCACCTCCATTTTGCACTCAATTCATGCCCCTACGAAGCACTAATCATACTGAGTTGGAATTATCTGCCAGAACCCCAAGACAGTGACCTCCCTGGGACTCTGGCTCATTCATCTATGTATCCTGAACACTCAGTACACAGGGCTTGACCCCCAAAAATTGTACTAAATAAATCCTGCTGGAATGAACAAGCATGGCTGTCCTATATTTGTAATGTAACACAAAGCTATACCACCCACCACTCAACAAGTACTGTGGCATTTGTGGAAGTCACAGTCATGGCCCTTCAGTGAGAATTATGACAGTCTGAGGGAGCTATTCTCCAACTGACAAGTATGGCTGAAGAAACATCAGCAGGACAGTAAAATCTGCCACTGCTGCTTGAAGAAAAGATTCACCCATTAGGCCTAGAACCCTAAAGGCTATTTTCAGCTCTGAGCACAGCTTACTGAGGGGTCTGTTGGCTGAACCACATCAGGCCATTGGGTCTTCTTACCTCCTTCATTCCAGCTCACTATACCAAGCTCCAGCCTAACTCCCCACCTGTGGCACCACACGTACCATGTCTTGAGTGCTACTTCATACAGATCTGCCAGCATACCAATGGGCCTGATTTTTAACCTTGCCATTTTCTTCTTAGGTACTAATATTATTATCAGGGACAGTGCACAGTGCCACAGAAAGTAGCACTGGAGTTGGAGTCAGAAGACCCAGGTGGTACTACTGGCCATCCCACTTTCTAACTGTGAAAACCTTGGGCAGCTCAGGCCTCAGCTTCCTTATATAGAATTTGTAGATGATAACGCTGCTAGATCAGAGGAAATAAGGAAATCAAAGGAGTGAAAGTGCTCTTCTCTCTGGGAAGTAGTGATTCTCGGAGGTTAGGAGCATGGCCCCCTCCTCCAGGGGGGAGGAAAAAATTTTTCCTATTTTTATGAGAACTCTCTTCTCTATGAAAGTGTTAGATCTTATATTTAAATATGTAAAAATCAGACTCTTTTTCAGGTTGCCAAACACATTGTCAAAGAAGAGTTATTCCATTTATTAGATGTCTTTTCAACATCTACTAAATATAAAAATGTTATATTTTATATAAAATATATACATTTATATATGCAATACTATGTAACATATAAAATAATGCTATATTTTACCCCCAGATCTACTGAATCAGAATCACCAATGTCAGGTGTATCTATCTCTTTAAAGTCTCTTCAACTTATTCTGATAACCAGCCCAAATTGGGAAGTGATGCTATGGCAAAAAGAGAGAAGGAGTCCTAAATCCCACTCTCGAGGAATTTGGTGAAGGAGGCATCCTGTACAGGCATACCTCATTTTATTGTGCTTTTCTTTATTGCACTTCACTGATGTTGTATTTCTTACAAATTGAAGGCAAAACCCTCCACACCAGGAAAAAGACTATGATTCGCTTTATTGCTATACTTACTTTATTGTGAGGGGTCTAGAACCGAACCCACAATATCTCTGAGGTATGCCTATACAGGAGTGAACATGAGTTACTTTAGGCCCTTCGTGAAACAAGTAAATTGCAAAAGTGGACAGCAGGAAGAAGTATTTTTTTAGAGGCATTTGAGAAAGAGATGGGCCTTGAAAACTGAAGGAGGTTTCTTGCATCTGAAAGCAGCAGCTGACAGCAATGAGATCCAGACTGGTGTTCATGTTCAAAATTCTCTCATTTCTTTATGCAGTTGGTAACAAATGAGTGAGAGCTCCTAAGTGTCATGGTGGCACTGCCTGAGCATTCCACATGCTGAGAAACAGCCCAGGCAGAAAACTAGAGGGCAGGTCTCTTTTCTGCTAGAAAAATGTCAGCAGGCAGGCTATCAGATCCTGGAACATTCTCATCCTTTCTGACTATGACCACGCCTGCCTTGCTTGCTTAAGATGAGGCCAAGTCCCTAATGTTCTATCTCATGAGCTCTTTGAAACCTGGGAAAGCCACTAGTCAGTCCCTATATTATTTTCAAAGCCCTATAATAAGGATCCCTTCCTGCCTTCTTTCAACTAATATTTATAGAGAACATTCTATGAGTCAGGCACAGTACTAGGAAGTGGATGGATACGGAAACAGATACTAGCTTAGGATTGAACAAATATATGACAGAAAGGATAACTTCAAATGACTAATTTCAAAACTCTTTAGGATTTCTGCCTGCTTATTTTTTCTAGATGAATTTTGCTAGCAATTTATCACATCTCATAAAGTATCCCGCCAAGTCTTTAATTGACAATGCACTGACACTGTATATTAATTCAGGGAACACTGGAATCTTTCCCATATATTGTCTCTTCAACTGGAGCAAGATATCTCTCCATTCATTTCTTTAATGCCTTTGATTCCTTCCTTTAGGATTATTTAAATAAATCTCATGTCTCAAATTAAATTAATGCCCTAGTGTTTAATGTATTTTGTCTCCATTGCAAATGAATTACCTTCCTTATGATATTCTTCAGCTGTTTGCAACTAGAAACATGACTATTTGTTTTCATTTGCCTTGAATTTCAAAGTGTTGTTAATCTCATTTATACCAACTAGTATATGATGACCTTGTATGTTCTAGATATGCATAGATTTTCTGGGGTATGTCGCCAGTACCTACCACAATGTCTCATGTACAGTAAGTGATAGGCCTTCCTATTATATGTTGAAAAAAGGTATGGCTTTCTTTGCTGATGGCATTTGTCTAATTTCTTTTTCCTTACCAATGACTATGGCTTGCATTTCTACTACAATGTTAAAAAGTGGTAGAGCCTTAGTCCTACCTTTGTCATTTGTAATTTTTCTTACTTTATGGGAACTTTCTTCTCTATGAAAGGTAGTATTAGATCTTATATTTAAATATGTAAAAAACATACTCTTTTTCAGGTTGCCAAACACACTGTCAAAGAAGAGTTACTGCATTTATTAGATGTCTTTTTAGCATCTACTAAGATAAATATTACTTTAACTATGTTTTCATATTAATAAGATAAATTAACACAATAATTTTCACTTTATCATCTTATCCTGTGCTCTTGTATTAAATCTCACTTGATCAGATAAATTTTTAAGTAGAATTTTTTTCTACTTATAATTGTTTAAATAATGAATATCCATAATTAAAGTTGGCATATATATTTTTTCCCCAATTTGGGGATTGAAATCATATTTTTGCAAAAAGTAAATTAGAATTGAGTAAAGCAGTACCAACTCAACATTCAAGCACAATTTAGGGAAGACATAAATTTGTATTTCACTTTCTTTTTTTCAGTTTCCTTGGATTATAGTGCCTCTGTTACTGGTTTCTAAACTTGTTTATGACTAACGATGTTAACCATTTCTCATGCATTGCAAATGAAATACCATGTTTTCTGTTATTATTTACTGTGCTGTTTTAATTTTTGATTGCACCAAAGTTGTATATTAAATATAATCATGTTCTCTTTAAAAAAATTAATACTTTTAGAAAGTATAATATAGGGAATTTTTTTACATTTGTAGGCAGATAGATCTGAGTTCAAATCCTAGCTCTAGCACTTATTTGCTGTGTGACTCAGGCAATTGGTCTAACATTTCAAAGCCTATTACATAAACTGTAAACTAGTGTTACTAATAGTGCCCATATATAATCATTATATAGATTAGACCGTAGATGTGAGAGAGAGAGAGAGAGAGAGAGAGAGAGAGAGTGTGTGTGTGTGTGTGAATGATCTTGTCCATAGAAGACAGTCAAAAAATAGCATGGCTTTCAAATTTTGGGATTTTTCAATTAATGTATTGTGTAAAAATACCTATGACTTGTGGGAGTTTCATGATAAGACTTTAATGACTTCTTGTTTCTTCTACTCTAATTGGTCTGCCCATGTTCTCTATTTAATCTTGTGTGAGATTTTATAATTTTGGGAGGAGTCAATCTCTACAAATTTCTTAATCTTCTACATTTGTTGTCATGTCTCTTGTCTCATTTCTAATTTAATAAATCTTTGTTTTCTCTTTTTTAGTTAGGCAAACCATTGTTCTTCCCCCCCCCCAAAAAAAAAAATCAGCTAAAGTGCTTATCAGCTATTTCTCCAGTTATTGACCTCTGCCCACTTTCTGGCTTCTGACAATTGCTCCTATTCAAAAACAGTGACATGCCTGGCCGGGTGTCGCTCAGCGGTTGAGCATGGATTTAGGATCCAGGGGATCGTGGTTCAATTCCTGGTCAGGGCTTGCAGCAGGGGGAATGCAGGAGGCAGCCAATCAATGACTCTCATCATTGATATTCTCTCTCCCTCTCTCTCCCCCCATTCCTCTCTCTGAAATCAATAAAGATACATTTAAAAACAAAACGAAACAAAAACATTGACATGCTTGCCCTGGCTGGTGTGGCTCAGTTGGTTGGAGCATTGTCCCATATGCCAAAAGGTGGCAGGTTCGATTCCTTGTCAGGGCATGTAGCCAGGTTGTGGGTTCAATCCCCACCAATCAATGTTTCTCTCTAATATCTCTCTCTCTCTCTGTCCCTCTCTCTTTTTCCATTCCTCTCTCTCTAAAAGTAAAATCCAATACAAAAACATCTACATGCAAGCATGATTTATTATGCTTGCCTTTCCTTTGTTAGTAACATAAACTCCTGGAAGAATGCCTTTTCATCTAAGCACCACTTTGGCAACACCCTATATTATTTTGATATGTTCATATTTATGTTTGTTTTGCTTATTAAAAAGTTTGGGTTACTGAGTTCTGTACTTTTCTAAGAATCAAGCTGTTATTGAAGAGACTCTGTTGTTTGATTAATCTCTCTCCCCACCTCCAATCCCTACCCCTACTTTCCCTCTGAAATTCGTCAGGCTGGAGAAGACCTGGGGGGAGGGTGAATGTCTGGTGGAAAGGCTCAATGGGGGGATGGGGACATCTGTAATACTTTCAACAATAAAGCAAAATAACAACAACAAAAAGTGACCATGTTGTTAATTTTCCTTATTTCACATTTCATTGTGGCTTCGTAAAGTGTTTTTTTCAGTACTTGTGTCTTTTTATGTTTACAAAGTATGTATCTAAGTCCAGGCATACTATTAATTTTTATGAATGATCCACATGCATTTGCAAAGAAATTGTATAACTACTATAAGAGTAAATAATGTGATTAGTTTCAAATTTATGTTGTCATTTTTAATTAAAATAAGAGCAAGAGGAATCTGAAAATGTGCATTTTCTTTTTTAGATTCTAATCTTAGTTATGGGAATTCCTCCAAAGGAAAATGAAATGCTGTTAGTCAATTTCCTTGTGTTTCCACTTAATGTAAGAATGACAGTCTAAACAAAATATTTCAATGTGCTAATTCTAACCAAATGTAGTAATTCATGGTATTTAAACTGGCAGTAGTAGAATCAAAATATACCATTATTGCAATATGCACCTCTTCTAGGCAAATGGCCTAGAAGGGGTAAAAATCCACATATTTCTTTTCTGACAATCGACCAGCACTTTCCAATATATGTCCATCCACTATTAATGGGGATTAAGTGAAAAAAGGGTTTCAGTGGTCAAATACATTGGGAAAGGCTCACTTACCCAAAGGTTTCCCTAATGCAAAATTTCTTGGGGTCTTTATATAATAATGTAGGTTATGAATCTCTAAAAACGGGATATTGGTTCTCCAATATTTGACCATGGAACCCGAAACTGTTACTGCTAAGCACTAGTATTTTCATGCAATACACTTTGGGAAACCCTATTGGTAAAAAGCAAAGCAGCTCTCCAAAGGCAAGGTTGTCTGTCTGTTGGAAGCAGGTTCCCCAGGCAAGCACAAACATACCCCAGTAGGAGGCTTAGTAAAGTCAAGCTGGGTACAGTTATTATAGGAAAATGAGAAAAATTTTCTCACTAGGAAGCTGAGGCAAAACAAATGCAGAGGATATGGGGAGCATGTAGTGAGAATAATTCAGTGGTTACTATGCTACAGATTTGAAAGCATGGCTACCCTAAAGACCAAAGAAGGTCAAACTGAGCTTTAGATGGCAGAGGAAGAAGAGAAACTTCATATTATAAGAAACATGTCCCTTCTCTGAGTTTCACAACCATGCAGTTATTTATAGTGCCCTTTCCCTCTCATCACTGTTATCTTGGGCCTCAT